>NC_138771.1:118615664-119215664 GCF_965119305.1 Pelophylax lessonae | reverse complement strand
CATATAAAAGCCCAGATGAGAGAGACACATAACACATCACATTTTGCCCAATATACATCACACTTACAACATACACACTACTAACAGCTATGCACAGGCTAATCTACACAGACTTCCTTTCAATACACCATGTATCTGAACCTTTGAGGGACGCCAAACGAAGCTCCTCCCTAATTGGCCACCATCTTGGAAATGCAGCCATCTTAAGGAACCTGGTAACTACTATTCTAAGCTAGCGTCCGTCTTAAATATGGTAAATATGCCTTGCTAATTATTTGATTATTATTCAATATTGTTTATGTACTTCCTTAAATGTTTTACATTTCATATTTAAGGGGTAACGAAAGTACAATCCCAGCCGTATAAACCATATGTAGATTTTTCTCTAAAGAGATGATTTTTGCTTTTTATAATATTTTTATTAATATCAGATTAAGCGCATTATTTGCGATTTTAAGTCTTCCGTTTTGCATGGCTTATTCTCACTTCATCTGCAGTGAAGTGATTATCAGGTTTTGCATTGCGCAGACAATTGTGGTCTGATTGTATAGTATACTTAAATATGGTTTCTACTACATCTGGGGAAAATGGTAATCTTGCTTTCGTTTCACTTTAACTTTGTTTCAGTTTCACTTTCATTATTGAGCTACAAATCACATTGCATTTAATTGTTTGAAGTTTGTATTTTTGTGAAGTTATTTTTTTTGGTGTCATCTCAAGTTTGATCATTTATCGTGATTACATGTCTCGTGAATAAAACTTTTATATATTCCATAATGTAGACTGTTTTCACTAAGATTGGTATATGCTTTTAAAAAGAAATTATTCAATAAAAAGAATTCGCTACATATTGATTTATGGGATAAGTTGAGAATCTCCTACATCATAGATCTTTGCTTATTATTAACCATAAATAGAAACTGTTATATTCAGAGCAGTATAAACATTCTGACATAATGGAGGCACAGCGAGATATTATTAATTATTATTAATTATTAATTCTGACAGTGATAACACCCAGTGATAGGAGGGGACTCTTACCACAATATGAAGAGATGCGAGCATATACTGTGTTTATCCAGGAGTCCAAAATGGTCAGCTAAATGATACGATTCTCAGATGGAATGGATCGACCAACCGCTTCCAGATTAAGGGGATCTATAGGCTTCCAAACAGGGGGATATCGCCACAAAGATCATGCCCAAAGAAGAAGAGGGGACTATAGTGCATTACCTCCAGTTTATTGAAAAAATATATAGAGTAACACTTACAGAATCCAGAGGAGTAAGCAGCATATACAGGTGTAGTCACGGGCGTCTGCAGTACGATCCGAGACTGATAGCAGCACGGCTAGCTCCCCCCGACGCGTTTCCACTGAAGAGTCGGCTTCTGGGACTGGAGCTGTCTACCGAAGAAGCCAAACGGAGCCCACGCTCCAGGCGTAACGCGTATAGGGAGGCGGAGCCTGCGTGCCTGACGCCGATCGCTCGGGTGCTACTCTCCAACACTGAATGCCATAATAGCAGGCACGGCTGAGTGCCCAACAAATGTGAGTTACCCCTTTATGCTCAATAAAAGCTCATTATTTACATTTAGAGAGCACTAGATCTTTGCTTTATCTTTATTCTATGTCCTGGCGACCCCCGGAGGTGAAGGCTGGAGAGGTTACCTGTGATAGTCTGTTTATCCCCTGATATGCTCATGCTGGCCCGTTTGGGTCTGGTATCAAGGTGAGAGGCCAATCTTACTGGTGGAGGGAGTTCACACACTGGTGGTTCCTGCTTGATTCACAAGGGATTGAGGCTGTCCTGTCATCACCTGGATATACTAATCATTACTTTGGAGCACTTTATATGAACATTTATGTTTCATCAGAGCACATATGATGGACACCATATTTTGTTGATAACACTTGTTGATTCATGTAATCACTAATTATTTTGGTGCACTTCTGGCGCAGCACATTTTTTGATTTTTAATCTTCACACTTTGCCCACTTTCAAGATAGCTTTCAAACAGTTTTTCCCAACTCCAAGATGGCCCCTGGGGCAATGCTTTTCCCAAACAAGATGGCCCCTATGTGAGATCTATCCACCTGCTCATCATTACACATCATTCCGTTGAATGTAGACACTTGGCTTAACCTTTCACAATGGCCACTAGAATGAACACAGTGTAGCCACGGCCCATCTGAGAAGGGATGTAACACAATTTATGAGGTCATTCACAGATACATTTAAATAAAAATGAGAAAACATACTTGTTTTGGGAATGCGGTGTCACAATTCCATGGATTCACTCACTCCTTGGGAAGTAGGTTCCAGACAAGGAGAACATTTCTGAGGAAAATAGCCCTGGCTGCTCTATGTGGGGCTACTTAGCACCCAATTTTTCACCCCGAAAGAACCACAGAAGGGGTTTCCTGCCATATTAGAGCTTTTAGCATCCCTAGGTCAGTGACTGCGCTACAGGAGACGCTGAACCTGTGCTTAAAACCACCAAAGCTTGCAGGTAAGGGTTTATTTTCTGCAGACTAGCTGTAGCTTCTGTGGGGATAAAAAAAAAAACGGGATTGGCTGTTGTGTGGGCTTCAATTCTTTATAGCTATGCACTGGTCCCGTGGGCAGAGGTAGGTGAGGCTGCTACCTCATGTATGCTGTCATCTCATTTACCTGTTTGCTGGCATTTTTTCATAATTGCATACTACCTGTAGAGCATAAACAATGCAGAGTGTACTCTCTACAGCTTTAAGATGACTAGACTTAGGCCTCTTTCACACACGGAGTCCGTCAGGCGGACTCCGGTTTTCTCAGCTGGCAGGTCCCCATTCTTCTCTATGGGGGAATCGGATGGTAATGGACCGTCTGTCCGTTTTCATCCGATCCCATCCGCCAGATGGATGGAAAATAGGGTTTCCATCCGTCCGGTTTTGACGGATCGGATGTTAGCGGACATGTCTCCGCTGACATTCGATGCCCCATAGAGATGGATGGGGCGTCCGTTCAGATCCGCAAAAAAAAAACTGACAGGCAGATCTGAACGGACTCCCTGTGTAAAAGGGGCCTAAGGCCGGACAGGCGGATCTGAACGGACTCCCTGTGTAAAAGGGGCCTAAGGCCTGACAGGCGGATCTGAACGGACTCCCTGTGTAAAAGGGGCCTAAGGCCTGACAGGCGGATCTGAACGGACTCCCTGTGTAAAAGGGGCCTAAGGCCTGACAGGTGCATCTGAATGGACTCCCTGGGTAAAAGGGGCCTAAGGCCTGACAGGCAGATCTGAACGGACTCCCTGTGAGAAAGGGGCCTAAGGCCTGACAGGCGGATCTGAACGGACTCCCTGTGTAAAAGGGGCCTAAGGCCTGACAGGCGGATCTGAACGGACTCCCTGTGTAAAAGGGGCCTAAGGCCTGACAGGCGGATCTGAACGGACTCCCTGTGTAAAAGGGGCCTAAGGCCTGACAGGCGGATCTGAATGGACTCCCTGTGTAAAAGGGGCCTAAGGCCTGACAGGCGGATCTGAACGGACTCCCTGTGAGAAAGGGGCCTAAGGCCTTACAGGCGGATCTGAACGGACTCCCTGTGTAAAAGGGGCCTAAGGCCTGACAGGCGGATCTGAACGGACTCCCTGTGTAAAAGGGGCCTAAGGCCTGACAGGCGGATCTGAACGGACTCCCTGTGTAAAAGGGGCCTAAGGCCTGACAGGCGGATCTGAACGGACTCCCTGTGTGAAAGGGGCCTAAGGCCTGACAGGCGGATCTGAATGGACTCCCTGTGTAAAAGGGGCCTAAGGCCTGACAGGTGGATCTGAACGGACTCCCTGTGTGAAAGGGGCCTAAGGCCTGACAGGCGGATCTGAACGGACTCCCTGTGTAAAAGGGGCCTAAGGCCTGACAGGCAGATCTGAACGGATTCACTGTGTAAAAGGGGCCTAAGGCCTGACAGGCGGATCTGAACGGACTCCCTGTGTAAAAGGGGCCTAAGGCCTGACAGGCGGATCTGAACGGACTCCCTGTATGAAAGGGGCCTAAGGCCCCTTTCACACAGGGAGTCCGTTCAGATCCGCTTGTCAGTTTTTTTTGGCGGATCTGAACGGACGCCCCATGCATCTCCATGGGGCATCGAATGTCAGCGGAGACATGTCCGCTAACATCCGATCCGTCAAAACCGGACGGATGGAAACCCTATTTTCCATCCGTCTGGCGGATCGGATGAGAACGGACAGACGGTCCGTTCCCATCCGGTTCCCCCATAGAGATGCATGGGGACCTGACAGCTGTGTCTCCGCACACAGCGTGGAGACACAGCTGTCATTCGCCTGCTCATCAGGGGATCGGCGGATCGATCCCCCGCTGAGAAACACGAAATCCGCCTGACGGACTGCGTGTGTGAAAGGGGCCTTAGACTAGAATACTGGGATAATGTCCAGTGCACATGTGCTAGAGTTACATCACCACTGGCCACCCAATGGCTGAGAAGATGGCGGTCCAGAATAAGAATCCAAGAACATGGCAGTGATGGTGATGGGGAGACTTTATCACACTGAGAGAAACATTTCCTCAAATGTGTAAGATTTCAGTGAATCTTACACATTATGGCAAGTGCTGGTGGGGCCCTGGGTGGCTGTACAGTATACTTTCCTTTTTAGACAAATGTTGGCACGCCATACCATTCTGAATTTGTAGCTAATCTTTGTAATGTAGCGTCTTTAATAAAGTGATGTAAAAATAACTGCCACTAATCACTCGCTGTACAGCAATGGTTTAATCAAAGCAACAGAAAATGAACAAACTATGTTCCATGATTAGTTGGTCAAATCCCCTCCTTATCACCAGAGCATAGAAAGGAGATATCTAAGCTTGTTAAATATAAGAAAGAAATAGAAAAAAACCTTAAAAAAAAAAATAGCTCTGACTTATAAAGCATGCAAGCTCACATTTTCCAAGTGATCACATTTTCTTATTTAGATTTTTACACCACTGCAACTGAGGTGCAATTCCACATTTCCGTGGGCAAAGGACTTAAAGCGGAATTAAAACCCAAACAAATATATACACTCACAGGCCAATTTTTTAGGTACATCTGTTCAATTGTTTGGTAGCACTAATTACTAATCAGCCAGTTACATGGCAGCATCTCAATACATTTAGGCATCTAGACGTGGTGAAGACAACTTGCAGAAGTTTAAACTGAGCATCAGAATGGGGAAGAAAGGGGATTTAAGTGACTTTGAACGTGGCATGGTTGTTGTTGCCGGTCCGGCTGATCTGAGTATTTCAAACACTGCTGATTGACTGGGATTTTCACACACAACCATCTCTAGGGTTTACAGAGTATGGTCCGAAAAAGAGAAAATATCAAGTGAGCAGCAGTTACGTGGACAAAAATGCCTTGTTGATGTCAGAGGTCAGAGGAGAATGGGCAGACTGGTTCAAGATTATAGAAAGGCAACAGTAACTCAAATAACCACTCATTACAACCAAAGTATGCAGAATACCATCCCTGAACGCACAACACATTGAACCTTGAAGCAGGTGGGCTACAGCAGCAGAAGACCACTCCAGGTGCCACTCCTGTCAGCTAAGAACAGGAAACTGAGGCTACAATTTGCACAGGCTCACCAAAAATTGGGCAATAGAAGATTGGAAAAACAATATTTTAGCTAGGACATTCAGATGGTAGGGTCAGAATTTGGCATAAATAACATGAAAGAATGGATCCATCCTGCCTTGTATCAATGGTTCAGGCTGCTGGTGGTGGAGTAATGGTGTGGGGGATATTTTCTTGGCACAGTTTGGGCCCCTTAGTACCAATGTAGCATCGTTTAAATGCCACAACCTACCGGAGTATTGTTGCTGACCATGTCCATCCCTTTATGACTACAGTGTATCCATCTTCTGATGGCTCCTTCCAGCAGGATAATGCACCATGTCACAAAGTTCAAATCATCTCATCACTGGTTTCCTGAACATGACATGAGGTCACTGTACTCCAATGTCCTCCACAGTCACCATATCTCATTCCAATAGAGCACCTTTGGGAGGTGGTGGAACGGGAGAATAACATCATGGATGTGCAGCCGACAAATCTGCAGCAACTGCGTGAGGCTATCATGTCACATGGACCAATATCTCTGAGGAATGTTTCCAACACCTTTTTGAATCTATGCCATGAACAATTTGGGCAGTTCTGAAGGCAAAAAGGTTTCAGATTTGTCTGCCACAATGTCGCAGTCCCGCTAAAAATAACTGATCACCGCCATTACTAGTAAAAACAATAAAAAAAATAAAAAGTCCATAAATCTGTCCCATAGTTTGTAGACACTATACCATTTGCGCAAACCAATCAAAATACACTTATTAGGGTTTTTTTTACCAAAAATATGTAGCAGAATACATATTGGCCTAAATTGATGAGAAAATTTGATTTTTTTACATTTTTTTATTGCGTATGCTTTATAGCAGATTGTAAAAAATATTGTTTGTTTTTTTTTTTCAAAATTGTGTTTTTCTTAGTTTATAGAGCAAAAATAAAAAACCGCACAGGTGATCAAATACCACCAAAAGAAAGGTCTATTTGTGGGGGGAAAAAAACATTATCAAGTGTATTTGGGTACAGCGTCGCACGACCGCGCAATTGTCAGTCAAAGCAACGCAGTGTCGTAAAGCAAAAAATGGTCTGGTCATTAAGGGGGTAAAACCCTCTGGAGCTGAAGTGGTTAAAGAACTACTTTAGAGAAAAGAAATAATGAACTCGAATAACTGTATATGATTAATACCTCTGGTGATAGTTACAGTATATTCATTTATTTTTTTCCATTTCACATGCCTCCATTTATGTTTTTTCCGCATTTACTCTACATGCAGGCCTAGCTGCCAAACAAAAGTGTTAGTTAGCACCATAGGGACATATATACCATATAACATTGACAATGGTGTCTACAACTGTCATCCTTTTTCATGTTGTTTTTTTTTTTCCAAAAGTAAAAAATAACAATTGCCGTAATTGCCTTAAAATTGTTAGCTGGAGTTAGAATTTAGTTTGTTTGTCTTTCAAAGACTACTCGTCCATCAGGTGACAACTCTGCTGCACAATTTCATTGCAAAAAGAATAGTGTTGTCACCCTGTTTAAGGAAGTGGAAAACCACTGGCAGGGTCTACAAGTACTAAAACTGTTACCAGAAAAGTCATGTAAACATTTTCTTTTAGTTTTAGATAGAGTTGGGAAGGATTTGAATCTCTGCCAGTCAACATTGCTGTCTGAGTTCCCATTAGTTTCACCCTTTCTATCTGTTCTGTTGACCATTACCACTGAGACAGACTGTACTGAAAAATCTAACACCTCCATCCTCTTTGTAGAGGTATTGTTTCACTTTCTGTTGCATCTCTGAGACAGGAAGTGAAGGAAAATCTCTGTCATTGGAAATACAAAAAAAAAGAAACCCTTCCCTATGCTTTTCCAAAATCTAAAAGAAATGCTTTTTTTATACATACACATTAAAGGAGAAGTACAGTCAAATCTTGTTTGGCTGTACTTCTTTTGTGGATCACAGGACTGCAGTTCATTATGCACTCCTGTGATTCCTTTTCAGGAGACAGTGGGCTGAAACCCGCGTCGGCTGACATCATAAAGGCGTCCAGGCTGCGGAAAAATCATGACCATATGGTTGGGATCCACCCAAATGCCTGGACTAGCACCCAGCCTCTAAGCGAGCTGCTGAGCGACTGAACCAGTGGTTCCCACCCCACCACAGCTTAGAGCTCTAGTGAGTGTGGAGGGGGGCAGAGCAGACAACGGTGACTGACAGTCAGCAGCTCTCTGCTCAGGGATCAGTGAGAACCTTAGAGACAGCAGGGGACAATTCTTAAAAAAAAAAAAAAAAAAATCCTATACTTCTCTTTTATCCGCTTTAAGACCGGAAGATTTTCCTGCTTAATGACCAGGCCCTATTCGGCGATTCAGCACTGCGTTACTTTAACAGACAATTGGTATTTGATCACCTGTGCGATTTTTATTTTTTGCGCTATAAACAAAAAAAGAGCGACAATTTTGAAAAAAAGAACAATATTTTTCACATTCTGCTATATAACATTCCCAAAAAAAAATGTAAAAATCAAAATTTTTTAACATTTTAGGTCAATTTGTTTTCTGCTACATGAGCAATAAGCGTATTTTGATTGGTTTGCGCAAAAGTTTTTGCGTCTACTAACTAGGGGAAAGATTTATGTCATTTGTATTGTTTTTTTTTTTTTTTACTAGTAATGGCAGCAATCTGATATTTTTGGCAGGACTGCGACATTGGGGCGGACAGATCGGACCCCTAACTGACATTTTTGACACTTTTGGGGGTACCAGTGACATTACTACAGTAATCAGTGCTAAAAATATGCACTGTTACTGTAATAATGCCATTGGCAGGGAAGGGGTTAATACTATTGGTGATCAAGGGGGTTAAATGTGACCCTAGGGGAGTGATTATAACTGTGGGGGGGTTGTGCTTGTGAGATGATCGCAGAGACATGCGATCCTATATAGCAGGATCACAAGGGCTCTGTGATCATTGCAGGGAGAAGGACGGACGGCTGTGTTTACATCAGCCGTCCGTCCTTCTCTGTCAGCGGGTGGAGATCGCCAGTGTCAGGCGGCAATCGGAGCCATCTGACACCCACACTGGCTCCCCGGCTGACGAGCGAGGGGCAGGAGTGCACCGACCACTAGCTTCCTGAGAGCGAGCGACGTAGAGCTACATCGCTTTGCCCAGGAGTGGCTGCCTGCCGCAGTAAATCTGTGGAGGGCTGTCGTCAAGTGGTCAAGCTGGAGTTCACAGATCACCTTAAACTGTATGTAGACTCAAAATGTATTGTTTTTTTTTTTTGGGGGGGGGGGGGGTCAAGTGTGGAAATGTTAAAACTCCTATAAGGTTTTTATTTTTGTCCATCCTTGATGACAATAGTGGGAAATCCAAAATTTTAGAACTGTTAGAGGAAAAGGAGGTGGGTGAAAGTTTGCTATGAGGACACCTGTTCTGGTGACAAATAACAACGGACCCATTTTGGAGAGATTTTCTTGTTGTTCTTGTTGTGTCTTTGGGACAGGAAGTGAAGGGGAAATTTCCCAAATAAGACGAAAATTTACACTTTTAGACCTAAAAGTTTCTGACTGCCAACTGCCTGCCTCATACTTACTGCAAACTCAGAGATATGAATCCTAGTTTACAATGAGGGAAAGTGCAGTGAAGTTTTCACTTAAAACATTTTATCATTGTCAAGAGAAGCTCTATTTTTTATTCACGTGCACATGATTGGATGCTCGATCACTTCAGTTCATTGTACTTCAAATCACTTTACATTTTAGTAAATCAGGTACTTTGTGTGAGGTCAAACAGCTGACAAGCCAGTAATTGGCAGACTTTAGGTGACCTAACCCTCTATTATTGCTTGCCTTTCGCCCATACATCACCTCACCAATAGTGCAGTCCTTCACAAAACTCCTTCAATTGCAGGATAGGGGTCTGTAAGTACTCTACATATTCACCTGTTCCACTGAAACACATGAGCTGCTTTTCCTTCTCCTCTAGAAAGTAATTAATAACCTTTATTGTTTGGATGACCTTATAAAAAGATATTTGACGTTTTTCAAATCTTTCATTAATGTTTGTGGCTCCTATTAAATCTTTTTGTTCCAAACAATGTATTCTGTCTTGCAAAGGCACTAGAGCACAGGAAGAAAAGAAGTTGATTTCAAAGGCTGCATCTGCCTGGGCATTTAATAATTGGTTCAGACATTAACAGCATTTGAAGAAAGTTAACAAAATGAACACGTATTCTATTTCAGAAGCAAATTGCTTTGAAAGCAAAAAATACGTTTTGGGTTAATTATCTAAAAATGATGCAGGTCTTGGTTGTGGAATTGCTTTCAATGAGGTACTGGTTTAATATTCTAGTTCTGGAGCGCTTGTTTATTTATAGGACATTCTTGGTACTAAATCTGTGATATAAGTAGGGACATTTAAGGACTTTTCTGGTTGCTAAATTTACCTAAAAAAAGGCCTAGAAATTCAGATATTCAGAATATCCATGAAACAGAATTTTTGTTCCTTCAGCCCAAGAGGAGTCAGCTAAGGTGAACTGAGAATTTTACATTGATATGTTACAGGCCATTATACATTTCGGACCTATACTTTCTATAGGAATGTGGTCACATGGTATGCACAGGACAGGACATTATTAAGGAGCCATACGACGATCAATTGGTAGTTGTAAGCCTCACCATGAAGGGAAGGGGGGCATATACCATCATTAATCTTTCATGGGTTTATAAAAGATCGCCCAATGTTTGCCTTGGATATGTTTAACAGGTGAGTGAACATCTTAGGTAAGTGCATCATCTTGCATAATGGATAAAATCACGAACTGTGTGATGTCCTGATAGCTTCACAAAATTAAAGTGATGCTGAATGAGATTAATAGGGAGATGTAGGCCACATTGAGGAAAGATGGCTCATGATACACAGTCAAAAAAATGGAGCCTGGAATTCAAACACAACAATGAGAACTTTGAAGATAACCCCTGCTCTGGAGGATCACCAGCAAAACATTATCTGGCAGGACTGAGTTCAGGAAGCCCTCATACATTGAGGAAGGTGTCCTTACTTTTGGTTCACAGACTGTTGACTACTGATCAAAGGGAATTCCTTGGGGACCCCCAGGTCCCCAGAACTAGAGTCCTCATTGGAAGAATTCCCTTCTATTACTTTTCTGGGGACAACCCAAAATGTGGGATTTTCTCTTACTTTCACTTCCGATGATGATAATAATAAATGGGACAAATTATGGGTGCACAGACAGCAATAAAAAAAGGTGTTCTAATCCATCTCCACTCTATTTAAAACTACAAAAAAATGTACTTTTAGTTATACTTCAATATAATACATAAAAGGATATTCTGCTCTCGGATTCCTAGCCTCCTCTAGCCTTAAATCCTGCTTACAATTGCATTATGCCATTGAGTGGTACTGAATGAGTGCTACTTTCTCTACAGCTCACTAGCAATGGTATGTTTTTGCCTAAAGAAATTAAGACCTCCAATCAAAGTAAGTAAACCGCAGGGTTGTCTTACACTAACTGGTTTCACACAGTCCCAAACGTACACTCTGCTGTATAATTAGTAAATAATTAAAATGCACATGGAAAATTAGGCAGCTCTATTCAGCTATTTGAAGAGCTCTCTCATATATACATACCACTAAGGATAAAAAAAGACATACAAACCTAAGAATAGAATTTAAATTTAGATGTGAAATATAATACACAAAATGTTATGTTCTTTTGATATTAATATCTTGCACATTCTTGCAAAGTATTGCAATTTAATACTTAACATCAAATGCTTTTTTTTTTTTTTGTGGCACTAATAAATAATATATTTTAGCTTTGTAATGGCTTGCCCCAGGTTGCCATAGTAGTTAAAAAAAAAATGTAAACATGATTTAAATAACAGTAACTAGCTAACTTAAATCCCAACTCCGGGGAGATACAAAAAAATATCCCATGCAGGGGGGTTGTGCCCGCACTGAAAGGGGTAATACCTTGTTTCGTCCAGGGGATTAAAAAAAAAAAAAAAGCAGTTTTACTTACCCAGTCTTCTGTTTCCCCAACAGGCAAAACACCCCCCACAATCTGGTGGTGAACTGTCTTATGATGACATCACAACCAATGCAAGGCTATAGACCATGCTCTGGTATTGATAATGCCAGGACCCTAGACTGCCAGAGAGTGGGGGTGCAGAATCTGTGGGGACCCATTTAGCTGTGGGTAAGAGCGGTAAATTGGGTAAGTATCTCTCCTTTTATTGTTCTCCTAGATATAAATTAGCCATTACCAAATGCAGTTTGGGCACAGCCCACAGTTCTCTAACATACTGTAAGATACAATATGCCCTCTTGAAACTAGTAATGTTGTCACAAATCCAAACAATGATGGCTTCATTGCTCATTTTAGCATAGTGGGAAGAACCATGCAAATCATTCATCGGAACAATTTATTCATCCAGAACCACTAGTTGAAAGTACAAATGCAGCCTGAACATATGAACTAATTTCTGCAAATTGCATATCCCTGTTTGGCCCCCATAAGTGCAATGTATGAAACACACAGGTCTATCCGGTGTGGTTTGGGGGAGGGTTACCTACCTGGCAGGATATTGTGAAATGGGCCAAAGGAACCAAATGTCCCCCATCTAAAGCAATGCATATAACCTTGGCACACAGACCTCTGTCTGAAACAAAAACGTTTTACTTTATGGCATAAGCTTGGAGGTAAAAACTAGTTAAGTACTTATTATGCGTAGCATAATTTTGGAACATGTCTATCTCTTTGTCAAGTTAGAAATAAACTGGTGCAGTTTGCTCCTAATTTGACAAAAGGCTAGACATAGTTTAAAATGTTGCTATGTGAAATGGGAGCTTGACTTTGTGTGTGCTGTCATGATTATGCAATAAAGTGAAAGAGCTTTTGATTCAGACATAGATCTGTGCACTGACATAGAAGTCCACATCTGCCACTCAAGACACCAAAAAAAGGCTCATGGGATTTTGGAGGTGTATTAACTCTCCAAAAATGTACATACACAAAACATATTGAAATCTAAAGATTTTTAGCACAACTCAATCAGGTTGGCTGCATTCATAAACAAAAAAAGACAAAATGCGTGCTTGAAGTTCCTCCGGCTTGCAGAAGGAGGTTTAATTCTGGTACCAGGCAGTGGATAGGGTGTGCACTCCTAAAATGCAAGTCCTTATAAAGCAATGTAAAACTCAGTACCTTTCAGTATAAAAGAAATTATTAACATGTCATAATTTCCAATAGAAATCAGAAATAATATTGGGTTTATTGTATTCTATTTAAGAATTTAGGGCACAAATGTGCAAATGAGTCCTTTATGCCTTTCTGGATGCCCCCTTCAGGGGATTGACTGAGGCAATATAAATATTCATTAAAGGACCTTTGACTCTTCCTGCCCAATATCCTGGAACTTTCTTCCAGTAGCAGGTAGGAGAAACCAATCACCCAGCTTAGGAAACCCTCACCAGTCAAAAACAATAGATCACTGATCCACTAACTACAGTGAGGCCAAAAACTACATTTAGCTTAACAACCTAACTAGAGGAGGGTGCTACAAAATATATCTAGTGGGAAAAGTTTGTGCAGTGCTTCAATGTGAATAGGTACAATTAAAAACGTGTTATGTAAAGATAGTCCAAACAGTGAGACTGAGCCAACAAATTGTGACCTAGATGCAAAACAATCAACTAACAGTGCAAGAAATGTCCAAGTGATGAACATGAACAAATAGACATCTATCAGAAGTCACCTGAACTATTCAGTGTATCCAAAAAAACTCCTCCAATGGTAAGTATGGAGTGTCAGAACACTCACCAGATATCAAACAAACTTCAGCATTAAAACAGGGAACATTAAACATCTAATATATAATCCTTACTCTCCACACTCACCACACCCAGGACCTTATAGACCCATTCATGAGGATCATTTTTTAGAGCAGGGCTGATATAAAAAAAAGGAGCATATATGTAGAAGCGGATCCCGAGATGGAAAGAGGGTTCACAGATTCCATAAAGAGAAGAACGTAAGGAGTAATTCATTCTTAGCAAATCTACTTTGTCAGTTGACAAACTGTCTATGTAAAATAAAGGTCTGAAGTTTGCCCCACAAGCTAAGCTTAATAAGTTCCAGACATACTGCATATTCACAAGGAAGGTATAGCTTGAAAAATATTTAGCACAAACCCCCATCATTAGCACTGCTCAATCAACATCTAGAAACTCTAATTTAATAAACGCCTCTCTTTTTAATACCCCTACATCTACCAATCCCTATATTAATGTGTTTAAAGAAATGGTCATTAGGGACCTGGATACACTTTAGATAAAACCCTTTAGGAACACCAAAACTATAGATAGCAGCATTAAAAGCTTTCTGGAGAAAAAGGATTTGGTAATTAGACCAGCCGATAAAGGTAGGGGAGTAGTGGTCCTAGGCAAGAATGATTATGTTAATGAATGTTATCTGCTGTTGAATGACTCAACCACCTATGAAGAGTTGATAAAAGAAAAGGAATTGGCAGCACTCCAGGTTGAGTCAAAATCCAGGTTTATTGACTGGACATCCAAATATGACAATCGTGACAAGGTAGACGCGTTTCACACACTGACTGAAGTAATGATTAAGCACACAGTCAGTGTGTGAAACGCGTCTACCTTGTCAGGATTGTCATATTTGGATGTCCAGTCAATAAACCTGGATTTTGACTCAACCTGGAGTGCTGCCAATTCCTTTTCTTTTATCAAGTTTTCACGGAGGCGAGTCGGGGCATGCACCTGTGTGAGTCATCAGGCAATCACACCACCTTGAGCAGTGACTCCTTGTCTGTTCACCTATGAAGAGTTACCGAAAGACCCTACGAAACAATACAAATGTACCTTAAAAGGATTGATCGCCCAAGGCTACGAGCAAGGAATCATCAACAAAAAAGAGATTTCATATGCCCAGTAGCACCAAAAATACAAGTGCTTTACTTTGTGCCCAAAATCCATAACAGTCTCTCTCAACCACTGGGCAGACCAATTGTGAGTGGCATATTTCGACTTTTTTTTCCCCCAGCCTCTTGTTCCATCTACTTCATCTTTCCTTAAAGATAACAGACAGGTACTGAATCATGATCTCCATTCACTGAGGGTTACCAAATCCAACTACACGGTCACAGCAGATGTGACAGCCTTGTATAGTAATATCCCACATCAAGATGGTTTGGAAGCTATTTGTTTCTATTTTTACATAGCCAATGACATCCCAGATATACAACAAATACTTTTGGTTCAACAACAAATTTTACTTGCAAAGAAAAGGAGTTGCTATGGGGACTAAATGTGCGCCCAGCCTTGCAAATTTATATATGGCCAGGGGGGAAGAAGACATCATATATGCCATTGTATGGCCTGAACTTTCTTTTTACCATAGGTACATTCATGATGTCCTCTTTCTATGGCAAGGTGATAAGTCCTCACCGGACAACTTATAGGGACTCTTAATAATAAAAACCTCAATATTGAGCTTACCTGCACTTGTAGCCAAGTGGAGTTACATTTTATGGATCTTACTCTATTTAACATGGGCACTTTTATCTGGACCAAGTCTTTTTTTAAGCCTACAGACAGAAGTGGATATATCCCACTAAGCAGTTACCATCACCCTAATTGGCTTCAAAATATCCCCAAAGGTCAATTCATTAGAATGAGGCGCAACTGCTCTAACTTAACATATTTTTAAACTCAATCGTAAATACTAAAAGAGATATTTGTAGAGAAAGGATGTAATAATGGTGAATTAGTTAAAATCATACAAGAAGTATCTACTATGAAAAGAGAAACCTAAAGAACCAGTAGGAGATTCCTGTCTATTCATTACTAATTTCTCGACCCAACAGTCCCAGGTTAAGAGGATCATAAAGAAACTTTGGGGATATTATTGAGAGATCCAGTCCTCAATTCCATTTTACCATCACAACCTCAGGTTATATTCAAGAGGGCCCCTAGCCTTAGAGATAGATTGGCACCAAATGTTTTAGATTTCCCATCAGTACAACTATTTTTGCAGACATTAAAGGTTTCTTCCTGTGTGAAAAAGGCGTTATTTGCAGGGAAACAAAAACTTCATCCACAAATGTACTTAGTTTTGTTCTAATACCACACAGAAAAGCTATAACATAAATTCCTTTATCACATATAATACCAAATATGTTGTATACATATAGAAAAAATGCTAAAAAGGGGTCACCATGAGACAAGTGCAAAAAAATGTAACCCAACTTGACATGGGAGACGCCCATGTACCCAATAGTCAATGGGCTATTGCACTCGCGACATGGAAAACACCAAGAAGCATATGAAGAGGGGGGGGGGGGCAATGTATGGGACTTTAATGGTGTCATACACAAAAATAGGTAAAGACAATTTAGTAAAATTTGAAAAGAATTTTTATTACATCAACAAACATATTTTTAAAAAAATATACAACGAACAGGGTAAAATACATGGAAAGATACATATTTAATCAGAAAACCAGAACCTCCAGTACGTTGATACAAGGGGTCCATGTCCGTCTGGAATACTTTACATGTTTCGCGGTGTTTAGACCGCTTCTTCAGAAGTTTATTGTACACAATAGTCTAAATTCTCTAATATAAAACAATGAAACAAGGGCAAAAAGAGAAAAACAGCGTCAATAATAAGAATTAAATAGTACACATTTTATTACATCAGTTCACTGACAGCATCCCACAACACCAGCACCTATGCGTGTATCCCCTGTGAAGCCCGAAAGGGCACAGTTGGAAATAAAGGTGATTGGGGGTGTGCAGCCAGCTATATACAGGTCCCCAGGGCGAGTGCGGTGGCCCAGAAAAAGGGAAAAACATAGACTCAAAATGGAGAATAAAAATAGTCACAAGGATGGAAAATCACCATTAATAGATGTAATCAAGCATGTACCTCTTAAATATCCTTTGATCCTCTGAGATTTTAAATTAAAAGCAAGGGGAAACCCATACTATAGTATGGTGGTATGATCCTTAGATTCCCTGGCCTAGAAGAGGAGATATATAGTTTGAAAATAGAGGTTATAAGGATAATGCCCTTAACTGGTGAGATAACATAACAAAAAGAAAATGCATATATGTGGATAATATCCAATGTTTATCATACCATGAAACTGGTCCAGGGAGTCAAAGAGGGGCCAAAAGAGTGCGGTCAGAAAGCTGATCATAGGGCCTGTAGAAATATTGGTATAGATAGAAATTGTCCTCAGATGATACTTAATAATGGAGGTAATCCAAGGTAATCGGATATCCACCCCAGTGTGAGACTACAGTGGGGAAAGAAAAAAGGGGGCAAAAAGAGAACAAGGCAACACACATAGTAAGTATAGGATAGACATCCTAGTACATTGTATAGTGGAGCCAAATAATATATGCAAGAAAACAATCACTACCTGATATCCGGACCGCACACCCTCGATGGCCACCTAGCACTCCTAGGACGCCGGGTCTCTGCCTTTATTCGCGCCACAATCCGGGCATCAACCAATCCGGAAGAACCGGAGGTGACACACCGGACCCGCTGTCGAAGTGCGCGTGCGCGTGATTGCGAAGGCGCACTGCTAATACCGGACATAGTGGAGTGGAGCTCCACATCCGGGATAGCTAGAGGAGGTGGAAACCACGGGCGGAAAACCGCCCGTAAAGGAGCCCGCCCCCTCTCCCGACAGCGCGCACCCGCCCATTGGACCAAAACACGGCCGTGGAGCATCCGCCAATCACTGAAAACAGGGGCAAGGATACACACATGGATGCTACGTCAAGGGAAACAATCAGTGAACTATGCAAGGGCCGCGGAGAGCCTATACAGAGACAATACAAAAATACAATATACAAGATATACAGAATCAATATAATATGTCACATTAACAGCCACTAATCGGGTGTTTGCAGTGATTTACAAAACAGTAAAAAGTACAATAAGCAAAAACAGCTGAGTCTTCCCCCCACTGCACACATCCAAGTAGAGACGGCTCGGGACATACTGCACATACAAAAGTCTGCCAGAAAAACATGGATATGGAGCAAACATGATTATAACATCCCATGAAATAAAAAACGAAGGGGAAAAAAAGGAAGGAAATTAAGATGGATAACAGATTTGTCAAATTAGCATGGATATATCGAAAAGAAATCTGTCATCAAAGACAACACACTTGGCTTCATAAAAAGTACTTATATGTCAACATCTCATTGATCCCAGAAGGAGAGGTGGCACATAGACGTTCGATCCATAGTGTCTCTCTTTGTAGGATATGTCGGTCCCAGTCAACCTCCAAGACAAAGAAAGACACTACTTCATTATTGTACCTATGGTGTAGGCCAATATGTCTGGTGACACTTGTGAGTGTCTTGCCACCCCCTGCACAATTAAGATGGTCACCTATGCGTTGGCCAAATTGTCTAATCGTTTTGCCTACATAAAATGCTTTGCAGCGGCAAGTCATAAGATAAATGACTCCCCGTGTAGTACAGTCTGCAAAAGATTTACTTTTAAACCATTTTCCATTTGGTAAATGTATGCCCTTGGCTTGATGGACCCATGGGCAACGTATACATGATCCGCATCTATATGTGCCCTTTGGGGACTTCAAAGTGGGGGAATTTTTTTACATAGTGACTGTTAGTAAATTGGTCCCTTAGCGAAAGGGCCCGTCTAAATGTAATCTGAGGAGTATTTTTTATATACTTGTTAAGCGTGGGGTCACTAGTTAATAAATGCCAGTGTTTATTGAGAATGTGGCGTAAGGTACCTTCATTACCAGAGAATTGTGTGATTAGTCTAACCACATTAGATGGCGGGGGTTTTTGTTTTTTATGTAACAAAGAAGTCCTAGAATGGCCTGTTGCCTTGTTGAAAGCCTTCCTGAGGGTCGATCGTGTATAGCCAAGGTCCAGTAGCCTGGTGCGTAGTTGACCAGCCTGATCTACAAAATCTGCATCTGAAGAACAGTTTTTGCCCCCTTTTTTCTTTCCCCACTGTAGTCTCTCTACACTGGGGTGGATATCCGATTACCTTGGATTACCTCCATTATTAAGTATCAAGGACAATTTCTATCTATACCAATATTTCTACAGGCCCTATGATCAGCTTTCTGACCGCACTCTTTTGGCCCCTCTTTGACTTCCTGGACCAGTTTCATGGTATGATAAACATTGGATATTATCCACATATATGCATTTTCTTTTTGTTATGTTATGTCACCAGTAGGATTGAGCGAACACGGACTGTATTATTTGTGTTCATACCGAATAATTGGATTTTTGTTACCCAAACACGGACCCGAAATCTTTACTGTATGTTCGGGTAAAAATCCGTGTTTGGTCGTTTTATTTCCGGGTTTTGCATGCTTTGGTTCGCTTTTCATGGCGGGCTTTCAACAGCCAATCAACAAGCGTTTAACTAGTGTGCCTAAGCCATCCCAGCCATGCCTACAAATGTATTAGTAGCTGTGATTGGCCGTCTGAAGCATGTGACCATGTCTTTATAAGTGAGAGACCGAGCGCCGCTGCATCATTCTGCTGTGTACTAGTTCAGGGACAGAGCACACATACGTGCTGGCTGCTGATTAGGGACAGACAGGAAAAAAAAAACATTTGTGTCCGGATAGAATTGAGGGACAGGTCGGAGTGAATTAGGCAGGGCGAGTTGTAGGCATTTTAGGGAGAGAGTCTGCTGATTTTTAGGGTCAGTGTGTTCTACAAACTACAATCGATATTGCTGTGTGGGGGGGGGGGTTTGCAGTCACCCGATCTACGATCTTATCAATCCTTTTAGGGACAGAGTCTGCTGATTTTTAGGGTCAGACAGTGCGTTCTACAAACTACAATCGATATTGCTGTGTGGGGGGGGGGGGGTTTGCAGTCACCCGATCTACGATCTTATCAATCCTTTTAGGGACAGAGTCTGCTGATTTTTAGGGTCAGACAGTGTGTTCTACAAACTACAATCGATATTGCTGTGTGTGGGGGGGGGGGGGGGGGTTTGCAGTCACCCGATCTACGATCTTATCAATCCTTTTAGGGACAGAGTCTGCTGATTTTTAGGGTCAGACAGTGTGTTCTACAAACTACAATCGATATTGCTGTGTGGTGTGGGATAGGAGCTAGGCAGGTGTCAGTGGTCCACATCCATTTTGCTGTGTGTGGGCTGCTGTGAACACAATCTTTTTGGGGTGCAGTGAACACAATCTTTTTGGGGTGCAGTGAACACAATCTTTTTTGCCCACTGAGGAGGAGGGAGAAAAGTATTTTTCTATCAGGCACTGTGTGCAGCATTTTTTTCTTCAGCTGTGCTGTGCTGAGTGACTGATCATACACTGCTGTGTTCAGTTCACATGTGCTAATATTGAGTGGTTTCAGAAATCATACACTTTTTTTCTATTCCACTATTCAATATACAGCCTTGGGTTAAAAAAAATTAAATTGTGGCCTGCAGCAGAGCTGATTGATATTTGGGGTTTTTGGGGTTCATCTCATACTTCTGAAGATTTGAGGGTGCTGCCTGTTCCATACTCCTCCTACTCCTCATTCAGCCTTTTAGGGGTACAAACAATAGTAATTGGGGCCTAGTGTGGTTTTGTACGTCTGAGATACATACACATTTTTTGATCATATTTCCTATTCCGCTATTCAATCAAAACCTTTGGGGATCAATTAAATTGCGGGATAGTCAGTGTTGGTAGGTGTGAGATCCACCTTTCCAAGTTTTTGGGGTTCATCTCATACTTCTGAAGATTTGAGGGTGCTGCCTGTTCCATACTCCTCCTACTCCTCATTCAGCCTTTTAGGGGTACAAACAATAGTAATTGGGGCCTAGTGTGATTTTGTACGTCTGAGATACATACACATTTTTTGATCATATTTTCTATTCCGCTATTCAATCAAAACCTTTAGGGATCAATTAAATTGCGGGATAGTCTGTGTTGGTAGGTGTGAGATCCACCTTTCCAAGTTTTTGGGGTTCATCTCATACTTCTGAAGATTTGAGGGTGCTGCCTGTTCCATACTCCTCCTACTCCTCATTCAGCCTTTTAGGGGTACAAACAATAGTAATTGGGGCCTAGTGTGCTTCCGTACGTCTGAGATACATACACATTTTTTGATCATATTTCCTATTCCGCTATTCAATCAAAACCTTTGGGGATCAATTAAATTGCGGGATAGTCTGTGTTGGTAGGTGTGAGATCCACCTTTCCAAGTTTTTGGGGTTCATCTCATACTTCTGAATATTTGAGGGTGCTGCCTGTTCCATACTCCTCCTACTCCTCATTCAGCCTTTTAGGGGTACAAACAATAGTAATTGGGGCCAAGTGTGGTTTTGTACGTCTGAGATACATACACATTTTTTGATCATATTTCCTATTCCGCTATTCAATCAAAACCTTTGGGGATCAATTAAATTGCGGGATAGTCTGTGTTGGTAGGTGTGAGATCCACCTTTCCAAGTTTTTGGGGTTCATCTCATACTTCTGAAGATTTGAGGGTGCTGCCTGTTCCATACTCCTCCTCCTACTCCTCATCCATCCTTTTAGGGGTACAAACAATAGTAATTGGGGCCTAGTGTGCTTCTGTACGTGTGAGATACATATACTTTTTTTGATCATATTTCCTATTCCGCTATTCAATCAAAACCTTTTGGGATCAATTAAATTGCGGGATAGTCTGTGTTGGTAGGTGTGAGATCCACCTTTCCAAGTTTTTGGGGTTCATCTCATACTTCTGAAGATTTGAGGGTGCTGCCTGTTCCATACTCCTCCTACTCCTCATTCAGCCTTTTAGGGGTACAAACAATAGTAATTGGGCCTAGTGTGCTTCTGTACGTCTGAGATACATACACATTTTTTGATCATATTTCCTATTCCGCTATTCAACCAAAACCTTTGGGGATCAATTAAATTGCGGGATAGTCTGTGTTGGTAGGTGTGAGATCCACCTTTCCAAGTTTTTGGGGTTCATCTCATACTTCTGAAGATTTGAGGGTGCTGCCTGTTCCATACTCCTCCTACTCCTCATTCAGCCTTTTAGGGGTACAAACAATAGTAATTGGGGCCTAGTGTGGTTTTGTACGTCTGAGATACATACACATTTTTTGATCATATTTCCTATTCCGCTATTCAATCAAAACCTTTGGGGATCAATTAAATTGCGGGATAGTCTGTGTCGGTACATGTGAGATACACCTTTTTAAATTTTTTTGGCGCATCTCCTTCTACCGCCGAGGATTGCAGGGCGCTTCAGTTTGCCTTCTGTTCCCAACTCCTCCTACTCCTCTTCCTCATCCTGCCTTTAGGGTACCAAAAATTGTAATCGGGGCCTAGTCTGTGTTTGTACGTGTGAGATACACCGTATTATAACATTTTTCCTATTCCGCTATTCAATATACACCCTTTTGGAGTGTAAGAAAATTAAATTACGGCATAGTCTGTATCGGTACGTGTGAGATACACCTTTTAAATTTGTTTGCCGCATCTCCTTCCACCGCCAAGGATTGCAGGGCGCTTCAGTTTGCCTCCTGTTCCCAACTCCTCCTACTCCTCTTCCTCATCCTGCCTTTAGGGTACAAAAAATTGTAATCGGGGCCTAGTCTGTGTTTGTACGTGTGAGATACACCGTATTATAACATTTTTCCTATTCTGCTATTCAATATACACCCTTTTGGAGTGTAAGAAAATTAAATTACGGCATAGTCTGTATCGGTACGTGTGAGATACACCTTTTAAATTAGTTTGGCGCATCTCCTTCCACCGCCAAGGATTGCAGGGCGCTTCAGTTTGCCTCCTGTTCCCAACTCCTCCTACTCCTCTTCCTCATCCTTCCTTTAGGGTACAAAAAATTTTAATCGGGGCCTAGTCTGTGTTTGTACGTGTGAGATACACTGTTTTTTTATCCTTTTTCCTATTCCGCTATTCAATATACACCCTTTTGGGGTAAAAAACATTAAATTGCGGCATAGTTTGCATATTTGCCTGTCAGATACACCCGTGCGATACTGTTGTTGTTTTGTTCCGCTATTCAATAAACACCTTTCTAGGGCAAGATCATAAATTACAGAAATATGAGGAGACCGTCAAATAGGGGCCGTGGCCTGGGTCGTGGTGCTGCTGGTAGAGCTCCTGTTGCAAGGAGAGGACGTGGTCGATCTGTGCCAGCTACACGCACAAGTGAAACACCTTCCACAAGTGTGAGTAGGCGACAGAACCTGCAGCAGTATTTGGTAGGGCATAATGCGCCTCTAGACGTGATGAGGCCTGAAGAAGTACAGGCGATAGTAGATTGGGTTGCTGACAGTGCCTCCAGTTCCTTCACATTGTCTCCCACCCAGTCTACTGCAGAAAGGTCAGAGTTGGCACCTGCAGCCAATGTCCAACCGTCTTTCACCTCACCCCCTTGGAAATCAGGCAAGCAGTCTGAGCCCCAATCCATACAGCAGTCTCTTCTTCTTTTTGAGGACTCTGTCAGCAGGGTTCCCCAGGGCCATCCACCTAGCCCTGCCCCAGAAGTTGAAGAGATTGAGTGCAGCGATGCCCAACCACTTATTTCTCAAGATGAGTACATGCAAGGACCATCGCAGCACGTCTCCGATGATGACGAAACGCAGGTGCCAACTGCTGTGGCTTTCAGCATTGTGGAGACCGAAAAGGAGGGCAGGGGTGAAGACTGGGTGGAAGATGATGTGGAGGACGATGAGGTCCTCGACCCCACATGGAATGAACGTCATGCAGGTGACCTGAGTAGTTTGGAGGAAGAGGCGGTGGTCGCACAGAGCCACCAGCACAGCAGAAGAGGGAGCAGGGTGCAGAAGCGGAGCGGCCGTGCCCTAGACACTACGCCCGCTACTGCCCAACGCAGCAAGGGAACGAGCGCACCAAAGTCAGCTCAAAGGAGTTCCTAGCGTGGAAGTTCTTTAGAAAATGTGCTGATGACAGGACACGAGTCTGAAGCGAGGCATAAACCTTCTCAACCTGAGCACAACCTGCATGATCAGGCATCTAAGTGCAAAGCACGAGCTGCAGTGGAGTAGACACCTTCAAAACCAAGAAACGTCTCTGGCTCATCCTGCTTCCTCTTCTGCTGCAGTCTCGGCCGCTCCAGCCACATCTGTAGTGATACCGGCACCTGCCACCCCGCAAACAGACGATCTGTCAGCAACACCACCACCTGGGTCACCAACCATCTCCACAATGTCCAGCTTTCCATCTCCCAAACACTTGAGAGGAAGAGGAAGTACCCCCCTACCCACCCGCGATCCCTGGCCCTGAATGCCAGCATTTCAAAATTCTTGGCCTTTGAAATGCTGTCATTCCGTCTGGTGGAGACGCACAGTTTTAAAAACCTTATGTCGGGGGCTGTCCCACAGTACGTCGTGCCCAGCCGCCACTACTTTTCCAGGAAAGCCATCCCTTCCCTGCACAACCAAGTGGGGGAAAAAATCAGGTGTGCACTGCGCAACGCCATCTCTGGCAAGGTACACCTAACTACCGATACGTGGACCAGTAAGCACGGTCAGGGGCGTTATATCTCCCTAACGGCACACTGGGTAAATGCAGTGGCGGATGGGCCTGAGGCGGATAGCAATTTGGCGCATGTCCTTCCACCACCGAGGATTGCAGGGCGCTTCAGTTTGCCTCCTGTTCCTAACTCCTCCTACTCCGCTTCCTCATCCTCTACCGCCTCCTCATCCGGACAGCGTAACACCTTCACCACCAACTTCAGCACGACCAGGGGTAAACGACAGCAGGCAGTTTTAAAACTTGCCTGTTTGGGGGACAAACCACACACCGCGCAGGAGTTGTGGAGGAGCATGGAACAGCAGACAAATGAGTGGTTGCTGCCAGCGAGCCTCAAGCCCGGCCTGGTGGTGTGCGATAACGGGCGAAATCTCATAGCAGCTCTGGGCCTAGCCGGTTTGACGCACATCCCTTGCCTGGCGCATGTGCTGAATTTGGTGGTGCAGAGGTTCCTTAAAAACTACCCCGATATGTCAGAGCTGCTGCAGAAAGTGCGGGCCGTCTGTGCGCACTTTCGGCATTCTCACCCTGCTGCTGCTCGCCTGTCAGCGCTGCAGCGTAACTTCGGCCTTCCCGCTCACCGCCTCATATGTGACGTGCCCACAAGGTGGAACTCCACCTTGCACATGCTGCAAAGACTGTGCGAGCAGCAGCAGGCCATAGTGGAGTTTCAGCTGCAGCACGCACTCGTGAGTCGCTCTGCGGAACAGCACCACTTCACCACCAATAACTGGGCCTCCATGCGAGACCTGTGTGCCTTGTTGCGCTGTTTTGAGTACTCCACCAACATGGCCAGTGCCGATGACGCCGTTCTCAGCTTAACTATCCCACTTCTATGCCTCCTTGAAAAAACAATTCGGGCGATGATGGAAGAGGATGTGGCACAGGATGAGGAGGAGGAGGAGGAGGAGGAGGAGGAGGATGAAGAGGTAACATTTCCAAGGCTTTCAGGGCAGTCATTCGCAAGGGGCTCCAAGGGTGGGTTCCTGCACACACAAACGCCAGGGATACAATTGTCCAGCAGGGGCACAGTTCTGGAGGATGAGGAGGATGAGGAGGAGGAGCTGGAGGAGGAGATGGAAGCATGTTCACAGCAGGGTGGCACCCAGGCCAGCTCATGGCCATCACTGGTGCGTGGCTGGGGGGATACAGAGGACACGGACGATACACCTCCCACAGAGGACAGCCTTTCGTTGCCTCTGGGCAGCCTGGCACACATGAGCGATTACATGCTTCAGTGTCTCCACAACGACCGCCGAGTTGCCCACATTCTAACTTGTACTGATTACTGGGTGGCCACGCTGCTGGATCCCCGTTACAAGGACAACGTACCGTCCTTAATTCACTCACTGGAGCGCGATCGCAAGATGCGCGAGTACAAGCGCACGCTGGTAGACGCGATGCTGCTGGCATTCCCACCTGACAGCGGGGCTACAGTGGAAGCACAAGGCAGAGGAGGAGGAGGAGGAGGAAGAGGTCGCAAACACAACCAGGGCACCGCCAGCACCTCAGAAGGCAGGGTTAGCATGGCCGAAATGTGGAAAAGCTTTGTCAGCACGCCACAACAAACAGCAGCACCAGCAGCTCATATGGAACGTCTTAGCAGGAGGCAGCATTTCACCAACATGGTGGAGCAGTATGTGTGCACACGCCTAGACGTACTGAATGAGGGGTCTGCCCCCTTCAACTTCTGGATCTCCAAGTTGGGCACATGGCCTGAGCTTGCCCTTTACGCCTTGGAGGTGCTGGCGTGCCCTGCAGCCAGTGTATTATCTGAACGGGTATTTAGCACGGCTGGGGGCGTTATCACAGACAAGCGCAGCCGCCTGTCCAGAGACAATGTGGACAAGCTCACGTTCATTAAAATTAACCAGGCATGGATCCCACGGGACTTTTCCGTACCTTGTGCAGAATAGCGATGGATACCGACCTTACCCAGTCATTGTTCCATTTTTGCTCTTTCTCACTCTTTTGGGGTGTACCCTCATTTAAAATTTGTGAAAAGAAGCAGTGTTGGCTACCTTGTCCTCCTCAGGGCCAGATTAACGTAGGGGCTATTGGAGCTGAAGCTCCAGGCCCCTACCTTTATATAGGCCCCAGGTTGGCCATATTCACTGTTACCGCTCTTCTGTCACTTGTAAACACAGAAGTCTGGCTTCTATGCTCGCTTCCCCAGGCAGCTCCCTCAGAACCTCCCCACACAGCACGAAGGCCGGACAAGGAGGGACAGTTGCCGATGCATGGATGTGTTTATGGGCTTCAGAGACAGCATCCCATGTGGAATTAGGCATGCATGGCTGCACCCTTCCTCCTCTGGGTGCATGCCAAGGCACGGCCCTTAAGGCCCTTCAAAATCCTCAGCACCAAGCCCATGATGCTCTTAATCCGGCCCTGGTCCTTCTCCACCGCCGCTTCCACCTACACCGCCCATAGGTGTGCGCAGCCTATTGCATTAGGGTGTGCACCCCAAAGTTTAAATACACATGCATGTGTTTGCCTACATGTACATGGCCCCGATACATTACTTTCCCTGCTGGCAAAGAGAAATAGAGCAGAGCAGGTCCGAGGGAGATCTTTCCCATCTCCTCACTGGCAAACAGAGCGATAATGCTATGTGCCCTAGGTGATTAGAGTGTGCCCAGGTACACCCGGCACACCCTGTGCGCACGCCTATGACACCGCCACCTCCACCACCACCTCAACCTCCCTCCTACTCCATATGGGCCTCGTCCTTCAGAGATGAAGAACATTGTTTTATTTTTCAGTTTTTTTTTTTTTTTGTTGTTTTAAGTTATTTCCCTATCCACATTTGTTTGCAGGGCACTTGCCATGCTCTTAACTACGTTTTGCTGCCATTTGCAGCACTCTAGCCCTTTCCATTGGTGTTTTAGAGCCATTTTAGTGCCTTAAAGTTCGGGTCCCCATTGACTTCAATGGGGTTCGGTATCCGGGAAAAGTTCGGCAAAAGTCCGGGACACGGACCCGGACTTTTTTTTAAAGTTCGGCCGAACCCGCCGAACACGAACATCCAGGTGTCCGCTCAACTCTACTCACCAGTTAAGGGCATTATCATTATAACCTCTATTTTCAAACTATATATCTCCTTTTCTAGGCCAGGGAATCTAAGGATCATACCACAATACTATAGTATGGGTTTCCCCTTGCTTTTAATTTAAAATCTCAGAGGATCAAAGGATATTTAAGAGGTACATGCTTGATTACATCTATTAATGGTGATTTTCCATCCTTGTGACTATTTTTATTCTCCATTTTGAGTCTATGTTTTTCCCTTTTTCTGGGCCATCGCACTCGCCCTGGGGACCTGTACTGTATATGGCTGGCTGCACACCCCCAATCACCTTTATTTGTGCCCTTTCGGGCGTCACAGGGGATACACGCATGGGTGCTGGTGTTGTGGGATGCTGTCAGTGAACTGATGTAATAAAATGTGTACTATTTAATTCTTATTATTGACGCTGTTTTTCTCTTTTTGCCCTTGTTTCATTGTTTTATATTAGAGAATTTTGACTATTGTGTACAATAAACTTCTGAAGAAGCGGTCTAAACACCGCAAAACATGTAAAGTATTCCAGACAGACATGGACCCCTTGTATCAACTTACCGGAGGTTCTGGTTTTCTGATTAAATATGTATCTTTCCATGTCCCTCTTGTTAGAACAATCTAATATCATATTCTATGTCCTCTGAATGGGTGTATTTTACCCTGTTCGTTGTATATTTTTTTAAAAATATGTTTGTTGATGTAATAAAAATTCTTTTCAAATTTTACTAAATTGTCTTTACCTATATTTGTGTTTGACACCATTAAAGTCCCATACATTGCCCCCCCCCCCCCCCCCTTCATATGCTTCTTGGAGCTTTCCATGTCGCGAGTGCAATAGCCCATTGACTATTGGGTACATGGGCGTCTCCCATGTCAAGTTGGGTTACATTTTTTTGCACTTGTCTCATGGTGACCCCTTTTTAGCATTTTTTCTATATCTCATTGGGGACGTAGGTGTCTTTATGTACAGATTGACATACATGGCCATATAGCTGTCTTTCTCTATGTTGTATACATGCTGGAATCCCCATGCCAGAAGCAATACGTTGAAAGGACCACCAGATGGCTCTGTGACTGGCTTGTATACAATATTAGGAAAGGCTTCAAGAACACAATTCATCAGCACAATTCAAAAGGTTCCATAGAAGATATGCTAGTTTACTGAAATTGATACGAATCAATGTGGTCAACTTACATTGGAGAGGAAGTAATAGAAATAGGGAAGTGTCCAGGAAAAAGACCCAATGGCTTTACGAAATTGACTATCTTGTCTTGTCCCCAGAGGTCTCAATGTAGATCTGGACATTACCTGTTTTTTAAGACAACAGTTCAGGGGCGTAACTACAGGGGTTGCAGGGGTTGCAATTGCTACCGGGCCCCATGCTCCAGGGGGCCCGGTAGCAAACCAGTGGGTGAACTTCCAGGATCTCAAAGGTCACACTTGCGACTGGGCCCTGGCATTGCACCACTGTGGGGAGGCCCCAAGATTGCAGGAAGGGGGCCCACTGCAGAACTTGTGAAAGGATCCTGCTGCGGGACCATAATAAAAGGCCCTGCAACGAGAGTAAAGAGCCCCAGGATTAGTGGGGAGAGCCCGGGGCTTGAAGGGAAGGGCCCCGGCCAGGGGTCTGGGGGGCCCTTCATCGTTTCTTGCATCGGGGCCCTGAAGGTTCTAGTTACGCCTCTGCAACAGTTAACTATATTCACTAAGGCTCAGAAGAGGGGCTCTGTTCCTTTTTGTGATACTCCTCTTTATCAGAACTATATATATACAGGGAGTGCAGAATTATTAGGCAAATGAGTATTTTGACCACATCATCCTCTTTATGCATGTTGTCTTACTCCAAGCTGTATAGGCTGGAAAGCCTACTACCAATTAAGCATATTAGGTGATGTGCATCTCTGTAATGAGAAGGGGTGTGGTCTAATGACATCAACACCCTATATCAGGTGTGCATAATTATTAGGCAACTTCCTTTCCTTGGGCAAAATGGGTCAAAAGAAGGACTTGACAGGCTCAGAAAAGTCAAAAATAGTGAGATATCTTGCAGAGGGATGCAGCACTCTTAAAATTGCAAAGCTTCTGAAGCGTGATCATCGAACAATCAAGCATTTCATTCAAAATAGTCAACAGGGTCGCAAGAAGCGTGTGGAAAAACCAAGGCGCAAAATAACAGCCCATGAACTGAGAAAAGTCAAGCGTGCAGCTGCCAAGATGCCACTTGCCACCAGTTTGGCCATATTTCAGAGCTGCAACATCACTGGAGTGCCCAAAAGCACAAGGTGTGCAATACTCAGAGACATGGCCAAGGTATGAAAGGCTGAAAGACGACCACCACTGAACAAGACACACAAGCTGAAACGTCAAGACTGGGCCAAGAAATATCTCAAGACTGATTTTTCAAAGGTTTTATGGACTGATGAAATGAGAGTGAGTCTTGATGGGCCAGATGGATGGGCCCATGGCTGGATTGGTAAAGGGCAGAGAGCTCCAGTCCGACTCAGACGCCAGCAAGGTGGAGGTGGAGTACTGGTTTGGGCTGGTATCATCAAAGATGAGCTTGTGGGGCCTTTTCGGGTTGAGGATGGAGTCAAGCTCAACTCCCAGTCCTACTGCCAGTTTCTGGAAGACACCTTCTTCAAGCAGTGGTACAGGAAGAAGTCTGCATCCTTCAAGAAAAACATGATTTTCATGCAGGATCACAGGTCTCTATGGTCATTTCACAAGTCCCTCCCCCATACAGTTAGAAAACACTCCCCTAGGGACACATTTCACCCTTTAATCACCACTGGGTTAACCTCTTCCCTGCCAGTGTCATTATTACAGTAACAGTGCATATTTTTTTAGCACTGATTACTGTAATAACGTCACTGGTCCCCCCAAAAGTGTCAGTTAGGGGTCTGGTCTGTCCGCTGAAATGTCACAGTCCTGCTAAAAATCTCTGATTGCCGCCATTACTTGTAAAAAATAAAAATGGCATAACTTTTTCCACTAGTTTGTAGACGCGATAATTTTTACGCAAACCAATCAATATACACTTATTGGGATTTTTTTTACCAAAAATATGTAGATGAATACAAATTGGCCTAAAATGATGAAAACATTTGATTTTTAATTTTTTTTTTTATTAGGAATGTTATATAGCAGAAAATTAAAAATATTGTTTTTTTTTTTTTCAAAATTGTCGCTCTTTTTTTGTTTATAGCGCAGAAAATAAAAATAGCAGAGATAATCAAATACATCCAAAAGAAAGCTCTATTTGTGGGAAAAAAAAGGAAATCAGATTTATTTGGGTACAGCGCCGCATGACCGCGCAATTGAGAGTTAAATTAACGCAGTGCCAAATTGCATATTTTCAGCACTGATTACTGTAGTAATGTCACTAGTCCCCCCCCCAAAAGTGTCTAAAATGTCAGTTAGGGGTCCAATCTGTTCGCCGCAATGTCGCAGTCCCGCTAAAAATCGCATTGCTAGTAAAAATACATAAATCTTTCCCCTAGTTAGTAAATGCGATAACTTTTGCGCAAACCAATTAAAATACGCTTATTGGGGTTTTTTTCACCAAAAATATGTAGCAGAAAACAAATTGGCCTAAAAGGATGAAAAAATTTGATTTTTAATTTTTTTTTTTGGGGGGGGGGAATGTTATATAGCAGAAAGTGAAAAATATAGTTTTTTTTTTCAGAATTATCTTTTTATTTTTTGTTTATAGCACAAAAATTAAAAATCGCACAGGTGATCAAATACCACCAAAAGAAAGCTCTGTTTGTGGGAAAAAAAGGACGTCAATTTTATTTAGGTACAGCATTGCATGATCGCGCAATGTCCGTTAAAGTAACGCAGTGCCGAATCGCAAAAAATGGCCTGGTCCAGAAGCGGTTAATACATTAAACGGAATTTATATAATTTTGGGCAGAAAGGTAAAATACATCAGTTGCTTTAGTAAAGAAACAAAGGGAATGATTTATTTGAGGATGACATTAATAATTATGAAGACAGTAATGTATTCTAAAATCCGTGCTATCTTTTTTGGGTAAATAAAAAGAAACCTCCCCCGTCGGGGATTCGAACCCCGGTCCCGCACGCAAAAGGCAGGGATAATACCTCTATACTAAAGGGCTTGCTGTATAGAGATGGAGATTTGGAGATGCTATGGGTTTCATCGCTGCTATAGTGTCACATGGGAGAACTCCTTACACATTTTATAGAATCAACTATATGACATAGTATTCTATAAAAATTGACGGATGGGCGAAAGTCCCACAAGCTAATCCTCGTTAGTATAGTGGTAAGTATCCCCGCCTGTCACGCGGGAGACCGGGGTTCGATTCCCCGACGGGGAGGCAAATAATTTTCATCCACATGTGTTTATATCTCCAATTAGTCATTGTTAGAAATGACATGTAGATGTATATGTAGTCCTTGCTATTATTATATTGATGTCTTTAATTGCCTTTTATCTCTGCTTTTAATTGTTTTAATGCTTAAAGTGGACTTTTGCCCCTCAGTTCACATCTATACATGTCGGGAACATTGGGCAAAATGACACGATACCCACAGAAGCTTGCTGGCTGCTCTTTAGCAGAGGCCTTACATCCACAAACAAGCGCATTTTTGCGAGCGCCAAACAACTGCAAAGTACCGCAGCACCATGTACTTAGGCGAGACATCATTTTATAAAAGGGTCGTTCCCTGTAATTCTTGTGAGTAGGAAAGCCAATGAAATATATGGGCTGCCCTATACGCCACACAAGAGAGCATCTAACACTGGTTACTTAAAAAAAAAATATATATATTTTTTTCTTTTTCTTACTTTTTTATGTTGTTTCCACCTCCTGGTTTCCCAGAGAGCAGTAATGACTTGCACAGGCGCTATATGAAATAACCACTTGCCTACCGCCCACCTCATATATACTGTGGCAGGCTGCGCGAATCCCCGTACCTGTGTGGCGGTTCGCGGGAGCGCTACAGGGGGGCTAGGCAGTGGGGATGCCGATCCATGGGGCCTGCGGCCGCAGTTGCCGGGCACCCGCGACCGCTCCCCGCTGAGAGAGAACGAGGGTCTACTGTTGTAAACACAGCTGATCGTTGTTCTCTCTGAAATGATCACAGAGCGCCTGTGATCCTTCTATATAGGATCACAGGTCTCTATGGTCATTTCACAAGTCCCTCCCCCATACAGTTAGAAAACACTCCCCTAGGGACACATTTCACCCTTTAATCACCACTGGGTTAACCTCTTCCCTGCCAGTGTCATTATTACAGTAACAGTGCATATTTTTTTAGCACTGATTACTGTAATAACGTCACTGGTCCCCCCAAAAGTGTCAGTTAGGGGTCTGGTCTGTCCGCTGAAATGTCACAGTCCTGCTAAAAATCTCCGATTGCCGCCATTACTTGTAAAAAATAAAAATGGCATAACTTTTTCCACTAGTTTGTAGACGCGATAATTTTTACGCAAACCAATCAATATACACTTATTGGGATTTTTTTTACCAAAAATATGTAGATGAATACAAATTGGCCTAAAATGATGAAAACATTTGATTTTTAATTTTTTTTTTTATTAGGAATGTTATATAGCAGAAAATTAAAAATATTGTTTTTTTTTTTTTTCAAAATTGTCGCTCTTTTTTTGTTTATAGCGCAGAAAATAAAAATAGCAGAGATAATCAAATACATCCAAAAGAAAGCTCTATTTGTGGGAAAAAAAAAGGAAATCAGATTTATTTGGGTACAGCGCCGCATGACCGCGCAATTGAGAGTTAAATTAACGCAGTGCCAAATTGCATATTTTCAGCACTGATTACTGTAGTAATGTCACTAGTCCCCCCCCCAAAAGTGTCTAAAATGTCAGTTAGGGGTCCAATCTGTTCGCCGCAATGTCGCAGTCCCGCTAAAAATCGCATTGCTAGTAAAAATACATAAATCTTTCCCCTAGTTAGTAAATGCGATAACTTTTGCGCAAACCAATTAAAATACGCTTATTGGGGTTTTTTTCACCAAAAATATGTAGCAGAAAACAAATTGGCCTAAAAGGATGAAAAAATTTGATTTTTAATTTTTTTTTTGGGGGGGGGGGATGTTATATAGCAGAAAGTGAAAAATATAGTTTTTTTTTTCAGAATTATCACTTTTTTTTTTGTTTATAGCACAAAAATTAAAAATCGCACAGGTGATCAAATACCACCAAAAGAAAGCTCTGTTTGTGGGAAAAAAAGGACGTCAATTTTATTTAGGTACAGCATTGCTTGATCGCGCAATGTCCGTTAAAGTAACGCAGTGCCAAATCGCAAAAAATGGCCTGGTCCAGAAGCGGTTAATACATAAAACGGAATTTATATAATTTTGGGCAGAAAGGTAAAATACATCAGTTGCTTTAGTAAAGAAACAAAGGGAATGATTTATTTGAGGATGACATTAATAATTATGAAGACTTAACAATAAAAAACAATTGGCCCGTACGGGGATCGAACCCGCGACCTTGGCGTTATTAGCACCACGCTCTAACCAACTGAGCTAACCGGCCGGTTGCATGAGGTTGCATGAGGTTGCATGAGGTTGCATGAGGTTGCATGAGGTTGCATGAGGTTGCATGAGGTTGCATGAGGTTGCATGAGGTTGCACAGCATTCCTCCTTACCAGGGCCTACTGTACTGCAACTAGGGGGACTACAGAGCCAGCCCAGCATTCGAACCCCGACGGGGAGGCTTCTTTTTATTTACCCAAAAAAGATAGCACGGATTTTAGAATACATTACTGTACATTGTAATCTGTGTATGCTTGTTTTAATCTCTAATTATAACGCTTTTGTACACAATGCTCCAATGCCAGATATCAAAAGAAATTATGGTTTGAATGTTTTTTTAGAGAAGGGTCACCATAGATCCCCCTTTAGAGCAGGCCAGCATCCCCAGAGATCCCCTTTTAGTAGAGCAGGTCCCCCCATAGATCCCCCTTTAGTAGAGCAGGTCCCCTCATAGATCCCCCTTTAGAGCAGGCCACATCAGGTTAGAAGAGTTACCTGATGCTAGTTGTAGTACCGTAGGCCCTGGTAAGGAGGAATGCTGGGCTCTGTAGTCACCCTAGTTGTAGTATAACAGGCTCTGGTAAGGAGGAATGCTGGGCTCTGTAGTCCCCCTAGTTGTAGTATAGCAGGCTCTGGTAAGGAGGAATGCTGGGCTCTGTAGTCCCCCTAGTTGTAGTATAATAGGCTCTGGTAAGGAGGAATGCTGGGCTCTGTACAGAGCTACAGAGCTAGGGTGACCACTTTTCCAAACTGCCATTCAGGGACACCCCCCCCCCCCCCCTCCGTCCGACAACACCCCCGCCCAAAAAAAAAAGATGATTTTTTTATACTTTTTTTTGCCAATTAGTTAAAACAGGTTGTTTACAATGTGCACCTGCTTTAACTAAGTCCTCTTCTCCTTGATTACTAACCCCCACTTGTGTCACCTTCTTCTTGATTACTGTCCCCCATTTGTTTCACCTTCTTCTTCATTACAGCCTCCCACTTGTGTCAACTTTTTTTTTCATTACTGTCCCTCACTTGTATCTCCTTCTTCTTCATTACTGTCCCCCACTTGTTTTACCTTCTTCTTCATTACAGCCTCCCACTTGTGTCACCTTCTTCTTCATTACTGTCCCTCACTTGTATCTCCTTAAAATATGATGGACACCCAGGCTGAGGCGCCGCACAGTAGAGATCCCGGCTCCGGCTGACGTCACAGTCGTCACGTGACTCGGCCGCGCACTGCGTGCAGCAAGGCAGGGGAGGAGCCACACACACTGGACAGTACTATGCGATGCCGATCTGATTCGGCGATCACATAGTATAAGGAAGTGACTATCTGTCACACACCACAGCAGCAGGGACAGACTGTCCAAATGCGGGACTGTCCCGGGCGATCCGGGACACGTGGTCACCCTATACAGAGCCCAGCATTCCTCCTTACCAGGGCCTACTGTACTACAACTAGGGGGACTACAGAGCCAGCCCAGCATTCCTCCTTACCAGGGCCTACTGTACTACAACTAGGGGGACTACAGAGCCAGCCCAGCATTCCTCCTTACCAGGGCCTGCTGTACTACAACTAGGGGGACTACAGAGCCAGCCCAGCATTCCTCCCTACCAGGGCCTACTGTACTACAACTAGGGGGACTACAGAGCACAGCATTCCTCCTTACCAGGGCCTACTGTATTACAACTAGGGGGACTACAGAGCACAGCATTCCTCCTTACCAGGGCCTACTGTACTACAACTAGGGGGACTACAGAGCCAGCCCAGCATTCCTCCTTACCAGGGCCTACTGTACTACAACTAGGGGGACTACAGAGCACAGCATTCCTCCTTACCAGGGCCCAGGGTCCACACAATCCACCCTTGAGCCCAGGGACTGTAATTCTTATTTGAATTGATGCATGCAGGACATCATGTCCGCGTGCATGGAGGATTTTAGGGTATATAGCATGTCCTTGATGAGAGACACAGAGACAGGCTGTCTGATCCCCTGATGGAAATGCTGCAAAGGGATCCATTACACCCTGGGAGGCAGGCATCATGGCGGGGGGGGGGGGGGGGGGCTGAGAAGCAAGCATACCTGGGAACTGTGGAGGTCTCTGCGGCGAGGCCGTCCTGGGCCTGTTCTTTGCCAGACTCCGAGAAGAGGGTGACAGAGGAGGCGATGTCCTGCTGTCAGAGTTCGCCACCACTCTCACAGAATTAGTGTCAGTGGACGCATTAAAGACCCCCCAGCATTAGTGTCAGAGGCTGCATTAATAACCCCCACATTGGTGGTCAGTGGCATTGAAAATTAATTCCTTCCATGACCCCCTAATGTGGGGGGAGGGAGTAATAATACTACATTACCACAAATGCAGAAGGGGGGAAGGTGGGTTAAAATGTCACTGTGGAGTCGGACAGTGCAACTGACACTGACTCCCCCATCCCCCACCTGCATCATGCTCCTGGTCTGCTGCTCTCTCCAAATGCCGGCGGGTGGCCGGGCAGGTGGGCAGACAGGTGTGTGGCCGGGCAGGCAGACAGGCGGGCAGACAGGCGGGTGGCCGGACGGGCAGACAGGCAGGCGAGTGGCCAGATAGGCGGGCAGGCAGGCGCGTGAGCGGGCAGCAGGGGGTTCATGCGGGTGATATCTCAAAAGCTGGCCGCATCCCCGGCCCACCCACACAACGAGTAGCATATCAGATCCTCTCCCTCAGTGTGCTTCCCCTATCCGCCCCCTCACCTGGCTCTGCCGCTCTCCCGGTTCTCGTCATCTTCCGCCGTCACATCTCCGGCTGGGAAGGCCGCGGCCGCCCCAAACCTTCCTGGGGCCAGAGCACTGATAGCTCCGCTCTCCTCTCCCGCGAGGCCCGGCCACCGCCGCCACTCTCATCACGCGCCAGCGCCGCCATGACAATCTGTACTGACAGACAACTCCCCCCGCCCCCATAAATGACGTCATTAAGTAATTGATTTTGCAGTCACCCCGAATCGATGCAGAATCGCGAAGGGTCGCATCACGATGCATCGATTCGGCGATTATATTCAGCAGCCCTACTTGTCACTGTATTTACTATAATACTATAATAATAAAAATGAAGTACTGTATTTCAGTATATAAAGAGAGTTTACTGCTAAAATAAGTGTGAAATTGAAGATTTGCTTGAGTGTAGGAAAGTGTCTGTTGCTGCCTTCGTGTTCTGTCAGATTAGGAAACCTATTGGAACGCATAGCGGTCATGTTGGAACGCAAAGCGGCCATGTTGGAACGCATAGCGGCCATGTTGGAACGCATGGTGCATCCCGCAGTAAGCATTTTTTTCTCAGAACGTCATTTCCGTTGCATTTTCTGACGGGTAGCGGTATTCTGTCAGGACACCAGCCCTGCCTAATATGCATCACTGGTATGGCATGTATTCTCCTCACTCTATATTACCACAACCTCGTTTTCCCATAAGGATATAATTAGAACTCAATGAATATGACATTCACCAAACATTCACTGCAGGCAAACCAATGATGGTAATTTACAGTAAGGATATTTAGTCGCATCACCTAGTACCTAGTGTGAGTGGCCGTCATCCCGATAAGTAGAGACAAGGAGGGTACCCCCAATTGTTTGGGACTGTGAATGCCACTAAACACTGAGAAAAATGTACAACTGAGTAATAAAATAATCAAAACTTTATTTATACACAAAAGAAAGAAGATAAGTATGCGACAAGTTAATGATACAACCAGTTACAACTGGGTATACATAACAGGTTAAAATTGCATGCAAAAACAGACCATCCTCAGCATAGAAGACTCCCAGGTACAGCTGGTGAGGAGAACCGGACAGGACCCTACGCGTTTCGGGTAAATACCCTTCTTCAGGGGTCAACCAAAGTTCAGAACACGAAATGTGCCCTAAGGAGTCTTCATATAGAGAGAGATGAGCTGTCAATTAAAACAGTAAGTATACCGATAAGGAGGAATGCCGGGTTTCCAATACACATGATCTAATGGGTAAGTAAATAGAAGAGTAAAGAATGGCGTCCGCGCTGAGAGCCCATGAGCGCCACAATGATCCAGTATGGAGGTCTGTAACCTCGTACTGGAAGTGGCAGACCTCCATACTTTGAAATACTTTACATACCGGATCGATACTTACATCCTACACCGCATGACCTCTAGCCATGCAAACACTCACCTATAACATGTACACAATACTTGTCTATACACCCGTGTAAGGACCTCTTCTGGATCATTTGTGGATCATTGTGGCGCTCATGGGCTCTCAGCACGGACGCCATTCTTTGCTCTTCTATTTACTTACCCATTAGATCATGTGTATTGGAAACCAGGCATTCCTCCTTATCGGAATACTTACCGTTTTAATTGACAGCTCATCTCTCTCTATGTCAGGCATGTCCAACCTGCGGCCTGGGGGCCGCATGTGGCCCAGAGCTGCAGGCAATGCGGCCCACTGCCCCCTGAAATTTTATTTTTTTTTGATGGGGAAGAAGGAAGTCGGGTGAGGGGCATGGCCACAGCAGCTTCCAACTAACTGTAGGCAGAGGCTGCCTCGGAAGGGATCATCCTCTAGTTGTGTTAAATTAGTGCTAGGGGGGGGGCGGCAGCGTGGGAAGGGCGCGGCAGTGTTTTATTACTTATATACCTTAACTATAGTATTTATTTTATATGCGGCCCAAGAAAATTTCTCTACACTCAATGTGGCCCAGGGAAGCCAAAAGGTTGGACACCCATGCTCTATATCAGGGATCCTCAAACTACGGCCCTCCAGCTGTTGCGGAACTACACCTCCCATGAGGCATTGTAAAACTCTGACATTCACAGACATGACTCGGCATGATGGGATTTGTAGTTTCTGAACAACTGGAGGGCCATAGTTTGAAGACACCTGCTCTATATGAAGACTCCCTAGGGCACATTTCGTGTTCTGAACTTTGGTTGACCCTGAAGAAGGGTATTTACCCGAAACGCGTAGGATCCTGTCCGGTTCTCCTCACCAGCTGTACCTGGGAGTCTTCTATGCTGAGGATGGTCTGTTTTTGCATGCAATTTTAAAGTGTTATGTATACCCAGTTGTAACTGGTTGTATCATTAACTTGTCGAATACTTCTTCTTCTTTCTTTTGTGTATAAATAAAGTTTTGATTATTTTATTATTCAGTTGTACATTTTTCTCAGTGTTTATTGGCATTCACAGTCCCAAACAATTGGGGGTACCCTCCTTGTCCGTAATTTTCAGTAGAACATATGCACCAGGAAGATACACCTGTAGTAAATTTGAGTGTTACATTCACTGCTTTATAAATATACCCCACACAGACATTGCATTACCCCTAATAAAAAGTACCATGGAATAATATGCTTTCCGATACAATAAGGTTTGAGAAACAAATTCAATTTGAACAGCCGCTCAGACATTGTAGCATTGTTCACTTGGTTGAGTGCTTTTAATGTACTTGGAAGATGAGCAAATGAAATGTAAAATTGGTTGTAAAATATTCCCCAGAGCACTATTTTTTGTATGAAAGCAATTTTTGTGTCATTGGTTATATGTGCTCCAGTGCAGATGGTGCTGATGTAGAGGCCGGAGGGAGACTGACTGACACATGACACTGATATATGTTCTGTGCCCTTGTCAATTTGCATTTAAATTTAGGCAGCTTGACTTCATGTCATCTTGTACCACCCACCCAATACTCATGAGACATGCTAGATGTGTAACAAAGGTGGTCTGCGTGTCAGAAATCAAATTACTGCTGTGTACTCTGCTGCAAGGTAGAAATTCCAACACCTACCTTTGAATAACAGCGTTCGGCCAAGTAATTTACAATGCTTGACATAAAATGCACCTTCTCTGTATTTTCAGCTCATATACTGTTATTCACATACAGTGATTGCACTATCGCTTTGATATTCGATTTTTTTTTTTTTTGCGTGATCATTTTCCTTTGTTTATTTGTATGTATAAAATCTGCAGTCTGACTGATGGTAGGTATGTGTCAAATAGTCTCAGTGTGTAGTGTGTGTATATATTGTGTGTATGCATGTATCTGAGTGTGTATATACAGTATGTGTGTCTATCAGGGTCGGACTGGGAATAAAATTCAGCCCAGGAAATAATTTCATACCAGCCCCATAGCATTATTATACCAGACCAACAGCATTATTTTCATGTTCATAAAAGGGAAAACCACGCATTTTAAAGCACATTTAAAGAGTGTGTTATGTATAGATAAGACAGAGTGGTAAAAGTGCGGACATGGTACAGGAGGTGGTCATAGGCTGTGTGGGCATGGTACAAGAGGACATGTCAGAGGCTGCGGGCATGGTACAGGAGATACAGGGGTTGTGGGCATGGTGCAGGAGATGCAGGGGCTTCAGACATGGTACAGGAGATGCAGGAGCTGTGGACATGGTACAGGAGATGTCAGAGGCAGTGGACATGGTACAGGAGATGTCAGAGGCAGTGGACATGGTACAGGAGATGTCATAGGCAGTGGACATGGTACAGGAGGACATGTCAGAGGTTGCTGGCATGGTACAGGAGATGCAGGGGCTGCGGGCATGGTGCGGGAGATGCAGCGGCTGCGGACATGGTACAGGAGATGCAGGGGCTCTGGACATGGTACAGGAGATGCAGGGGCTCTGGACATGGTACAGGAGATGCAGGGGCTGCGGGCATGGTGCAGGAGATGCAGGGGCTGCGGGCATGGTGCAGGAGATGTAGGGGCTGCGGACATGGTATAGGAGGACATGGCAAAGGCTGCGGGCATGGTACAGGAGATGCAGGGGCTGTAGGCATGGTGCAGGAGATGCAGGAGCTGCGGGCATGGTGCAGGAGATGCAGGGGCTGCGGGCATGGCATAGGAGATGTCAGAGGCTGCGGACATGGTACAGGAGGACATGTCAGAGGCTGCAGGCATGGTACAGGAGATGCAGGAGCTGCGGGCATGGTACAAGAGATGCAGGGGCTGCGGACATGGTACAAGAGATGCAGGGGCTGCAGACATGGTACAGGAGATGAAGGGGCTCTGGACATGGTGCAGGAGATGCAGGGGCTGCGGACATGGTGCAGGAGATGCAGGGGCTGCAGGCATGATGCAGGAGATGCAGGGGTTTGCGGGCATGGTGCAGGAGATTCAGGGGCTGTGGGCATGATGCAGGGGCTGCAGACATGGTACAGGAGATACAGGGGTTGCGGGCATGGTGCAGCAGATGCAGGGTTTGCGGGCATGGTGCAGGAGATTCAGTGGCTGCAGGCATGGTGCAGGGGCTGCGGACATGGTGCAGGAGATTCAGGGGCTGCGTGCATGGTGCAGGAGATGCAGGGGCTGCGGGCATGGTGCAGGAGATGCAGGGGCTGCGGGCATAGTACAGAAGATGCAGGCTTGCTGGCATTGTGCAGGGGCTGCAGGCATGGTACAAGAGATGCAGGGCTGTGAGCATGGTACAGGAGATGCAGGGCTGCGGGCATAGTGCAGGAGATGCAGTGCTGCAGGCATGTTACAGGAGAATCTCCTTTACCATGCCCACAGCACTGCATCTCCTGAGGAGTCTCACTTATCTTTTGTGAGGCGCCTTACATTTAAAAATGGCGCCGCCCGGCGCCAACACATCACTGCGCATGCGCCGTCTGCCCAGGAATAGCCGCACACGTACGGGCTTTCCCGACTGGTGGCAGTGCATGCGCAGTACGCATGTCGGGCCGGCCGTGGCCATTTTTTTTACAGGTCCTTAGCAGCCCCAGGGCAAGGGGAACTTGCCGGCCTGTGTATGCATGTATCTGAGGGTGTGTATATGTGTCTGAGTGTGTATATATGAGATGCATGCATCTCAGTGTATGCATGTATATGTGTGTGTGTATATATATATATACTATATATATATATATATATATATATAAAAAAATATATATATATATATATATATATGCATGTATTTGAGTGTGTACGTATGTTTGTATGCATGTATCTGAGTGTATATATAAATGTGTGTATACATGTATGTGAGTGTGTATATATATATACAGTGTATATACAGTATCTCATAAAAGTGAGTACACCCCTCACATTTTTGTAAATATCTTATTATATCTTTTCATGTGACAACACTGAAGAAATTACACTTTTCTACAATGTAAAGTAGTGAGTGTACAGCTTGTATAACAGTGTAAATTTGCTGTCCCCTCAAAATAACTCAACACACAGTCATTAATGTCTAAACCTCTGGCAACAAAAGTGAGTACACCCCTAAGTGGAAATGTCCAAATTAGTTCCAAAGTGTCATATTTTGTGTCGCCACCCATTTTCTATCAGTGGCGGCTGGGGCATTGGGGCGCAGGGACGCCGCCCACCCTATCCATGCATCCGGCCCCCTAATCTATATGCGGGGAGCCGGACGCATGGAGTTCAATGTTTTTTTTTTTTCTGAAGCAGGTGAGTATTTAATATTTGCTGTTGTCACACGGATCCTCCTCCTGGCCAATCAGGAAGCGTTTCCCGATTGGCTGAAAGGCGAACCCATGCCATTGGCCATGTAGGAGGAGGAGGAGGAGGAGGAGGGAGGACTCAAGGAGATGCAGGGAGACGCAGGGGAATGAGGACTGAGGAGAAGCTGCAGCTGCATGACTCTGATCTTACGAACTGCATGACTCTGATCTTACGAAGGTACGAAGGGCTCTATGTATGGTCTCTTGCAGGTGGCAATGCTAGGGTGTGCGGGCTGGTGTGGTCTGGGCCCATGGAGCACCAGCCGCCACTATTTTCTAGCATTGCCTTAACCCTTTTGGGCATGGTGTTCACCAGAGCTTCACAGGTTGCCACTGGAGTCCTCTTCCACTCTTGCATGATGACATCACGGAGCTGGTGGATGTTAGGGACCTTGAACTCCTCCACCTTCCGCTTGAGGATGCCCCACAGATGCTCAATAATGTTTAGGTCTGGAGACACGCTTGGCCAGTCCATCACCTTTACCCTCAGCTTCTTTAACAAGGCAGTGGTCATCTTGGAGGTGTGTTTGGGGTCGCTATCATGTTGGAATACTGCCTTGGGGCCCAGTCTCTGAAGGGAGGGGATCATGCTTTGCTTCAGTATGTCAAAGTACATGTTGGCATTCATAGTTCCCTCAATAAACTGTAGCTCCTCAGTCCCGGCAGCACTCATGCAGTCCCTGACCATGGCACTCCCACCACCATGCTTGACTGTAGGCAAGACACACTTGTCTTTATACTCCTCACCTGGTTGCCGCCACACACGCTTGACACCATCTGAACCCAATACATTTACCTTGGTCTCATCAGGAAACAGGACATGGTTCCAGTAATCCATGTCCTTAGTCTGCTTGTCTTCAGCAAACTGTTTGCGGGCTTTCTTGTGCATCCTCTTTAGAAGAAACTTCCTTCTGGGACAACAGCCATGCAGACCAATTTGATGCAGTGGGCGACGTAAGGTCTGAGCACTGACAGGCTGACCCCCCACCCCTTCAACCTCGGCAGCAATGCTGGCAGCACTCATACATCTATTTCCCAAAGACAAGCTCTGTATATGACGCTGAGCACATGCACTCAACTACTTTGGTCGACCATGGCGAGGCCTGTGGAGTGGAACCTGTCCTGTTAAACCGCTGTATGGTCCTGGCCACCGTGCTGCAGGTCAGTTTCAGGGTCTTGGCAATCTTCTTATAGCCTAGGCCATCTGTATATAGAGCAACAATTCTTTTTTTCAGATCCTCAGAGAGTTCTTTGCCATGAGGTGCCATGTTAAACTTCCAGTGACCAGTATGAGAGAGTGAGAGCGATAACACCAAATTTAAGACACCTGCTCCCCATTCACTCCTGAGACCTTGTAACACTAATGAGTCATATGACACCAGGAGGGAAAATGGTTATTGGGCCCAATTTGGACATTGTCACTTAGGTACGGGCTTTTGTTGCCAGCGGTTTAGACATTAATGGCTGTGTTGAGTTATTTTGAGGGGACAGCAAATTTACACTGTTATACAAGCTGTACACTCACTACTTTACATTGTAGCAAAGTGAGGCAGGGTATAAAAAGCCAGGGGCACGTGAGGTAGAGGTCTTTGGCGGGAAGCCGAAGAGTCAGAGAAGGAGGGTGACGGCTGCCTCCTCTTCTGCAGCAGTTAGTGATGATTACAGGCAGTCAGCCTGGTAAACCTACAGTGTGGAGCTGAACCCAGAGGTCCAGGAGAGCTGAATGAGGAGTTGGGGCACTGCGAGAATCTGAAAAGCAGTATCGTGAGTACAGAGGATCTTGCCTAGGGGTCTGCCCAGGAAGGGAACCACTCCGGAGAGTGTAGTCAGTGGACGGGTGTCAGCCGGTATATAGAGAAAGGGGGTACTGGGGGAGTATCCTGAAGAGAAATACAAACAGGAACATTTACTTCGTCTTCATTCAAGTGGCAGGATGAAGTAGCTGCCTTGCCGCAGTCTCAAGTTAGAAGTCCTCAGAATTTGTGAATAGTTCAAGGTTGGAGTATCACACTCATTCCTTCTCCCATCCCAATATAAAATAAAAACAACAAAAACATCTACCCCTAGACTGATCATTGACTGAGCCAAGAACATAAAGTGATAAGAATTCTGCATGCAGTTGCTATGGGTAACCCAGGGGAATCCAAAAGTGTCAATCACTAGCAGTCCTCTAGGGGGCAGCGCTACATGTTTTTCCAGGTGAGCTTAGTATATAGTGCCAACCGCCCTCCCCTGCCTCATCTGTCATCAGATCTGGGTCTGGCCCAATTGCTTCAGACATGGCCCACCCTGCAGGGTTGAGCCACACTCCCGGTTCTAAATGATGGTGAGGATGCTTCCTCCACTCCGCTGGTTGGCAAGCGTAGGTTGTGGCAATAATTACATCTGTGCGGGCAGTTTGGCAGAGGGGATCGTTCCTTTTGAAGCCGTCTCGTGCGGCATGCTGTTCCTTTTTAACATCCTATTCTGACAGTCTTGATGTCTAAAGCTGGGAGCGTCCAAAATCGCCCATTGTCCTTTCCTACTTGCCTTGCCGTAGGTTTCCATTTGATGAGTCACCTAGAGAGTGGCCCTTCGGCGTGTTATTTGACTAACTTGTTGGTCTGCGGCCCATATTCCTCAGATGGCCTTATGCAGTCCCCCCTTTTTTAAGGGATCGACTGTTCGGAGCTTTCCTGGAGGACATCATTCTCTCAGGGGGGAAGAGTACTACTTCTGCAGGCGTTCAAGGGCAAAGAGACCCGTTGTAGACATGGTCCACTCTTCTTGGCTCAAAAGAAGCTTTTTGTCATCCATTAGGATCTCGAGACATGGGATTAAACCCCTTCAGGGTTTCCACCAGAGGTTCCAAAAGGACCTGGTCTGGCAAGCCTAGAGTGGGCTCTTTCAGACCTGCGGACAGACTTCCTCAACATGAAGGGGCGCCTTCACCTGTATCTGGGTGGGGGGAATGTTTTCGTTGGTTCTGGGAACCGTGGATCTCCCTATAACAGGTTAAGTTAGTCCATATTTGGTCAGGCTACTAGATCGAGTTCCGGTCCTATCTTCTGGGAAGGTTTTTTCCCTTCCAACCTGCACTTGTCACCAGACCGCTTACAGGGTCTCTTTGGGGCAGTGCAAGACTTGGGTGATCAAGGGTGATTAAGGGTTATTGTTCTGTCCCCGACTTTGGAATGTTTTTTTTCTGGGGTTTTTTATACAAATTTCCCAGTAGGGAAGTCAAGGTGCATCCAATGCTGAACCTCAAGACACTACACTGCCTTGAGCAGGTACAGAAGTTCTGAATGGAGTACATTCGCATGGTAGTGGCATCCCTGCATCAGGGGGATTTTCTGGCTTCTATTGGCATTAAGGACTCTTACCTTCACATTCCACTATGTGCAGGTCACCTGCACGATCTCTGCTTTGCTGTGGGCGAGGAGCATTATCAGTTTGTGGCGTTACCCTTTGGTCTCGCTTCTTCACAAACGTTTTTGGGCCCGGTGTTGGCCTTGTTGCATCAGCAGATGATCACGGTACTGGGGTACCTGGACAATCTTCTTCTATGAGCAGAGTCTCTGAATGCTCTGATGGACAATTTGGAGACAACTCTGCGAACTGTATGGGAGTTCGGCTGGATTCTGATCCTTCAGAAGTTAGACTTTCTGGGTCTGTTTTCTTCCTCTGGATAAACATCAGAAATTGCAGGATGGAATTCAGCTTCTATTATCTAGCAGATGGTCATCCCTCAAGACTTGCTTGCGGGTGCTGGGCCTGATGGTGTCTGCCTTTGAGGCAGTTCCGTTTGCAGGTCCACACAAAATCTCTGCAAAAAGAGATTCTGGACAATCTGATCCTGTTGAGCTGGGGTATCAGAGGGTCCTTGATTTGGTGGCTTCGTTCTCTGGCATGTCGACAGGGAAAATCCTTTATCCCCCTGTACTGGACGATGGTCATCATGGCTGCCAGTCTGACCGGGCGAGGAGGCGATCTAGGCACAGATTGTGCTTTTGGGTTCTGGCCTATAAAAGAGTCCAGACTGCCGATCATTGTACTGGAACTCTGAGCGATCAAGCTTTGTCTGGATCAGTGGACAAGTCGTCTTTAGGGGTGTCTGGTGTGGATCCATTTGTATAATGCCACAGCCGTGGCCTGTGTTAATCACCAAGGGGGCAAAAAAAGTGTCCTGGCGGCTCGAGAAGTAGCCGGCATTTTAAGGTGGGCAGAATGCTTCATTCCAGCCCTCTCTGCCATACACATTCCAGGCAGATTCCATTGGCAGGCAGATTGCCACAGTCGACAGGCATTGGACCAGGAGGAATGGTCACTTCATCTGGAGGTTTCATCAGTTGTCTCTGGTGTGGTGCTCCTAAGGTGGACCTGTTGACCTCTCGTCTCAACAGAAAGGTACAGAGGTTTGTGCACGGTCTCAGGTTCCTCTGACCGATGCCTCAGACACACTAGTGGCTCCTTGGGGTCGGTATCGTCTGTTTTACATCTTTCCGCCTCTTAAACTTCTGCCAAGACTCCCTTCGCAGGATCGAGGCAGAAGGGATTCCAGTCATTCTAGGGGCTCTAGACTGGCCTCACCGGTCTTGGTACGCTGATCTGGTACGGCTCGTCACCGATGCTCCTTAGAGACTTCCTCTCAGGGAAGATTGCTGTCCCAAGGGCCAATCTTCCATCCTGTTTGACAGTCGCTGGCTTTAACGGCTTGGCTGTTGAAAATCAGGTGCTGCGGGATAGTGGCTTGGTTGATTCCTACGCTGCTATAGGCTAGAAAATCGACTTTTAGGAAGATCTATCATTGTACTTGGAAGATGTACATTGCGTGGCGTGTGGCCACCTGGTCGCCTGTGCAAACTTTTAAAAAATGTTTTAGAAAATGGATGTGTTGGCATCTGCGGATGCTTCTTTTGGCTGCAAAGTTTTTGCAGACGGCTGTTTAGAGGACCTGGCCCTCTTTGAGGGTGTATTGTTTTTCCCAGGTGAGCTCCAGTTGTTCTTGGTTGAGCTCCAGGTTACCTGGTTGTCTAAGGTTTAGCCTTGGGATTTTTTTCCTGCTGTTTTTCCCACTCCTCATGTTTAACACTGCTTTACTACATCCCAATGGTTAAGAAGAATCAGGAGCTGTGTCCATCGATGAACGAAAGAGAAAATGGGATTTTTGACTTATTGTAAAATCCATTTCTCTGATGTTCATTGATGGACACAGCACCCACCCTTCTGTGGAATTGGTTTCTTCTGACACTGCTTGTAACAAAATTGAGTGCCATAGAGTGGGAGTATACCCCCTGGGACTGCCCATAGGCATCATCAAGCTTTTTCCTGCCTAGTGTCCTACTCCTGTAGGGGCAGTAAAACCCAATGGTTAAGAAGATTCAGGAGCTGTGTCTTTCAACAAACATCAAAGAAATGGATTTTATGGTAAGTCAAAAATCCCATTTTTATTGAAGGTTCACTTTAAATATGTCCTGTGCTTTGTAGGATTTATTTTCCATTTTCCAGAATGTGTTTACATACATATAATAGATGAATGTAATAGATAAAGTGAACCCAAGTGCATCTTCCCTGCAGTATTAATGTGCTAGGTCGTAAAATCAGGCTCCATCTCCTAGCCTTGAAATTTATAGCATGCCAGCCTTGTTAAATGTTTGGTGCTATTCTTTCTACTCCACCAAGATTTAAAGCTTGGGATTGAAAAAAATGTTCCCCCCGAGCTACCATAGCACAAGCTGAGACCATCTGATCCCATCCCCCTTCATCCTTCTGCATTTATTGACACATAATGAATTTAGCAGAAGGCAGCCACATCTGGTTTCACTAGCTCATACATGCTAGGGAAAATGATTTTACACTTGTTATCCATAGCAGCATCCTTACAGTGTGCCTGTTTTTTCTGGTTATGCTGAACACAGGTTAAAATAGGGGTCTTCTTCATACATAGAGAGGTGAAGAATAGCCTCTGTGCACAATATAGAAGGGGATTGGAACAATCATTTCCATTCTTTTGTTACACAAAAGAGATTTTTCATGTCTGAAGATGATGGTGTATGGAAAGTGCTTTATATGCTGGATCTTCAGTTTTGTCTATCTGAAAAGAGCCTGGGGTAAGTAAATGTATGTTCGTGCTAATAACACCCTATGCTGTGTGATCATTATGGTTATAATTCATATGATAGATTTCATATACGCCATGGTACAGGTTGTAAAAAGAATAAACCCAATGCTAAGACTGTAAAGGTTCGATGTTGCATAGGGATCATGGAATGGATATGTTTATCATAATGACTACTTTCAATTACTTATGTGGAATTATATATGCATGTGATTTGTGTACAAATATTGGTTTATCAATAGAATTTCTAAATGATAATAGCAGACATACTAAAAATATTGATATCATTTATATTTTGCTAAAGCACATGACATAGTTATAGCAATGCTTGTTTCAAATAACTACCATTAAGTATCAGCCACATGGCTAAAAATAATTATCATAATGACATAAAATAAATTCTTTATAGCTCAGTGAATTAATATTAGTGCTTGTGTTGCAAAGTTACATGTATGTTTTTATAATGGTATAATGTTTATTATATATGAATTTCTGTATGCTTCATAAAGTTCATGCTGACTGTACTTTTTATTTACAGCACTATCTCCAAGTGTTGTACTTGAAAAAAAAAATCCACTATGCTATCATTATTCAGGTAAAAATGTCATATGCTTTAACTGATTTTCAGAGCCATTGCGGGATTGTTTTCTTGTATCTTGGCAATAATATAAATGCACCTGGCTGAAAATGGGAGTATTACGTTGTTGGCATATTAGCATGTACATGCAACTCCCGCATACCTTGATGTTTGCCCACTGCAGAGACATTAATAACTTCTTATCGGCAGCCATAAGAAATGGTTTAAGTCCCTAGGAAGACATACTGCATTACAAAACAATGCTTTTGTGCTGTGTTATTTATTAATATTGATTTGCCAATCCAATTACTTTGTATTGATGTTTGCATTGTCAAAGGGATTTAACTAAAACAAAATATGCAATGTGATCCGTGCTTCTTGCATATAGGGTTCTCATGCATTACTAACACATAGATAAATAGAACATTGTCATCAAAAATGACCTTTCTATAATATGACTTTTGTAATTGCTAAAAGCTGATGTTCGGATTGGTTTGTGTGGATGATTGGGTACCATTAGCACTCTAAACAACATTTAAATTAGACTTTACATAATACCTAATTAAATTACATGTTTCTTTTTATATCTGCCAGGAGTTCCGTTCCAAACGCATCACCACCCACGGATAATGTAGTTGCAGTCATTTTCCTCTTCCAGTTATAAATATTCCACTGTAATTTTTTTTTTTTAACACACGTCAACATAAATGCAGTGAAAAGATAATTTATTGCTGTGAAACTAGATGATTTAAAATCCGCCATCACCCTTTCCACTAGCCTCTGCATTAATAATGACTGAATAAAGTCATACTAATTGCTAAAAGTCAGCATTCATTACTTAATCTGTCAAGGTCCAGGGCATTTATAAGTTAAAGCGAACCTTCACTTAAAATAAACCTTTCCTCATTGCATTCCAACCCACTCAACAAGGTAAAATAGTTTGCCTTTTTTTGGGAGAGAGTTGTTTATTCTTTTTTTTTTTTTTCGACCCAGCCTACCTTCCTCCCTCCAATGATGTGCTCCGGCTCCAGGACACACAGGAGGCATCAGCTTGCACACACTGCAGTTGGGGTGTGCCTAGAGGCATCCTTGGGGGGGTGGCTATCTAGAACTGGAAGAGACAGTCGGCTCCCAATGACATCAGAGAAGAAGATAGAGGACCTGGGCCTAGGTGTGTGAGAGCCGAGATCACAGCAAGGCAGTGCTGGGTTCGCTGGGAAGTTGAGTATGTAAATTCAGGATAAAAGGTAAAAATAAACCTAAAAACGAATATAAACAAAGGGAGAGAAATTCCTTGTTGGGTTTAATCTGGCAGACTGGTTTATAGGCAAACCTTAGGACAGGAGATGGCCAAAGAGCATAATGGCAACCCCTTTCTTACCCCGTTACATGTCTAACAATGTTCTTGATGGTCATTCGGACTGCAAAGTCATACCAATCCAAGGGTTCAACCAATGGTTTATAAACCACTTCAAGACCACCCCATAGCAGATTTACTGCTAGAGGGTGGTTCTCTTGTATTGGATCACATATTTATATATATATATATATATATATATATACCTGATTCAGCACTTCTGCTGACAGGCCACTTCTGCTGTGAATAAGCTCAACAGAAGCCGATCTGCAGGTGCCGGGCACTGGATAATCTTCCGGCACCCGCCAATCGTCGGTAAAATACACAGAACTGAGATATGTAAAGAAGGCAGATCCGCATTCTGACACAAGGAAGAAATGGATTGTGTGTTCCTACAAAGCAGGGAATAAAATCCATCTCTTCCCCTAGTAAAAGCACCTAACACAGTGCACAAAAACACTGGCTAGGCACACATTTAACCCTTTTGCGCTTATTGGGATTTTTTTTTTTACCAAAAGCATGTAGCAGAATACATATTGGCCTAAATTCATGAAGAAATTAGATTTTTTATTTTTTTTAATTGGATATGATATGTAGCACAGTTGCCAGTTAAAGTAATACAGTGCCATATTGCAAAAAATGGTCTGGTCATGAAGCGGGGGGTAAATCTTCCAGACGTCAAGTGGTTAAGGCTACATTTCTGAGCACACAGTTAAATTTCACATATGTAAACTGTCTTCTCTGCCAAAGATTTTTAATTTTATTTAGACACTCTTGTAATGCACACATCTCTTCCAGACAACACAGCTAACAGGAAGACACCACTCATTCTCTTATACAGCGCTGTCACCACCATGTCAGTCTGCTGATGGGACAATGAGGGAATAGTAACACACTGATAAGCCATACACTCTGCTTACTCTGCTCTCTCCTCCTTCCAGCACATGTACATTCAGCAAAGCTTGATTAGCGCCTAGTGTTCTCCTTCCATCTACCTTTCTGAGTGCTGCTGTGCAGGGGATGACAGGAGCCTGATATAAAGACAGATGCAGGTACATATTCTACTTGAATGTAAGAATACATTAACTATTATAAAGAAATCGGGATGATGGGGATGCTGCAACGATACTCGAGGCAGCTCTCCTGGGGTTGTACGAGAGCCTGCAGTATTTGGTTTACAGGGGAGCTCAGGTAGACCTCCCCTTAAGGGGATCGATGCATTCTACCGTTAGGGGGTGGGACAGGGTTGGTTTCTTGGTACAGACCGCGGAGCAGAGCTATTCTCCAGCCACCCTGTTATGGTATAATCCCAAGCTCCCCCATTTTTGCACTGTTCCTGACCCTGTGGTGTGGTCAAAAGTGGGTATCAAGCAACTGAAAGATGTCACGGGCGAGGGGCGCTTGCTTACATTTGACCAACTAAAAACTACACACGACTTACCTAATGGCTATTTTTTCCGCTTTCTACAGCTGCATCAAGCCTTCTCAGCACAATTCTCCTCTGGTACTGTGTCAACTGACTACTCCCCATTAGAAAATCTCCTTTTGGACGAGTCCCTAAAGAAACCATTATCGGAGGCCTATAGGGAGATTTTCAGGGACAGACCGGTGGCTTTGGTAAAATGTAGAGATAGATGGATGGCATCGGCCCCTGACTTGCAGGGGGAGGACTGGGATGACATGTGGGAATTGCCCTTTCGTATGTTGGTGTCGGCTAGGGATAGATATATCCAATTCAAAATATTACATAGGGCTTACTACACTCTGGCCAGGTTGTTCACAATCTATGGCTCGGGCTCTGCAGAATGCTGGCGATGCACTGCCTCTCTAGCAGACTTTGATCACATGTTTTGGCTCTATCGGCAGATGCAGGAATTTTGGAAGGGGATTACTGCGACCCTGCACGATCTCACTGCGCTTCCCATCCCTTTGTCCATTTCAGTGTGCTTGTTGGGCCTGGTGGAGGGCATAGCACCGCGTAGACATCAGTGAACTCTGTTGTCAGTCTCCCTCTTCTATGCTCGCAAGGCCATTCTCCTGTGTTGGAAAAAGCCTGCAGCTCCTTCCCTGTCCTATTGAAAAGATTTGGTCTATAAAGTATTAACGCTATATAAAGCTACTTATTTGAACAGGGAATGTCATCATAAGTTTGAGAAGATTTGTCAATGTTGGATATCAGCAGTGGAGACCGTTAATTAACTAGCTGATGAGTGTATGCTAGTTTCCATTCTTATGAGTAAATGTTCTGTGCTCTGCTTTTCTGATTCTGTGGGGTACTGATTGAACTTTGAAGGGCTCCTGACCACTGGCGGGCAGGGGGTGGAGGGGAACTGTTTAGGTATCTGAAGTATAGCTCTGCACACTATGGACTATTGCACTACCTTGGTACGGGGGGGGGGGGTGGTCTTGGTTTTTGATATGTTTGTATTGTTGTTTGTTGAAAAATTCAAAAAATGAAAATTCTCAAAAAAAAAAAAAAAACTATGATAAAGGAATACACAACTGCATTAAAAATTGTTTTTATATCTCCCTGGAGTATCAACTGGTGTGGTAAAAAAAAAAAATAATAATGTTATCTCAGAGTGGGGATTTAAAAACTGGTCAGTATCTGTTTTTTTTTTTTTTGGTTTTATTAGGAATATTTTCCTTTACTTCATGTCCTGTAAGATTTTCCCTTTATTATTAAGGAAGGGCTGTGCCTGTGTCCAAAAGAATGTACTATACCACTTCATTCTTTCTATTTGGTAGTTAAAATGTTTTTAAAGAATTCTGGAGAGCCAGTGAGTTTTAGGGATCTCCCTCTTCTTCATCAGGGCTGTGAGCAAAAATTAAGGTGACAGGATAACAATGTGAAATAGCAGTTAAAAAAGCTGATAATGCTGTGTAGGATACATGTGAGCCTTACAACTGAACAGGACAGCAATTAGAGCTTTCGGTGTAGCCAAGCAGGCATGTATCAAAAGCTCATAACTAATGACATCCAAAATTACTGGATGAGCTAGGAGACAGGTGCAGAGTTGTAACAGGTAATCAGATCAGAGTACACAATAGCAACCCGGCAGGTCAAGATATAGAATGCTTCAGTCCCAGTGTAATATATAACCAGTGGTGGGCAATTTGCTGCCCTCCAGCTATTGTAGAACTACATGTCCCATGAGGCATTGCAAGACTGACAGTTACAAGCATGAGGCAGAGGCATGATGGGACTTGCAGTTCCGCAACAGCTGTAGGGCCACAGTTTGCCCATCCTGGAAAAACCCAGGTTGTAGCTGTAGAGTGACCACACTGCAGTGTTAAAAATTGTTCAGTAGATGGTGAAGGTGAGCATCTAGACACAACAGGTCTGACCACCTCATGAAGACTACAAGATGCAGAGCTTTGGAGGAATTTTTTGAGGGGTTGAATCCTGTTTTTAAAAGTATACCATGCTTTGTGGATTTTGCCTCTAACAAAGTCCCTCATGACTTCGTATGGATGTCTTAGCTACACATGTTTTTGGATAGTCCCTTTGTTTACCTTGCTCCCTGGTTCATGCTTTGATAAACCCTTGCTTTGATTAGTGCTCTAACCCAGTGTTTCTCAACTCCGTTCCTCGGGGCACACTAACAGGCCAGATTTTAAGTATTACCTTAGGGAGATGCAGACTAGAATACTGCAATCACTGAGCAGCAAATGATATCACCTGTGATGTATTTAAATTTTCTTGAAAACCTGGCCTGTTAGTGTGCCCCGAGGACCGGAGTTGAGAAACACTGCTCTAACCACATACAGTATCTGATATGTGATCTTAAAGGGGTTGTAAAGTCAGAAGCTTTTTTTATCTTAATGCATTCTATGCATTAAGGTAAAAAGCCTTCTGTGTGTAGCAGCCCCACTCAGCCCCCCCTAACACTTACCTGAGGTCCCTCTCTGTCCAGCGATGTCCACGAGTGCTTCAGTCGTCTGAGATTCTCCCTCCTGATTGCCTGAGACACAGCAGCGGTGCCATTGGTTGCCATTGCTGTCAATCAAAGTTAGCTAGCCAATCAGGAGAGAGAGGGGCAGGGTCGGGTTAGGGCTCTGTGTCTGAATAGGCACAGGGAGCTGTGACTCAGCTTGGGTGCCCCCACAGAAAGCTGCTTGCTGTGGGGGCACTGAACAGGAGGGAGGGGCCAGGATCACAGAAGAGGGACCCAAGAAGAGGCGGATCCAGGCTGCTCTGTGCAAAACCAACTTCAACAGAGCAGCTAAGTATAACATGTTTGTTATTTTTTTATAGGAAAAAAACAAGACTTTACAATACCTTTAAGTTAGGTATCTCCAAAATATGTTTTTGGGCAGCAAGGCCAACAATCACATTATTAGAGAGATGGAGAAGAGTGGGCCGAAGCTTGGCCTTCTAGGCTCTAGTTAGAATTTGCATAATTTAGTGTCCTGGATTTTGTGGCTCTGGATCCTGGAGTCTAAAACAGGTACCCCTTGCACTGAAATTTTTAAGCAAGCTTCAGGTACAAGTAAATCTAAAGAATACGTCCTAAAAGTGTGCTTATTGTTTAAGTACTGGTAAATTGTGCTGTACAAGATTATGTGTTTAAAATTCTGATACAATTATTCTTTAGTAAAGCTTTGATCCAGGGCTAAAGGGGTCTTCATCTTAGATTAAAAGCATTTTTTTTCAGTGAGAAACTTCTTCCACCCACCATGAAATTGAAATTTCACTGGAAATAAAGTTGTATAATAGGTCTATAGAAATAACGTTTTCCCCTTCTCTCATTTTTCCATCTGAGGAGGCATAATTGTTCTCAGTAATTGTCAGCAAAATTGAAGTTTAACCAAAGATATTATAATATGCTTTGTATTGACTTATGATGGCTTTATAAGAACAGGAAATTAGGTTTAAAATAACATAAAATACAAAAGGGGTGCAGCGCTATAATATAAAATAAAATAAAATATAACATATAAAATGTAAACTCAGACTGTATAATTGTGAAAAAAGTCCTAACTGAACAATTAAATCACAAATACTGTGTAAACATAAAGATTAAAATTAAAGTAAAGAAGAGTCCTTTAAATGCAGCAAATCCAAGCCATAAGATTATGGGAAACCCGTGCTGTGAAGGATGAAACTATTGCACCTCTTCAATTGTGACTCCATCACCAGAGTGTGTGCTAGCCTCTCACCTCAATTCCCAGACCTCTAGGGTCATTGCGCAGTGTGTTATCAAACACCTGATGGGCTCCCAATCTGCTCAGCTTTGCCTCCAACCTCCAACCTCAGACCGATCATAAAGTAAGAGATTCCATCATGTAGAGGAGGGAACAAAAGGACATCTAGTGCTCTCCGTATATTCAACAATTTATTAAATAATAAAAAAAGGGTGATGCACTTACAAACATAGCACTTTCCCAGTGCATAACGAACAGCAAATGTGTAAAACAGCACAGCCAGCTGACCGCTCGGTGTGCGATCCCTTCGGAGCGTCGCGGGTGACGTCACAGCTCCTCCCCCGTACGCGTTGCGTCAGTGGGCGTGACTTCTTCAGCGGGGTACGTGGAGGGTGGCACCAGCACGCTATTTATCGATGCTGCTAAGCAACCGGACCAATCATCCCAGGGCGGAACAGGAAACTCTCAGGTTTCCATTTTGGAATAGGGAAAACCAGGTTTTGCAGCGGCCTGAGGAAGGAGCGCATGCTCCGAGAACGCGTCGCTGGCGACACTACGCAATCACGCATTCCCGGAAGTGACGGCAGGAGGGCAGTGGTGAGTCCCCACAATCGGGAAGTACCGACATCCACCGGTTACAGCCTGTGGATCAAGACCGCTCAGCCATCCTGACCTTGACACCGGAGTGATTGATCCACCCTACATCTACCCCACATATATGGATATTACGATGCTTCTTTTATATTATTCTTTGTGAGTACCTTTCCTTTGTTTTTTTTTTTATCAATAAATCCTAAATACTGCACTTAGAGTGGCGCCTGTGTTCTCCTTACAGTTGTTCCCAAGATTCTTCTACTTGTCACCAGTGCAGCCTACAGAGTGCGTTTTTTGGGATTTTATATATGGATCATATATGGACTTGATATATGGACTTCCAGATAATGGACTATCTTATTAATTATTGATTATTTATTGTCTGTACCTATATCTGTCCCTTGCCTCTTAGATGAAACCTGTGAGGTCTCCATTTCCTTCCCCTTCTGCGCCAGTTTTTAAACCAGGTTTTGCAACCCCATCTCCACATCCTCAACATAATTGAGATGAACAAAGGCAAACAAATTTTTAGTTCAGCCTGGGTGACGACCATAGATCTCTCCTTGGATACAGGGAAGAAGTGAGTGTACTCAGCCATCCAGGGAATGGAAGTGTGTAATTTGCAGAATTCCCAGGGTAAAATAAGGAAAAAAGCTGAAGTATACTCAACTGCTGTTTTTGAGCTTAGATACACTTTGAGGGCCTGCTCTACTAATTCCACCTTCTTCCTCCATTATATTCCTATGATGCATTCACTGTTGCACTCCTTAGAATGTCAAATAAATGCCCCTCATAATAACAGTGATGGGTGCATCCAAGACCTTAGGCACAGAGATGCTAAAGCTATAACCTTTAGGAGGTTGATTAGTGAATGTGTTCGATAGCATGTTAAGTGTTTATTCATTCTGTCAGTTTTTTAGAGAATAACTCCAGGTTGCTGTTAAATGTGTCCATGCAGAGTGGCCCACCTCACACTGCATAGGTTCAATGCTATTTTGGCTAGGTGAGAAAGGAATAAGTACAAGTATTTACCTTTTTCTTTTCCATTGCAAGCTTTCTCCTATCTGTGTGGCCAGTCTCCCAAAGCCCCTTTACTCAGCTTACCAGCCGGTGGCAGCTCTATGATATTATCACGCACAATGCAGGGCCAGAATTCCTGCATTGTATGGGGAGGGAGGGGGGGTGACAGTAAAGGCCTGTCCACATTCAAGAGCATTGAACAGTGGAATGGAGCGCTGACTGCCAGTGGAGTGAAGAATACAGTAAGCATTTGTACTTCTTTGTTTTGCTTCAAGCAAACAGGCATTGCATTGGGACCCCCCCCCCCCCCCCCCCAAACATGGGAATATTTACCAGCAGCTTGAAGTGGGGCTTCAAACGAGGCTACGTGCTCACTAACATAAACATGTCAGGATGTATTTGCTAGGTGTTAAATGTGGCCAGTGCAATGAAAGGCCACTATATACTGGACCTTTTCTTATCATATGTGACTTTTACACTAAGGAATAACAGATGAATCTCGAAGGACTAATTTTACAAAGAAAGATAAACTAGTGTATAGATTGGAACTTCGAATTGCACAAACTCTGAAAAAGCGGAATTCTTTTCTTCAATCTATATAGACAATTTTTATTGTAGATATATGATGTCTGTGTTTCATAAGTGTCATGCCATTTAGAAAGCAGAGAAGATGTATGTACAAACTGTACCTTTGTTAAGGTAGAATTCTTTACAAGGAATTTGTATGTCTATATTCTAAGTCAGATTTTTTTTCCAATTGTTTTATTTATGTATTAACAAGGTCATATACCCATTTCATTGGGGGTATGGCCTGGAGCGTGATGGGATAAATCGCTGGTGGTAAGAGCTCCATCTACCTAATCTCCAGTACATTTATCCTGTGGCCATAACCCTTTGCAAATTTGCATCTACCTAACTCCTCTGATCCTCTGGGGCTGATGTCGCCGCCTAAGAAAGATGCTGAAGTGAGCACTCAGCTGGCAAAGTTCCACCTCTAGGACAAGGACCAGCAGGCTGAAGATGGCGCTGACCCTCCTCTGAGACAGAGCATGCAGCCGCGGACACGTGAAAGTTCTTGAGGCAATGTCACTTTGCCAAAGTACGCTTACTACCAAAATAGAGAGAGTTAAAATTGACATATTTCTCATTTGACAGGATATGTCGAAGCTTTGGGCTGGGGTCACTGAAGCAGAGATCCGCATTGGTACTGCAGAGGATATTTTGCACCCCTTGCAGCATACTACTGAGGATATACAGCGTTAATTACAGCTTCTGCATTCCAAGCAGGATGATATGGAGAATCGCCTGTGGAGGTGCAATTTAATATTTATTGGATTGCCTGAATGAGCGGAGGGGTCTGACCCAGCTAGCTTTCTTAAAGATCTTCTCCTGAAGGCCTACGGGCGTGAGGACTTCTCTGTGATGTTCACTGTGGAAAGAGCGCACCACATCCCTGCACGACCCCCCCCCCCCCCCCCCATTGCCCGTACCTTTATTGCCAAGTTTCTCAATTTTAGAGACCATGACAAGATTCTTCTCCTCTCTAGAGAAAAAGGTAACATACCTTTTCAAAATGGTCACGTGGCAGTGTTCCCTGATTTTTCCACTGAGGTCCAGCGGCAGAGGTCCCGGTTCCGGTATCCTGCACGTCTACAGGTGGAGGTGGATGATCGAGTCCAGTTCTTTGAGGACTCTGCCTTGGCCGTGGAGTGGCTGGACTGCTGAAATGTACCTGTTTGAACTTACCCCCCCCCCCCCCCCGGTTTCCTGTTTTTTGTTTGCTGCTGGATAATCCGTGAGTACTACTTCTGTGGACGGCTGTGTTCCCTTTGACTAACCAGCTTTGGTTCTCAAATACTCAGCATTATATGCTTCCTTAGAATACTGAGAGAGGTATGGTCTCTATGTGCCTTTTATGTCATTTGTGGGGTACTCTCCTATTTTCTCTATACACTGCCCAGAGGTTCATTTTTACAATTCCTGTGGATGTTTTGTGGGAATGTTGCTCCTGACTGTTCTTCCTCACTAAAGATAGACCTCTTAGTTACCGCTGCTGTGAACTGAAGACCTATTCTCTGGGATATGGTCTGCCATCTCTTAGCGCTTTTCTGAGAAGTTACTGCCCTTGAGGAATTTGTGTTTTATTATTCTTTTTCTTTTTTTCCGAAGCACTGTTCTACTATGTTGTTATGCTTTAATTCTAGCGCCCCAGCCACAGCTCTGTGCCTTTCTTAAGGTCCAGGGAGTGTGCTGGAGATTTCAACTTGCTGTACAAATAGTTTATGGTTTGGAATTTATGCTTGCACATGTTTTGGTTTGTGTAGAGCTGGGTGGATTAGTGTTTTCATTTTTTCTTTTCTTTCTTTTCTGGTTCTTCAGAGTACAGTCCGAAACTTTTTCAACGACAGTTGGAATAACTCTGCAGATGTAATAGCATTTGTCATTTATATGTTTTGTTTTAGTTTTATGCTGCTTGATATAATTTAGGCTTCACTGCTTTGGGGTTTCACCTCTGCCGTCTGTTTTTATTATTACTCTATCTCTTCTAAATGGCCCCTCTCAAATTCTTAACCTGGAATGTTTGGGGCCTTAGGGACAGGGTGACGCGCACGGCCACACTGTCCTTTTTAAAGCGCCAATGTGCAGATATCATTATATTGGTTGAGACACACATTGTTGGCTCTTTACAACGTGCACTGAAGAAGCCGTAGATTGGCTGGGCATTTCGCTCTACCCATACTAGTCATGCCAGAGGAATATCAGTGCTGATTGCTAAATCTGTGGTCTTTGCAGTACAGTTGGTAAAGATGGACCCATGGGGTAGATATGTTTTTTTATTTGCTCATATTAATAGTTATCCTATTTTGATCCTGGCATGGTACATGCCACCTCCCTACAACTCCAGTTTGCTTGCTGAAGGGTTCTCCTTTATGTCTCGTCATCCTTCTAACCCTAGTCTGGACAGAATGGGACTGGATGACAATGTACCTCAACCTGATCGTGAGACCAGATTTGCTCATCTTGTGGCGGATTTTTCCCTGATTGATACATGGAGACACCTTTACCCCAGACGTAGGGTTTATTCTTGTTTCTCTGCATCTCACTCTACTATGTCTCGTATTGATATCATCCTGATTTCCCAGCGACTTGTTCCCAGACTGCAGGATGCAGGCATTTGTCCCCGCATATTGTCTGACCATGTCCCATACTGGGTCACCCTCCTTCCCTTTGCTGATCCTCCCAACCCGAACTGCAGATTTAACCCTTTTTGGTTGTCTCTCCTGCCTGATCTTAGCAGATGAATGGCTGGCAGATGAATGGCGCTTCTTTTTTAGCTCTAATGCCAACACGGCCTCTCCTTTGGTTGTTTGGGAAATGTTTAAGAAACATGCTTGACTCCTACTGACCGAACACATCAATAGATATCATGTATTGGAGAGAGAGTACTGGAGGTTTGAAAACTGGTGTCTCCAAAGATGTCAGATCGACTGACACACATATATATATATATATATATATATATATATATATATATATATATATATATGTATATATATATAGTCTCCATAGAGCCTATCTCACACCGTCGTGGTTGGCTAAATATGATCCTTCTCTGAGTCCGGATTGCCCCAAGTGCTTGATATCCGTTGGCACCTTTCAGCACCTTATTTGGCATTGTCCCCAGATTAATCGGTTTTGGGAAGAAGTGGTGCAGTTTCTGCATGATCAGATGGGTTCACCTGTGGCGTTGAACCTCAGACAGTGTCTCTTGGGACTATTCCCGGACTCAGATATGGACAAATATATGTCACAATTTATACATAAAACCCTGTTTATTGCCAGGAAATTAGTGGCTAGAAGTTGGATGCAGGCCACAGTCCCTACTCTGGCAACCTGGATTGCTGAAGTGAATATCACTCTGCCTTATAGGAAGATCATCTACACTAATAGTAGGTGTTCGGCTAAATATAATAAGATATGGAATAGAGGGTTGCAGTCTCCACTGTCATGTGCTTCATAACCACTTATTGAAACATGTTGTGCACACACCTGTGGCTACTGCTCCCTAAATTAGATTCTCTATATATATACACTATAGTTACAAATGTTATAGTGCATGCGCCATTGGGCTCTTGTGGTTGAACAGTGCGAACATAAATATAACCTTAACCTTTTTCCCCCAAGTGCGGTACTGTCACCTGTGTGCAGTGCTGTATCTTAGCCTAGGCCAACAAGGCCCAGGCCTAGGGCAGCACTTTGCAGGGGGGCAGCAAAAAAGCTGCACCCCACATGAAAAAAAAACAGCCTCCTCCCGTCTCCCACACAAAAAGGGTCCTCGCCAGCTTGCTCTACACTTTTAGTATAGTGCCAGTCTTATGGGGCGAATAGAGCCCGAGGGCAGGGTCCAGGAGGTAAATCAGGTATAATAATACTGGCCGGTGAGGACATTCGGACAGACCGCAGGCCGCCAACCACACCTACTACAACTGGCCCGACAGCCGCCAATGCTAATAATTGTGGCACTACAGCCTTATGCTCCGCCTACCCTCCTCCGCCCCCAGATATGGCAGGCATCATGTCAATAATATAATTTCATTTCTTTAAACATCCTTGTCCTTGAGCAAGCATATTGAATTGCATCATATACAATTAAGACTTTTAATTGTATATGATGGCAATAATATTTTGGACCTGCTCACCTCATATGTGCTATCGCAGTAAGTCACTGGATTAGTAAGATTACTCCCATCTTATAAGATATTTGGACTTGTGTTTGCTGCCACTGATTATTTCATTTATTTGTATATGGACTTCCTAGTCTTTATACAAATAAGTGAAATAATCCTATGATTACAATCAGTGACAGCAAACACAAGTCCAAATATCTTATAAGATAGGAGTAATCTTACTAATTCAGTGACATAAGGCTGCACTAATGGGCATTGATAAGGCTGCACTGACGGCCACTGATGAGGTGGCACTGATAAGCTGCATAAGTCAGAATTGATATGCTGCACTTATGGGCACTGATATGCTGCACTGATGGGCGTGAATAGGCTGCACTGATGGGCACTGATATGCTGCACTGATGGGCACTGATATGCTGCACTGATGGGCGCTAATAGGCTGCACTGATGGGCACTAATATGCTGCTCTGATGCCACTGATGAGGTGGCAATGGTGGGTACGGATAAACTGCACTAATGAGGCTGCACTGATATTCTGCACTGATGGTTACTGATGAGGCTGCACTGATGGGCATGAGGCAGCACTGATAAGCTTCACTGGTGGGGCTGCACTGATGGGCACTAATATGTTGCACTTATGGGCACTAATAGGCTGCACTGATGGCCACTGATGAGGCTGTGCTAATGGCTAATGATGAGGCGGCACTGATAAGCTGCACTGATGGGGCTGCACTGATAAGGCAGCACTGATTGGCACTGATATGATGCACTTATAGGCTGCACTAATGGGCACTGATATGCTGCAGTGGTGGCCACTGACGGGGCTGTACTGATGGCCACTGATGAGGCCGCACTGATATGCTGCACTGATAAGGCTGCGTTGATGGGCAGTAATGAGGCTGCACTGATGGGCACTGATAGACTATGGTTGTGGTCTGTGGTTTACAGATGACAGGGCTGGTAATAAACAGGAAGGGGTGTGGCCTTTACAGGAAGGGATGGGTCATATTAAAATTACGGGGTTCCCAAGTTTAGTTAAGCCCAGGGCAGCACAAAACCTAAATACACCACTGCCTGTATGGTATTAAATGCTGTGTATGTGATATGGAATCAATCAATTGCTCTGCAACTGTCGGGAAGAATCATTTATGTTATTTTGTTTACTTATGTTTTACTGTCATGCTTTTCTGTTGTATATGCGCATATGTGGTATTGTGAATTATTACTGTGAATGTATCTTTGCTATACAACTCAATAAAAATCATTTATAATAAAAAAAAAAAACTGTTCTTTATAAAAGATGACTGATATATTTTCACAAAGACATCTGGAGTATATACTGAGCCATATTAACCACTTACTGCATACTGACGTACCCGTATGTCGGCAGACTTTGGGGTTATACCGGGATGATGCCTCTAGCTCGGGAGCCGCTCGATCATTACCCGGGTGAGCGGGATCATTACCCCCCCCCCCCCCCCCCGCTGCCTTCTGTGGCTTTGCTCGGGGCTCCCGTCCCACCGGGACTGCATGGAGTCCCGATGAATGCCGGAAACGGCATAGATCGGGTCTCCGATGACGTAACCCGGAGGCGGCGTCTATGACATCACTTCCGGGTTAGTGTGCTGCAAAAGGCGGCAAATTTAAAAAACGGCTGTATGCAAAGACGCCGTTTTTGGCGTTTTGCATACATGGAAGTGTAGTGGAGGGATCTAGGGTCATTTAGACCCTCGATCCCTCCATAAAGTGTACCTGTCACTACATATTGGTGTCACAAGGGATGTTTACATTGCTTGTGACAGCAATAAAAGTGATCAGATTTTTTTTTTTTTTAAAAAACCTGTAATAAAGTTTAAAAAAATAAAAAATAAATAGGAAAAAAAAAAAATTTAGCCTTGCTCACAAAAAAAAATGTGTACGCAAGTCGAGCTGCGAATGAAATCGCTGTTCAAAGCACACATGTGAGGTATCGCCACGATCGCCAGAGCGTGGGCAATAATTTTAAAAAAAAGCTACACTCTAACTCTAAACTGGTAACCGTTAAATAAATTTAAAGCGTTGCCGATTGAGATCTCTATTGACCGTAGTTTGTCGCCATCCCACGGGGGTGGGGGGGGCCCAATTTTTAACATGTTGGGTATCTATTTACTCGGCGTGACATCATCTTTCACAATATACAAAAAAAATGGGCTAACTTTACTGTTTAGTATTTTTTAAATGCAGTGAAATGTGATTTTTCACATTTTTTCCCAAAAAATGGCGTTTTATAGACCGCTGCGCAAATACCACGTGACAAAAAATTTTGCAATGTCCGACATTTTATTCTCCAGAGTCTTTGCTAAAAATCTATATATAATGTTTGGGGGTTCTAAGTAGTTTTCTAGGAAAAAATACTGGTTTTAACTTGTAAACAAAAAGTGTCCGAAATAGGGCTGGGGCTTAAGTGGTTAATTTGCGTAAGCATATTGGCTATGGAGTGAAATCCATTACTTACACATCTCATTTTGTGGTGGTCAGTATAGAGAGAATTCAGGGAGTATCTGTTCTTTATCTGTGACAATCTCACTGATTCAGATTTTCCATTTTTTTTAAGTTTCAGGCAAATATAGCAAAGAACAAGGGGTAACAGGGGAGGGTGATCAGTGACTAATAGAAGAAGGAGGCAAGTGATGGGAATAAAAAGAAAAGGGGTTAATTAACCCCTTTTATTTATGGGGTAGTGACAGGTACAGTTAGCTTAGCATAAGTATTATAGGACCAGGGATATTACTAGGGAGTTTAGGCCGGTTAGCTCATCCTTGAGCTGATTGGCTGTTCCTTTTACTAGCTGCCCCAGTATCCAGGTAGATTAGGCTTCTTACCTGCTGCATCCCGTTTTTCCCCGCTTATTTTTCCTCATCCAGGATTGGTCCAGAGCCCTCCTTCAGCCTCACTTAAGGGATCTCTCACTGACTGGACTTCAGTTCGCCTCAGGAAGCCGGAGCCGAGCGGTTCCGTCGTTGGACTCATCTGCAGCCGTGGTTATGAGCCTCCTACGTCGACTGCTCGAGCGTGCTGGAGAAGAAGGAGGAGAAGATTGGACAAAGTGCTGTTTGGAGTTACCGTTCTCTACGGGTCAAGAGGAGCCGCCGGGAGCCATACTTGCCGGGACATCAGCGCGAGAGTCGTCCAGAGGAAGAGGAGGTCGCGGACCGGATGACACGGCCGTCAACGGAGGAAGACCGTCATCACCGATGGGACCGGAGGAAGCAGACGTCATGTCGGGAGAGGTGCGCAAGATCCAGTTCCGAAGCCGGGGGAGCAAACGGAGGCGCATTCCGCGCCGAAGATTCTCTTCCCCAGCGGGTTCCAGCCACCACACCAGGAGGGCCCCGAGAGCCTCCCCGGGTGGGCGAGACACAGGAGGAGTACTTCAAGGGAGCGGCGCACGGCGGGCCAGTACACAGGCAGCCTCATCTCTGCAGCCACAAGGATCGGAGCAGCTCATCACTCAGAGGGCAGGTGAGGAAGCCTTTTCAATGCTCTTGAGCTCATTTCACCCATTTACACTATTTTGTTACAGCATAGGGTCCTTTCTGTTAAGGGGGTGGATAGGTGAGTGAGTATTCCATGCCCCACACTTTTGATAACACTAGTTTGTTCTCTTATCGATTCCTCTTTTTTAAACTAGTGCTGTCCCTATTGCTCAAAACGGCTTCTCCCTCACCTGATTAAAAAAAAAATAAATAAATCATCAACAACATCAACGTTTGGGCGCCACCTAGTGGCGGTTTAGAAATCAGCACACAGCCAGCTAGTGTGATTTATGATGTCCCTAAAAAATGACTGGATTTGCCCGAGACATGTTTAACTTACATACGAACCGTCTCCTTCGGGCTTTCTCCTGTAAATGTAGTTGAACGGATTTGGTAGGTTAGCTTTAGGGCATGCTTTCTCTCTTGCCTTCGGTGTAAGGACTTTGCGTCCCAAAGTGACAAGAGGGAAGAGGATGAAAGGAAGCGCCCTGTTGCAAAATCTCTCAACCATTGGTTGCAGTCCTTTTTTCATTTATGCTGCACTGATAAAAAAAAAGGAAAAAAAAAAAAAAAAGAAATTCCTTACCAAGAGTATGGGACTTTTCCAGCATCTTACATCATATTAGAGGCTTATAGAATTTTGGAGGTACATCGTGTTTAATTACAGTAGCCTTCCCGCCGGAAGGTTAAGGTAAAAGCGTATTCATGATAAAGGTTGTGGGCTCTTGCCCAGGTGACTGTAATTTTCATACAGCCAACACTAAAATGGGGAGTGAAAGAGGTCAGCCTGTGGCTTGACCTTTTTCTTCCCCAAAGGTCAATTTTCCATAGGCCGAGTTTTATCGGTCAGCAGCCTCCAGCTTTCCACGCCAAACTTTAATTTAGAAAAGGGGTGTGCTTCCACTATAATGGGTCTCACTGTAAGTGGCCGGGGTTCAGGTAAGTACAGGCACGAGTGTGTTTTTGCTCTGGGTCCCCATTGCGTATTGCTTTAAGATAATGCAGGGGGGACAGTCTTCTGGTAATGTTCCGAAAGACCACAACCCCCCGGCGAAGCTCCGCGCCATGCTCCCATAGCTTCAGCGGTACCCTGATGGGGTGAAGGCCACCCTTCTACTGGAGGGATTTAGCGAGGGCTTTGCTTTGCCAGATTTTCTGGCCCTGGGTGTAAGATAGTGGCAAACTTAAAATCTGTGCCCCATTTTACAATTTAAGAGTATCCCCGCTAGGAATAATCCAGAAGAAGGAGCCAATACCTACAGGCTCATCCATCATTTATCGTTCCCCTTTTGGGGAGTCGCTCGATGATGAGATAAGCGTTGATTCGTCTACGGTACAATATACGTCATTTGCTTATGCTTTAATGCAAATAGGAAGGCTAGGTTGAGGCGTTTTTGATGACCAAAACTGTTATTAAATCTGCATTTCGTCTGTTTCAAGTTCACCCTGATTCTTTTTCATTCTTTAAGTTTTTTCTTTCTAGGTAAACATTATTTTAATAGGTATCTCCCTATGGGGTTTTTCTTTTTCTTGTTTTTATTTTGAATGCTTTTCCACGTTTTTGGAACGGGTTATTTCGTTTAAATGTAATTTTGATGATACTGTCCATGATTTTTTATTCCTAGGTAATGAGGGGTATCCGGGTTGTTTGCGCCTATTGAATACTTTCTTTGATGTGTGTAAACAATTCGGAGTCCCTTTGGCGCATGAGAAGTCGGCATGGCCTTCGACTTGCGTCCAGTTTCTAGGCGTCACCATCGATTCTGTGAACATGGACTTTAGGCTGCCACAGGAGAAGGTAGCTAAATTGAAGGTATGTATATTGCTGATGGTTTGCAAATGTAAGGTATGTCTAAATGGAGTACAGTCTTGGCTCGTTAGTTTTGTTTCTAGGGTCATTCCCTTGGGCAGGTTATTTCGGGAAATTGTACACAGCCATTTCAGGTCTAAATCTCCCACTACATATTAGATTCAATTTTGATCCAATTTAATGGCAGAAATGTTTTGCAAAAGGACATGGATTTATGTCTATTCGCGGATTCGGCTGGTTCTTTAGGATTCGCCGCTATTTGGCGCACCCATTGGTGCGCTGACTACTGGGATAATTGGTCTGGGGTCACCATTTTAGGATTAAACGCATCTTAATTAGAACAGACACTTGGGGGGTGATGTTTGCAATAAATTGCTTATCTTCTAAAATCCCCTCCTGGAATTGCGTTGCTAAGTTACATTGTATCCAGTTGTTTGCAACTAAACATATGGATCGGAGCTGCATTCGTCCCAGGCAAAATTTATATTTTGGCAGATGCTTTATCTCGCCCGTTGATGGAGCGTTTTTCTGCTGTTTCCAGAAGCAGATAAGGAGAGTTTTCGGTACCCGACCCGCTTGCGGAACATGATTTAAATTTAATCTCCCGTAATATTATGAGTTGTTTGCCCCTTCCACCATTGCCGGATATGAATCGGCATGGTCTCTTTGGTTATCCCTCCTGGCATTTTTTAAGGGAGCCTCCAAAAAATTTCCGAGCGCTTAGTGTTATTGTTTTTGAATTCACTTTTTCAGACAAATGTTCTAGGGTACACATAACAAGATATTAGCTGGGGTGTCATTTTTGCCAAGATTAGAAATTTCCCTCCTTGTTCCTCATTTTACAGTGCGACGAGCTTTAAAGGGTTATCGCAAGGGTAATTTTCATCCAGATTGCAGGAAACCTAGCACTATCGACATATTGGCTATGCTATGCACAGTTTCCCGATCTGTGTGTTACTCCCTGTATGAGTTGGTCCTGTTTAAGGCGGCCTTTTCATTGATGTTTTTCGCGGCACTGAGAATAGCTGAACTGGTGCCCGCTGGCAGCCTGCGAGATTCGGGGCTACTACATTCTGATGTGTTTTTATTTATTGACAGTATTAGTATTTTCCTTCGCTTTTCAAAAATGATCTATTATGAGTAGGCAAATGGATGCATTTGCACAAGTTCAGAGATTTTATTATATGTACTGTTCGTTTATTGGAGGAATTGCGTTCCTCGGGTCCAAGTTCTTTGTGTCCACACCACACAGGTAAACTTTTAACCAGATATCAATTCATTGTATGTTTAAAAAAAAAAAAATGTTTAATATCGCTGAACTTTGTAAATGAACGGTTGACATCACAATTTTTCCATATTGCCGCAGCCACAGAAGCTGCCAAGTTGGGTCTAGATGAGCACTTATTAAAACAGCTTGGTGGATGGAGATCTAATGTTTACCAGTCATATATTCGCCCTGATTCTTTTTATTAATGTTTTAGGGCGCAGGGTTGCTGTATGGACCATCGGCCACTCCTTTGTCCATTGGGCACAAGCCAGAGCTAGGAGGAGGACATACGGCGAAAGCATGGGTCTGGATCCTAACCATTTCGAGGTTCACTGTTTTAGTAAGAGGGGCATGCTATAGTCCAAGTTTCGTTCAGGGGTTTTTAGATTACTTCAGTTCCTTTCCCCTCCTGATGTGCTCATTGTGCGTATTGGGGGGAAACGACGTGGGCAAAGCTGAAACAATAAATTTAATTTATGCTATTAGGGATGATTTTCAACTTATTATGTTATCTTATCAAATGGTTTTAGTCTTTTAAGACATAATTACTGGGTTAGTATGGTTCAAACGTGGTGCTGTAAAGCCACTTGAAAGCTTAGAATAGAATGAACAGAGCTTCGGAGAAATTGCTGCGTACCGCAGGTCTTTTCTATTTCAGGCATACGGAGCTCGTGGGAGGTGTTAGTGGTCTTATAGTCATGATGACACCCATTTGTCAGACATAGGTCTGGACATTTTTAATGCCAATTTAGGGACTTTCGCTGAAGAGGCCGCTTGTTGGGGTTGTGCCAGGCGGGCGTAAGCCGCCTGCCTTTTGGATAATTATTCTGAAGTTTTAATTTTGCTGGTGGCAACCTGGGTCGTGGTGACTGGGTTGTTTTATGATGTTTTGTATTGATATCTAAAAGTTATTGGTTAATTTTAATAAATAATAAACGGCCGCGGCCTCTTCAATTTCCAACCTTAAATTATTGTGGTGTCATTTATTTATCTTAGTTTAAGTTATTTAGTTATCCGAGAAATCCTGTCTACTACCCCATAAAAAGAAAAGGGGTTAATTAACCCCTTTTATTTATGGGGTAGTGACAGGTACAGTTAGCTTAGCATAAGTATTATAGGACCAGGGATATTACTAGGGAGTTTAGGCCGGTTAGCTCATCCTTGAGCTGATTGGCTGTTCCTTTTACTAGCTGCCCCAGTATCAAGGTAGATTAGGCTTCTTACCTGCTGCGTCCCGTTTTTCCCACCTATTTTTCCTCATCCGGGATTGATCCAGAGCCCTCCTTCAGCCTCACTTAAGGTATCTCTCACTGACTGGACTTCAGTTCGCCTCAGGAAGCCGAAGCCGAGCGGTTCCCCACCCCCCCTCCCTTATTTGTCGCGTCAGTTTATTATTTTAGGGTCACCTTTGCATGCTGCAAAGGAGGACGTTTATTATTGTGATTGAATGTTTTAAGTTCGTTTGGATAATTATTCTGAAGTTTTAATTTTGCTGGTGGCAACCTGGTTCGTGGTGACTGGGTTGTTTTATGATGTTTTGTATTGATATCTAAAAGTTATTGGTTAATTTTAATAAATAATAAACAGCCGCGGCCTCTTCAATTTCCAACCTTAAATTATTGTGGTGTCATTTATTTATCTTAGTTTAAGTTATTTAGTTATCCGAGAAATCCTGTCTACTACCCCATTAGTAAGGTGCTTTCATCTCTCTTTCCACTCCAAACATTAGGCGTTTTGCTTATGTTTGAGTATATAAACATATGCCAATGTTGTCAAGTTTTGTGAAACTTCTCTTTGGTTTTTCTCTGTAAGTCAGGTGCTCCATTCGCCCTATTTCATCTACCCAATAAGGCTACATCTGGATGGACCGAGGAGATTCCTCCAGCTAGCAGGCAGGGTGTTGATCCTAGCAAAATTGAGGAGGTGTCTTAAGATCAATTCTCAAGAAGTTTTAGTGGGGATGGTGTAAGAGGAAGAGATGTGCAGGGATGTGAAAGTCAGTGAATTGTTGTGAGATTTTTCTGACTTTATCCCAGAATTCTGAGATTACAAGAGATGCCCTGTTATCACCACATCTCCATCCATGATCTGGTACAGATTATGTGAACTTGTGGCTCTTGAATTCTTCACTACCTTGTGGTGATCTTGTAATTACATTCTTGTATCCTGGTGCAGATTGATGATTTGAAAGTGACAGTACATTTTTTGTAGTTGCTCCAGGGAGAAAGTAATGTTTAAGTCATGTTCCCTGGCCATAATGAATGTGGTAGATAAGTGACAGGCCATGTCTTGGAGGGCCTTCGTCTGAACATAGATTCTCAAAGCCCAAGAAGTTGTAATGGAATTCTCTGGGTGATGGTAAATGGTCAACAAATGGTGTAGTAGCAGGGCATTCCAAAAAGTCAGGCAGAAAAAGCATGTTGGAGAAGTCAGGTGTGTAATTGTTGATCATTTTGAACCCATAAATGTGTGGGAGGTAAATGCTTCTGTGCTGAAGTTGCAGAAAATAGGGGTCAAGGAGACCAGGGGGAATTCCTAGTTCCCTAAAGTTTTCAAGTGAAGAGATGGATAGGATGTGAGATTTTGTTTCGCAAATGCTTTTTTATAAGCAGTCCGGGTCAATGAATGGATGAAATCTCAAATCTGTTGGGGTAGGTTTTTAGTGGAATCTTATATTGAGCATATTCAAAGTGTACCCAGGCCTAACTATGGCTGTGCCTATTCCAATCAATGAGATGTACCAGGTGATAGGTTGTATAGTATCATGTCAGGTCTGCTACTGCGATTACACCATAGGAGTTGGGGGGGGGGTTAAAGTATTTGTTGTTTCAACCTGGGGCACTTATTGGTCCATATAAACTTGGTAAAAAGCCCTGAGGCTGGCTGAAGAAAGTTAGAAGAATGTTAATTGGCAAAGGGGTTATTCGATTTAGGAACCTTTGGAAGATTGTCATCCTAATGATGTTGGAGCAGCCGAACCAAGAAATTAAAATCCTGTTCTAGTGAGAGAACAAATAGTATTGGAGCAAGCAGACAGTCATGACCTGTAATACCTGGGATTCTCCAAGGTGAATTCCTTGACTCTTTCTGGGGTAGAAATACGATGAACATGTGTTAGTCATGTTCATCGTATTTATTAGGTACAATAAACTCAAGGAGAGAGCTTTAGAGCACTTAAAGTGGAGCTCCAGCCCCCCCCCCTCCAAAAATTAAACGTCAGCAGCTACTATTACTGTGGCTGCTGACTTTCAATATTAGGACACCTACCTGTCCAGGGATCCCACGATATCTGTACCCCAGCAGATATTTTAATCGTTGTTCGGTGATCGTTTAATCATGTTGCCGCCACCATTGCTTGTAAGGGAAACTGGCAGTAAAGCCTTGCAACTTCACAGCCAGTTCACTACTGCACATGCATGAAGCACACTGCGCTTCTGAATGGCCCAGCGACAGTGGAAGGAGAAGGGGGGCTGAACTTCCAGGGGACCTTGTCGCAGCAAGGTCTCCCAGAAGTGAGGGCGAGTACCTGTCAAAAACAAATACCCGCTCCACACCTCCCCCCCCCTCCCCGAAAGGTGCCAAATATGGCAGCAGAGGGAGGGGGGAGCAAACAAGCGTAACTTTCTCTTTTGGTTGGAGCTCCGATTTAATGTTCAAAAGGTCTCCCTTCTAATAAAGGCTCTCTGTAGGTAGCAGACATCCAACACTGCCTCCTTCCCTGGCAACAGTCCAAGAGTCAAAGACCTTTCTGAAAGGTTGCTTCAGATATTTATATTCTCCCTAGCATACACCACCAGCAATACCCCTCACACTCTCCACACTATCTAAGGCTGCCTACACGGCAGCCGTGTGTAGTGTTTTAGTGGAGATTAGACAGGTAGTTAGTGGATTGTGCTTTCATATTTAAGTCAGTGCAATGTACTGTAGGGCTGATTCTTGTGTAACACAGTCTGTGTCACCCCACTGATCCCAATTTTTTTTCATTGATTTTTTTTTTTTCTTTTCAAATTTTTTTTGCAGCATCAGGTTCTGTTGTTGCAATATTAGTACCTTTCTGTGTTACAGGTGCTATTCCTTCTGCATCAGCAGTGGGGGTTTTTCTTGGTGGTGCAGCAGCACTCCTTTTTTTAGGGCATAATTGATGTCCCCCCTTTTGTGTCGCAGGTGCTATTCCTTTTGCGTCAGCAGTGGGGTTTTTTGTGGCGCAGCAGCATTCATTTTTTTAGGGCATAATTGCTGTCTCCCCTTTTGTGTTGCAGGTGCTATTCCTTCTGCGTCAGCAGTGGGGAATTGTTGGTGGCGCAGCAGCACTCATTTTATTTAGAGCATAATTGCTGTCCTCCCTTTTGTGTTGCAGGTGCTATTCCTTCTGCGTAAGCAGTGTTTTTTTTGTTTTTTTTTTGTGGTGGAAAAGCACTAATTTTATTTAGAGCATAATTGCTGACCTCCCTTTTGTGTCGTAGGTGCTATTCCTTCTGCATCAGCAGGGGTTTTCTTTTTTTGGCTTTATTAAGTTTTTCGTTATTAAAAAAAATATATAATCAAACAGTTTATAGTGCACCAAGTACAAAAGTGTTGCACCCAAGCACCATTTTCCCTTCCCACACTCTATAATAAAAAGTTATAAAAATCCCCCCCAAAAAATAAAAAACAATAATAAAACAGTTTATAGTGCACCAAGCACAAATGTATTGCACCCAAACATTATATTTGTAACCCACATTCTATAATAAAAAGTTATAACCCCCCCCCCCATCATGTCAGAAAGGACAACAAGATGAGACAGATTCTCCCAGGCTACTAAAAGAGGGCAAGCAGCCTCTGTATCCACAGTGAAAAGTGGTGGTCGCGGACATGGTGCATGTCCTTGTTTCCAGTGCTGGCCGTGTTATTGAGCCACAACATGCAGAAGAGTTAGTGGAGTGGATACCTAAGCCGTCCTCATCCTCCTCATCCTCTGTCACCCAGGCTCATACTAGTTTGCCTTCCACCACAGCTTCCAAAGTGGCCTATTCCACAGGCTTCTTGTCCACAGCTATTCCTTCCCTAGCCTCACCATCATGCATGGAGGAGTCACCTGAATTACTCGATCATAGTGTCAGTTACATAATACTGGAGGATGCGCAGCAATTTGAATGCTCCAATGTTGGTTCCCAGGTTGAGGAAGGGAATAACATGAGCCTAGAGAGTGGGGGGTGACAATGACGGACAAGAAACTAGCAGTCATGTTCCCCCAGCTGCAGCATACTGCCAAGTTTGCTTCAGTGACAAGGAGGAGGGGGGGATGCCACACACTGGGAGGGGTGTCAGGCCGCCACTCAGTGGTGCCCACTGGCCTGCATCTCCTTGTGAAAGCAGCTGCAGTAGCTGCTCCTTCAGTCCGCGCTGTTCACTGGGGGGGGGGGGGGGGGAGAAAGTGAGTGCCCGAGCCTGGATAGGAGGAGCGGTGGGGCAGCGGCATATGGAGGAATTGATCTTTCCATATTCCACCTGCAGCTGCTGAATGCCTGCAGAAGGGAGAGGAGGAGAATCAGGCATTCAGCGGCTGCAGGAGGAATATGGAAAGATCAATTCCACCATATGTAGCTTCCCCACTTTTCCTCCTATCCAGCTTCTTTTAGTGGCCCTCCAGTGCTCCCCAGCCCCCCCCCCCGTGCTATTTAGCACTCTCTCTCCAGCCCCCTAGTGCTCTTTAGCTCCCCCCATGCTCTCTGGCTCCCCCAGTGCTCTCCACCCCCCTGTGCTCCCTGGCTCCCCTCCTCAGTGCTCTGCAGCTCCCCCCCAAGTACTCTCCAGTCCCCCCAGTGCTCTTCAGTTCCCCCCAGTGCTCTCTCGCTCCCCAGTGATCTTTGGCTCCCCCAGTGCTCTCCACCCCCTCCCTCCATGCTCTTCATCCACTTCCCCCCGTGCTCTCCGTTCCCCCTGTTTCTTCCTGCCACCCCCCCAAGTTCTCTCTACCCCCCCCACGCTCTCCAACCCCCTGCAATGCTTTCCAGACCCCTCCCCCTAATGCTCTCCAGCCCCCCCCTCGTGCTCTCCAGTCCCCCTCCATGCCCTTCAGCTCATCCAGTTCTCTCTGCTCCCCCTGTGCTCTCCCATTCCCCTAGTGCTCTTCTATCATGTCTGAAGTCTTTGACCATCTCTTGTATCATGTCCGCAGTCTCTGACCATCTCTTGTATCCCGTCCGCAGTCTCTGACCATCTCTTGTATCATGTCCACAGTCTTTGACCATCTCTTGTATCATGTCCGCAGTCTCTGACCATCTCCTGTATCATGTCCACAGTCTCTGACCACCTCCTGTATCATGTCTGCAGTCTCTGACCATCTCTTGTATCATGTCCGCAGTCTCTGACCATCTTCTGTATCATGTCCACAGTCTCTGACCACCTCCTGTATCATGTCTGCAGTCTCTGACTATCTCCTGTATCATGTCCGCAGTCTCTGACCATCTCTTGTATCATGTCTGCAGTCTCTGGTCATCTCCCGTATCGTGTCCGCAGTCTCTTACCATCTCTTGTTTTATGTCCACAGTCTCTGATCATCTCTTGTATCATGTCCGCAGTCTCTGACCAACTCTTGTATCACGTCCGCAGTCTCTGACCATCTCTTGTATCACCTCTGCAGTCTTTGACCATCTCTTGTATCAAGCCTGTAGTCTCTGACCATCTCTTGTATCATGTTCGCAGTGTCTGACCATCTACTGCATCATGTCCACAGTAGCTGATCATCTCTTTTATCATGTCCGAAGTCTCTGACCATCTCCTGTATCATGTCCACAGTCTCTGACCGCCTACTGAATCACGTCTGCGGTCTCTAACTATCTCCTGTATCACGTCCGCTGTCTCTGACCATCTCTTGTATCATGTCCACAGTATTTGACCATCTATTGTATCATGTCCACAGTCTCTGACCACCTCCTGTAGCATGTCTGCGGTCTCTGACTATCTCTTGTATCATGTCCACAGTCTCTAACCACCTACTGTATCATGTCCGCAGTCTCTGACCATCTCTTGTATCATGTCCGAAGTCTCTGACCATCTCCTGTATCATGTCCACAGTCTCTGACCCCCTCCTGTAGCATGTCTGCGGTCTCTGACTATCTCCTGTATCATGTCCACAGTCTCTAACCACCTACTGTATTATGTTCGCAGTCTCTGACCATCTCTTGTATCCTGTCTGCGGTCTCTGACTATTTCCTGTATCATGTCCGCAGTCTTTGACCATCTCTTGTATCATGTCCGCAGTCTCTGACCATCTCCTGTATCATGTCCACAGTCTCTGACCACCTCCTGTATCATGTCTGCAGTCTCTGACCATCTCTTGTATCATGTCCGCAGTCTCTGACCATCTTCTGTATCATGTCCACAGTCTCTGACCACCTCCTGTATCATGTCTGCAGTCTCTGACTATCTCCTGTATCATGTCTGCAGTCTCTGGTCATCTCCTGTATCGTGTCTGCAGTCTCTTACCATCTCTTGTTTTATGTCCACAGTCTCTGATCATCTCTTGTATCATGTCCGCAGTCTCTGACCAACTCTTGTATCACGTCCGCAGTCTCTGACCATCTCTTGTATCACCTCTGCAGTCTTTGACCATCTCTTGTATCAAGCCTGTAGTCTCTGACCATCTCTTGTATCATGTTCGCAGTGTCTGACTATCTACTGCATCATGTCCACAGTAGCTGATCATCTCTTTTTATCATGTCCGAAGTCTCTGACCATCTCCTGTATCATGTCCACAGTCTCTGACCGCCTACTGTATCATGTCTGCGGTCTCTAACTATCTCCTGTATCATGTCCGTAGTCTCTGACCATCTCTTGTATCATGTCCATAGTCTTTGACCATATCTTGTATCATGTCGGCTGTATCTGACTATCTCCTGTATCACGTCTGCGGTCTCTAACTATCTCCTGTATCACGTCCGCTGTCTCTGACCATCTCTTGTATCATGTCCACAGTATTTGACCATCTCTTGTATCATGTCCACAGTCTCTAACCACCTACTGTATCATGTCCGCAGTCTCTGACCATCTCTTGTATCATGTCCGAAGTCTCTGACCATCTCCTGTATCATGTCCACAGTCTCTGACCCCCTCCTGTAGCATGTCTGCGGTCTCTGATTATCTCCTGTATCATGTCCACAGTCTCTAACCACCTACTGTATTATGTTCGCAGTCTCTGACCATCTCTTGTATCCTGTCTGCGGTCTCTGACTATTTCCTGTATCATGTCCGCAGTCTCTGACCATCTCTTGTATCATGTCCACAGTCTTTGACCATTTCTTGTATCATGTCTTCAGTCTCTGACTATTTCCTGTGTCATGTCTGCGGTCTCTGACTATCTCTTGTATCATGTCTGCAGTCTCTGATCATCTCCTGTATCATGTCTGCAGTCTCTAACCACCTACTGTATTATGTTCGCAGTCTCTGACCATCTCTTGTATCATGTCCGAAGTCTCTGACCATCTCCTGTATCATGTCCACAGTCTCTGACCCCCTCCTGTAGCATGTCTGCGGTCTCTGACTATCTCCTGTATCATGTCCACAGTCTCTAACCACCTACTGTATTATGTTCACAGTCTCTGACCATCTCTTGTATCCTGTCTGCGGTCTCTGACTATTTCCTGTATCATGTCCGCAGTCTCTGACCATCTCTTGTATCATGTCCACAGTCTTTGACCATTTCTTGTATCATGTCTTCAGTCTCTGACTATTTCCTGTGTCATGTCTGCGGTCTCTGACTATCTCTTGTATCATGTCTGCAGTCTCTGATCATCTCCTGTATCATGTCTGCAGTCTCTAACCACCTACTGTATTATGTTCGCAGTCTCTGACCATCTCTTGTATCATGTCTGCGGTCTCTGACTATTTCCTGTATCATGTCCGCAGTCTCTGACCATCTCTTGTATCATGTCCACAGTCTTTGACCATTTCTTGTATCATGTCTTCAGTCTCTGACTATTTCCTGTATCATGTCTGCGGTCTCTGACTATCTCTTGTATCATGTCTGCAGTCTCTGATCATCTCCTGTATCATGTCCGCAGTCTCTGACCGTCTCCTGTAGCATGCCTCAAATTTCTTACTTAAACTTAAACACATTGCTAATAGTATTAGCTATCTGTTTATGCCGAAGGTAGGACTGTGCAGGGAAAGCAGTAAGTGTAAAAGGGGGCACTGTGATTAGAGAGACGGGGGGGGGACAGACTTCAAGGGGCACTGTGATTGGGGGGGGGGGCTTTGGAATTTGTGCAATAAATATTCTTGTAAACAATACAAATTTTTATGTGGGTGTTTTTACATTTTAAAGTTGGGGAGGGGATGCCAGATATAGGATCCACCCTGGGTTCCAAATGCTCTAGGTAGGCCACGGCCTCCAGGAGCCGGCTTAAGCGTAGCCACCCTATTGATTCACACCACAGAGCTCCACAAGGGCAGGGCCCTGCTAACTCAGCTACCCGCGGACTTCCAAAAGTTCATTGGTGTGGGCTTTTTTCAACACATGTGCTGCAGACCACAGCATTGCTGTCTGAAGTGGATCAAGCATTTACAGAACACCAGCCGCTTCGGCACCACATGCTTGATAAGACATATGACGACCTGCCATGCAGTCCGTTGGCAACAGCACTTGAAAGACCCACATCATTATAAAATGCAAATTTCTCATTGCTCCTTATCTGGGATCTCTACCCCTACTATACCTCAAGTCCTCTCAACTACCTGCACTGAGAGAGATGATGGTATAGCAATCTGTGCCACAGGTACTTGCACCCAATCTACCAGCAGTACACCACCTGTTGATTTGACCAGCAAGTAAATTTTGCTTTCCCAGTTGCTGAACCGTTAATAAAAATACTGTTCCAGTCATCCACATGCTCAGCATCTAAATGCTATTTTGGCCCAATTGCTAGCACTACAACTGCTGCCTTTTCATCTGGTAGACTCTGTCCCCTTTCGTGAATTTGCGGAATATGCTGTACCCCAGTGGCAGGTTCCAAAAATAATTTTATTTTCACGTAAGGCCATTCCAGCTCTGTACCATCATGGGGAAGGCAATGTTTTGGCCTCCTTGGATAGAGCAGTCAGCAGGAGGGTTCACATTACTGCTGACTCTTGGTCCAACAGGCATTGTCAGGGACGTTACATTTCCTTCATGGCGCACTGGGTAACTCTGCTGGCAGCTGGGAAGGATGCAGGACAGAGTTCAGTGGTTGTCAGAGGTTGTCTCATTGATGCCCATCTAGTGTACCTGTTGTTTATTTTATTAACACCAAAGCAGCTGAAACTGATTAACAGCCCCCTCTGCTACTTAACTGACCAGATCAATGTCCCAGGAATTTAATTGACTTGATGCTATACTCTGATTAAAAAGTGTTCCTTTAATTTTTTGAGCCTTGTATAAAGAACATGCCTGACATTTTAATCAATAGATGCACAGACTGGAACTACGCAGTCGGTCCAAATGACAAAGGCAGTGTTTGCGTACAACCAAACATCATTTGCAGTTTTAAATTATTGTAATCAGCTGAAATGACCTGCACTAACTATTAAAGCAGTTGCTACGTGGCATCATTTAACCAATATTAGCCATGCCAAGTAATGCAAATTTAGGAATTTTGTGATCTTACTTGAATAATCACAGCTTATTGCAGGCCAAATAACTACAATTTGCTTATGTAGTTTGGACCTAAAATTGGTTATACTTGTAATGCATAAGCCACACAATATGTTCTTGGACCCAGACTTTCTGTATATGCATATGACCAAATCCATAGTAGCTACTCATTTTAGTATCTCTTCTAACCTCTGCATTGGGAGTCGGCAATGCATTGATTGCAATCTACCTATCAATCATGGCCATGTGATGGATAGATTGTGCCCCCCCAACCCTCCTCAGATGTGCTTTCTCTTCTTATAATTAGAACGGCAGACCCTGCATTACTACCTACTAACTTATGTGTTGCTTATTACTGACCTACAAACCTTTGCATTACTACCTACTGAGCTCTGCATTACTTAATAATGGCCTACTGACCTCTTCACTGGCATTACTACCGTCCGACCTCTGCATTACCTTTTTCTGACATCTGCAGTCCACAGTACTACCTACCAACCACTGAATTACTTATTTCTGACCTACTGGCCTCTGCACTACCATTTCTTCTTACTGACCTACATACCTCTGCTTTACTTATTACTGAACTCAACACTCTGTATTATTTCCTACTGAACCCTACACTCTGCATTACTTCTTGCTGACCTTTGCACTCTGTAAAACTTCCCACTGACTTATGTGCTACTTATTACTGACCTCTGCACTCTGCATTACTTTTTATTGACCTCTTCACTCTGCATTACATACTACCACCCTCTCCATTCTTCATTACTTTTTAATGATATACTGACCTCTGCACTCTACGTTACTTATTACTGACCTGCTGTCCTCTGCACTCTGCATTGTTTCTCATTGACCTCTGCACTCTGCATTACTTCCATGACCTACTGATCTCTGCACACTGCATTACTTCCTATTGATCTCTCTACTCTGCATTACTTCCCACTGACCTCTATGCTACTTATTACTGACCTCTGCATTCTGCATTACTTTTTACTGACCCACTAACATCCCCAATCTGCATTACTTATTAATGACCTCTGCATTTTTCATTACTTATTACTGACATACTGACCTCTGCAGTCTGTATTACTTATTATTAACCTAATGTCCTCTGCACTCTGAATTTGTTTCCCACTGACCTCTGCACTCCGCATTATGTACAACTGACCTCTGCACTTTGCATTACTTACTCCTGAACCCTGCACTGTCCTACACAAACTATATACTGCCAAAGACTGACAGAAGCCAGCCGTTCACTCCAATCTTTTTATATATATATATATACATACATACATACAGAATTCCATCCAGTCATTCAGGACAGAACTAAGCCCCACCATCCAGGCCAAAACTCAGCCTAGCCAGCGAGACCAAAAGTTAACCCTGCCAGCAAGGCCAGATCTCAAACAAATCAGCCGGACCAGGATAAAAATGTAAACCAATCCTTCCTTTTTATTATATTTTCTAAGTTTTCTTCAAACATCCCTTTTAATGGGGCTTTGCTATTTTAAAAAAGGAGTGCTGCACCCGGGTGATTTTTCATCTCTTCTCTTCTAAAAACGGCGTCCAATCTCAAAAGATGCCATTTTTGGGGAAGCAGGCCGGGCGGAGCAAACATCATTGCTGCCGGCTCCATGAGTGACACCGCGGCCAGCCTGTTTTTTTTTACACACCACTTGTGGTTTTCAGCCTCATTGTAAGTGCAATTCTTTTTTCTTAATAAAATTACTGTACTGTTTTACGCTATGAGGCTTCTCCCTGTTTACATTTTATATATAGATGCATGGTGAGTGGCTCTTCACAAGGGTCACTTGAGCTTATTCCCAGTAGCGGAAATGCCACAGCAGCAATACCCCATCATTTGGAACTTCTTTTTTGGAGATTATATGCAGGCTTGTTTGATCTCTGTAACCAAGATCAATGCTATCTGGTAAGAGGCTGTCTGTTCATTCTAAGGAGCATGCTTGGAGCACTGGAGCACTTTTTTGGAGCAGAAGTTTGTCCATGAGCACTGAGCACTTTATTCATTTGTCACATTTATATTGGAATGTGTTTATATATATATTTATACCTTATAGGTTGCCCTATGGATTTTCAGTTTTCATAATTTTTTGTTGTATATAATAACATTTACTGTTTTTTCATGCACTTGCACTTTATCTTTGTATATACACTATCTTCAGTTGTAATTTGTGATTCACTTAGCAATTATACCACTATTACATCATTATTTAAAGGAACGGCGCACCATTTTTCACACACGTTTTCAGCAGTCTAGTATTTCTTTTTGGTTCATACTTACGAAATTAACTACTATTTTAAAGGGATAAAATACAAACATATTTATTAATACAATTGACTGAATATAAAACTGATTGAATTTACACTAATCATTGTTTTTGTTTTGTTTTTTTGCCTAATAGGAATATCTGAACCGTCTTTTATAGCAAAGAGTGAAGATAGATTATTCAAATATTTATTTCAACAACAAGATTACCAGAAGTGGGTTCGCCCAGTTGAACATTTGAATGACACAGTGAAAGTGAAATTTGGTCTTGCTATTACTCAGCTTGTGGATGTAGTATGTATAACACATTTTATTATGATAAAAGTAGAAAAGAGTTCATATTTTGCTAATGATCTGGATTTTATTAAAAGAGCTTTCTTTGTAAAGCTGATTTGATTTAGAAGGTAACTCTGCTTTTGTGAAAAATAAAAATAGCAATTAAAAAATATAGCATATACAGGTGCTACACAAGCCATATTGTAATTTAATGTAATTAAAAATGACCTTTTCTTTTCAAACTGCAGCCACTGTGTCTTTCTGTAAAATTCCATAGAGTATGGCAAACTGCAGGCCTTCTGTACACAGTTGGCTTACAGAACTTCCTCAGAAATGTAATTTCCTCATGGAAGGAGGGGGGTCTGGCGGTTCAGAATTTTTCCTGTTACTTTCTGTCAGGGCAATTTGTCTATGTCCATAGGTGACTGACTCTTCCAGATGACGATGTGGCAGTGTCTTTGGAGGCAGCTGTTGTTGGCTCCTATTAGGCATTGTCCCATTTGGTATTGTTAGGAGCTAGGGCCCCCTATCCTCTCACTGAATCCATGCAAGCCACAATTTGGGCTTGGGAGGTGACTAGGCGGGCGGAGTTTGGAGGTGATAGTGTATTTTCTCCTTATATGCCCTTATGGAGCCCATTCTATAGCCCATTATTTGGACTAAAGTTGGTGTAAAAACAGTAGGATCTGTGGTGCGAAATGTGACACTGCTTACATGTAATGTTCTAAATGCCCAATTTGGATTGCCTAACTGTCACCTCTTCCACTACCTACAGTTCAGACACGCCTTTCAGACTCAGTTCGGCTCCTTGGGTATAGAAGTGCATGTGGTCAACTTGGAGCCCTAACTAAGGGATGACGCCTTAAAAAAGAGTTATAATCCATATATATATGCAACTATTTATTGATACTGCCATGCTTCTCCTACCCTTTCATAATGCTTGATTAGTTAATTTTCCTAACATGGATGGGGATGACTGGAAAGATTTTTGGGAAACCTCATTTATTAGACTGGTGTCCGCAAGAGACCACCTTATCCAATATAAATTCTTACACAAAATTTATTTAACCCCTGCTAGTTTGGCTAAAATGTTTCCCTCCCAGTCGCCTAGCTGTTGGCGATGTAATTCCTCCAATGCGGATTTCATTCATGTATTTTGGGATTGTACAGAAAAACAACAATTTTGGCTCAATGTAGTACAATGTGTAAATTCTGTCACGACATTACACATAATCCCCACTGTGGAAATTTGCTTGTTGGGATTGGTTGACCCCGTGGCCCCTACAAAGGTGATCCAAACTCTCTTAACCCTATTGTTCTAATATGCCAGGAAAAGCATTAAATGTAGACCTGCAGTGCAACGAGCATGCGGATAGTGGGAGAGGACAGAGTGACAGAGATATAAACTCATCTGTGTGGTGCATCTCCTTCCACTGTCTAGTCACAAGTTGGGGAGGAGACATGTAAGTGAAAGTGAAACTGTGGCAGAGAAAGATAAAGTTCCTCTTCCCTGCTAGACAGAACTGTGCTGTCTGGCAGAGCTGTGTAAATCTCAAACCTTTGGAAAGTAAAACAGTTCTATATGTGTGTTTCATCTGTGTATTTATCTGTTTGCTTGGAGTCCAAATTTAAACAAGGTTTTCAAAGAACTTTGAAATACTGTATATATAGTTGGCCTTGGGGATTTTCTTTTCTTTGCCATAACAGACCTGGAGAGTTTCGCTTCAAAGCGTATCCAAGCCCATGAACAAAAATGTATATATTGCAGCTTGTTGGTCCTTATGGGAGGTGGCTGCATTTTCTTTTATTCTGCCAGTATAAATAATGTCTGCATTATTTTTTTTTCATTCTGCCAGTAACATGCTTCCATTCCTTTCCAAATAAGCATACCAAAACGTTTACAATAAAGTTTTATTCAGTATATATGCACAATTATACAAATATTCAAGTTTATGTCATTTCACATAAAGCATAATACTGCATAGGTACTTGCTCTCCTGTCTCCAATCTTTAACCAAAAAGAATAGCAAAGACCCCTCAAAATAGGAATAGCAGAGCATATATACAATACAAACATTGGGTACAAATACCATAGTGTTTTGCTTCATTTTAGACAATGCCATGGAAGGGACTCTGCTGGTTTGAAGTTTTGGGGGGTGGAAAGAATTAAACCTTAATGGAGGGGAAATAATATGGTGAGAGATCTATCAAAAAGAGAAACGAAATGGATCTCTATGACAGACACGTTAACCCCTAAAGGCCTGAAAATAGAAAATTACATTAATTGTTTTATTAGTGACTATTAATAGGTATCAGTTCTGAAGGAAAATAGAGTAGTATTCTGGAATTATTTTTGTAAGTTTTATTTTTTGATTTTAATCTGGTTTTAAAGAGTCAGTTTGTGATGTAAAGATGTGTTATGTATTTATTTATAGCTCCCATCCTAATTGCGATATATGAATGATATAGGATGTAGTACAGAAGGAATTTTAATTGAAATATGTAAAATCATCTGTTACCCTGTATAATGAAGTTCAATGCTATATGTCACCACTAGATGTTGTGGCTCATACAGCGGAGGGATACATTTATTTGTTGTTTGAGGAAATAGTCTAATGAGTTACATTTATTGAGAGGTAATTATAAATAGAGGCAAGTCGTGCCATCTAGCCACTTCCTCAGAAGAAGTCGAAAGGACGAAACGTTAGGGTCTCAACAGCATAAATTGAGTGACGTCAGCCTGTTGATTGGGAAGGAACGTGGGAATCCATGGAGTGGTGAGATACCGCTAGCACCCCAGTTTGACAGTGAATATCTGGTGTTGTATATATGACAAAATTGATCAAGAGTCCTATGTTTGTGAGTGAATTTTAATAGGGAGTTCAAGCAATAAATGTGAGAAACGGCATTATGCCATGTGTGCTGCCTTGTTACTTTATGTTGAGCTTTGAAGCATGACCGCTATGGCGAGGAAGAAGTCTAAAGAATCCACCTGAAGGGATGTTTGTTAATAGCTCAGTTATTAATGTGACAGGCAATTATTTGCAATGAGTGTATCATCCTGAGGGGTTGTAACCCCCTAAGCACAAAGGGGGTGCCATCCTTAATGGAGGATTGAAGTTTACAACTGCCCTTTTTAAGGAGATCTTTGCACTGCCTTTTCGTTGCACTATTTCACCACCAAGGGTGGAGGGCTATGGACTTTTGTAAATGTGAAGAGCTGCTGCACTTAGTGATATATATTGTTGTTTTATTAACCAAAAAGAATAAACGCATAAATACTGTATATGTAAAGTGTGAGCACCACTTAGTCATATAGCAGCTGATAAGAAATACATACCCAGAACAAAAAAAATGAGAAGGAAAACAGAGCCAGGCCCAGTTAAAAGGAAGATCAGGAGGCAGAAATTGATGTTTCAGTGTTCCCCTCAAAGACAGAAGGTAGTCTCCTGGCAGGCAGGAGGTTCCTGAGCAAGGGGATCCCTCACTCTCTAAACATGGTGGTAAAATTAGGCAGTTGAGCCATGGTTTTACTATCTCCCTGACCATCCTTTTAATCTTATACAATAGCCAGAAATACCCCCTGTCATGTTTAGCGGGCAGTACTGCCACAGAACGTGACCCACTCTCGTGAATAGAAGTAAAATATACCTGTGCTGAAATCTCAATAGTTTCAACATGTATATAATCCATCAGGTGCTAAAGTGATTTGACCACGTTAACACAAAATAATTCTGAAAGAACTCTCTGCACACTGCTATATACCCTTCCTAGCAAACGTTGCAAAAAAAAAAAAAAACAGGGATTTTAATTCACATTCATTGCAATACATGTTTAAACTGACCGACTGAGTCAAAGTAATCCCTCTTTGGCCAGTTCCTATGCTGCTCTGCAAATTGCAAATGTTCCAGTGGATATAGTGCCAATATGAAGCACATAGTCACAAGCTGTAGGAGAGCTACAATGTTCAGGTCTGGCCAATGACCTGCACTGCAATAGAAAAAAGATAAACCTGTGCTCAAATCCGAATAGCTTCTACATGTATATAAATATAATCCATAATGTGCTAAAGGGGTGAATGGGGCTGAACCACAACTGCTTGGCAACCGCATGCAATGCATGGGGTTGCAGCATGGTGGTGTGGGCTTTTCAGAGTTATGGTGAGAAGATGATATTTTTACCCCCCAACTGAATAGAAATACACTTTTAGGAGGGGCAGCGATGGCTACTGCATGTGTAAAGAAGGCACTTCTGTTGCTGGCCAATCTAAGCAGTCACGTCCACCCTCCATCCAATGTTTGTAGGTAGCTTTAGCTTTTCCAACTCTAAGATGCTCATCATAACACACTCTAAAGTTAACTGTATTTGTTCTTATGTCATTAGACAATCTTTATACTGTATACTAATAGAAAATATTTCTGATCTGTTGCAGGATGAAAAAAATCAGCTAATGACGACTAACGTATGGCTAAAACAAGTATGTACAGATATACTATGGCAGGGCGGCTCGGCTGCCAAAATCAAGATCAATGAAAATCTACCCCGTAGTTTGTAAATGCTATAACTTTTGCGCAAACCCAAATGCGCTTTTTGGGATTGTTTTTTTTTACTAAAAATATGTAGCATAATACAAACTGGCCTAAACTGATAAAAAAAAAAAAAAAATTTCTTTTTTTTTAATTTTTTTATTGGGAATGTTTTATAGCAGAAAGTAAAAAATGTTGTGTTTTTTTCAAAATTGACGCTATTTTTCTGTTTATAGCGCAAAATCGAAAAACTGCAGAGGTGATCAAATACCACCAAAAGAGAGCTCTATTTGTGGGGAAAAAAGGACATCAATTGTATTTTTCATTACATTTTTCATTAAAGTAATGCAGTGTCGAATCGCAAAAAATGGCCTGGTCATTAAGGGGGTAAAACCTTCCAGAGTTGAAGTGGTTAAAGGATAAGTTCACCTTTGGGAAAATGGTACAGGTTCTACCCGTTTTTAGGGTGGAACAAATAACATGTTCCCAAAGCTGCAGCTGCTGCCCAACACCCTCCCCCCAGGGTGACAGCAGTGCAGGGAGAAGTTCCCTGTACTAGCTGCCAGTTGTTTAAATCAGCGTGGCCATGAGGGGCTCTGCCCACAAGGCCACATCATTTATTAACAGAGTTCTGTGTATGAATGAACTTCAAATACCAACATCCTTTGCCGATGTCAGCTTTTAGTCCTCAATTAACCATCACATTGCTATGGGGTGCCGTGGTAGCTCATTAATTCTTCCTGTCAGATTGTATCTGCTTACCTATTCAGGATGTAGGGGCACACAGGTACAATGACGGGTCTGCAGGAGACCTGCATAGGACCAGTAATCTGCTGATCGCTGGTGCAATGCTTTGCAGGCTCAAAAAAAATTACCTGCATAAAAATGTGCATTTATTATTTTTTTTTTTTTTAAAGTGAATATCCTTTAACCACTTCAGCTCCAGGAGGTTTTACCCCCTTAATGACCAGGCCATTTTTAGTGATACAGCACTGTGTTGCTTTAACTGACAATTGCGCAGTTGTGCGACGCTGTACTGAAATAAAATTGATGCCTTTTTTCCCCCATGCTTTTCTTTTGGTGGTATTTGATCACCTTTGTGGTTTTTATTTTTTGCGCTATAAACAAAAAAATATCCACAATTTTGAAAAAAAAAAAAAAACAATATTTTTTACTTTCTGCTATAAAACATACCCAATATTTTTTTTTTTTTTAAATCAATTTTTTTCATTACTAATTTGTATTCTGCTACATATTTTTGGTAAGAAAAATCCTAATAAGTGTATATTGATTGGTTTGCGCAAAAGTTATAGCATCTACAAACTATGGGATACATTTATTGACTTTTTCTTTTTTTTATAGTTTTTACTTAATCTGACATTAAGTGACACTTTTTGGGGACCAGTGACACCAATACAGTGATCAGTGCTAAAAAAAATGCACTGTTACTGTATAAATGACACTGGCAGGGAAGGGGTTAACACTTGAGGCAATCAAGGGGTTAAGGGTGCTCCTAGGGAGTGCTTTCTAACTGTGGGGGGAGTGGATACACTAGAGGAAAAGAGAGATCTGTGTTTGAGCTTAGCTGAAACACAGGATCTCTCTTTTTCTCCCTGACAGAACAGCGGTTTGCCTTGTTTACACAGCCATTCCGTCATTCTGTCATTCTACCGTTCTGTCATTCTGCCGAACAATCAGTGGGTGCCGCTGATTGGCTCCCGCTGTGTTCAATCACAGCAGGAGCGCCCTGCTCTGACGGCCCGCGCGCACCCACCCCCAAAAACCCCTTGCACAAAATCACATACATGTACGTGAATTTGCGCAGTCGGGCCACCCTGCTGCCCTGCCGCAGTACATATGGAATCAAATTCGGCCAGTTCAGCGCAGGGACCAGAGGAATTTCAGTCCATATATGAGCATTTCAGTTGTACACAAGTTGATCTATCGATTGGCATGTGTACAACCAGCCTGCTGAAAATTTTCTTGAGCAGCGCCGCTGTCTTTTATTTTTTTCTTCAACCTGCTGATTGAACAAAATAAAAAAAAAAACTTGTGTTTAGCCAGCCTTATTTAAATAAACTCCGCTTCCTACCTCCACCAATTGTTTAGATCTATCCTTGTCCTCAGCAGCGTTTGTTCTGTGTACAATGCAAAAACAATAATCTACAGCTCATGTGTAAAACACAAGGCCCACGAGCCGAATCTGGTCCTCCAGGCCATTTCATGTGGCCCTCACACCTTCCCTGCAGCTGCGGTACCCCCCTTATGCAGCTGTGGAGAGGCTCATCTCTTGCCCTCCCGTCTCAGCAGTCAGCAGCAGAGAGGAGGACAGAGCTTCTCCTACAGATCCTGTACCTCTTGGTGCAGCCACAGCACCACTTTGTCTCTGCTTCCCCTGGTCCCAGCATTCAACAGACTCCACCCCTCCTTTGGTCCTCCTCCAGACCTTGCACTTTCTGCTTCACAGATCTTCCCCCAGCTTCTTCCCAGCAGCAGCACAAGGTAAGGGTGGTTCACTATTATGTACAGGAGGGTCGGGACTTGACTTCTGATGGTGGGGGGGCTCTTGATATCTGCTGTAAGGGGGGATGCTCTCGACATCTAGTCTTACAGATACATCCATCCCTTTGAGGGCAACCATAATGCAAATGCGGCCTGTGAGGAAATTGAGTTTGACACCCCTGATCTACAGTATAACCTTTCTGATATTGTTTTCAAAAACGAATTACAAAAAAGGTTTATCCATCTAATCTAGCCTATATGTTTAATTTATCAATTAAAACAAAGTTTCATATGTGGCCAAGATTATTCTGAGATACAGTTGTACTGTATTATAATGTATTCACTTGCTTTGTATTTGTTTTGAATGTACATTTTAAATGTACTGTACTTGCATTTTCTAAGTCTTTCTCTGATTCTTACCACGGAACGGGCTGTGACTGCTTATGAGACATTATTCATACTGAACACGTTTAACTGTAGAGATATCCCATACCTGCCTCCCCATCCATCAGAGTTGTCACTTCTCAGATCAGTCTTTACACAGCAACCTTTTGTAACATTCCTTAACCCATTGGGAGTTCCAGGCACATCATAAAGTGGTTTGACATAATCTACTTGCATATATTTTACCCTTTATGTTAAAATGATTTTCATGGAAGTGACAGCTATTGTAACAGAGTTGCCTATTTACATATAATCACTAGTGAGGAGATTGAAAAGCTTTAAATCTTCAATTTTTCAATGAGGTTTTTACATTTCACAGACATGAAAAGGTTTTCACAGTGGTGTTCCATATTTACTTCCTTATCATTTTTTTTCAGGAATGGGTAGATGTTAAGCTAAGGTGGTCTCCTAGTGAGTTTGCTGGAATAACTTCAATTCGAGTGCCATCTGATTCCATCTGGATTCCTGACATTGTTCTGTATGACAAGTAAGTGCATTCATGTTTGCTAGAAACAAACTATAGAAAAAGCCGGCAGTGTAAGCGTTCCTTTAGTGCAGGGGTCACCAATCTTTCTAAATGAAGGGCCAGTTTACTGTACTCCAGGGCCAGACTGTGGCCAGTGGAAGTAGAAACATCCCCCAGTGTCAGTAAATTATATCCCATCATACATTTTAGAGCGAGGAATAATGCCCCATTATTGGAGTCAGTTGGAGAAATAGTGTCTCACCAATGGTGTCAATGGGAGGAATGATGTCTCATCACTGGTGTCAGTTGGAGGAATAAAAACCTATTGATGGTGTCGGTGGGAGGAATGGTGCCTCATTATTGGTGTCGGTGAGAGGCATGTTACCCCATCATTTGTGTCAGTTGGAAGACTAAAGCTACATTGATGGTGTCAGTGAGAGGAATGGTGCCCCATCATTTGTTTCAGTTGGAGAAATAAAGCCTCACTGATGGTGTCAGAGGAATGGTACCTCATCACTAGTGTCGGTTGGAGGAATAAAGCCCTACTGATGGTGTCAGTGGAAGGAATCGTGTTTCATTGTTGATGTCAGTTGAAGGAATAAAGCCCCATTGATGGTGGCAGTTGGAGGAATAAAGCCACATTGATGGTGTCAGTGAGAGGAATGGCACCCTATCATTGGTGTCAGTTGGAAGACTAAAGCCACATCGATGGTGTCAATGGGAGGAATGGTTGCCCGTTATTGGTGGCGTCAGTTTGGGAAATAAAGTCCCATTGATGGTGTCAGTTAGAGGAATGGTTCCCCATCACTGGTGTCAGTTGGCGGTATAAAGCCACTTTGATGGTGTTAGTGAGAGGAAAGGTTTCCCATTATTGGTGTCAGTGAGAGGAATGGCACCCTATCATTGGTGTCAGTTGGAAGAATAAAGCCCCATTGATAGTGTCAGTGGGAGGAATGGTGCCCCATAATTGGTTGTGTCAGTTTGGGAAGTAAAGCCCCATTGATGGTGTCAGTTAGTGGAATGGTGCCCCATCCCTGGTGTCAGTTGGAAGAATAAAGCCCCATTGATGGTGTCAGTGGGAAGAATGGTGTCTCATCATTGATGTCAGTTGAAGGAATAAAGCCCCATTGATGGTGTCATTTGGAGGAATAAAGCCACATTGATGGTGTCAGTGAGAGAAATGGTACCCCATCATTGATGTTCATTGGAGGAATAGCGCAACAGGGGCCAGATAAAGGCAAGCAAAGGGCCACAGTTTGGAGATTACTGCTTTAGTGCATTCAAGTCTGCTACTGTTTTAGTCCACATTTTTGCTTGCAAGCTCAGTACTGAAGCACCGTGTCCACCACTGCTAGTATTGCCCTTACAACAGTACTAAGTATTAAACCTTTGTAACTATGCCAGTTTGCTTACAAAAGAATGATGTATGCCTCCCCATCTAGCTGACATTTTCAGCTGAACTAGAACTGAGTACTCCTACGGTCCGGCAGTAGCATGTCTGTTAACTCTGAAACCTCATTCTGATACGCATGCACGGTTGCACCCCTAACCCTCAAGCGCACATAAGAGTATCAACTTAGGAGCAATGTAAAATACTACAGATCTCTGTTACTTAATACTGTTTTTGCTGGTGCAGTAGCAAGTAGAGACAATGTACTATGAGCCTATGGTTGGGCAGTTGACATGGAAGCTTCCCAGCAGATCTCATCTCAAGGAACCCATCATTTCTTTCTCTCAGCTCAGGTCGTGCAGTTATCTATAAATATAGGCCCTACAAGCTTTGGTCTGTAACTTTTTCTGTTGCAGCCATTACTATAATATAATTTTGAATATTAATATACATTTTTATTTATTTATATTATTTATATATTGTTGCTAAATTAGGAGGCTCAAGATAACTAATCTAGAACAGGGAAGTATAGATAAAAACAACACACATAGCTATTTTATAGCTATTTTATAGTAATATGTTTAGGTCTATGTTTTAAACCAGCACTTTATCTAATTTGACTGTGTAATCTTAAATTAATGAAAAAAAGATAATACATCTGTGTAGCAGTTAACAAATTGAACAGTCAAAAATGCAGATGCTTCTGAGACCTATTCAATCACGTATAATAATGTATAACAATATTTTTTGTTCTAGTGCTGATGGGCGTTTTGAAGGCTCTGTTACAAAAGCTGTTGTGAAATATGATGGCACCATAAACTGGACACCACCAGCTAATTATAAAAGTTCTTGTACTATTGATGTGACCTTCTTTCCTTTTGACCTCCAAAACTGTTCTATGAAGTTTGGATCCTGGACTTACGATGGGTCACAAGTTGACATCACACTTGAAGACTATGAAGTAGACAAAAGAGACTTCTTTGATAATGGAGAATGGGAAATAGTAACTGCAACTGGAAACAAGGGGAACCGTACAGATGGATGCTGCTGGTATCCATTTATTACCTATTCCTTCATCATAAGACGCTTGCCCCTCTTTTATACACTCTTTCTTATTGTTCCTTGTATAGGACTTTCCTTCTTAACCATCCTTGTTTTTTACCTTCCTTCTAACGGGGGTGAAAAAATTTCACTGTGCACATCTGTGCTTGTGTCTCTGACGGTGTTTCTTCTGGTGATTGAAGAAATTATTCCATCTTCCTCTAAAGTCATTCCTCTTATTGGAGAATATTTGGTGTTCACTATGATATTTGTAACTCTGTCCATTGTTATAACAGTCTTTGCCATCAATATCCACAGCCGATCCTCCTCAACACACAATGCAATGGCACCATGGGTGAGGAAGATCTTCCTTCACAAGCTTCCTAAACTGCTTTGTATGAGGAGCCATGTAGACAGGTACTTTACACGAAAAGAATCGACAGGAATAGCCAATGGCCCGGAGACCTCCAGAAACACTTTAGAGGCAGCTTTGGATTCCATTCGTTATATAACACGGCATGTGGTCAAAGAACATGAAGTCCGTGAGGTATGATTATTTCTTTTGTTTATTAAATGTGAGTTTCTCATTCGTTCATTGACTGACATAGCTCCTAATCTTCTTAACCACTGGGTTATACTGCCCTCTACAGGAGTAGGACACTAGGCAGAAAAAAAGTCTGGCTATGCCTATGGGAAGTCCCAGGGGGTATACTCCCTCTCTCTGCTATAGGTACTCAGTTTTTTTCTGCCTAGTCATGAGTAAGTACTGTGGGGATTTGCTCTGGTAGGTAGGATTTGCGGGTGCAGTATAGAGGCAAAACAGATGGTTCTTCAAAGTAAATCAGGAGTGTTTTATTTACACTTCAGGAACACAAAAGTAACAGTCTTTCTTGGTGTTAACTCACACCCAACAAAAAGGAAAACGACAGTCTTTAAGGCAGGTTTTAAACACAGCAACAAGTCCATTCACCTGTGTCTCTTTGGTGCTGTTCACACACAGCAACGGATCAGTTCACCTGCTTGAAACCTTTCCAGCCTCAGCACTCACTTCCACAGCCTTCTGGTGCATGGAGATAATTCTCAATCACCTGTTAGGCTGTCTGCCTTATAAACCCCAGGCAAGACCTGGCCTGGAGCGTGGGGAGCAGCCACCCACCCACACATTGACTGCTCCCAATAAGAGCCGGCCCGGATTCGGCTTTGCAGCCATACTAAAATAGAAAAATGTCAAACAGCACTAGCTGCTGCTGACACAGAATTACCGGCTCTTATCTCACCGAGGCCAGGAACCTCAGTGACACGTATCTTCCGTCGACCACGGATCCATGTGCCCTGCCACATACCTCCCCCCTTTGTTCAACCCTCAGGGGGTGAACACATGTCATACAGTGTGCGCGAGACAGGGCATCCGCGTTTCCCTGTAGGCGGCCTGCCCTGTGTTCCACTGAGAACTTGAAGTTCTGAAGGGACAGGAACCATCTGGTGACCCGAGCATTTCTCTCCTTGGCCTGGCTCATCCATTGGAGAGGGGAATGGTCGGTCACCAGACGAAATTTCCTCCCCAACAGATAATAGCGAAGAGACTCGAGTGCCCATTTGATAGCCAGGCACTCTCTCTCCACTATACTGTATCGGGTCTCTGCTGGGGTGAGCTTTCGGCTGAGGTACACGACAGGATGCTCCTCCCCATTGACCTCCTGTGATAGTACAGCCCCTAGACCTACTTCCGAGGCATCGGTCTGTACTATAAATCCCTTCTTGAAGTCTGGTGTGACCAACACTGGGGACCCACATAGTGCCGACTTCAAAGCGGAAAAGGCCTCTTCCGCCTTATCATTCCAGTGGACCATGACTGACTTTCGTCCCTTTAGTAGCCCTGTCAGTGGAGCAGCTAAGGTGGCAAAATGGGGAATGAACCTCATATAATATCCCAGCATTCCCAGGAATGATCTGACCTGCTTAGTGGTGACTGGTCGGGGCCAACTACGTATGGCTTCTATTTTGTTTATTTGGGGTTTGATGACTCCTCGCCCAACCACATACCCCAGGTATTTAGTTTCTTCTAATCCTATTAAACACTTTTTTGGATTAGCGGTTAGCCCGGCCTTCCTAAGGGCATCCACTACCGCCTGCACTTTGGGCAGATGACTTTCCCAATCCCGGCTGTGGATGACGACATTGTCCAGGTAAGCTATGTCCATTAGTCTTTGGAAGGTGGCAGGGGCGCCATGCAGGCCAAAGGGTAACACCTTATAATGATATAGGCCCTGAGGAGTAACAAAAGCCATTTTTTCCTTTGCAGACTCCGTTAAGGGTACTTGCCAGTACCCTTTGGTGAGGTCTAGCACTGAAAAATATCGGGCTTGGCCTAATTTCTTAATCAGCTTGTCTACTCTGGGCATGGGATACGCATCAAACTTGGAGATTTCGTTTAGCTTACGAAAATCGTTGCAGAACCGCAACGTCCCGTCTGGTTTGGGTACTAAGACTATAGGACTGGCCCATTCACTTTTAGACTCTTCAATAACATCGAGTTTTAACATGAGTTGTACTTCTTCCTCAATAGCATGTCGCCGAGCCTCGGGTACCCGATATGGCTTTACCCGGACCTTGACCCGGGGCTCAGTGACAATATCATGTAGGATTAGAGACGTACGTCCAGGGAGGTCTGAGAACACATCTGTGTTCCGACTAATGAACTCCCTGACTTCCTGGACCTGTTTGGAGGACAGGCTATCTGCAGCTTTTACCGAGGTTACTGCTTCACAGGCTTCAAGAGGAGGGGCTGGACCCTTTTCACCTAGAAACCCTGGCTGGGGGCTGTCGTTCTCGGACAAGTCCCTATCTTTCCACGGCTTTAGTAAATTTACGTGGTACACCTGCTCCGGCTTCCGCCGCCCTGGCTGGTGTACTTTGTAATTTACTTCCCCTATCTTTTCGAGCACCTCATAGGGACCTTGCCACCTAGCTAGGAACTTACTATCTACTGTTGGTACTAGTACCACTACCCGATCACCCGGGTTAAAGTTCTGGACCCTAGCCTGTCGATTGTAGATCCTACTCTGGGCTCGTTGGGCTGCCTCCATGTGTTCCCGGACCAAGGGCATCACCTTTTCCATCCATTCCTGCATCTGGGTGACATAGTCAACAACACTTTTGTAGGGGGTGGGTTGTTGTTCCCAGGCCTCTTTGGTTATATCCAACAACCCGCGAGGATGCCTACCATATAACAGTTCGAAGGGCAAGAACCCCGTGGAAGCCTGAGGTACTTCCCGCACTGCAAACATCAGATAGGGTAGAAGCAGGTCCCAGTCCTTACCATCCCTGGAAACTACTCTTTTTAACATGTTTTTTAATGTTTGGTTAAATCTCTCGACCAGGCCATCTGTCTGGGGATGGTAGACGGATGTACGTAATTGTTTTATGTGGAGCAGCTTACAGAGTTCTCTCATAACCTTGGACATAAACGGTGTCCCTTGGTCAGTCAGGAGCTCTTTAGGCAGTCTCACCCGGGAAAACATTTCCATTAACTCCTTAGCTATAAGTTTTGCGGACGTATGTCGCAGGGGTATCGCCTCCGGGTAGCGAGTGGCGTAGTCAAGGATGACTAGAATATGTTGGTGACCCCTGGCAGATTTTGGAACAGGGCCGATTAGATCCATAGCGATTCGTTCAAATGGGACCTCAATTATTGGGAGAGGTATCAGGGGACTACGGAAATGGGGCTGGGCGCTAGTTATCTGACAGACCAGACATGACTTACAATACTCTTCCACTTCTCTGAACACACCGGGCCAATAAAACCTCTGTAGTATTCGGTCCTGTGTTTTCTGCCACCCCAAGTGTCCCCCAAGAACATGTTGGTGGGCAAGCTCCATAACAAGCTTGCGGTACGCTGTGGGCACCACCAACTGTTCAACCAGTTCACCCCGGATTTGATTCACTCGATACAACATTTCCTGTTGAACAATAAAACGTGGAAACATCAATTCAGCCCTAGGGTTTTTTGGTTTACCATTAATGATTACAACATTCTCCCAGGCCCTGCTTAGGGACGTATCCCGGTGTGGTGCGGTCCCGAAATTTTCCCCGGAGACATTGAGGTCTGCCAACTCAGGGCCGGATGGCAAGTCCTCCACGTCTCCCACCATTACATTTAGCGGGGTGGTGTCCCCCTCTATCACAGAAGCTGTGGTCACCCCTACCGAGGGCCCTTCGGACTCAGGCTCCCAGGGCTCTGGCCTCGCACTGGAACCAGGCCATTCTGCTAGGGTTGTCCCTGTCTCAGGCTTGTCAGACCCTTTAACCGTAGGCCACAGCGCTGGAAAACCTGGAAAGTCCCTTCCGAGTATTAGTTCATGTGGCAACTTGGTAGCGACAGCCACCTCATGGGTCCACTTGCCGGCCGCTGTGGACAAAGTTACCAGCGCTGTGGGATAGTCCTTTAAGTCTCCATGAATACATACGACCCCGACTCTGCGGCCGGTATACTCAGCAGGCCGTATTAAAGCCGTTCTTACCAGGGACACCAGACTTCCTGAGTCCAGCAGAGCCACCGCCAAAGTGTCTCCCACTTCCACCTGACACAGATGGTTACCGTCTATCACCTCACCAGTGCCTGTGGCGCATAGCTTTCGTGCATACAACGAGTGGCGGTGTCCATAGTTAGTCTCCATAGGCTCGTCCTGTTGTAGACACTCAGCCCTCACATGACCTGGCTCCTGACACCGCCAGCAGACTATTGGGGCCGGGCGTACAGGGAGTACGTCTTGAGTGTGTCTCATTGCCACCAAGCGTTGGGTCTGTGGCGGAGATTTCCGGGGTTTGACTGGCCCCCTCCCCCCTGTACATCCCTGCAAGTTCTTGGTGGCCTCATAGCGCTCCACCAGGTCAACCATATCCAGAGCATTGTCAGGAGAAGCCTGGCCGATCCAGTGCTGGAGGGGATAAGGCAAGGCCCTCCAAAACATGTCAGCCAACAAGCGGTCCAGCATATCAGTGGGCTTTAACAGATCAGGCTGCTGCCATTTTTGCAATCTGTGCAGTAAATCGCAATATTGTGGCCTGGCCGGTTCGGCCGCTTTTTAGCCCCGCTGATGCACTCGCTGAGCGCGGACTAAGACATTTACGCCCAGTCTCGCCAGGATCTCACCTTTTACGGTCGGGTAGTCGGCAGCTTGGTCATCTGTCAAATCGAAAAACACCTGCTGGGGTCCGGATGCCAGGAACGGAGAGACCACCTCAGCCCACTGGTCACGGGGTAGCTTCTCCCGGACCGCCACTTTTTCAAATATGGCGAGGTACGTCTCAACATCATCCGTGGGAGCCATCTTAGGTATTGCTGCACGGACCGCTTTCTGGACATCATGCTTTCCCTGAGACACCCCAGACTTTTCCAAAGCCAACACATGTTGCAGCAGCCGTTGATTAGTCTCCTGCTGTGCACGCATAGCCTCCTCATGTCTTTTTTGCTGTTGCAGGTTAGTCTCCCGCTGTAGCTCCAAGGCCTGCTGTTGTCCTAAACTGACCTGGGTAAGCTGCCTTATCATCTCCTCCATCTTTTCCTGTGGCCTCAGCTTAGCAGGCTTAATATAGGACATGTACAGTCATGTTCAGCAGAACAAAAATATTTTGGCGTCTTACGCCAGCCTCACTGCGCTTGCCCGCATCCGAGCACCAAATGTGGGGATTTGCTCTGGTAGGTAGGATTTGCGGGTGCAGTATAGAGGCAAAACAGATGGTTCTTCAAAGTAAATCAGGAGTGTTTTATTTACACTTCAGGAACACAAAAGTAACAGTCTTTCTTGGTGTTAACTCACACCCAACAAAAAGGAAAACGACAGTCTTTAAGGCAGGTTTTAAACACAGCAACAAGTCCATTCACCTGTGTCTCTTTGGTGCTGTTCACACACAGCAACGGATCAGTTCACCTGCTTGAAACCTTTCCAGCCTCAGCACTCACTTCCACAGCCTTCTGGTGCATGGAGATAATTCTCAATCACCTGTTAGGCTGTCTGCCTTATAAACCCCAGGCAAGACCTGGCCTGGAGCGTGGGGAGCAGCCACCCACCCACACATTGACTGCTCCCAGGAGCAGTCAGAGCCGGCCCGGATTCGGCTTTGCAGCCATACTAAAATAGAAAAATGTCAAACAGCACTAGCTGCTGCTGACACAGAATTACCGGCTCTTATCTCACCGAGGCCAGGAACCTCGGTGACACGTATCTTCCGTCGACCACGGATCCATTTGCCCTGCCACAGTACCTAGTGTCTTGGTGCGATCTCTGGCCCTGGCAATTTTTTCTTATTAGATAGAATTTTTTTTGTCCTGGATTTTTTTTCCTATGAGATCTACAATCATGTGGGCCCCTCCATGGGACAGTTGGACCCCTGGGTTCCCCTCCTTCCTGTTAGGCACACCCCTCATTTTTCTGGTGGTCCCTGTGGGCCATCTCGCCCACCGTCCGCCCCCCCTCCACTGACGCTGGGGCTGTGGGGTGGCTTAGTCCACCTCCTAGGGTGGGGGCAGGGTGCTGAGCTGGTGATTGGGGCAGGGGGTGCGGACCGGGGGATTGGCTGTGGGGGGGGCTTTACTTGAGGGGGCTCCTTCCAGGGCCCCCTCTTCCTGTCTGTGTCATTTTCTGAGGCCTAGGGATCCCTCCCGGGTCCCTGGGAGCCTCGTGGTGCCGCGCAGGGCTGCTATTTTCTTGTAGCCTGTGTGCTTAATGCACGGCGGCCATCTTTGTGTAGTCCGGCGGGCATTTTTTGGTGGTTTGCCATTGAACTTAGCGGAGGCCATGACAGTGGAGCACTCTGGGTGGTGATTTGGGCAGTGGGAGTCCCTCCTTATCCTCCTGGATCTTTTCATTTCCTGATCGCCGTTCATGCAGTTCAGTTTCTCCTGGTAGCTGCGGTGCCTGGTTTCTGTGGGGTAGTGAGTCTGGTGGGGTCCTCTCCCTCTCTACTGAGGACTAATTGGTGCTCTGTGACTGGTAACCGGGAGGGCTGCCAGAACAGGGGGGGATTGTCATTTAGCAGTGTTTTTGCACCTTTTTGTGGGGTCCCCCTATTGACTCATGGAGTCTTTGGAGCACATCTCTCCACCTGATCCCCTCTCTGAGGCTGCGGGGCCCTCCGGGTCCCATCCATTCATCAATGCACTGACGGCTGTTCTGGAGTTCTTGGTGTCCCGGGTGGAGGTGGTTTTTGGGCGACGGGCTGGCAAAAAACACCCCCAGCCTTCCCCTGCCTCATCTGTCTCCTCAGATCCTAAACCTCATTCGGCCGCTATGGATGTTAGTCACCGTGTTGGATCTGCGACCAAGCGCCCTGAATCCTCAGATAGTGAGGAGGATTCCTTCACTTCTGCAACCGCGTATGAAAAGGCACTAGGGGACGCTCTGATTGTAGCTGTGCGTGAGACCTTAAAGATGGAGAACGCAGCTGAAGCTGCAGCAGAGGCACAGGTTCCCTTTGGCATTCACAAGCCATCTAGAGCGGAAAAGGTGTTCCCTTTCCCCTCCTATTTTGACAGAATTGTCACTAAATAGTGGGGAGGACCAAAGCGTTCCCTTGGGGTCCCTTAGCAATTTTTCTAGGCGATACCCCTATGAGCAGTCCCTTCTTAATAAGTGGACTGTTCCACTGGTGGTGGACCCTCCGGTTTTCAGATTAAACAAGGCAACCATGATTCCGGTTAATAGACCCCGGCCTTTAAGGACCCAGCTGACAGGAAGGCGGAGGCTGTGGCCCGTAATATGTACACCCTGGCTGGTTCGGCACTGACGCCTATATTCACCATTGCCCTGGTGTCGCAGACTCTGACCGAATAGGCAAGGCTTTTGCGCCGTGACCTGGAGGGGGAGTAGCTCCCCCTGCCTTTGCTGAGCTGGCGGACCAGCTGGTCCAGGGTTATAAGTATTATGGTATGAGTCACGCGCTGTCTGAGGCAAGGTATATAATAAATGGACCTTTCCCAAATGCTGCATGTACCGGTACTGACAACCATGCAGTAAAAGGCTAGTAGTAAGGTTGGGGGATGCTGCGCTTCTGGGAAATATTAATGGCTGATCTTGAAATAGATATTTAAGTGAAAAAAATGTGATTTAATATATAAATTAAGATCCCTCAAAGGATGTAAACAAAAATTATGTTTGTTTATATAAAGTGCTTTAGTGTAATCTATACATAAATTAGATGATAGAAAATATATATATATAGTACTCTTATCTCCATACAAAACCATCAGGTGTAAAGTGCATTAGTGCACTCCAAAATTTCAATAGATATTAAAATTAACGTTTTTATCTCAATATACAAACTTATAATTAATCAAGTGACAGGTAAAGTGCAGTGCATTAAACAAAGCAATAGTGCATAAAATCATTCAGTCCTTTATCGGGTGCCACAGGTGACCAAAAGGATTTTTTCAGGTGAAAGATAATATATATCCAGGTAAAAGAAATTCCAAAAAGGAGTTGACCCTCCACCTAACACAGTGTAGAAAAAAATGTGGGGAGAATCCCCTGAAGAAGCCACGTGAGCGGAAGTGGCGTAACGCATAGGGACGCTTAACCGGAAGTGACGTATGAACGCGGAAGTGAGGACCGCGATCTCTCCTGTTTACCTAACCTAAGGCGCACTATTCGAATCACAAATGTGAGTGTTTTTAATCTATTGTTGAAATAAAGTCGATGGTTTATGACAATATTGCACTATTGTAAGCTTTTTGATTTTGAGATTGGCTGGCCATTGGAGAATATAGAAGGCTGTTCCATGCTAGGCAGTCTGAGTACCACCATCCATTGAAACACAGAATAGGAGTGGAGAGGAGCTCCGGGATTTTGTAACACGGCGCACGATCAGAGATATAGAGGTGAGCGATTAGCACACCCAGAGGGGTATACAAGAGAGAAGAAGCACCCCACATTTTTTTCTACACAGTGTTAAATGGAGGGTCAACTCCTTTTTGGGATTTCTTTTACCTGGATATATATTATCTTTCACCTGAAAAAATCCTTTTGGTCACCTGTGGCACCCGATAAAGGACTGAATGATTTTATGCACTATTGCTTTGTTTAATGCACTGCACTTTACCTGTCACTTGATTAATTATAAGTTTGTATATTGAGATAAGAACGTTAATTTTAATATTTATTGAAATTATGGAGTACACTAATGCACTTTACACCTGATGGTTTTGTATGGAGATAAGAGTACTATATATATATTTTTTTTTATCATCTAATTTATGTATAGATTACACTTATGTATAGAAGCACTTTATATAAACAAACATAATTTTTGTTTACATCCTTTGAGGGATCTTAATTTATATATTAAATCAAATTTTTTTCACTTAAATATCTATTTCAAGATCAGCCATTAATACTTCCCAGAAGCGCAGTATCCCCTAACCCTACTACCAGCTGGTCCAAGGGCTGCAGTTTATCTGTGATGTCTCTTTGGATGCGGCTCCCCTAGTGGCTTAAGCTCTCTGTTTCTGCAGTGGTCCTTCGGCAGGTCTTTTGGCTCAAATGCTGGTCTGCGGACCAGACTTCTAAAAAGGCCTTGACTGATCTTCCCTTTCAAGGAGATCACCTGTTTGGTGCTACCTTGGATGAAATCATTAAAGGTCTCACAGGAGGGAAGAGTACCTTTCTTCCGCAGGCTACCAAAGGTAAGGACCCTCGTCATAGACTTGGGCTCTCCTTCTCGGCTCATAAGATGTTTTTTGTCCCTCAGGGTCGACTGATAAGAGATCGGAGCTCTTCGGGACCTCCTCTGGAGGATCCAAGTGAACTTTGTCTGGCAAGTCCAGAGTGGGTTTCTCCAAACCTGCAGAAAAGGCCCCTTCAGCATGAAAGTGTGCCCTCACCCGTGTCTGGTGTGGGGGGACCTCTTCGCTGATTCCTGGACCCGTGGACTCCCCTGGTACAAGTCAGGTGGGTCCATGAGGTCATTCAGTCCGGCTACAATATCAAGTTTAGTTACCCTCCGGTAAGGTTCTTCCTTCCAAGGAACTACTGCCCCCGATCCACTTACAGGCTCTTTTTGGGACAGTGCAAGACCTTTTAGTTTAAAAGGTGATGGTCCTGGTTCTGACTTCGAGATGTTTTCAGGGGTTTTACTCAAACCTGTTTACAGTCCCCAGGAAGGAAGGCAGGGTGTGTCCAATTTTGGACCTCAAGGCGCTGAAATGCTTTGTGCGGGTGCAGAAATTTAGAATGGAGTCTCTTCGCACGGTGGTGGCTTCCCTGCATCAGGGGGATTTTTCCTTCCTCCATCGACATCAAGAACGCTTACTTTCACATTCCAATAAGTGTCGGTCTCAAGCGCTTCCTCCGCGTTGCCGTGGGAGAGGAGCATTATCAGTTGTGTTGTTACCCTTTGATCTCGCTTCTGCTCCTCAGGTCTTCACTAAAGTTGGCCCCTGTGCTAGCATTGTTACGCCAATGGTGGATCGCGGTACTGGGCTACTTGGACAACCTCCTTTCTGCGAGGGGAGTCACCTACTGCTCTGGTGGAAAACCTGGAAATCCCCTTACGAGTTTGAGGGTTTTTGGCTGAATTCTGAATTTTCAGAAGTCTGCTCTACCTGCATCCACAAAGCTGGACTATCTGGGCCTAAGCCAGAGTGTGCCTTCCTCTGGACAAACTCCCGAAACTGTAGGCTATAATTCCTCTCCTGCTGTCCAGCAGATAGTAATCGCTCCAGACTTGCATTTGGGTGCTGGGTCTGATGGTGTCTACCTTCAAGGCGGTTTCATTTGCCCAGTTCCATACGAGGTCCCTGCAAGGGAGATTATGGCCAAATGGGACAAGAATCTACAGTCTCTGGACAATCAGATCTGGCTGAGCCGAGGAATGAGAGTCCCTGATATGGTGGTTTTATTCTTCAGCGCTTTGGCTGGGCAAATCTTTCTTCCCCTTGTATTGGACATTGGTCACCATGGATGCCAGCCTGTCCAGCTGGGGAGGCATCCTCTGCAAACTTTCTGCTCAGGGGGTCTGGACACTGGAAGAGTTCAGACTACCGATCAATGTCTTGGTACTCCAAGCGATCAGACTGGGCCTGGAACATTGGACGGATCATCTTTAGGGATGTCCAGTGCGCATTTAATTGGACAATGCCAGGGCCGTGGCTTATGTCAATCACCAGGGGGGCACAAGAAGTGTCCTTGTGGCTCTGGAGGTAGCCGGCATTCTAAGGTGGGCAGAACGATTCATTCTAGTCTCCACCATATACATTCTCGAGGTGAAAAAATGGCAAGCAGATTACCTTAGTCGGCAGGCGTTGGACCAAGGGGAGTGGTCCCTTCATCCGGAGATGTTTCATCAGTTGTGTCTACAGTGGGGCATCCCCAAAGTGGATCTGTTGGCGTCCCGGCTCAACAGAAAGTTGCAGAGGTTTGTGGCTCAGTCACAGGATCCTCTAGCGGATGCCACTGATGCAATGGTGGCACCGTGGGGGTCAGTATGATGTGACTTACGCCTTGCCTCCTCTCAAGCTTCTGCAAAGACTTCTATGCAGGATTGAGGCAGAAGGGATTCCGGTCATCTTAATGGACCCGGACTGGTCTCGTTGGGCTTGGTACACCGATCTTTTGCAAATGGTTGTTGGAAGCTTCCTCTCAGGGAGGATCTTCCTTCCTGTTTTACAGTCGCTGGCTTTGATGGCTTGGCTGTTGAACACCAGGTGCTGATGGATAGAGGTTTGCCTGAGTCGGTGATTCCAACGCTGTTAAAAGCTAGGAAATCTACTTCTAGGAAGATCTGCCACCGTACGTGGAAGATGTACAGTGCATGGTGTGCGTCTCCTGGAGTTCACCCTCGCTCTTTTTCCAGGGGCTCAGTTCTTGACCTTACTTCAACGGGGGGTTGAGCAGAAACTGGCCTTGAGTACCATCAAGGGTCAGGTGTCAGCCATAGTGGTCTTACTTTAACGGCCCTTCGCCACATACTCCTTGGTGCGTACTTTTCTTCAGGGAGTGAGGCACTTGACCCCTCCAGTGCGGTCTCTGTTGCTGCCTTGGGACCTCAATTTGGTCCTCTCAGTCATCCAGAAGCCTCCCTTTGAGAATCTTAGGGAGATTCCCCTGCTTACACTGTCCCAGAAGGTGGCCTTTTTGGGGGCTTTTACCTCTGCACGCAGGGTGTCGGAATAGGTGGCGTTACCCTGTCGTTCACCTTTACTTGGTGGTTCACAGTGATGAGGTGGTTCTTCGCCCCTGTCCATTGTTCCTTCCTCAGGTTGTCTCTGATTTTCATTTGAATGAAGACATTGTGTTGCCTTCCCAGTGTCCCAGGCCAAAACATCTGAAGGAAATTGCTTTGCATGCCTTGGATGTGGTCCAGGTGATTAGGGTGTACCTGTCAGCTACGGAGTCTTTTAGGAAATCAGACTCCCTATTTGTGCTTACGGATGGGCCTTGGAAAGGGTTGTCCGCTTCCTCTGCGATCATTTCCAGATGGATCAGACAGACAGTAATTCAGGTCTATTCCATCAAGGGTCAGGTTCCTCTTTTCCCTGTCAAGGCACACTCTACTTGGGCGCTCAGTGCCTCCTGGGCCTTCCGTCATTAGGGGTCAGTGATGCAGGTTTGCAAGGCGCCCACCTGGTTATCGGTGCACACTTTCACAAAGTTGTATGAGGTGGATGTTTCCTTTGGCCCCAAGGTTTTGCAGGCTGCTGTTTGGAGGACCTGGTCCTCTTTGAGGGTGTATTGTTTTTTTCAGGTGAGCTTCAGTTGTTTTGGTTGAGCTCCTGTTGCCTAATTTGGCTAGTTGGCTATAGTTACCCACCCCTCATTTTTAACACTGCTTTGGGACGTCCCAGTGGTTAAGAAGATTGGGAGTTGTGTCCGTCAATAAATGAAAGAGAAAATAGGATTTTTGACTTACCATAAAATCCATTTCTCTGATGTTCATTGTCGGACACAGCACCCACACCTCTGCGGAGTTGTAATTCTTCTGACACTGCTTGTAAAAAAAACTGAGTACGTATAGCAGAGAGAGGGATTATACCTCCTGGGAATGCCCATAGGCGTAGCCAGACTTTTTTTCTGCCTAGTATCCTACTCCTGTAGGGGGCAGTATAACCCAAAGGTTAAGAAGATCAGGAGCTGTGTCAGTCAATGAACATCAGAGAAATGGAAAGTCAAAGATCCCATTTTTGCCAACAGCAATGTCCTTGTTACTTAATGCATAACAGCCAGCGTACAACCCTTCTTACTTTTTTCAAAGAATATCTAAAGCATTGCAGGATATTTTTAAGTTCTAACAATTAAAAGCATACATAAAAATTGCATTATTGTTTTGAAAAATAATTTATCTAAACATTTGATTTTATTAATTTTGTGGCATATATAAAAAACAAAAAACAAAAAAAAAAAACAACCTATAATCATCTGCCCAGCAGGGCTCATACTGGAGTGGTAGAGTTAGAGCTGCACTTTGCAGTGTGCTGTCAGTCTTAACCTTACTAGCAGTATTCCCGAGTGTGACTCGGGGTAAGATTTTAGTGCCAAAAGCGGTAACCCCGAGTCACACTCGGGGTAGCGCTAAGAAGATCGCTGGATGCTGGAGGAGGTTTTACTTACCTTTTCTCCGGGATCCAGCGAAGACTGCGAGCGGTGTGCGGCGGCGGAGCTCTCTCCCGATCGTCTGCGAGCCCCGGCTTCCGTCTCCGGCGACGTGACGTCCGCCGGGGGGTGGAACCGGCGGCAAATTCGAATGTAAAATGCACCAAACACACTGATATCGTTCAAAATAAAATCACATTACATTGCCCCCCAGTGCCCTTTCCTGCAGTTTTACTGTACTTTTTATGTAAATATATGTATATATATATATATATACATATATATACAGTATATATATATATATACGTATATATATATACACATATACATATATATATATATATATATATATATATACACACACACATATTATATATATATATATATATATATATATATATATATATATATACATGTATATATATATATATATATATATATATATATATGTATATATATATATATATATATATATACGTGTATATATATATATATATATACACGTGTATATATATATATATATATACACGTAATTCTTGTGAATGAGCAGCCCAAACCAACTGTATACATTATATATATATATATATATATATATATATATATATATATATATACGTATATATATATATATATATATATATATATATATATATATATATATATAATATATATATAATATATGTATACATAATATATGTATACATACATATATATACATATATATAATATGTATAATAAATGTATACAGTTGGTTTGGGCTGCTCATTCAAAAGAATTACATGCTTTCAGCACCTAAAATAATGGTACCGCTTTCAGCACCTAAAATCCAAAAGAATCATACCGCCAGGGAGGTTAATATACATACATGCTTACAAAAGGAGACAGCAATGAGATGAACTCATCAGTGTAGTACTGCTCCTTTATTGTCCAATTGGTAATACAGATGACTAACTGTAAATGTTTCCCCATTCATCATCGGACTTTAACATTACATAGAGCCTTTTTGCTCCACAATATTTGTACTCTGATCATAAGGGTAGTTTTGTACAAACATTGATCGATACTTAAAGTAGAATTCTGGGCTAAACCTATTCAGTCCAGCTCCCCTCACGTAACACTTATGTTGACTAACCTGTGTGGGAAAGATGTATTGTATATACTTACCTATTTTCAGTGGGTTCTGGTCTGGTCAAGTGATCCCATGTCAGCCAGTGGTGATTGCGGGGGAGAAGAGAGAGTGCTCGACAATGCTTGGTAAAGCCGTGGAGCAGTAATGTCACACATAGGCTTAATATGACCCATCTGTCTCCCTCCTCTCCCTTGCAGCCGCTGCTGTCTGACAAAGGGGAGATGGATTACATGGCCGGACCCAAGTGGGCTAAAAATAGGTAAGCATATACATCTTTCTTACATAGGTTAGTCAGCATTGGTGTTTTTTAAGACTGGTTCGGTTTAGCCTGGAAGTCTACTTTAATGAACAGTCTTTTCAATGCATGGGTCCCTACGCCCTACACTTTTCCTCCTCTAGACACCATCAGAAGCACTGTAAGGGTAATGATTGTATAACTATGAGAAAGGGAGGTTTGTGCTTACCACACAGTGGAGCGGCCACTTACACACAGCAGTCAGCTGGTGGAGCCGCACTCTCATGAATATACAAGCATTTTTATCAAGTGCAGGTATTGGTACCATGATTTGTTTTTATGTTTGACTTTTAATAAACAATTTTAAGCTATGTGAGCTTATTTCCTCTCCTGATTCAACTTGTACCCAAAACTGGGGTTGGTGGTCTGGCTCTGGCAGTGTATAAAAAATAGGTGTGTAAGACCCATATAATCAAAGGTTTGAGGATTTGCTAAGTGTTCAGAAGATTGGTGAACGAATTAATATTGTGTTATTAATATCTGCACCCAACAAAGTAGCACTGAGAGTATTTTTGGACTATTGTTTTTTTTTTTTTTTTTAACTATTGGTTACACAGCATTGATTTGTTTGCACATTGGTGGATCACATCAGCATATTGTGCAAATATCCAAAACATTTTGCACTGGCCAAAATTTGCACTGGGTACTTTATAGTTTATGCTTAGAATTGTAGTTCACATGTTAAAGTTGCACTTGCTAATTTTTGTACAAAGTGATGGATGGTTTACAGGTATTAAAAATGTATTATCTGCACAAAGTCATTTTGATTTTCACATCAAGTAATATACATATACATAACATATACATAATATGCATTGTTATGATATGACTTTTTTTTTACCTATTTAAAGAAAAAATAATCCTACCTTTTTTAGAAAAAAAAATATTGTTTCCTTTCTATTGAGTATGATTTTTGCCATGGTTTTTTGAAAATAAAAAACATGCTGGTACTTAGGGGCTAAAAAGGAAACTTGGTAATGTTGCACAATAAACAGCATAAAGGTCATACACAAAGGGAGGAGAAGGCAAAGTGTTTAATGTACAGATCAAATACATTGGGAAGATGAAAATGGTGGTGTTAATGTGCATATATGCAGGTAAAGAGGTTAATATACAGATCACATGGAAACAGACTGGAGATCAATAATGTAGGAGAGAATTCGGAGGTGAAAGAGTTAAGCTTTATTTGCTGCTGTTGCTTTGATTAAGACCCCTTTCACACAGGCGGACCATTCAGATCCGCCTGTTCGTTTTTTTGGCGGATCTGAACGGTCCCCCCATGCATTCCTATGGGGCATCGGATGGCAGCGGAAACATGTCCGCTGACATCCGACCTGATCCGCTCCGTCAAATCTGGACGGATGGAAACCCTATTTTCCATCCAGTGGATCGGATCGGATGGGATCGGATGAGAACGGACCGACGGTCTGTTCCCATCCAATTTCCCCCATAGAGATGCATGGGGAACTGACAGCTGTGTCTCTGCGCACAGCACGGAGACACAGCTGTCGTCCTGCTGCTCAGCGGGGAATCGGCGGACCGACAGACGGATAGTGTGAAAGGGGACTAAGGCATTATGCTTTAGTTGACATTTCTGTTCCTCTTTTGTAAGTGTAATGGTGTGGTCAACAGATGTAAACACTATATTGTTTACATATGTGATCACTTCGAACAAGCAGGGAGATCTTTGTGAAACGTTAACAGTTCCTGTCTGTTTGGATGTTTGGCATGACGATACTTCAATAAATTCAAGCAACTTCATTCCATGACGGAGTGCAACCTTTTTCTTTTTCTACAAAGACAAGACACAGAGCCACTCAGATTGGCTCTGCACACAGACAAGTTAATTTACTAAAGACAAATTGCAGTTGCAAGGGCTTTGTCCCCAAAGCTTAATGAATGGGGTGATGCTCTGCTTACTTCTATTATCCAATCATGTGTAAGCTAAAAATGCTGTGATTGCAAACTGAAGCTTCACCACATTCACTAAGCTGTGGGGAAACTTCTCTTGCAGAGTGCAATTTTACTTCAATGTGGAACAGTGTATTTGCCTTTAGTAATTAAACACAGTGTCTGAAGACCATCAGAAGATGGTTCAGTTCACTGGCATTTGGGTGAAACAACCACTGAGTGGTGCTTTATATAGTGCCATTTATAAACAGCACTGGATAAATAACCATCATAACAATTGTTAGGCGGTGGTAGTAGAGTGGTTAAGCAAAAATGGTTAAGGCCCATACTATCAAAGTTTTCCTCAATAAAATGAGCACCTATAACCCCTGAAAAAATACTGTAGGTGAGGTGTTAGATGAATTAATGATTATTAGACCCCTCATTGCAACTGCAGCTGGGCCTAGACTAGATAAAGTTTTTCAGTGCAGGTCCCTGGTCACGTCCATAATTATCTAAGTGTATTTCCAACTCCCATACACCAATGATACAGGTATCTTGATCTGTAATGTAGGTTCAGTTAGGTTACAAGAATCATATAGGCTTTCATAATTTCAGTGTCTGCTTTGTCAAGAATTAAAAAGCCAGGAGAAAATGTGTCATGAACAGAACTTAGTGTTATTCCAAAGAAGAAGAAGGAATTAAAAAGCAAGGAGAAAATGTGTCATGAACAGAACTTATTGTTATTCCAAAGAAGAAGGAGTGGTCTCCGGATTAGGGACAACACCAAATACTGATCCTCTGCCCTTGCTTAGGGTGCATTGGTTGAGTCTGTACCTGAGGGTTGATGCAACACTCTGGTCTACATCACAGTTTAATGGTGTTCTTTGTTCAACCAGCGTAGTTTAGTGTAGTTTCTTAAACTAGTGTGCAGTGTCCATGACCATGGATGACCATTACAACCATTACATTCTCAAAGCCATTAGTCAATTTACTAACGGCTTTGAGAATGTTCACGTAGCTTAATAAAGCTTGTAACAGATGGATCAAAAATCAGCTGGTTCAGCAAGGACCAGCCTAATTTTGATCCTTCTTTGGCCAATCCCGCTCGAGAGAAGTCAATCTAACAACCTGCTTCTCTTGAATGGAAATGCTGGAAAATTTTCCTTCGATCAACGCATGCAGCCAATAGGCTGCAACACTGATCAGTGTATTCTGACAGTGGAGGATTCATTTATCCACTTTGCTTGTGTGGATGGGGGAATCCGTTAATTTTTTTTTTGATCATCCCGCTTTGTAAACCTAACTCATTTAACTTAGTTTGCTGTATACTTGATATGATGATTGAAGGTACATACTGTAGTTAGGCTAAAACAACACAGATGTCTACCCAAGTGTATCAACTCATAATTCCAGAGGAAGGCAAAACAAGGATGAAAAAAATCCTTCCACACCCCCCCCATGTCATTATGGCCCGTTTCACATGAGCTTCTTTGTTGTAGCGTGTAAAGTACCATTTAACTCTAGTTTGTAAATGTTAGATTGTAGATCCTAATGGGAGTGTTGATTGGCACCTTAACCACTTTACCACCGGAGGATTTTGCTGTCTTACGTCCAGGCCACTTTTTGCGATTCGGCACTGTGCGACTTTAACTGACAATTGCACAGTCGTGCGACACCGTACCCAAACGAAATGTACGTCCTTTTTTTTCCCACAAACAGAGCTTTCTTTTGGTGGTATTTGATCACCTGTGCGATTTTTACTTTTTGCGCTATAAACAAAAAAAGAGCGTTTATTTTGAAAAAATAACAATATTTTTAACATTTTTTTATATGAAATTCCCCCCAAAAAAATGTAAAAATCTAATTTTTTTTAAATTTTTGGCCAATTTGTTTTCTGATACCTATGTTTGGTAAAAAAAAATCACAATAAGCGTATTTTGATTGGTTTGCGCAAAAGTTATTGCGTTTACTAACTAAGGGAAAGATTTCTGTCATTTTTGGTGTTTTTTTTTTTAACGCGTAATGGCGGCGATCTGCGATTTTTTTTGCGGGACTGTGACATTGCGGCGGACAGATCGGACCCTTGACTGACATTTTTGACACTTTTGGGGGTACCAGTGACATTACTGCAGTAATCAGTGCTATATATATGCACTGTTACTGTAAAAATGACACTGGCAGGGAAGGGGTTAATTTTATTGGAGAGGGAGGGGTTAATGTATGCCTGGTGCTTACTAACGTGTGGGGGGGGGGGGTTGACTGAGTGACACAAGGACAGATCACATGTTCAGCTATGCTGAACACTGCAATCTGTCACTCCTTGTCACTGAGGAGATCCGCCAGCTCTGTTTACACAAGCGGGCGGATCCCCAAACTAGATTCCCCGATGATCGGGGAAGAGCAGCGGCGATCGTCGCCGCTCCTCCCCGGGCCCGACTCCCGCTGTGACTGAAAACAGCGGGAGCGAGCCTCCGGCGGTGCGTGCGCGCCGCCCACAAGGGGCGGAGTCCAGCGACGTAGGTCTACGTCGCTGGACGATAACGAGCCACATTGCTGTAGTAGCAGCAATGTGAGCAGTGTTAAAGTGGTTAAACAATCTGTTAGCAGGTTTCAGCATGCTTTCAAAAAGCTTCAAGAAGTGCTGAAGTCTGCTAGTACCTTGTTTAAAGTACCAGTCAGCACTCCCATTAAGATCTGTGTTCAAGATTTAAAAACTGGAGTTGAATGGTACATTAAAAGCTTAAACAAAGCTTTCTGAAAACTCTGAAAATGCTTTGTCAAGGCTTGCCGTTCACACTGCTCTTATACAAGCTGAAGCTTGCGTGAAACAGGCCTTATTAACATCTTGTGCTACAAGTGGTGTATATAGGTCCAACTCTCGCTTCACAGGTTCTTCACTAACTAAAACATAGCTGAAAAGGTAAAGCGATACTAAAGCCTAATTTTAAAAAAAAATTTAAACAAACATATTATACTTACCTGCTCTGTGCAATGGTTTTGCGCAGAGCAGCCCCCATCCTAATCCTCTTGGGTCCCCCGTTGGTGCCTCAGGCTCCTCCTCTTCAGCAAGTGCCCCCATGTAAAGCCACTTGCCATGGGGGCACCCGTGCATGCTCTTTTCGAGCCCCCCTGTCTGCGTCTATTGACACAGAGCAGGTGGCTCGGACCCACCCTCTGCTCGATCAGCACAGCTTTGTTTGACAGCAGTGGGAGCCAATGGCTCCCACTGCTATCAATCTGCCCATCAGAGGAGGGAGACAGTGGCGAGAGATGCTGCTCCCATGCACATTGCTGGATCAGATCAGGCTTAGGTAAGAATAAGGGGGGCCTGAGGGGGAGGGATTCTGCAGCACAGAAGGTTTTTCACCTTAATGCATAAATGCATTAAGGTAAAAATCCTTAAGGCTTTAGAACCACTTTAATGTGCAGTACTTGTCCTCTACATTGCATTCTTTACAGCTGCTGTGTGTTTCTGATCAAAGAAATTAGAAAGGCAAAGTAGGCAAGACACTCATAGTATAACAAGGCATGTTTTCTTTTGTTAAACTATTGTAACTGTTACCTTAACCACTTAACGACCAGCCACGTAGACCTACGTCAGCTGACTTTGAGTGGTTATACCGGGATGATGCCTCTAGCTAGAGGCATCATACCGGTACCGTTGTTTGAAGCCGACGGTTGGCTTTCCGTCGGTAACGATCAATGCGGCTCGGGAGCCGCTCGATCGTTACCCGGGGGGGCGGGAGGGGACGTCCCCCCCCCCTCCCGCCGCCTTCCGAGCTTTGCTCGGGGCTCCCGTCCCACCGGGAGCCCCGAGCACCCAGCCGGCGCGTCCGCCGGCTGGATGGAATCCCGATGAATGCCGGAAACGGCATAGATCGGGGCTCCGATGACGTAACCCGGAGGCGGCGTCCATGACGTCACATCCGGGTTACTGTGCTGCAAAAGGCGGCAGATTTGAAAAACGGCTGTATGCAAAAATGCCGTTTTCGGCGTTTTGCATACAGGGAAGTGTAGTGGAGGGGTCTAGGGTCTTTTAGACCCTCGATCCCTCCATAAAGAGTACCTGTCACTACATATTGGTGTCACAAGGGATGTTTACATTGCTTGTGACAGCAATAAAAGTGATCAGATTTTTTTTTTTTTTAAAAACCTGTAATAAAGTTAAAAAAAAGAAAAAATAAATAGGAAAAAAAAAAAAAAATTTAACCGCCCCCGTCACCGTTAGCTCGCGCACAAAAAAAAACGAATACGCAAGACGAGCCGCAATTGAAATCGCTGTTAAAACCACACATGTGAGGTATCGCCGCGATTGCCAGAGCGTGGGCAATAATTTAAAAAAAAGAGCTACACTCTAACTCTAAATTGGTAACCGTTACATAAATTGAAAGCGTCGCAGATTGAGATCTCTATTGACCGTAGTTTGTCGCCATCCCACGGGGGGCGCAATTTTAAACCGTAACATTTTTGGTATCTATTTACTCGGCGTGACATCATCTTTCACAATATACAAAAAAAATGGGCTAACTTTACTGTTTAGTATTTTTTAAATGCAGTGAAATGTGATTTTTCAAATTTTTTCCAAAAAGATGGCGTTTTAAAGACCGCTGCGCAAATACCGCGTGACAAAAAATTTTGCAATGACCGAAATTTTATTCTCCAGAGTCTTTGCTAAAAAAATATATATAATGTTTGGGGGTTCTAAGCAGTTTTCTAGGAAAAAATACTGGTTTTAACTTGTGAACAAAAAGTGTCCGAAATAGGGCTGGGGGTAAAGTGGTTAATTTATATATTTGTGTTTTTAAAAAGATGAATGCATACATACAATTTCTCATACTTAAGAAATAATATTTCATTTTCCAGGTTGTTGAAGATTGGAAATTTGTGGCTCAAGTATTGGACCGCGTGTTTTTATGGACATTTCTTCTGGTTTCAGTCCTTGGCTCCGTATTTCTATTTATCCCAGTCATACACAAATGGGCGAACATTATTGTCCCAATACATATTGGGAACATGTATGGAGACAGACCTACATGAACTTTTTCTTGCATATTTCTTAAAAAAAACGAGCTTAAATATTTAATGCAAAGCTCATATATTTGCTGCTGTACTGAATATTTTGAAAATGAATGCTTTAAAAGAAAATATTTTTTATTTAAATAGCTTGAATATTTACAATTTAAATAAATAAAAATGAATTCTAATTGTGTTGCTGTTGATTTTTATTTTTTATTTTTGGTTAAATGTATATTGGAGTTATACATGGAAGATGAATAGCAACTCTCCCACAATATGTTTGGTGGAGTAAGCACAGCTGCTCAGAATGACAATATCATTGAGGTCCAAGCATTGCTTTCCACTAGGCAATGCAGGGATAGGTAAAGAGTATGTTAGGGCAAAATAAAAAAAAATAAAAAAAATAAAATGTATGCAGTACATTTCTGCTGTTCATGCACATTATATTTTATCGCTTTTAAGCCCTGCAAGTACTTACAAATATCTGTTGATCTGTCAGAAATGCACACAGCACCTAAGTTCAGTTGTGGGCTGACAGCACACAGCATTTTTTGTTGGCTGGAAGTGTTGTCAGCCCTGCCCAGGTATATTTTTTATAAACTACTCAAATCACTCACTCTCATATATTCTCCACAACATAGACAGTACTTAGTCTGCAGTCCAAGATAAAGGGCTTCAGAAAATGCTGCAAGTACATACAAATACCCTTTGTCCTGCCAGAAAGCCAGTATGGCCCTAATTTCCTGGATAAGCTCACCACAAAATGGTGGGTTGCACTGAAATCCCAAGCAGTGTTGTCAGCCCTGTCTGAGTTCTCCACTGCTGAACTACAAAGTCCCCCATCCTTCCTCTGCTCCCTCCCTGTCCCTAGCTCTCATCCTCCCTTTCTCTGCCCTTCCCACCCACCCTCTCTCCCTGCTTTCCACTCCCTCCCTTCCTCTATGCTTTCCTCTCCAGATTGGAATCTTTCCGGTGGTTTTAGATGTCTCCTGGTGGCTTAGACTGCTCTGCATACCTTGTCATTCAAGGCCTCTTTTCCTGGCTTAAAACGTAATAATTGGTTAATGTTAAGGCCAAGCTATGTGCAGCTGTTACATTAACCTCCCTGGCGGTATGATCATGTCAGGAATGCTGTACCAAAAGCGGTACAATTCTTTTCATGGAAATTTGGCGTTATGTATTATAGGCCTACAATTCTTAGTAATTACTTAAAGACTTAAACCTGACCAAAACAAGACTCTAGTAGACATCCCAGATGTGATAAATTTGAAACACAAACTCATGAATTATAATCTAATCAATAATATAATTTTATTATATAATATAATATATAATATATATATATATATATATATATATATATATATATATATATATATATATATATATATATATATTATATTATATAATAAAATTGTATTATTGATTAGATTCTAATTCATGTGTTATATATATATATATATATATATATATATATATATATATATGTGTGTGTGTGTGTGTGTGTGTATATATACATATATATGTGTGTGTGTATGTATATATATATATGTGTATGTATATATATATATATATATATAATATAAATGTTATGTGTTTGTGTTTTGTGCAACGTTTGAATTTCCCTCCCTAGTTCCGCTCCCATGCAGCATTGCTGCTGCAGGGAACGGAACCAGGAAGTCCTCATACCTACGGACGAGTGGCGGGGATCTCGGCTGGCGATCACAGCAATGGGAGATCATCACTGGATCACCAGGAAAAGGTAAGTGATACCGCTGCACGCTCTGCACATCCACCCCGAGCGTGACTCGGGGATACCGATAATAGCATGGAAAATCCACCCCGAGTCACGCTCGGGGATACCGCTAAGCTGGTTAATCAAGAGTAAAGTTGTTTATAGTAAAGGAAGAACTCTTCATTTGTTTTGTGTTCTCTCTTTGGAACACCATGATTTTTGTCTTCCTTTACAACATTGTGATTTTTGTTTTCTTTGGCTTGATGGCTAGTATCCTTTTCACACTGTATTTTCTCATGTCCAGGCTGTCTTGTAGGCCTCTCTTTGTTGGTGACCACAATAGGAGGACATTCACATTGAGCAGGACCTTCTTCTCTATGTCATGTAGAGTTAGTCTCAGTGTCATGTAGAGTAAAGTTGTGCATACACGGGTCTGATTTTTGCCAATCAGCCAATGGGCTGATCGAAAGAAAACAAGCGGATTACGTCATCTAAACAAGCGAGTTGGATAGAGGAATCCTCCCTGCTGTGAAATTGTATTTTGACAGTGGGAACTTCTCCGATGTCAAAATACATTGATCAGCAAAACTGAATGTTTTCTTTTTATTTGCCCAGACATACACTTTAACTTTATCAACCACATGAACTTAGAAAATCATGAAAATAATGATGATCTGCTTTTTTGATTTTCTCATTAATTATGTGTTTTTAACACATTATCCATGCTTCACTAAAATTGCCTAATGGGTAAATTTACAGTTTATTTAACATAAATAAATCAACTGTACTGTGATCAGTGGTAGCATATTCTTCAAAACTTTCTAACAAAATTACTGAAATAGTAAAGTTAATTCAGACTGACAGGGATTGATTTACTAAAACTGGAGCGTGCAAAAGCTGGTGCAGCTTCCATAATTTTATCAAAGCTTAATTGAACAAGCTGAAGTTAGAAGCTGATTGGCTACCATGCACAGCTGCACCAGATTTTGCACTCTCCAGTTTTAGTAAACCAACCCCACAGTGTTCAAAAACAAAGCAAAAAAAAAAAAAAAATAACAGTAAATCAACAGTCTAATCAATAAGAAATGGAATCCAAATTGGACTAATTTATCTAACTGCCTTTGCGAAGAACTGTGTTACCTTACAACTTGCCATATGAATAACATTCATATATATGTTGCCATTTTACAGTGGCAGGGCTTTTCTTACAAATAAAATAATGTGTTTTTATATAGGTGTATATAACTTGGGTGAGGGACTGGGTGCTCTTATAGATGAAGTGTAAATAATACATAGGGATTGATTTACTAAATCTGGAGAGTGTGAAATCTGCTGCAGTTGTGCATCGTACCCAGTCAGCTTGTAACTTCAGCTTGTTCAACTAAGCTTCAACATAAAACCTGGAAGCTGATTGGCTACCATGCACAGCTGCCCCAGATGTTGCACTCTCCAGTTTTAGTAAATCATCCCCATAGTAGTGTTCGTGGCCCTTACATGACAAGGAGCTACTGTAGATCTCAACAAGCAATATTTATTGCCTGTCTGTGTGCTTTTGGTGTGGCCCAATCCATCTTTCTCTTGGTATTGTGAAAGATGGGCAAAGTAATACATTTTGCTTTGTGAGATGTATCTGTTTGAGTGCCTCAACCACTACTTAACCGCCTTAGCGGTATCCCCGAGCGTGACTCGGGGTAGGAATTTTCTGCTATTAGCGGTATCCCCGAGTCACGCTCGGGGTCAATGGGCAGAGCTATGCAGACAGCGCAGCGGAGCTTCTCTTACCTTATCCTGGCGATCCAGCGATGAGCTCTCATTGCTGTATATATATATATGTATATATATATACACACACACACACATATATATATATATATATATATATAAAATTATATTATTGATTCGATTATAATTCATGCGTATATATACACACACACATATATATATATATATACACACATATATATATAATATATAACGCATGAATTATAATCTAATCAATAATATAATTTTATTATATATATTATATATTAAATAATAAAATAATATTATTGATTCGATTATAATTCACTTGTTTGTGTTTCAAATTTATCACATCTGGGATGTCTACTAGAGTCTTATTTTGGTCAGGTTTAAGTCAGTAATTACTAAGAATTGTAGGCCTATAATACATAACGCCAAATTTCCATGAAAAGAATTGTACGGCTTTTGGAACAGAATTCCTGACAGAATCATACCGCCAGGGAGGTTAATGTTTTACATATTTGTATATCTTGAAAAAAAATGTTTTGAATGCTTGTATTTCAGTCTAATAAGCTAGCCAGGGAGTGGTATCACTTTAACATCATAAAATAAGCATGTTATACATTTTTTTAACCATGCATTGCCTCTCATTTACAAATTCACAGGTGACTGCTTCACACCCTGGAGCATTGTTGCTTAGGTCATTATACTATTTCATTTAGCCACACAGGATCTTTTCCAGAGGAAACATAGATCTTATTGAATGCACCTTTGGTCTGCAGCTGTTTGACTGACTCAAGAAATTAAGAGCTGCATCTTGGTTGATATGTTTAATAAAACTCTATTCCTATTCCTCACACAATGTACTTGCAATATCGCTTCTGTTTAGAAGTTTTGAATTCATGTAATTCGATTTATTTCCTAATTTAATACACTGAAAATGCAACCTTTCAAATCATGTTACACATCCATAACCTATTTAAAATGTTTATTCCCAGCCAACTGAGATGACCAATAAATGATATCACTTAAACTACAAACTTCCTGCTTTCATAGATAATTTAAAAGGTATAAAATTATGTTGTTCATATCCTTAAAAAAGAAATATCGTCAAATGGGTGCTACCTTTTCAAAATGTTGCTATGCTGACCCTCGGGCTTCAATCCTTTCTCAGTCACTGAACTGCAACAAGTTCTGGATTAAGCCCCATACACACACGCAGATCGTCGTCATACAAATGTTCGTCTTTTCTCCCCGGGATGTCGGTGTCTGTTGAAAAGTGCAAAGACAGCACAAGGACAGCACAAGAATTTTGTCCGCAGACTTCAGCTGACTGCAGAAGTGATGTCATGTAATGGTTAACTTTCCCTGTGTTTTTTTATTTTCTGAGCATGCCCAGTCTTGCAAATCTGCGGTCTGTCGGCTGATTTCTGTACTGACAGGCGAACAATCGTCCGTTCTGGTGTCTGCAGACAAAAATTTTCATGTTTGCAAGAAAGACTTGTCCGCGGATTGTGTGCAGACATCTGTCGGAGGCACCATACTAACACGCGTACAATCGGCAGATCTTTCGTCCGCCGACGTTTGTATGACGACGATCTGCGTGTGTGTACGGGGCTTAAGTATTGAAGCAAAAGTGTCAGCATGACAGCCAGGAAATTAGCATTTGAATGAAAAGAATGAAAAATTGGCAAGTCCATGTTTTCTCAGGAAAGGATTCCTTTAGGTTCCATTCACACCAATGCGTTTTTTCCTGCTTTTTGTTTTTTCAGAAATGCAAGACATTTTTTTAACATGGGTTCCTATGTTATTCCTATACATTCACATCAAAGCATTTTTGTGCCTCTGCTTTTTGGAAAGGGTCATTGACTTTTTTTGCATGCAGCATTTTAAAGTAATAGACTCCAATGGATCAGCATCCAAAACGCAAATACTGCATATTTACCACAATTTGACCACAATTTTGCCGCATTTTGTTTTTTTCTTTGTTTGTTTTTTTTACTTTCCATTTTTTCACTGCAAATAGCTGGTGGCTAAGGAACGAGCCAGCAAGCCAGCCGCCTTGTCCTCAGCAACCGATGAGTCATCTTCGGTCCTTCGGTCTGGTATGGAAACCCCACGCCAAAATTAAAAAAAATGTTATGGGGTCCCCCGAAAATCCATACCAGACCCTTATCCGAGCATGCAGCCCGGTAGGCCATGAGAGGGGGGGGTCGAGCGCCCCCCCCCTGAAATATACCAGGTCACAAGCCCTCAACATTGAGGGTGGGTGCTTTGGGGCTGGCTCTGCCCCCCCCCCCCCCACCACAAAGCACCTTTTCCCCATGTTAATAGGGCAAGGGCATTATCCCCTTATCCTCATCCCTGGGCAGTGATTGTGGGGGTCTGCGGAGAGGGGGCTTATCGGAATCCGGAAGCCCCCTTTAACAAGGGGGCTCACAGATCCCGGCTCCCCCTTAAGTGAATGAGTATGGGGTACATTGTACCCCCACCCATTCACCCAAAAAAAGTAGTGTAGTGTGAGAAAAAACAAGAGACAGTTTTTGACAAGTCCTTAATTAAAAATGTCTTTTTCCTCCGGTCTTCTTCTTCCTCTGCTGACCCGCTGAAAATAAAAAAAAAACAATCATCCTCGCACTGGCTCCTGCCTTTCTGTTCACCCTGATGACTGACATCTCTTCCACAAGCATAGGGCGTGGCCAGCGGGTGACATCATCCATAGTACCCGCCCCTTGTGACGTCATGGACCCATCATGCCCTAGGCGGTGATGTCACAAGGGGCTAGGTCTCCGGATGATGTCGGCGATGGAAGAAGAAGACCAGAAGAAGAAGACCAGAGGAAGAAGCATAGAAAGAAGAAGACTGGAGGAAGAAGACATTTTCAATAAAGGACTGTCTCTTGATTTTTGTCACACTACACTACTTTTTTTAAAGTGAATGGGTAGGAGTACAATGCACCCCATATTCATTCACATGGGCGGGCTGCAATCTGGGGGCACCCTTTTAAAGTCCTCTGCCCACAGACCCCCACAACCCCTGCCACGGTTATGGGAATGAGGTCCTTGTCCCCATCAACAAGGGGACAAGGTGCTTTGGGAGGAGGGGCAGAGCACCCCACCCATGTTGAGTGCATGTGGCCTTGTATGGTTCAGGGGGGCACTCGTTCATCCCCCCTTTCCTTGCCTGCCAGGCTGTTTGCTCGGATAAGGGTCTGATATGGATTTTTGGGGGGAGGGCTCATGCTGTTTTTTTTTTTTTTATTTTGGCATGGGGTTTTCCCAAAAAATCCATACCAGACCAAAGGATCTAGTACAGGGGTACTCAAATATAAAATTGAAAGGTCCACTTACCAATTTTCCATTCAGTCCGAGGTCCGGAAAAGTGACCGTCAAATTCCAAATACAGAACGCCAACAACAAAAAAAGTAATTCCCCAAAACTTTCGAACTATATACAAAAAAATGTGGTAGAGACCTTTAGTGTGAAAGGTGACACCTTCTTTGTGCCACCAGTTTTTTAAACTTGGGCATAAAAGGTGTGAGGGCCAGGCGGAGGCACTGATGTAAGTGTTCATTGGTGAGTGTGCTGCGGTAAGTGTTTTTCACCATGTTCATGGTTGAAAAGGCAGATTCACAGCAGTACGTTGAGGGAAACATGGTGAGAACCTGAAGGGCCATCTTCTGCAGCAGAGGAACACCTACTGCAGTAACCATCTTTGTCCAGAAGGTGACAGGGTCACAGAGAGATTCCTGCAGTGCTAGGTTTTCTTGGAGCTCAATTAGCTCTGTTTGCAGAGAAGCAGCATTGGCCCATGGGAAGACTTTTGTGGCTTCAGTTGAAAATTCTGCAACATTTTTGACAAGAAATGGATTTTCGATGCACAACAAGACTTGTTTTGCCAGAGGGAAATCTTCAAAGCGAGTTTGGAAATTTGTAATCAGCTTTTCCAGGAATTCAGCATAATTGTGACGGTGAGGTTTTCCTGCAGTCTGAACCAAAAGTCTTGGAAAGTGAAGAAGGTTCTGCTGTAAGTCACATTTGAAGACCTCCAGCTTCCTCTGGAAAGCACAGACAGCTGACATGAGGTCACACACTGTGCTGTTTTTGCCCTGGAGCTTTATATTAAGGTCATTGAGATGGGAAGTAATGTCAGTTAGAAAAGCAACAACTTCCATGTCTTCTTCATTCTGCATGAAATCCAGAAATGGTTTGGCTTTTGCACTCTTCTGATTCAATAGAAATGTCTCCAGCTCTTTCCGCAGTGCCCAAAATCGCTCCAGTACCTTGCCTTTACTAAGCCACCGGACATTGTTGTGAAGGAGCAAATCATCAAATGTTGCATTCACCTCTATTAAAAATGAGCGCAACAAACGATGTTGCAGAGCAGAGGATGCCCTCAGATAGTTGACAAGTTTCATGACTGTTGTCATTACTTCTGAGTACTTTTCTCCAAGGCTGGCACACAAAACCATCTGGTGAATTATGCAGTGGTATGCCATGAGGTCAGGGTGGTGAGTTCTCAAGCGTGACACTAATCCACTCTCTCTCCCAATCATACATGGTGCACCATCAGTAGCAATGGAAACAACATGCTTCAGGTCGATCTCTCTGTCTCTAAGCATCTGTGTCACTGCTTCATAAATGTCATCCCCCCGTGTGTGTCCATGGAGGTTTGTGAGACCCAAAACATCTTCATGAAATTCTCCCTTTTCTTCATCAAAAAATCTGACAAAGACCATGAGTTGGGCATTGTCTGTGTTGTCTGTGGATTCATCCACAGCCAATGAAATGAATTTGGCTTTTTTAATAGCAAAGCTAAGTTGTTCAAGCAAATCATCAGCAAGTATTTCAGTTCGTCTTGCAGCAGTGGAATCAGAACAGGGTATTTGGCTTACTTTCTGGATTATTTCATCCTTTTGAGTCCCTTCAAACAGAGCAGTCACCACTTCACTCATACACTCCTTGACTATTTCAGCATCAGAGAAGGGTTTCTTTTGTTTTCCCAGGACCCATGCTACTCTTAGTGAGGCTTCCGTTGCCCGCTCCTGTTGTGTGGCTGATCTAACTATTACACTGCTTGTAGCTTCATAGGATGATTTCAGCTGGTTTATTTTTATGGCCCTTACCTCAGTGTTCTGAGGGTAATTTTGTTCAAAATGTGCATGCTTGGTTTCATAATGGCGTTTTACGTTACCACTTTTGATGACTGCTACTGTCTCTGTGCATATTAAACACATGGGTTTTCTGCTTCCCACGGGGAGCACAAATGCATATTTTTCTGTCCACTCACTCTTAACCACTTAAGCCCCGGAGGATTTGGCTGCTAAACGACCAGAGGGCATTTTGCGATTCGGCACTGCGTGACTTTAACGGACAATTGCGCGGTCGTGCGACGCTGTACCGAAACGAATTTGGCGTCCTTTTTTTCCCACAAACAGAGCTTTCTTTTGGTGGTATTTGATCACCTGTGCGATTTTTTGATCACGCGCTATAAACAAAAAAAGAGCGTAAATTTTGCAAAAATAGCAATATTTTTCCCTTTTTTTTATATGAAATTCCCCCAAAAAAAAATGTAAAAATCAAAATTTTTTAATATTTTCGGCCAATTTGTTTTATGCTACCTATGTTTGGTAAAAAAAATCGCAAAAAGCGTATTTTGATTGGTTTGCGCAAAAGTTATTGCGTTTACTAACAAAGGGAAAGATTTTTGTCATTTTTGTTGTTTTTTTTTTTAACGCGTAATGGCGGCGATCTGCGATTTTTTTTGCGGTACTGCGACATTGCGGCGGACAGATCGGACCCTTGACTGACATTTTTGACACTTTTGGGGTTACCAGTGACATTTCTACAGTAATCAGTGCTATACATATGCACTGTTACTGTAAAAATGCACTGGTAGTGAAGGGGTTAACTTTATTTGAGAGGGAGGGGCTGTGTGTGTCCCTAGGGGCGTGATTCTAACTGTGATTGGCTGTGGCTTCAACTGTATGCAGAGTGATCAATGGATCTACATAGTAGATCCATGTGATCAGCTCTCATACAGAGAGGAGAATGACAGGCAGCTTGTTTACACAAGCTGCCTGACTATCTCCCTCTCCCCCGCCGATCGCAGAGTGGCCGGCGGCGATCGGGTCCGCCGGTCACGCGCGCGGGGGGGTCCGTGACCACGCGGGAGCGGGAGCGCGCCTCCGGCGGCGCGCGCTCGCTCCCTAAACCCTCACAGGCGAGCGACGTAGACCTACGTCACTTTGCCTGTGAGGGGCTGACCGCCCACGTAGATAGTCGTGCGGCGGTCGGCAAGTGGTTAAACTCACGGTTTTCAAAATCAACTTTTCTTTTCTTGTCAACGGTCAACTTTGAGCACGCCATTTTCACTTTCAGTCTGCAAAAAAAAAAAATGCCCATCAATGCAGCCTCACCAGTGCCCATCAATGCATCTTCACCAGTGCCCATCAATGCAGCCTCACCAGTGCCCATCAATGCAGCCTCACCAGTGCCCATCAATGCAGCCTCACCAGTGCCCATCAATGCATCCTCACCAGTGCCCATCAATGCAGCCTCACCAGTGCCCATCAATGCATCCTCACCAGTGCCCATCAATGCAGCCTCAACAGTGCCCATCAATGCAGCTCCCAGCAGGACCAACAGACCATGGTAACTCATGGTGCAGCGTGTCTAAAGTTGTTTTAAACCCTAAAGTGGTGATGAAAAAAAATATAGCGCCTGTGCAAGTCATTACTGCTCTCTGGGAAACCAGGAGGTGGAAACAACATAAAAAAGTAAGAAAAAGAAAAAAAAATATATATATATATATATATTTTTTTAAGTAACCAGTGTTAGATGCTCTCTTGTGTGGCGTATAGGGCAGCCCATATATTTCATTGGCTTTCCTACTCACAAGAATTACAGGGAACGACCCTTTTATAAAATGATGTCTCGCCTAAGTACATGGTGCTGCGGTACTTTGCAGTTGTTTGGCGCTCGCAAAAATGCGCTTGTTTGTGGATGTAAGGCCTCTGCTAAAGAGCAGCCAGCAAGCTTCTGTGGGTATCGTGTCATTTTGCCCAATGTTCCCGACATGTATAGATGTGAACTGAGGGGCAAAAGTCCACTTTAAGCATTAAAACAATTAAAAGCAGAGATAAAAGGCAATTAAAGACATCAATATAATAATAGCAAGGACTACATATACATCTACATGTCATTTCTAACAATGACTAATTGGAGATATAAACACATGTGGATGAAAATTATTTGCCTCCCCGTCGGGGAATCGAACCCCGGTCTCCCGCGTGACAGGCGGGGATACTTACCACTATACTAACGAGGATTGGCTTGTGGGACAATTGCCCATCCGTCCATTTTTATAGAATACTATGTCATATATTTGATTCTATAAAATGTGTAAGGAGTTCTCCATTGTGACACTTTAGCAGTGATGACACTCATAGCATCTCCAAATCTTCATCTCTACACAGCAGGCCCGTTAGTATAGAGGTATTATCCCCGCCTTTTGCGTGGGTGACCGGGGTTCGAATCCCCGACGGGGGAGGTTTCTTTTTATTTACCCAAAAAAGATAGCACGGATTTTAGAATACATTACTGTCTTCATAATTATTAATGTCATCCTCAAATAAATCATTCCCTTTGTTTCTTTACTAAAGCAACTGATGTATTTTACCTTTCTGCCCAAAATTATATCAATTCCGTTTTATGTATTAACCGCTTCTGGACCAGGCCATTTTTTGCGATTTGGCACTGCGTTACTTTAACGGACATTGCGCGATCATGCAATGCTGTACCTAAATAAAATTGACGTCCTTTTTTTTCCCACAAACAGAGCTTTCTTTTGGTGGTATTTGATCACCTGTGCGATTTTTAATTTTTGTGCTATAAACAAAAAAAAAAGCGATAATTCTGAAAAAAAAAAAACTATATTTTTCACTTTCTGCTATATAACATCCCCCCCCCCCCAAAAAAAAATTAAAAATCTAATTTTTTCATCCTTTTAGGCCAATTTGTTTTCTGCTACATATTTTTGGTGAAAAAAACCCCAATAAGCGTATTTTAATTGGTTTGCGCAAAAGTTATCGCATTTACTAACTAGGGGAAAGATTTATGTATTTTTACTAGCAATGCGATTTTTAGCGGGACTGCGACATTGCGGCGAACAGATTGGACCCCTAACTGACGTTTTAGACACTTTTGGGGGGGGGGACCAGTGGTGGGATTCAGCCGGTTCGCACCGGTTCCATAGAACCGGTTGCTAACTTTCTGCAAGTTCGCAGAACCGGCTGAATCCCTCTGCGCGTCTACGCAGGACAATTGAATGTCCCGCGCTCGGGCAGATGTGGCAGCCGGGGGGCGGAGCAGTGCGGCCAGACCCGCCCATTCTGTGCCAATAGCGAATGAGAATTCGCTATTGTCACATGATCCTCCTCCTGGCCAATCAGGGAGCGGGTCCTCCCGCTTCCTGATTGGCCGAAAGGCAAACACTGTGCCATTGGACGAGGAGGAGGCGCCGCGGGAGGACTTGGAGACGCGGGGAGCCGACTGCGAGACCGTCCGTGAGGTAAGTGCATGGGTCTCGCGGGGGGGGGGGGGGGGATCGCTGGCGCTCTGCAATTGGGGGCAATGCTGTGGCTGGCGCTCTGCAATTGGGGGCAATGCTGTGGCTGGCGCTCTGCAATTGGGGGCAATGTTGTGGCTGGCGCTCTGCAATTGGGGGCAATGTTGTGGCTGGCACTCTGCAATTGGGGGCAATGTTGTGGCTGGCACTCTGCAATTGGGGGCAATGTTGTGGCTGGCACTCTGCAATTGGGGGCAATGTTGTGGCTGGCACTCTGCAATTGGGGGCAATGTTGTGGCTGGCACTCTGCAATTGGGGGCAATGCTGTGGCTGGCGCTCTGCAATTGGGGGCAATGTTGTGGCTGGCACGCTGCAATCATTAGGGGCAATCCTGTGGCTGGTACTCTGCAATCATTGGGGGCAATGCTGTGGTCACTGTGCATTGAAAGGGGGCACGCTGGTCTCTCTGCATTGAAAGGGGGGCATGCTGGTCACTGTGCATTGAAGGGGGCATGTACACTGGTCACTGCATTGAAAGGGGGCACGCTGGTCACTGTGCATTGAAAGGGGGGCACGCTGGTCTCTCTGCATTGAAAGGGGGGCACACTGGTCACTGTGCATTGAAGGGGGCATGTACACTGGTCACTGCATTGAAAGGGGGCACGCTGGTCACTGTGCATTGAAAGGGGGCACGCTGGTCTCTCTGCATTGAAAGGGGGGCATGCTGGTCACTGTGCATTGAAGGGGGCATGTACACTGGTCACTGCATTGAAAGGGGGGCACGCTGGTCACTGTGCATTGAAAGGGGGGCACGCTGGTCACTGTGCATTGAAAGGGGGGCACGCTGGTCTCTCTGCATTGCAAGGGGGGCACGCTGGTCTCTCTGCATTGAAAGGGGGGCACGCTGGTCTCTCTGCATTGAAAGGGGGGCACGCTGGTCTCTCTGCATTGAAAGGGGGGCACGCTGGTCACTGTGCATTGAAAGGGGGCACGCTGGTCTCTCTGCATTGAAAGGGGGGCACGCTGGTCTCTCTGCATTGAATGGGGGCACGCTGGTCACTGTGCAGTGAAAGGGGGGCATGCTGGTCACTGTGCATTAAAAGGGGGCACGCTGGTCATTCTGCTGGGAAAGTCGGAACTGGTTACTAAAATTTTTGAATCCCACCACTGGGGGGGACTAGTGACATTACTACAGTAATCAGTGCTGAAAATATGCAATTTGGCACTGCGTTAATTTAACTCTCAATTGCGCGGTCATGCGGCGCTGTACCCAAATAAATCTGATGTCCTTTTTTTTTTTCCCACAAATAGAGCTTTCTTTTGGATGTATTTGATTATCTCTGCTATTTTTATTTTCTGCTATATAACATTCCTAATAAAAAAAAAAAAATTAAAAATCAAATGTTTTCATCATTTTAGGCCAATTTGTATTCATCTACATATTTTTGGTAAAAAAAATCCCAATAAGTGTATATTGATTGGTTTGCGTAAAAATTATCGTGTCTACAAACTAGTGGAAAAAGTTATGCCATTTTTATTTTTTACAAGTAATGGCGGCAATTGGAGATTTTTAGCAGGACTGTGACATTTCAGCGGACAGACCAGACCCCTAACTGACACTTTTGGGGGGACCAGTGACGTTATTACAGTAATCAGTGCTAAAAAAAATATGCACTGTTACTGTAATAATGACACTGGCAGGGAAGAGGTTAACCCAGTGGTGATTAAAGGGTGAAATGTGTCCCTAGGGGAGTGTTTTCTAACTGTATGGGGGAGGGACTTGTGAAATGACCATAGAGACCTGTGATCCTATATAGAAGGATCACAGGCGCTCTGTGATCATTTCAGAGAGAACAACGATCAGCTGTGTTTACAACAGTAGACCCTCGTTCTCTCTCAGCGGGGAGCGGTCGCGGGTGCCCGGCAACTGCGGCCGCAGGCCCCATGGATCGGCATCCCCACTGCCTAGCCCCCCTGTAGCGCTCCCGCGAACCGCCACACAGGTACGGGGATTCGCGCAGCCTGCCACAGTATATATGAGGTGGGCGGTAGGCAAGTAGTTATTTCATATAGCGCCTGTGCAAGTCATTACTGCTCTCTGGGAAACCAGGAGGTGGAAACAACATAAAAAAGTAAGAAAAAGAAAAAAAAAATATATATATATATATATATATTTTTTTTTTTTTTAAGTAACCAGTGTTAGATGCTCTCTTGTGTGGCGTATAGGGCAGCCCATATATTTCATTGGCTTTCCTACTCACAAGAATTACAGGGAACGACCCTTTTATAAAATGATGTCTCGCCTAAGTACATGGTGCTGCGGTACTTTGCAGTTGTTTGGCGCTCGCAAAAATGCGCTTGTTTGTGGATGTAAGGCCTCTGCTAAAGAGCAGCCAGCAAGCTTCTGTGGGTATCGTGTCATTTTGCCCAATGTTCCCGACATGTATAGATGTGAACTGAGGGGCAAAAGTCCACTTTAAGCATTAAAACAATTAAAAGCAGAGATAAAAAGCAATTAAAGACATCAATATAATAATAGCAAGGACTACATATACATCTACATGTCATTTTTAACAATGACTAATTGGAGATATAAACATATGTGGATGAAAATTATTTGCCTCCCCGTCGGGGAATCGAACCCCGGTCTCCCGCGTGACAGGCGGGGATACTTACCACTATACTAACGAGGATTGGCTTGTGGAATAATTGCCCATCCGTCCATTTTTATAGAATACTATGTCATATATTTGATTCTATAAAATGTGTAAGGAAACTCATAGCATCTCCAAATCTTCATCTCTACACAGCAGGCCCGTTAGTATAGAGGTATTATCCCCGCCTTTTGCGTGGGTGACCGGGGTTCGAATCCCCGACGGGGGAGGTTTCTTTTTATTTACCCAAAAAAGATAGCACGGATTTTAGAATACATTACTGTCTTCATAATTATTAATGTCATCCTCAAATAAATCATTCCCTTTGTTTCTTTACTAAAGCAACTGATGTATTTTACCTTTCTGCCCAAAATTATATCAATTCCGTTTTATGTATTAACCGCTTCTGGACCAGGCCATTTTTTGCGATTCGGCACTGCGTTACTTTAACGGACATTGCGCGATCATGCAATGCTGTACCTAAATAAAATTGACGTCCTTTTTTTTCCCACAAACAGAGCTTTCTTTTGGTGGTATTTGATCACCTGTGCGATTTTTAATTTTTGTGCTATAAACAAAAAAAAAAGCGATAATTCTGAAAAAAAAAAAAACTATATTTTTCACTTTCTGCTATATAACATTCCCCCCCCCCCCAAAAAAAAATTAAAAATCTAATTTTTTCATCCTTTTAGGCCAATTTGTTTTCTGCTACATATTTTTGGTGAAAAAAACCCCAATAAGCGTATTTTAATTGGTTTGCGCAAAAGTTATCGCAATTACTAACTAGGGGAAAGATTTATGTATTTTTACTAGCAATGCGATTTTTAGCGGGACTGCGACATTGCGGCGAACAGATTGGACCCCTAACTGACGTTTTAGACACTTTTGGGGGGGGGACCAGTGGTGGGATTCAGCCGGTTCGCACCGGTTCCATAGAACCGGTTGCTAACTTTCTGCAAGTTCGCAGAACCGGCTGAATCCCTCTGCGCGTCTACGCAGGACAATTGAATGTCCCGCGCTCGGGCAGATGTGGCAGCCGGGGGGCGGAGCAGTGCGGCCAGACCCGCCCATTCTGTGCCAATAGCGAATGAGAATTCGCTATTGTCACATGATCCTCCTCCTGGCCAATCAGGGAGCGGGTCCTCCCGCTTCCTGATTGGCCGAAAGGCAAACACCGTGCCATTGGACGAGGAGGAGGCGCCGCGGGAGGACTTGGAGACGCGGGGAGCCGACTGCGAGACCGTCCGTGAGGTAAGTGCATGGGTCTCGCGGGGGGGGGGGGATCGCTGGCGCTCTGCAATTGGGGGCAATGCTGTGGCTGGCGCTCTGCAATTGGGGGCAATGCTGTGGCTGGCGCTCTGCAATTGGGGGCAATGTTGTGGCTGGCGCTCTGCAATTGGGGGCAATGTTGTGGCTGGCACTCTGCAATTGGGGGCAATGTTGTGGCTGGCACTCTGCAATTGGGGGCAATGTTGTGGCTGGCACTCTGCAATTGGGGGCAATGTTGTGGCTGGCACTCTGCAATTGGGGGCAATGTTGTGGCTGGCACTCTGCAATTGGGGGCAATGCTGTGGCTGGCGCTCTGCAATTGGGGGCAATGTTGTGGCTGGCACTCTGCAATTGGGGGCAATGCTGTGGCTGGCGCTCTGCAATTGGGGGCAATGTTGTGGCTGGCACTCTGCAATTGGGGGCAATGTTGTGGCTGGCACTCTGCAATTGGGGGCAATGTTGTGGCTGGCACTCTGCAATTGGGGGCAATGCTGTGGCTGGCGCTCTGCAATTGGGGGCAATGTTGTGGCTGGCACTCTGCAATTGGGGGCAATGTTGTGGCTGGCGCTCTGCCATTGGGGGCAATGTTGTGGCTGGCGCTCTGCAATTGGGGGCAATGCTGTGGCTGGCGCTCTGCAATCATTGGGGGCAATGCTGTGGCTGGCACTCTGCAATCATTGGGGGCAATGCTGTGGCTGGCACGCTGCAATCATTGGGGGCAATGCTGTGGCTGGCACGCTGCAATCATTAGGGCAATGCTGTGGCTGGCACGCTGCAATCATTAGGGGCAATCCTGTGGCTGGTACTCTGCAATCATTGGGGGCAATGCTGTGGTCACTGTGCATTGAAAGGGGGCACGCTGGTCTCTCTGCATTGAAAGGGGGGCATGCTGGTCACTGTGCAATGAAGGGGGCATGTACACTGGTCACTGCATTGAAAGGGGGCACGCTGGTCACTGTGCATTGAAAGGGGGGCACGCTGGTCTCTCTGCATTGAAAGGGGGGCACACTGGTCACTGTGCATTGAAGGGGGCATGTACACTGGTCACTGCATTGAAAGGGGGCACGCTGGTCACTGTGCATTGAAAGGGGGCACGCTGGTCTCTCTGCATTGAAAGGGGGGCATGCTGGTCACTGTGCATTGAAGGGGGCATGTACACTGGTCACTGCATTGAAAGGGGGGCACGCTGGTCACTGTGCATTGAAAGGGGGGCACGCTGGTCACTGTGCATTGAAAGGGGGGCACGCTGGTCACTGTGCAGTGAAAGGGGGGCATGCTGGTCACTGTGCATTAAAAGGGGGCACGCTGGTCATTCTGCTGGGAAAGTCGGAACTGGTTACTAAAATTTTTGAATCCCACCACTGGGGGGGACTAGTGACATTACTACAGTAATCAGTGCTGAAAATATGCAATTTGGCACTGCGTTAATTTAACTCTCAATTGCGCGGTCATGCGGCGCTGTACCCAAATAAATCTGATGTCCTTTTTTTTTTTCCCACAAATAGAGCTTTCTTTTGGATGTATTTGATTATCTCTGCTATTTTTATTTTCTGCTATATAACATTCCTAATAAAAAAAAAAAAATTAAAAATCAAATGTTTTCATCATTTTAGGCCAATTTGTATTCATCTACATATTTTTGGTAAAAAAAATCCCAATAAGTGTATATTGATTGGTTTGCGTAAAAATTATCGTGTCTACAAACTAGTGGAAAAAGTTATGCCATTTTTATTTTTTACAAGTAATGGCGGCAATTGGAGATTTTTAGCAGGACTGTGACATTTCAGCGGACAGACCAGACCCCTAACTGACACTTTTGGGGGGACCAGTGACGTTATTACAGTAATCAGTGCTAAAAAAAATATGCACTGTTACTGTAATAATGACACTGGCAGGGAAGAGGTTAACCCAGTGGTGATTAAAGGGTGAAATGTGTCCCTAGGGGAGTGTTTTCTAACTGTATGGGGGAGGGACTTGTGAAATGACCATAGAGACCTGTGATCCTATATAGAAGGATCACAGGCGCTCTGTGATCATTTCAGAGAGAACAACGATCAGCTGTGTTTACAACAGTAGACCCTCGTTCTCTCTCAGCGGGGAGCGGTCGCGGGTGCCTGGCAACTGCGGCCGCAGGCCCCATGGATCGGCATCCCCACTGCCTAGCCCCCCTGTAGCGCTCCCGCGAACCGCCACACAGGTACGGGGATTCGCGCAGCCTGCCACAGTATATATGAGGTGGGCGGTAGGCAAGTAGTTATTTCATATAGCGCCTGTGCAAGTCATTACTGCTCTCTGGGAAACCAGGAGGTGGAAACAACATAAAAAAGTAAGAAAAAGAAAAAAAAAATATATATATATATATTTTTTTTTTTTTTAAGTAACCAGTGTTAGATGCTCTCTTGTGTGGCGTATAGGGCAGCCCATATATTTCATTGGCTTTCCTACTCACAAGAATTACAGGGAACGACCCTTTTATAAAATGATGTCTCGCCTAAGTACATGGTGCTGCGGTACTTTGCAGTTGTTTGGCGCTCGCAAAAATGCGCTTGTTTGTGGATGTAAGGCCTCTGCTAAAGAGCAGCCAGCAAGCTTCTGTGGGTATCGTGTCATTTTGCCCAATGTTCCCGACATGTATAGATGTGAACTGAGGGGCAAAAGTCCACTTTAAGCATTAAAACAATTAAAAGCAGAGATAAAAAGCAATTAAAGACATCAATATAATAATAGCAAGGACTACATATACATCTACATGTCATTTTTAACAATGACTAATTGGAGATATAAACATATGTGGATGAAAATTATTTGCCTCCCCGTCGGGGAATCGAACCCCGGTCTCCCGCGTGACAGGCGGGGATACTTACCACTATACTAACGAGGATTGGCTTGTGGGACAATTGCCCATCCGTCCATTTTTATAGAATACTATGTCATATATTTGATTCTATAAAATGTGTAAAGAAACTCATAGCATCTCCAAATCTTCATCTCTACACAGCAGGCCCGTTAGTATAGAGGTATTATCCCTGCCTTTTGCGTGGGTGACCGGGGTTCGAATCCCCGAATGGGGGAGGTTTCTTTTTATTTACCCAAAAAAGATAGCACGGATTTTAGAATACATTACTGTCTTCATAATTATTAATGTCATCCTCAAATAAATCATTCCCTTTGTTTCTTTACTAAAGCAACTGATGTATTTTACCTTTCTGCCCAAAATTATATAAATTCCGTTTTATGTATTAACCGCTTCTGGACCAGGCCATTTTTTGCGATTCGGCACTGCGTTACTTTAACGGACATTGCGCGATCATGCAATGCTGTACCTAAATAAAATTGACGTCCTTTTTTTTCCCACAAACAGAGCTTTCTTTTGGTGGTATTTGATCACCTGTGCGATTTTTAATTTTTGTGCTATAAACAAAAAAAAAAGCGATAATTCTGAAAAAAAAAAAACTATATTTTTCACTTTCTGCTATATAACATCCCCCCCCCCCCCCAAAAAAAAAATTAAAAATCTAATTTTTTCATCCTTTTAGGCCAATTTGTTTTCTGCTACATATTTTTGGTGAAAAAAACCCCAATAAGCGTATTTTAATTGGTTTGCGCAAAAGTTATCGCATTTACTAACTAGGGGAAAGATTTATGTATTTTTACTAGCAATGCGATTTTTAGCGGGACTGCGACATTGCGGCGAACAGATTGGACCCCTAACTGACGTTTTAGACACTTTTGGGGGGGGGACCAGTGGTGGGATTCAGCCGGTTCGCACCGGTTCCATAGAACCGGTTGCTAACTTTCTGCAAGTTCGCAGAACCGGCTGAATCCCTCTGCGCGTCTACGCAGGACAATTGAATGTCCCGCGCTCGGGCAGATGTGGCAGCCGGGGGGCGGAGCAGTGCGGCCAGACCCGCCCATTCTGTGCCAATAGCGAATGAGAATTCGCTATTGTCACATGATCCTCCTCCTGGCCAATCAGGGAGCGGGTCCTCCCGCTTCCTGATTGGCCGAAAGGCAAACACCGTGCCATTGGACGAGGAGGAGGCGCCGCGGGAGGACTTGGAGACGCGGGGAGCCGACTGCGAGACCGTCCGTGAGGTAAGTGCATGGGTCTCGCGGGGGGGGGGGGGGATCGCTGGCGCTCTGCAATTGGGGGCAATGCTGTGGCTGGCGCTCTGCAATTGGGGGCAATGCTGTGGCTGGTGCTCTGCAATTGGGGGCAATGTTGTGGCTGGCGCTCTGCAATTGGGGGCAATGTTGTGGCTGGCACTCTGCAATTGGGGGCAATGTTGTGGCTGGCACTCTGCAATTGGGGGCAATGTTGTGGCTGGCACTCTGCAATTGGGGGCAATGTTGTGGCTGGCACTCTGCAATTGGGGGCAATGTTGTGGCTGGCACTCTGCAATTGGGGGCAATGCTGTGGCTGGCGCTCTGCAATTGGGGGCAATGTTGTGGCTGGCACTCTGCAATTGGGGGCAATGCTGTGGCTGGCGCTCTGCAATTGGGGGCAATGTTGTGGCTGGCACTCTGCAATTGGGGGCAATGTTGTGGCTGGCACTCTGCAATTGGGGGCAATGTTGTGGCTGGCACTCTGCAATTGGGGGCAATGCTGTGGCTGGCGCTCTGCAATTGGGGGCAATGTTGTGGCTGGCACTCTGCAATTGGGGGCAATGTTGTGGCTGGCACTCTGCAGTTAGGGGCAATGTTGTGGCTGGCGCTCTGCCATTGGGGGCAATGTTGTGGCTGGCGCTCTGCAATTGGGGGCAATGCTGTGGCTGGCGCTCTGCAATCATTGGGGGCAATGCTGTGGCTGGCACTCTGCAATCATTGGGGGCAATGCTGTGGCTGGCACGCTGCAATCATTGGGGGCAATGCTGTGGCTGGCACGCTGCAATCATTAGGGCAATGCTGTGGCTGGCACGCTGCAATCATTAGGGGCAATCCTGTGGCTGGTACTCTGCAATCATTGGGGGCAATGCTGTGGTCACTGTGCATTGAAAGGGGGGCACGCTGGTCTCTCTGCATTGAATGGGGGCACGTTGGTCACTGTGCATTGAAAGGGGGGCACGCTGGTCACTGTGCATTAAAAGGGGGCTCGCTGGTCATTCTGCTGGGAAAGTCGGAACTGGTTACTAAAATTTTTGAATCCCACCACTGGGGGGGACTAGTGACATTACTACAGTAATCAGTGCTGAAAATATGCAATTTGGCACTGCGTTAATTTAACTCTCAATTGCGCGGTCATGCGGCGCTGTACCCAAATAAATCTGATGTCCTTTTTTTTTTCCCCACAAATAGAGCTTTCTTTTGGATGTATTTGATTATCTCTGCTATTTTTATTTTCTGCTATATAACATTCCCAATAAAAAAAATTAAAAATCAAATGTTTTCATCATTTTAGGCCAATTTGTATTCATCTACATATTTTTGGTAAAATAAAATCCCAATAAGTGTATATTGATTGGTTTGCGTAAAAGTTATCGCGTCTACAAACTAGTGGAAAAAGTTATGCCATTTTTATTCTTTACAAGTAATGGCGGCAATCAGAGATTTTTAGCAGGACTGTGACATTTCAGCGGACAGACCAGACCCCTAACTGACACTTTTGGGGGGACCAGTGACGTTATTACAGTAATCAGTGCTAAAAAAATATGCACTGTTACTGTAATAATGACACTGGCAGGGAAGAGGTTAACCCAGTGGTGATTAAAGGGTGAAATGTGTCCCTAGGGGAGTGTTTTCTAACTGTATGGGGGAGGGACTTGTGAAATGACCATAGAGACCTGTGATCCTATATAGAAGGATCACAGGCGCTCTGTGATCATTTCAGAGAGAACAACGATCAGCTGTGTTTACAACAGTAGACCCTCGTTCTCTCTCAGCGGGGAGCGGTCGCGGGTGCCCGGCAACTGCGGCCGCAGGCCCCATGGATCGGCATCCCCACTGCCTAGCCCCCCTGTAGCGCTCCCGCGAACCGCCACACAGGTACGGGGATTCGCGCAGCCTGCCACAGTATATATGAGGTGGGCGGTAGGCAAGTGGTTATTTCATATAGCGCCTGTGCAAGTCATTACTGCTCTCTGGGAAACCAGGAGGTGGAAACAACATAAAAAAGTAAGAAAAAGAAATATATATATATTTTTTTTTTTTAAGTAACCAGTGTTAGATGCTCTCTTGTGTGGCGTATAGGGCAGCCCATATATTTCATTGGCTTTCCTACTCACAAGAATTACAGGGAACGACCCTTTTATAAAATGATGTCTCGCCTAAGTACATGGTGCTGCGGTACTTTGCAGTTGTTTGGCGCTCGCAAAAATGCGCTTGTTTGTGGATGTAAGGCCTCTGCTAAAGAGCAGCCAGCAAGCTTCTGTGGGTATCGTGTCATTTTGCCCAATGTTCCCGACATGTATAGATGTGAACTGAGGGGCAAAAGTCCACTTTAAGCATTAAAACAATTAAAAGCAGAGATAAAAGGCAATTAAAGACATCAATATAATAGCAAGGACTACATATACATCTACATGTCATTTCTAACAATGACTAATTGGAGATATAAACACATGTGGATGAAAATTATTTGCCTCCCCGTCGGGGAATCGAACCCCGGTCTCCCGCGTGACAGGCGGGGATACTTACCACTATACTAACGAGGATTAGCTTGTAATTTTATTTTTAGAATACTGTGCCATATATTTGATTCTATAAAATGTGTAGGAATCTCTCCCATGTGACACTATAGCAGCGAGGAAACCCAATCTACCATCTCCACAGCTTCTAAATTGTCAATGTACCCATAATGTTAGGAGTCAGGACATACAATGTTGCCACCTTCTGGAATATATTGGTAACTGCAAGAAATAATTTCTCTTCCATTAGTTCTACATTGAACTAGTTCTTAGGTAAGGCAGTGAACTGATATAGAAAAGTTCCTTTTACTGGTTTGTTTTTTTATCATTACAAAAATGATGCACACAGGTAGAAGAATGAATTTGAGCATCTAGAGGTGACATGAGGAGGGTATTTTATAGAGTCAGGCACTTGGCTAAGAGAGTGAGACAAACACTGGCTGTAGTGTAACCTCCTCACCGCCTGCTTTTAACTACTTTACCACCAGAGGATTTTGCTGTCCTACGTCCAGGCCACTTTTTGGGATTCGGCACTGTGCGAATTTAACTGACAATTGCGCGGTCATGCAACGCCGTACTCAAACTAAATTTACATCCTTTTTTTCCCACAAACAGAGCTTTCTTTTGGTGGTATTTGATCACCTGTGCGATTTTCTTTTTTTGCAATATTAATTAAAAAATGCGAAAATTTTGAAAAAATAACTATATTTTTCCATTTTGACAGTTAAAAAATATCCAATATATTCAATTTTTGTCATATATTTAGGCCAAAATGTATTTAGCTACATGTCTTTGACAAAAAAATTCTCAATGAGCATATGTTTACATCTCCACACTCCACACACACGATCCCCCCGACGATCGTGATCACCGCCGCTCCTCCCCTGGCCCGACTCCTGCTGTAACTGAATACACTGGGAGCGAGCCTCCGGCGGCGAGAGAGGGGAATGTCTGGTGATGTAGGTCTACGTCGCCAGACGATAACGAGCCACTTTGCCACAGTACAGTCAACGTGACTGGTCGGCAAGTGGTTAATATGGGGGTCACCCTTCCAAACCTCAGTAATAGAGGCAAAACTTGGGAGGTTGACACCAGAAAAAGTTTAACACTCAAGCGATATATATATATATATATATATATATATATATATGTTAGGTGAAAGTGACTGTAATGTATTATATCTGTAACTGCAATACTATGACTCAGATATAGTAACCTCAAGCTGTAATCTACTTCTTCCTATTCAGGTTAATAATCAATCTAAATCAACTGGCAGGATTACATTCTATAACTGGGAGCCCCTTTACCACTTCCCATTGGCGCACTGTCTATTTACGTCAGCAGTGTGGCAGCTGCAGGCAAAATCACGTTAATAGGCGTCATCTCTCCTGGGAGGAGCTAGTGGGTGAGTGCGTGCCGCCGCCAGCGCGCTCCCACCCCCAATCGTCAGCAGGGAAGCCAGTGCGGGTGTCAGGCGGCTCCGATCGCCGCCTGACACCGGCGATCTCTCACTGCAGACAGAGAAAGACGGACGGCTGATGTAAACACAGCCACCCGTCCTTCTCCCTGCAATGATCACAGAGACCATGCCATCCTGCTATATAGGATCGCATGTCTCTATGATCATTTCAAAAGCCCAACCCCCCCCCCCCCCACAGCAGAGTCACTCCCCTAGGCTTACATTTAACACCTTGATCCCCAATAGATGCTTTGAGGTGGGGGGGCAGAGACACCCCTGCTCCAAAGCACCCCCCCCCCATGTTGAAGGCTGCATGCCTGGATGAGATGTATAAAATTAAGTCACGCTAATTTTATACATTTTCACTGGGGTGAGGTCACACTTGAAGTTGCAGCTTTGTTTTTGTTCCACTAGTGCGGGTATTATTTCTATTTTTGTACATGCCTGGATGAGAGTCTGGTATAGATTTTGGGGGGCTCTATGCCTTTTTTTTTTTTTTAATTTTGCCATTGAGTTTCCCTCCAAATCCATACCAGGCCCTTCGGACTGGGGGGGACCCCACACCATTTTTTTTTCTTTTAATAGCCCGGTGGCGGCAAATGTAACTGCAAGTCATTTTAAATGGAATATGACTCGTTATTTTTTTTAAATCTCATTTTTGCTGTAGCATGTTTAATGCACGTGTAGCAGGTTTTCCAGGCATTGGGTTTGATGTGGGTCTGCCATTGTTACCGGTGACACCTTCAGCCCATTTAAGCTGAATACCCAAGTGTGAGATGGGAGACAATGACTATTCCCGCATCTTTGGTTTGTTTTGTTTATTTGATATTGGGCATGGGAGAAGGGAATGAGTGGGATACTCCTCTGGCTCAACTAGGTTCAACTGGGACACTCTGTAGAAAAATGCCTGTTAGCGCTGTCTTGATGCCAGCTGGATGCCGACCAACGCTTCCTGACGCTTGAAAACTGCTGCCTTGCTTAACTGTGCTAGAACTTGGCTTTTAACACTCTGGTTAACTCAAAAGATCCTGGACTGTAGTAAGACTTGACTCTTGACACTCTGCTTAGCTCAAAAGTCCTGCGAACAACTGCCTCCAGCCCTTCACTGACTGAGGTAGCTCTTTGTAACTGTTGATGCTGCTGCAACTCTCAACTCTGTACACTGCATGCTGTACACATTAACTCTTCAGGGCTAGTGATGTCGCAAACCTAAAATTTGCCGTTCACGAACGAGGAACGCGAACCTCCGTGAATGTTCGCGAACTGGGCGAACCGCCATAGACTTCAATAGGCAGGCGAATTTTAAAACCCACAGGGACTCTTTCTGGCCACAATAGTGATGGAAAAGTTGTTTCAAGGGGACAAACACCTGGACTATGGCATGCCGGAGGGGGATCCATGGCAAAACTCCCACAGAAAATTACATAGTTGACGCAGAGTCGGGTTTTAATCCATAAAGGGCATAAATCACCTAACATTCCTAAATTGTTTGGAATAACATGCTTTAAAACACCCAGTGTGTGTATATGATCAGGTATGATGTTGTATCAATCAGGTAGTGTAAGGGTTACGCCCGCTTCAGAGTGACAGACCAAATATATATTTTTTTAATTTGCAAGGTGCTGTGCCACCGTATATATGAGTGGTGGGCACTGCAGTGGGCACAGTACACTCTGTTTTTTTTTCACTACAATTTTTTTCATCTAAGACTGATTGCTACAATTTTCTTTGGACTTTTTTTCACAGTCTTCACCCTCACACTGCTATTCAGTGTATATATCTAATTTGTAGATATATTTCACATTTATCACTACTAAGATTTTTTTGCTACTGAAGAGCTTTAGTGGTTCACCCTTCATAGGGCACTTAAAATATTTTTTTATTTTCCTCCATTTTAGCACTTTATTTCTTTAAGATGATCACATTCGTAACTTTTTATTGATTCACTTTATTTGATTAAAGAGTTGGATGGGTTCACTCTTCATAGGGCACTTCACTTTATAATATTGTTTTCTTCTTTCTTCTGCTGAATGTTGGATCAGTACCCTTTATTATTGATTCTTTCACAGCATTCACTTTGCACAGGATACTTATTCAAGTGCATATTGAGGATCTCACTTTTTTATCATATTTATGCACTTTCACTTTGGCACTCAAGCACCTTTGTCATTTTTATCTGAAGGTTGATGTATTGATTTTATACTATTGATTTTGAATTATTGATTCATTTTAAAGATCTACTTTTAGATATCTATGGTTCACCGGTTTTAGAATATCTGCGCTGATTTTTACTCTTTATTTTATCTTGTTGTATGTGGGGACACTACAAAATTAGCTGCAGATTTCTGGTGCTCCATTGTTCTATATTGGTACCTCCTCTCTTTTCCGTTCCCTTCTCTTCATTTGGTAGCGCATAGATTTATCTTCATATACACTCTGTGGACCTGACAGTCACTGGCAGGCCAGGTAACTGCAATTATAAAAAAATATATAATTTTTTTATTTGCAAGCTGCTGTGCCACCGTATATATGAGTGGTGGGCACTGCAGGGGGCACAGTACACTCTGTGGACCTAACAGTCACTGGCAGGCCAGGCAATTGCAATTATAAAAAAATATATATATTTTTAATTTGCAAGCTGCTGTGCCACCGTATATATATCAGTGGTGGGCACTGCAGTGGGCACAGTACACTCTGTGGACCTGACACTCACTGCAATTATGACAGAGGAAAAAAAATATATTTTTTAAACTGCAAGGTACTGTGCCTGTGCCACCCGAAATGAGTGTGGTGTGCACACAGTACAGTCTGTGGTGGGTCTGTGGCCTCTCACACACGGCGGGCAGGCAACTGCACACAATATATATATATATATATATATATATATATATATATATATATATATCTAAAAAAAAAATTACTCAAATACCAGCCCTCAAAAGGGATTTTTGGGGACTATATATATATATATATATATATATATATATATATAAATTACTCAAATACCAGCCCTAAAAAGGGCTTTTTGGGGTGCTGTCAGGATGCTGTCCTTACACAGCAGGAGTGAACCGAGAACACTGACTAACAAGACAGAGAACACTGACTAACAACTGTCCCTAGCTATTAACAGCAGCAGCACCCTCCTTGCTCTCACTAACACACTGCTTGATGATCTAAGATGGATGCTGCCCTTGATTTTTTATAGGAGGTGGGTGGGAGGGAGGGTATGCTGACTGGCTGGAATGTGTCTGCTGACTGTGAGGTACAGGGTCAAAGTTTGCCTCAATGATGAAGTATAGGGGGCGGACATTGGAGGTATTGCCTTTGGACAGGTGGCCGGCGGTAAAGACACATCCATCCACCCATGGCCGGTGTTGTGCCAGCTGGAGAGGCAGAGTTGGGAGGGCTTAATTGCATCGGGCTGGAGGGGCGGAGTTCCGATCACAGCCGAAAGCAAGGGGAAACTGGCTTCTCTGGGGAAACCGATTGCCTCCTGTTGTGCCGAAATCGGTTTCCCCAGAGAAGCCAGTTTCCCCTTGCTTTCGGCTGTGATCGGAACTCCGCCCCTCAGCCCGATGCAATTCAGCCCTCCTAGCTCTGCCTCTCCAGCCGATCAATGCTCCTTCCATTGTCTCTCCATGGGATCTATTTACAACACCGGCGGCTCTGCATTCAGTTATACAGCACATCCACCCTGGCTGCATGTCACAGCCTCTTCCAGCCCCGGCCCACTGGGAAAATTCCTGGTTTGCCCTATGGCCAGTCCGGGCCTGCTTGTAGGGTTCTACACATGCTACAGATGCACCACTTTACAGGCAAATTAAGGGGACCCCCCAGGCACTATATTTAAAGGAATTTTTAATTTTTATTGTTGCACTTTAACCACTTTACGACCACTTCACGTAGATTTACTGCAGTACTCTACGGCTTACAGGCAAAGCGACATAGACCTACGTCGCTCGCTCACGAGCCTCCCGCCCCCGCTCGTTCCCTGCCTAGCCAGCGCGTGTGACCGGCAGCTTCGATGGCCGCCAGCTACTCGCAATCTCCCGCAGGAGAGGGAGAAAGACAGATGGCTGATTTAAACACAGCCGTCTGTCATTCTCCCTGAAGTAAGCACAGAGGCTATGCGATCCTGCTATATAGGATCGCATGTCTCTGTGGTTACTTCACTAGCCACGCCCCCTGACAGTTAGTATCATGCTCCTAGGGACACACTTTACCCCTTGATCACCAATAAAGTTAACCCCTTTCCTGCCAGTGTCATTTTTACAGTAATAGTGCATATTTATAGCACTGATTACTGTAGTAATGTCACTGGTACCCCAAAAGTGTAAAAAATGTCATTTATCTGTGTCATTTATAAATCTGTCCGCCGCATTGTCGCAGTCCCGCAAAAAAAAACGCATATCGCCGCCATTACTAGTTAAAAAAAAACCAAAAAAAATAAAAATTACATAAATCTTTCCCGTAGTTAGTAAACGCAATAACTTTTTACCAAAAATATGTAGCAGAAAACAAATTGGCCTAAAATGTTAAAAAAATTTAATTTTTACATTTTTTTTGGAGAATTTCATATAAAAAAATTTGAAAAATATTGTTATTTCTTCAAAATTGTCGCTTTTTTTTTGTTTATAGTGCAAAAAATAAAATCACACAGGTGATCAAATACCACCAAAAGAAAGCTCTGTTTGTGGGAAAAAAAGGACGTCAATTTCATTTGGGTACAGCGTCGCCCGACCGCGCAATTGTCCGTTATAGTCATTCAGCGCCGAATCGCAAAATAGGGCCTGGTCTTTGAGCAGCCAAATCCTCTGGGGCTAAAAGGGTTAACCATAATTAAAATCACTGCTCCTGAAAAAATTATCTTTTTTTTTTTTTTTTTTTTTTTTATTGATACATGTCTGTCAGGGCAGTACCTAGACCCCCAGACCCCTTTTGTGGTGAAATTGCCTATGTTGAGTTTCTATGCTGTGTGTGGAAAAGATCTTAATACATTTTGAACTTTGTGTAAAAAATTAATTTTCATGTTCTTTCGACATTTTCCAAAAACTTGTGGCAAAAGATGAAGTCTTCAAAAGACTCACCATGCCTCCTAGAGGGGTTTTTGTTTGCCAAATGTGGTCATTTTGTGAGCGTTTCTACTGCCCCAGTGCTCCAGGGCCTCCAAAATGTGATAGATAGTAAGAAAATAAGATATTTAATTTATGCCCCTAGAACACCTGAAGGTGTTCTTTGGAATTTATGTGGCTATGCTGGGAAAAAGTCTCACACATGTGATTTCCCCATACTTGGAAGGAGTAGAAGGATGTGTTTTAGGTTGAAATTCTAAGTATGCCCATGCTGTGCGTTAGAAATATTTTCAAATTTGTGTAAAAAAAAAAAATCCTAATTTTTCAAAAACGTGTGTCAATAAATTAAATCCTAAAGACTTACCATGCCAAATACTTTTGGTGCTTTCTTTCTAAAATGTGGCCATTTTGTTGGTGTTTCGGTTGTCCTGGTGCTCCAAAGCCTCCAAAATGTTATAGGTAGCCAGGAATTTGAGTACATAATTTATGCAAGCCTGAAGGTGCTGCTTGGATTTTTGGCTCCTCTATGCAGCTAGGCTCCTAAAAAGTCTCATACACGTGGAACCCCCATACTCAGGAGGAGTAGCAGAATGTGTTTTGGGTTGTTACTCTTTACAGCTTTACAAAGTATATATTTTTATTTTCTTTCTGTATTTTCCAAAAGCTTGTGGCAGAAAAATGAAATTTTCAAAAGACTCATTATGCCTCTAAAAAAAATTACCTTGGGTGTTTATCTGTAAAATGTAGTTTTTTTTGTGTTTCTATTGTCCTGGCACTCCAGGGCCTCCAAACACGATAAGTAGTCAGAAGATTAGATGGATATTTTATGCCCCTTAAAAGCCTTTATTAAATACATTGGGGGATCTACTTTGCAAAATAGGGCCATTTTGTAGGTGATTCTCCTGTTCAGGCACTTCAGGGCCTCAAGAAATGTGATAGGTAGTCAGGAAATTAGATGCGTATTTATGCACCTTGAAAGCCTTAAGGTGCTCCTTGAATTTTGGTCCCTCTATGCATCTCAACAGTGAAAAAATCTCAAATGTGGTATTCCCATGCCTCTTGCTAAATAATTTGTACTGTCTCTGTCATGATCAGGGGTCAGGATAAGAGACCAGTAGTTGTAGCAGAAGGGGGACTCCCACTGACCAGCATGATAGATATACAAGCAGGTCACCCTGGTGGATGATACACGCTCACCTGGGGTGCGAAGTCTAAGTACTAACCGGGGTTCACCAGAGCTCCTGATGGTAGAGATAGTTTTTGGTGCATGTAAGTACTAGGTCGCCGTCCTCAGGATCACCCCACCAGGAAGTGAGCAAGCCGGGATCCAGTAGCAGATATAACAGGTAAGGATCAAACAAAAGCGTAGTCAGTAAACAAGCCAAAGAGTCAGTAACAAGTGGTTGCAGGTTGGGATTAGGCAGAAACATAGTGAAGAAACAAGCCAAAGGTCGGTAATGAGTGGTTGCAAAAATATGGACAGCAGCAGGAAAGACAAAAGTGAGATATTGGCTGGAGAGAGCACAATAATATGGCAAACCGGAAGTGCAGAGACATGGCTTAAATCAAGAAGTACATGGGAGGAGCAAACAGTTCAAGACATGTGCATGACGAAAAAATTTGTTTCGTTTAGATTCATTAATCTAGTTATTTTGTTTTGTTAAATTCGGTTGATTTTTTCAATTGTTCAATTCATAATCAAGATTCAAATTCGGAATTTGTATTTGCTTTATGTCTTTTTCAAATTTTCCTCGAATTTTCCGATTTTTTAGATTCGTAATGTTCGAACCAAATTTTGAATCCATCGAATTGAAAGCAATTTTTTTTTTTTTTTCGATTTGAATGTGGCAAAGTGAACAAAGAAAAGAAAAATCTTCATCAAATGATTACAATGACTCTTTCAATCATCCTTGGCTTAACAAAAACAGCATTTTGAAATTGTACTTTAATAACACACACAGTCTTTGATTTCATAAATCTGTTTACAGTTCGAATTCTACTGGAATTCAGTGTAAAATTTGGTTTGAATTTGAATTTAAATTTCCGAAATTCAGACCAATTTAGTTTCGTTATTTGGAGCATTCGGGTAAACTTCGTTTATACTGCAATTAGGGTATTCGGATATATCCAAATCTCCGAATAATGAAAAATCTGTCCAAATATTTATTTGGAACAAAATAAACCATACATGTCTAAAGAGATCAAGGTTCAGCAGAAATTAAGGAACAAGGCAGGGTTGTCCAAGGGATCAGAAAGGATGCTTTCTAGCATCCCAGGTAGCTCAGCGAGAACAGTCATTGCCAGACACACCAGAGGGCCTAGGTTAAAGTCCAGGTCTTGACAGTCTACTTTTCAAAAATAAGTAATTATGGGGTTGTTTGTACTGTCCTGGCATTTTAGGACCTCAAGAATTGTACATCAGCATTCATAAATATACATATAAATATATATCTTGGTTTGCAAGCGCTATAAATTTTACATAGACTAAATAATATACAGCTGCTGTATTTTTTATTTATTTTTTTTTACAAAAAAATGTAGAATACATTTTGGCCTAAATTTATTGTGAAAGAATATTTATTTGCAATTTTTTTTTTAAACAGAAACTGAATTTTTTTTTGTTTTGGGTCTTTTTCTTTTTATATAATAAAAAATAAAAACCCAGTGGTGATTACCTTACACCAGAATAATGCTTTATTTGTCTCAAAAGGACCTAACATTTGTCTCAAAAGGTTTTAACATTCCTGTCTTCAAGTGGTTTAGGTGAGGGTGTGAGTAAAGGGACTGGGTGAGGATCTTGAGGAGGCTGCCATGATCCAAATGTTGACACCTTTTGGGAAGTGGTGATTAGGGATGATCGAACGGTTCGGGTCTACCATCGGTTCGACCCGAACATTGGCTGTTCGAGGTTCGGCCGAATTCCAAACCTTTTGCTGAAAAAGTTCGGAATTCCGCAACCAGAACCGACCAAAATGCAATGGGACAGGAAATGGGCTTTAAAAGCCCGTGATTCGACCAGAACCATCAGTAAAAGCCAATTGAGGGGGCAGGAGAATGCTAGGAATGTGATTGGAGTGACTAGGGAGTCCAGAGGCCAATCATTAGTGAATACGCCCCCCAGTATATAAGATAGCCCCCGCCAAATTCCTAGCATTGTAATACAGGTACGTGGAAGAGAGTGGAAGCAGGTCTGTTACTTTTGCTTCAAAGTGTCATTTAGCAATTTTTAGTATGAGGAAAGGGATATCTAGTGTAGTTAGGGTACTATTTTCCAATATAGTTAGATTTAATAATCTAGTTTCTGTAGGGAAAGTGTTAAGTGTAAGGGGACCGTAGTGTAGTGTAGGGTTAACTGACTCTGACTGCTATGGCAGGGTGACAAAACCCTTCCATGTCAGGGTGACCGCTATAGAGAAAAGATTGTTTCTCTTAGGTCACTTATAGAACAGCGATATGGCTTCTCGCCTGTCACCCTGCTTTTTGCTGCAGGCATTTATAGGGCTTTTTTGAGGACATGTTTGGAGTCAGGCATGACATCTGAACTTCTGTGTAGGGGTATATATACATACACCCATGTATGTATATATACACATACACATATATAGGTGTGAAAGTAGCAGAAACCTATGCTTGCGCTAATGAAATAATTAACACCCATATGGCTTCTCTGCTATCACACCTATATGTGTGTATGTGTATAAATACATATAAGTGTGTGTGTATATATACCCCTATACAGAAATTCAGATGTTTTGCCTGACTCCAAAGACCCAAAAAAAATGCCCAAAAAAAATGCCTGCTGCAAAAACACACCTGTGTGTTTTTGTAGCTAGCGTTTTTTGGGCATTTTTTGGGCGTCTTTGGAGGCAGGCATAACATCTGAACTTCTGTGTAGGGGTATATATACACACACCCATGTATGTATATATACACATACACACATATAGATGTGAAAGTAGCAGAAACCTATGCTTGCGCTAATGAAATAATTAACACCCATATGGCTTCTCTTCCATCACACCTATATGTGTGTATGTGTATAAATACTTATAAGTGTGTGTGTATATATACCCCTATACAGAAGTTCAGATGTTTTGCCTGACTCCAAAGACCCCAAAAAAATGCCCAAAAAAAATGCCTGCTGCAAAAACACACCTGGGCGTTTTTGTAGCTGGCGTTTTTTTGGGCATTTTTTGGGCGTCTTTGAAGGCAGGCATAACATCTGAACTTCTGTGTAGGGGTATATATACACACACCCATGTATGTATATATACACATACACACATATAGGTGTGAAAGTAGCAGAAACCTATGCTTGCGCTAATGAAATAATTAACACCCATATGGCTTCTCTGCTATAACACCTATATATGTGTATGTGTATAAATACATATAAGTGTGTGTGTATATATACCCCTATACACAAGTTCAGATGTTTTGCCTGCCTCCAAAGACCCACAAAAAAATGCCCAAAAAAATGCCTGCGCCAACACACCTGCGCATTTTTTTTTGGCGTAGGCATTTTTTTGGGCATTTTTTGTGGGTCTTTGGAGGCAGGCAAAACATCTGAAATTCTGTATAGGGGTATATATACACACACACTTATATGTATTTATACACATACACATATATAGGTGTGATAGGAGCGGAGACATATAATATGCCTGTTAATTATTTAATTAGCGCAAGCATAGATTTCTGCTACTTTCACACCTATATATGTGTATGTGAATAAGTACATATAAGTGTGTGTGTATATATACCCCTATACAGAATTTCAGATGTTTTGCCTGCCTCCAAAGACCCACAAAAAATGCCCAAAAAAATGCCTGCGCCAAAAAAAAAATGCCCAAGTGTGTTGTTGCAGGCATTTTTTTGGGGCATTTTTTGTGGGTATTTGGAGGCAGGCAAAACATCTGAACTTCTGTATAGGGGTATATATACACACACACTTATATGTATTTATACACATACACACATATAGGTGTGATAGGAGAGAAGCCATATGGGTGTTAATTATTTCATTAGCGCAAGCATAGGTTTCTGCTATTTTCACACCTATATATGTGTATGTGTATATATACATACATGTGTGTGTGTATATATACCCCTACACAGAAGTTCTGATGTTATGCCTGCCTCCAAAGTCCCCCAATAAATGCCCAAAAAAACGCTTGCTACAAAACCGGAAAGGTGTGAAAATAGCAGAGTCATATCCCTGTTCTATATTAATTCTAATACAAACTTTTTTTTTCTGGTTCTAGACATGCTACAGAGCTGAAACTTCACAGGTACACTTTTTAGACCCACCAGACAATAAATCCAAAGAAATCTTTTTTTTTTTTTTCAATAATTTTTTCAATAATTGGCTCTCTATCAAAAATGACAATTTTTAAGAACTTTTTTTTTGTGTGATTAATAGTCCCTGGGGCATGACCCAGAACCCTAGGCACTTTTTAGAGGCATTTATTGGGTTTTAGGGCTTAAAAATGGTGTTTTTTGATTACCAAAGTTCGGGTCCCATTGATTTCAATGGGGTTCTGAAATCCGGGCCGAACTTTCGGGAAGTTCGGGTGTTCTGGTCGAACCGAACTTTTGAAAAGTTCGATCATCCCTAGTGGTGATTTCAAAATACAGGAGGTCCCCGGGTTACAAAAAAGATAGGGATTGTAGGTTTGTTCTTAAGTAGAATTTGTTTGTAAGTCGGAACAGGTACGTTTTTAGGTTCAGCTCCTGCCATAAGAATATGTTTTTTGAACAGCATAGAGAAGGGTTGACAGTGACACACACCATTTGTTTTGCTGTCTGTACCCTTGCTCAGAAGATTTCACCTCACTTTCTGTCCCTATGACAACTCTATTTTGAAAATGTTGGGTTGTTGAAACAAGGATTGGTGATAAAGCTTCAGTGGAGACACCTTTTTCCCATGAGAACTCTTACAGGAGTGAATTTCCCTTCCTAGGGGTAAATTTCTCCTCACTTCCTGTTGTCTCTCTCCGTTTGTAAGTAGGAGTCGTTTGTAAGTTGTTTGCTAAAATTCCCAAAAGCTTTTTGTGTCTGAGATAAACTCTGACCCTTGGGTTCCTCCGGTGCAAAGCCCTATCTTTGAGAATTAACTTGTCTATTTCTGTCTCATCCTCTATAAGTTTCTCCTCCAATAATAAGGATGCGGAGGAGAAGGGAAATGCCTTAGATTGTAACTCAGATGGACCAAGCAAGCAAGTATCCAAGAAAGCTGCTGTTGTACCCCAACCAGAGCAGATAACAAATTCTCCTTAGTCACTTAGGATCTGAAGGAAAATTCCTCAGATGTAGCAGAAGCACCCCATAGGTGAAGTGAGTCAGGGAACACTGTAATTTACAGGGGATTTGGTACATAAGGGGGGGGGGGCTACGTCCAAGCTCCTCCCTACCTGCTGAAGATATTTGGGACCTGTCCCCCCCACATCCCCTCCTATTTGTTGTCTGTGAAACATAGCGAAACCAAAAGAAAAGAGTATACTTGAAGGTGCTGCTACTTATGAAAGTCTAAATACACGACTCACTAAATACACAGAAAAAAAAACAAGATGCGCAACCTGAGAATGTTCTGTATCAAACCCAATCTTATCAAAATTAATGTTCATATTATGTCAATAAAGAAATAAAAAATGAATAAAGTAAATAGTGAAAAAAAGAGTCCCAAATGGTGGTTCAAAGTGCTCCTTCCCACAGACAATATGCACTTCTTACCAGAAGGGCTGGGTCTCCATCTATAGAGATCAAACTTGCTTGCACAGATATCCACCACTGAGGATATTCCACTCCTAGGACTCCATACTCTGTGTGTCCTTGTTATTAGGACAGAACATCCACAATGGGTTCTCCCAGGCATAAAGGATTAACCACTTGCCGACCGCCGCACGGCTATTTACTGCGGCAGTCAGCCCCTTACAGGCAAAGCGAGGTAGTACTACGTCGCTCGCCTACGAGCCTCTAGGGGGCGAGCGCGCGCCGCCAGAGGCGCGCTCCTGTCCCCGCTCGTTTCCTGACATGTCAGCGCGAGTGACCGGCGGTTCCGATGTCCGCCGGTCACCTGCGATCTCCCGGTGCAGAGGGAGAAAGGCAGGCGGCTGATGTAAACAAAGCCGCCTGTCATTCTCCCTGATCTAACTCCAGAGATCATACGATCCTGCTATGTAGGATCGTATGTCTCTGTGGTTACATCACTAGCCACGCCCCTTTACAGTTAGGAGAATGCCCCTAGGGACACACTTAACCCCTTGATCACTAATAAAGTTAACCCCTTCCCTGCCAGTGTAATTTTTACAGTAACAGTGCATATGTATAGCACTGATTACTGTAGTAATGACACTGGTACCCCCAAAAGTGTCAAAAATGTCAGTCAAGGGTCCGATCTGTCCGCCGCAATGTTGCAGTCCCGCAAAAAAAATCGCAGATCGCCGCCATTACTCGTTAAAAAAAATAAAAATAAAAATGACATAAATCTTTCCCTTAGTTAGTAAACGCAATAACTTTTGCGCAAACCAATCAAAATATGCTTATTGCGATTTTTTTTTACCAAACATATGTAGCAGAAAACAAATTGGCCTACAATGTTAAAAAATTTGATTTTTACTTTTTGCGCTATAAACAAAAAAAGAGCGACAATTTTGAAAAAATAACAATATTTTTCACATTTTTTTTATATGAAATTCCCCCCCCCAAAAAATGTGAAAAATATTGTTATTTTTTCAAAATTGTCGCTCTTTTTTTGTTTATAGCGCAAAAAGTAAAAATCGTACAGGTGATCAAATACCACCAAAAGAAAGCTCTGTTTGTGGGAAAAAAGGTACATTGTCCATTAAAGTCACGCAGTGCCGAATCGCAAAATAGGGCCTGGTCTTTGAGCAGCCAAATCCTCCGGGGCTTAAGTGGTTAAGAAGGAAGAGGCTTCATGGTGCAGTACTTAAGATCAACATTTATTAAAAATATCTTTTGCACTTATGTGTAACGAAAACGATAAGAAGCAAACAATTAAGTGTAGCAATATTTCCAGGCCTTGGGCCTGAGGTGGTCTGCCATCAGTACCGGTAACACTCCCAACACATTTTAGTTGTGAACCCAGGAGTGAGAACTGAGACAATGACCATTCCGACATCTTTGTTTTGTTTTGTTTAATGTATATTAGGGATGGGAGAAGGGAATGAGTGGGATACTCCTCTTGCTCTTCTAGGCTTAACTGGGACTTTGTACAAAAATGCTCACTAGCGCTGTCTTGGCGCCAGCTGAATGCCGACCAGCACTTCCTGACGCTTGCAAATACTGCTTAGCTGAATTAGTGCTGGAACCTCGACTTTAACTTGTTTGTTAACTCAGAAGACCCATGACTGTAGAACACTTGACTCCTGACACTCAATTTAGCTCAAAAGTCCCTGAACAGCTCCCTCCAGCCCTTCACTGACTGAGGTTGCTCCTTGGCACTGCTTGTGCTGCTGCAACTCTTAACTCTGTACACTACACACTATACACAGACTCTTCAGGGCCCAACCACGTGTACCCCCTTTACACTTCAGGGTCCTCTGACTAGGCACACCCTTTACAGCTAGCTGACTCCTGGATCCCTAGAACCTTCTCCGGAGTGGTCCCCTCTGACACTAGGTAGACCCCCAGTGGCAGACCACAGTAGTCACGACCTTTGTAGGCTTTCCTGGAACTGGACCCCTCTCTCTCTCCGCTGGTTCTCGGCACACTGGATCCCCTCTGCAGCTCAGCTCAGCACTCTTTGGATTCCCAGGCCGCCTCCCGAGACACCCACTTCCTCTGACAGGAGGAGAGACAGGCGTACTCTCCCTCCTGGCACTCTGCTTCCCACCAAAGACGCTGCGTCATGCGTTCCCTCAGAACTTATACCCACTCCCAGAATCCTCTGCAGCAGAATCTGCCTTCTAGGGTAGATACAGGCCTGAGTGTGTCTCTTATTAGGTTTCCTCCACTGTCCAATGAGAATCCTCCCATGGAGCCAGCAGGGAGACTCCTCTCTCAGCAGACACACCTGGGAGACATGACAGCCAGCTGAAATCATGGCCCTGCTGTTAGGCAGCCAAGGCCCACTATACTTTTACCTAGCACCTACCTGTAGGGTGCTACACAAGCAATTATATGTGGTCCTCATCTGCAGACTGATGCGTGGTGACGTCACCGAATTCAGCTCCATCCGACGCGTTTCCCTATAAGAGGCATCGACTGGGAACAGAGGCTCTCCTGAGACGTCACTCACCACACATTATATGCTCGAAAGGCAGGAGGGACACCAGAACAGACGGCTCCTCTGATGCAATGTCACCTAATGTATTCCACTGCAAACCATTATTATGTTACATAGTTATTGAATCCCATACCTTTTAAAACATATAAAATACATTTTGCAAAAAAACACATAAATACAATCTGAATATCCTGTAACTTTTCCCGTTAATCAAAATGATCTCTTAATATTTATAAATCCTTTTCCAACTTATATTTACAAAATAAAACACCAAAAAATGGGATTACATATATAAAAAAAATATATAAAAAATACAATCACAAATACATTTCTAAAAAATATATCTTACACTCCCAATCAGTTTTCTATGCTTTCATTCCTTTTTCTGCTATGCAATGTATTAAGTACCTATCACCTAGAACAAGCAGTAGATTTTTTTTTTATTTAAATATTATTAACCCCGTAATCCTCTTTTCAACATGGATCGGATACATCTTTGATGTAAGATCTAAAACATTTGGTGGAATACATTAGGTGACACTGCATCAGAGGAGCCGTCTTTCAGCGGTTTCCGGTGTCCCTTATGCCTTTTGAGCATATAATGTGTGGTGAGTGACATCTCAGGAGAGCCTCCCTTCTCAGTCAATGCCTCTTACAGGGAAACGCGTCAACTAGAGCCGAATTCTGTGATGTCACCACGGATCAGTCTGCAGAGGAGGACCGCAGCTAATTGCTTGTTTGTATGCTTCTTATTGTTTTCATTACATGCAATAGATACTTTTAATAAATGTTGATCTTAACCACTTAAGCCCCGGAAGATTTTACCCCCTTCCTGACCAGGGCCTATTTTGCAATTCGGCACTGCGTGACTTTACCGGACAATTGCGCGGTCGTGCGACGCTGTACCCAAATTAAATTGACGTCCTTTTTTTTTCCACAAACAGAGCTTTATTTTGGTGGTATTTGATCACCTGTGCAATTTTTACTTTTTTTGCGCATAAACAAAAAAAGCGCGTCAATTTTGAAAAAATAACAATATTTTTCACATTTTTTTATTTGAAATTCCCCCCCAAAAAATTTAAAAATGAATTTTTTTAAACATTTTTGGCCAATTTGTTTTCTGCTACATATGTTTGGTAAAAAAAAATTGCAATAAGCGTATTTTGATTGGTTTGCGCAAAAGTTATTGCGTTTACTAACTAAGGGAAAGATTTCTGTCATTTTTGGTGTTTTTTTTTTAACGAGTAATGGCGGCGATCTGCGATTTTTTTGCGGGACTACGACATTGAGGCAGACAGATCGGACCCTTGACTGACATTTTTGACACTTTTGGGGGTACCAGTGTCATTACTACAGTAATCAGTGCTATACATATGCACTGTTACTGTAAAAATGACACTGGCAGGGAAGGGGTTAACTTTATTGGAGAGGCAGGGGTTAAATGTGTCCCTAGGGGCGTGCTTCTTACTGTAAAGGGGCGTGGCTTTTTATGTAACCAAAGAGACATACGATCCTAAATAGCAGGATCGTATGATCTCTGCAGTTACACCAGGGATAATGACAGGCGGCTTTGTTTACATCAGCCGCCTGCCTTTCTCCCTCTGCAGCGGACGATCGCGGGTGGCTGGCGGACATCCGAGCCACCGGTCACTCACGCTGGAATGTCCCTATTGGCTCGCGGGAGAGTGACGTATATATACGTCACTTTACCCAGGAGGGGCTGACCGCCGCCGTATATAGTCGTGCGGCGGTCGGCAAGGGGTTAAGTACTGCACCATGAAGCATCTTCCTTCTTAATCCTTTATGCCTAGGAGAACCCATTGTGGATGTTCCATTCTAATAACAAGAACACACAGAGTATAGCATTCAGGTGGAGCTGAATTGTGTGACGTCACCACGCATCAGTCTGTAGGCGAGGACCGCAGCTAATTGCTTGTTTGTTTGCTTTTTATCGTTTTTGTTACATGTAAGTGCAAAAGATACTTAGATAGATAAGATAGAACATAGATGTTCATCTTATGTACCGCACCATGAAGCCTCTTCCTTCTCAATTCTTTATGCCTGGGAGAACCCATTGTGGATGTTCCATCCTAATAACGAGGACACACGGAGTATGGAGTCCTAGGAGTGGAATACACTCAGTGGCAGATATCTGTGCAAGCAAGTTTATTCTCTATAGTTGGAGATCCAGCCCTTCTGGTAAGAAGTGCATATTGCATGTGGGAAGGAGCACTTTGAAGCATCGTTTTTTAGGAATCACTTTTTGTCACCTACTTTAATGGGACTCTTTTTTTCGCTATTTACTTTTTCATTTTTTCTTTCTTTCTTTATGGACTTAATATGAACATTGATTTGTGAAACATATGGCCTACTGATTTTTGTAACAGGACAATTGCTGGATACAGCAGTCCAATGGCACTTTTCCACTGCAAGTACCGGCTCGGCTCCACTCGGCACTGCTTGGCCCAGCTCGGCTCAGTTTGCTTTTCCACTGCGTGGTACGAGTCAGCACTTTTCAACACTGTATAGGCTCTACTCGACTCAGTTTGCTTTTCCACTAAAGTAGTAAGTGGGTGGGATTACAACGATTCTCTGACCAATCAGTGGCTAGTAGTGACAAACAATCAAGGCTGCATGCAAAGGATTGTGGGATATGGTATAGGTATATGGTATAGGTACGGCCCGCTTGGAACCCCAACTGAGGTGGTACTGTTTAAGCGAGCCGTACCGATCAGTACCATGTAGTGGAAAAGTGCCGCTGTACCAAACAATACCGAACCATTCTAACACGTACCATGCGGTACCATGCAGTGGAAAAGTGCTACAAGTCAGCCAAGACCAGGAGAAAGCTCCCACTAAATATGCTAGTCCCCCACAGGAAGATGTGCTCATGTGACCCCCAAAACTAGGCTCTGCTGCATCCAACATGTTGGCAGCATAGAGGAATTATATCAACAAAGTTTTGTGTTTGCTTACCTAATGTGTGAAATAACCACCTTGTAGCCACTGATCAGAACACCACACCAGGCCTCACACCAGAAGGAACATGTCATCTTCACCTCCATGGACACCTGTCCGGACATTGACCATGGAGGCATTTCGAGGATGACAGTGCAGAACACTAATTATCCTCCAACAGCTCTTATCCTTACAGCGTACTGCACTTGTTCAAGCCCATAGGCTTGGAGGGAAGCCATTGAACACTTTGTGAGGCCCCACACATATGTGGTCCAGGCCTAGTCTCTGAAAGGCACTAAGATAGGGGCCATACCGCTGAAATGAACAGACCAATTAGTAATAAATCCATCCCTCAGACAGAACCTCACCAGCCCCAGCACTCTCCCTCTCCTGAACTGGCTGCTTCTCCATCTTTATACAGAAGTTACTTCACCTCTGCCGAAACACAGCACTGTGTACTGTATTTAGCTGATGCTACATACAGTTTATATAGTGCTGACAGCAAGTGCACCTGTTGGTGAAGAAAACAGTTTGTTTGGACCAGCTTGGTCCAAACATGCTATTTAACCACTTGTCGACCAGTCACGTTGACTGTACTGTGGCAAAGTGGTTCGTTATCGTCTGGCGATGTAGACCTACGTCACCAGACATACCCCTCTCTCAGCGGCGCGCGCACGCCGCCGGAGGCTCGCTCCCGCTGTATTCAGTTACAGCGGGAGTCGGGCCAGGGGAGGAGCGGCGGTGATCACCGCCGCTCTTCCCCGATCGTCGGGGAATCGAGTGTGGAGATCCGCCCGCTAGTGTAAACAAAGCGGGTGGATCTCCTAAGTGACAGGCAGGGTCAGATTGCAGGGTTCAGCATAGCTGAACATGCGATCTGTCCCTGTGTCACTCAGTCACCTCCCCCCACACACGTTAGTAAGCACCAGGCATACATTAACCCCTTGATCACCAATAAAAATTAACCCCTTCCCTGCCAGTGTAATTTTTACAGTAACAGTGCATATGTATAGCACTGATTACTGTAGTAATGTCACTGGTACCCCCAAAAGTGTCAAAAATGTCAGTCAAGGGTCCGATCTGTCCGAGCAATGTCGCAGTCCCGCAAAAAAAAAAAATGCAGATCGCCGCCATTACTCGTTAAAAAAAAAACACCAAAAATTGCAGAAATCTTTCCCTTAGTTTGTAAACGCAATAACTTTAGCGCATACCAATCAAAATACGCTTATTGCGATTTTTTTTACCAAAAATATGTAGCAGAAAACAAATTGGCCTAAAATGATAAAAAATTTTGATTTTTACATTTTTTGGGGGGGAATTTCATATAAAAAAATGTGAAAAATATTGTTATTTTTTCAAAATTGTCGCTCTTTTTTTGTTTATAGCGCAAAAAGTAAAAATCGCACAGGTGATCAAATACCACCAAAAGAAAGCTCTGTTTGTGGGAAAAAAAGGATGTACATTTCGTTTGGACCGCGCAATTGTCAGTTAAAGTCGCACAGTGCCGAATCCCAAAAAGTGGCCTGGACGTAAGACAGCAAAATCCTCCGGTGGTAAAGTGGTTAAAATAACATAGAGTTAGGGTTTAACATTAGTGCTGCACTCACTGTGAAAGTGTTTGTTATGATAACAGGGTTATATAATTATATTATTTTGTTAGTAGTGCATTACAATTCTTTTTTTTTGCATTCCTGAAAGTGTCTATAAGAAAGACTTTATAAAAGTCAAGGATATCAAAAAGTTTGGTCTTTTCATGTATATTATTTATCAATGTTGAATAGACATTAAAACGAATTATTCCATTCACATAAGGGACATGATAATTGATCTCTCTTGGATAATTAGCCAGTTCAATGATTGGCTTCTTATTTGCAGATATATCTTCAAAAAAAATGCTAATGTATAAAATATCCTTAATCAAGAGTCTGCAGATTCAGCGTTGGCAGCCAGTGACCTGAATTATCTGTCTCTGTTTATATATATATATATATATATATATATATATATACACACACAAGAAGCCATAAACCATTTTTTTAATGTATTTGCTTTATTTGCAACAATGCATAAAATTTGATAATTTTTTTTTTTTACTAATGCCTACCATTTGATTTGTTATAATTATGGACACATTTGAAAATGGTTAGTAAGGCTGACTTGCTGTATGTTCTCTCTTGAAAGAGCAGTGCCTATAATACAATTAGCACAACATTGCAAGACAGCAAGTGCCATTGAATTTCAAAATATGGATTAATGCATTGGTCTTGTATTTTCAAAACATAATTTAGTATAAGAAATTTATTTTTTTTAACAATTTTTTAATTATCTTTACAATACTAATACAGTAAATTACTCACAAGATGAAGTTTCTTCTAAGATGGCTGCATTCCTTAGCTCAAGCTCAAATATGCTCACTCTTATGGGATCCTTTCCTGCAACAAACAATTCTGCAAAGTTCTGGAACTTAAAAGTAAAAAAATAAATAAATAAAAAAACATTGTTCAAGCACAGACACTCCACTCAGGATCTACCCTCTAATGTATTTTGCCCCCTAATGGGGTTTAATCGTAGCGGAGGCCACATGTGGTACAGGGAGAATCCTGGGTGGAGTGTTCCTGCTTGTGCTGAACAATAAAGTTGAATTCATCTTTTAAAAATGGTGCGCAGCTTCAGAACTTTGCTAAACAGTAAAATGTTACTATACACGTTGCTTTTTGCAAAGAGCATTGCCTTAAAGCAGTATTAAACCCAAAAGCAAACATTTATTATTTGCAGTTTACCAATTCCTAAATTTGATTGCTGTATTAATTTCCTTTTTTAGGCTTACTTTCTTCTATTTTCATCTGATGATTCAGCCAGTAAGTCTGTTGTTTTTTTAACAAAAAAGGTCTCTTGCAGATACAGAGACGAGACAAACCATTTAAAGTGGAACTAAACCGTCCTATCCTTTTCAGCCAAGGAAGCTCTCTTCTTATCCTTTTCAACCAAGAAGGCTGTCATCTGCCATTATAGCTTGTTATAAAGTTTTAGCTGGAGTTCAGCTTCAATTTGTTACTGTATTTAAATCTGCTAGTACTTCTAACACCCCCTTCCCTCAGACTGACAATGTTGCGCTCAAAATCTGCTGCTAGTGCTCATTCATCCACAGTGGTGTCTGTATAATGCAGGGAGTATGTTACTGGCCAAGGTTACCAAGGGAAAAAAGAGGGGAAAAAGCATATAAAAGAAACAAATCTAATGATCGATAAGTTGTATTATAGTACATTTTTGGTTTTGGGTTTAATACTGCTTTAAAATGCAGAGCTGTTGGAATGATAAAATTAAATTGAGTAAGACTTTTCTCTATATTTATTAAACAGGAAGAGAACATGAAGGAAAATTTGCACCCTTCACTTGATCATGTTAACTGACACAGCTTAGATATCTTACATTATAAGTGTTACGTTTTTTTTGTCTTAGCTTAAACATAAAGTATAATAAAATGCTATGATTAAAGCTAAACTGAAGGCAAACAAATAAGTATACACATGATATACATATGAGAGCTGTTTTAACTGGCAGAGATATTGGGGTTGAATTACTAAAGTTGGAGAGTGCAAAATTTGGTGCAGCTCTGCATAGAAAACAATCAGCTTCCAGTTTTTTGGCAGTGCTTAATTGAACAAGTGGAAGTTAAAAGCTGATTGGCTACCATGCACAGCTGCGCCAGATTTTGTACTCTTTAGTTTAAGTAAATCAACCTCATTGTAACATACAGGAAAATCTGTGTAATATAATAAGCGCCTCTAAGCAATAAAATAGGCTGGTCATCAATCGATCATTTTGCTTGTAGTGGGTACAAGTACTTGCATAATCTGTCTGATATACAAAGGGGTGCTGAAAACTTTTAGGCCCAACTGCAAAGGGAATGATCTAAAGCTATGAAACTTACATGCTACAGGCGGTCTGTATTTCATAAAATTCACCCCGAAGCAAAACACAATTGGCACATAATTTCCTACGTTTCTCGTTTCTTTAACCCTTCCAAAAGAAATTCTGATGTATGGTCACTGAAATGCTGCTCTGCTGATGCTATCACCGCTGAATCATTTGAACATTTCCTTTATTTCAAATTATGTTTAAGGTTTGAAAACGGCAAATAGTCAGATGGAGCAAGTGAACAGCGTGAATGGCCTGTGTACTAAGTCACCAAATTCTTTAAAACATCCTCACCAGTAGCAATCCTGCAACGAGAGAACACATTTCTCCAGCTTCCCTTGTCTTTTTTTCTTTCAAGCCCTCTTTTAATTAGCAGAGCACCTTAGAATCATATTCTGTAAATTGTTTGTCGCTTTTACAGTTAGTCAGTCATCAAAATACTTTACTAATCCCAAAAAACATGGCTTTTACCTTTCTTGCTGTCTTTTACACCTGCACATAATGACAAGTTCTCCTTGGGTCCCCAGACAGTTTTGTTCCTCTTTAGCATATACGTATAGGTTTATCTGAACTCCTACTGTCATGGTATACCCTATTTGTTTTTTTTCAAATCTTAAAAATATTACTTACTTTTCCATCTTTCTCTATTAGGGGTTGTTAAGCTTTCTATTTGAGGACCCACATAAGAAAATTGTCACCCTACTGGAACCCAAGAAGAACAATTTTACCAAAACTGCAGAAAAGTCCTACAAATATTAATTAACTGTAAAAAATAATAATAAAACACACATATATACACACACAGAAAATAATGCAGATCTTTTTGTATAATACATCATGGGGAAGGGTGGAAGAGTACAAATAGGCAGGGCTTTTTTTCAGAAGGAACGTGGCGGAACACAGTTCCGGTACCTTCAGTACTGAATGGTACTGTATTTAATGGCAAGGGGTGCTGGAGTGTGCGGGAGGGTCTATTGATACTGGCTGCTGGGGGATCTATCCTTGCTGGAGTGGATCTTTTTTTGCATGGTTGTTTATTGTTTCTGGAGAGGTCAATTGTTGCTGATTTGCTGGAGGGGGGCTTATGATGCTGGGAAGTCAATTGTTGCTGGATAGGACCTGCTTTTGAGGAAGGGGTCTATTGATGTTGGCTGCTGGCAGATCTGTGGTTGCTGGGGAGAGTCTATTGCTGGTGGATGCAAGGGATGCATTTTACTGTTTTTCTTGCTATTATTGCCAAATTCCATACAAATTACTTAGCACCACAAAATGACACGTGGCTCTGTATTCTCTAAAGGGGGCAGCACTGAGAGGTTGAGGGGTTGAATCAAGAAATGGTGCTCGGGGGTGGGTAGGGGCAGATACAAGAATTGACCCAGAAAGGGGGAGTTCCTGCAACTATTCTCTGAGAAAAAAAAGCCCTGCAAATAAGAACCCCTGCAGAACCTTGCCTAAATTGATGGTATGATACTAGCTGTCTACCCATATATACAAACTGATTCTGCCTCAAATGACTTGCCCTTTAACAACTAAAACAGTTTTTTAAGCTTGCCATCAAAGAATACCTCGCATCTTGTGCTTTTGTTTTGTGGATACCTTGTTAAAAATATGTTTTAGCCATTTTAAGCTTGGTTAAATTTAGGATTTTCAACATTAAAAACCTACCACCATATAAGCCATTGTGGGCGCTCTTCACCATTTTTGCAAACTTTAAGAAAGTCAAGAGAAATAAAACTATTGATGTATTTTTTTATTTATTTATTTTAGTAGTTGAGTTTTCCAACTTGTCCTGAGTCTTTTCACATCACAACCTTGGCTGGGTGGTTGAGTTGCTTCTGCTCCCTATAAATATTTGTGCTGTCAATCATAGTCAGTGTGCTATCACATACCATTGATCCGATGATTCTGCTTTTGGATACAAAGTCAATTGGTGAACCATCCCAAATATGCCAGTGACTTGGGTCCATACCCAAAGTTTAATAAACACTGGTTTATGTAAATTTGCATATATGTAGGCAGACAAATATTTAGACCAATAATGTATATATTAGTGTCTCATCTCTAATCCTGTTTCTCTGTTCCCCACTAAAATACATTTGCCTTCTCACTGTTATCACTGTTCTATGGTTTACTGGTTTCTCTCTGCTATTTGCTATTGTTCCACCAATATTTTGTGACCGCTTGGTATCACACTCTCCAACACTGGTCTTTTCTCACTTCAGCAAAGCAATTTTTTTTTGTTGGACAAGGCAATAGGACAGCAAATAGGTGAGAGGACCAATTTCTTGAAACATGGTAAATGTGCCGTAGTGGGGACTTGCCAAGGTAATTTTAACTCTTTCCTCCACCCATAGTAAAAGTACAGGAATGGACATTAAAATAAATATTGGCATACACAGAGTGATTAAAAAAAAATTAAATAAAAGTATTTAAGGAATCCTTAAATGTCTAAACTTTAAAGTATAGCTAGAAGTAGCTAAAGTATAGCTAAAGTAAGTAAGTATCAAAGTAAGTAAGTAATTGTTAGAGCCCCAGTTATTTTTGCTATTTGTGTTTTGTTGTGGAGATTTCCCTTCACGTCTGTTTCTGGTGTAAAAGAAAAACCCCTCTTAGCTTGCACCAGAACCAGTGCTCCCATGGGAGAATTTTCACTCTTCACTCCATCCAAATCTAAGAGAGACTTTTTGGCTTTATTTATGTATCCATTAATTTAAAATAGCTATTTCTATGAAAATATGTTATAATTACCTGATTTCCACCCTATTGTTATACTACTTTTGACAGGTGTACTTATCCATAATTTGCACAATCAGTCAGAGACATTTTATCTCCTAGGATTTGGTGAACAAAGCTCAGCACTCTTTCTGCTCTTTGCACTGTTTCTGTTAATGTATTTGGTCACTGTTTTTGGAAACCTCGGAATTACAGGGCTTATACTAACAAATAACCATCTTCAGAGCCCCATGTACTTTTTCCTTTTCAACCTAGCATTCATTGATCTTTTGTATTCCTCGGTAGGGTTGAGCGAACACCTAGATTTCCGTGTTCAGCAAAACGTAATTAAGAGCATGGCAAGTGCTCTGCAAACAAATGTGGATAGGGAAATAACTTAAAACAACAAAAAAAAACAGAAAAATAAAACAATGTTCTTCTTCATCTCTGAAGGACGAGGCCCATATGGAGTAGGAGGGAGGTTAAGGTGGTGGTGGATGTGGCGGTGACATAGGCGTGCGCACAGGGTGTGCTGGGTGTGCCTGGGCACACCCTAATCACCTAGGGCACATAGCATTGCCAGTGAGGAGATGGGAAAGATCTCCCTGGGACCTGCTCTGCTCTATTTCTCCTTGCCTACAGGTACATGGCCCCGATACATTACTCTCCCTGCTGGCAAACACATGCATGTGTATTTCAACTTTGGGGTGCACACCTTAATGCAATAGGCTGCGCACACCTATGGGCGGTGTAGGTGGAAGCGGCGGTGGAGGAGGACCAGGGCCGGATTAACAGCATCATGGGCTTGGTGCTGAGGATTTTGAAGGGCCTTAGGGCCGTGCCTTGCCATGCACCCAGAGGAGGAAGGGTGCAGCCATGCATGCCTAATTCAACATGGGATGCTGTCTCTGAAGCCCATAAACACATCCATGCATCGCCAACTGTCCCTCCTTGTCCGGCCTTCACGCTATGTGGGGAGGTTCTGAGGGTGCTGCCTGGGGAAGCGAGCATAGAAGCCAGACTTCTGTGTTTACAAGTGACAGAAGAGCGGTAACAGTGAATATGGCCAACCCGGGGCCTATATAAAAGGTAGGGGCCTGGAGCTGCAGCTCCAATAGCCCCTACATTAATCTGGCCCTGAGGAGGAGGACGAGGTAGCCAACACTGCTTCTTTTCACAAATTTTAAATGAGGGTACACCCCAAAAGAGTGAGAAAGAGCAAAAATGGAACAATGGGTGGGTAAGGTCGGTATCCATTGCTATTCTGCATAAGGTACGGAAAAGTCCCGTGGGATCCATGCCTGGTTCATTTTAATGAACGTGAGCTTGTCCACATTGTCTCTGGACAGGCGGCTGCGCTTGTCTGTTATAACGCCCCCAGCCGTGCTAAATACCCGTTCAGATAATACACTGGCTGCAGGGCACGCCAGCACCTCCAAGGCGTAAAGGGCAAGCTCAGGCCATGTGCCCAATTTGGAGACCCAGAAGTTGAAGGGGGCAGACCCGTCATTCACTACATGTAGGCGTGTGCACACATACTGCTCCACCATGTTGGTAAAATGCTGCCTCCTGCTAAGACGTTCCATCTGAGCTGCTGGTGCTGCTGTTTGTTGTGGCGTGCTGACAAAGCTTTTCCACATTTCGGCCATGCTAACCCTGCCTTCTGAGGTGCTGGCGGTGCCCTGGTTGCGTTGGCGACCTCCTCCTCCTCCTCCTCTGCCTTGTGCTTCCACTGTGGCCCCGCTGTCAGATGGGAATGCCAGCAGCATGGCGTCTACCAGCGTGCGCTTGTACTCGCGCATCTTGCGATCGCGCTCCAGTGAGTGAATTAAGGACGGTACGTTGTCCTTGTAACGGGGATCCAGCAGCGTGGCCACCCAGTAATCAGCACAAGTTAGAATGTGGGCAACTCGGCGGTCGTTGTGGAGACACTGCAGCATGTAATCGCTCATGTGTGCCAGGCTGCCCAGAGGCAACGAAAGGCTGTCCTCTGTGGGAGGTGTATGGTCCGTGTCCTCTGTATCCCCCCAGCCACGCACCAGTGATGGCCATGAGCTGGCCTGGGTGCCACCCTGCTGTGAACATGGTTCCATCTCCTCCTCCAGCTCCTCCTCCTCCTCATCCTCCTCATCCTCCAGAACTGTGCCCCTGCTGGACAATTGCGTCCCTGGCGTTTGCGTGTGCAGGAACCCACCCTCGGAGCCCCTTGCGAATGACTGCCCTGAAAGCCTTGGAAATGTTACCTCTTCATCCTCCTCCTCCTCCTCATCCTGTGCCACATCCTCTTCCATCATCGCCCGAATTGTTTTTTCAAGGAGGCATAGAAGTGGGATAGTTAAGCTGAGAACGGCGTCATTGCCACTGGCCATGTTGGTGGAGTACTCAAAACAGCGCAACAAGGCACACAGGTCTCGCATGGAGGCCCAGTTAAATTAAATAGCGGAATAGAAAATATGATCCAAAAAAAGTGTATGTATATCACACGTACACAACCACACTAGGCCCCAATTACTATTGTTTGTACCCCTAAAAGGCTAGATGAGGAGTAGGGGGAGTATGGAACAGGCAGCACCCTCAAACCTTCAGAAGTATGAGATGAACCCCAACAACTTGGAAAGGTGGATCTCTCTCACACGTACCGACACAGACTATCCCGCAATTCAATTGATCCTCAAAGGTTTTTATTGAATAGCGGAATAGGAAATATGATCAAAAAAAGTGTATGTATCTCGCACGTACACAACCACACTAGGCCCCAATTACTATTGTTTGTACCCCTAAAAGGCTAGATGAGGAGTAGGGGGGGTATGGAACAGGCAGCACCCTCAAACCTTCAGAAGTATGAGATGAACCCCAACAACTTGGAAAGGTGGATCTCTCTCACACGTACCGACACAGACTATCCCGCAATTCAATTGATCCTCAAAGGTTTTTATTGAATAGCGGAATAGGAAATATGATCAAAAAAAGTGTATGTATCTCGCACGTACACAACCACACTAGGCCCCAATTACTATTGTTTGTACCCCTAAAAGGCTAGATGAGGAGTAGGGGGGGTATGGAACAGGCAGCACCCTCAAACCTTCAGAAGTATGAGATGAACCCCAACAACTTGGAAAGGTGGATCTCTCTCACACGTACCGACACAGACTATCCCGCAATTCAATTGATCCTCAAAGGTTTTTATTGAATAGCGGAATAGGAAATATGATCAAAAAAAGTGTATGTATCTCGCACGTACACAACCACACTAGGCCCCAATTACTATTGTTTGTACCCCTAAAAGGCTAGATGAGGAGTAGGGGGGGTATGGAACAGGCAGCACCCTCAAACCTTCAGAAGTATGAGATGAACCCCAACAACTTGGAAAGGTGGATCTCTCTCACACGTACCGACACAGACTATCCCGCAATTCAATTGATCCTCAAAGGTTTTTATTGAATAGCGGAATAGGAAATATGATCAAAAAAAGTGTATGTATCTCGCACGTACACAACCACACTAGGCCCCAATTACTATTGTTTGTACCCCTAAAAGGCTAGATGAGGAGTAGGGGGGGTATGGAACAGGCAGCACCCTCAAACCTTCAGAAGTATGAGATGAACCCCAACAACTTGGAAAGGTGGATCTCTCTCACACGTACCGACACAGACTATCCCGCAATTCAATTGATCCTCAAAGGTTTTTATTGAATAGCGGAATAGGAAATATGATCAAAAAAAGTGTATGTATCTCGCACGTACACAACCACACTAGGCCCCAATTACTATTGTTTGTACCCCTAAAAGGCTAGATGAGGAGTAGGGGGGGTATGGAACAGGCAGCACCCTCAAACCTTCAGAAGTATGAGATGAACCCCAACAACTTGGAAAGGTGGATCTCTCTCACACGTACCGACACAGACTATCCCGCAATTCAATTGATCCTCAAAGGTTTTTATTGAATAGCGGAATAGGAAATATGATCAAAAAAAGTGTATGTATCTCGCACGTACACAACCACACTAGGCCCCAATTACTATTGTTTGTACCCCTAAAAGGCTAGATGAGGAGTAGGGGGGGTATGGAACAGGCAGCACCCTCAAACCTTCAGAAGTATGAGATGAACCCCAACAACTTGGAAAGGTGGATCTCTCTCACACGTACCGACACAGACTATCCCGCAATTCAATTGATCCTCAAAGGTTTTTATTGAATAGCGGAATAGGAAATATGATCAAAAAAAGTGTATGTATCTCGCACGTACACAACCACACTAGGCCCCAATTACTATTGTTTGTACCCCTAAAAGGCTAGATGAGGAGTAGGGGGGGTATGGAACAGGCAGCACCCTCAAACCTTCAGAAGTATGAGATGAACCCCAACAACTTGGAAAGGTGGATCTCTCTCACACGTACCGACACAGACTATCCCGCAATTCAATTGATCCTCAAAGGTTTTTATTGAATAGCGGAATAGGAAATATGATCAAAAAAAGTGTATGTATCTCGCACGTACACAGCCACACTAGGCCCCAATTACTATTGTTTGTACCCCTAAAAGGCTAGGAGTAGGGGGAGTATGGAACAGGCAGCACCCTCAAACCTTCAGAAGTATGAGATGAACCCCAACAACTTGGAAAGGTGGATCTCTCTCACACGTACCAACACAGACTATCCCCCAATTTAACTGATCCCCAAAGGTTTTTGATTAAATAGCGGAATAGAAAATATGATCCCAAAAAAGTGTATGTATATCACACGTACACAACCACACTAGGCCCCAATTACTATTGTTTGTACCCCTAAAAGGCTAGGAGTAGGGGGAGTATGGAACAGGCAGCACCCTCAAACCTTCAGAAGTATGAGATGAACCTCAACAACTTGGAAAGGTGGATCTCTCTCACACGTACCAACACAGACTATCCCCCAATTTAACTGATCCCCAAAGGTTTTTGATTAAATAGCGGAATAGAAAATATGATCCCAAAAAAGTGTATGTATATCACACGTACACAACCACACTAGGCCCCAATTACTATTGTTTGTACCCCTAAAAGGCTAGGAGTAGGGGGAGTATGGAACAGGCAGCACCCTCAAACCTTCAGAAGTATGAGATGAACCTCAACAACTTGGAAAGGTGGATCTCTCTCACACGTACCAACACAGACTATCCCCCAATTTAACTGATCCCCAAAGGTTTTTGATTAAATAGCGGAATAGAAAATATGATCCCAAAAAAGTGTATGTATATCACACGTACACAACCACACTAGGCCCCAATTACTATTGTTTGTACCCCTAAAAGGCTAGGAGTAGGGGGAGTATGGAACAGGCAGCACCCTCAAACCTTCAGAAGTATGAGATGAACCCCAACAACTTGGAAAGGTGGATCTCTCTCACACGTACCAACACAGACTATCCCCCAATTTAACTGATCCCCAAAGGTTTTTGATTAAATAGCGGAATAGAAAATATGATCCCAAAAAAGTGTATGTATATCACACGTACACAACCACACTAGGCCCCAATTACTATTGTTTGTACCCCTAAAAGGCTAGGAGTAGGGGGAGTATGGAACAGGCAGCACCCTCAAACCTTCAGAAGTATGAGATGAACCCCAACAACTTGGAAAGGTGGATCTCTCTCACACGTACCAACACAGACTATCCCCCAATTTAACTGATCCCCAAAGGTTTTTGATTAAATAGCGGAATAGAAAATATGATCCCAAAAAAGTGTATGTATATCACACGTACACAACCACACTAGGCCCCAATTACTATTGTTTGTACCCCTAAAAGGCTAGGAGTAGGGGGAGTATGGAACAGGCAGCACCCTCAAACCTTCAGAAGTATGAGATGAACCCCAACAACTTGGAAAGGTGGATCTCTCTCACACGTACCAACACAGACTATCCCCCAATTTAACTGATCCCCAAAGGTTTTTGATTAAATAGCGGAATAGAAAATATGATCCCAAAAAAGTGTATGTATATCACACGTACACAACCACACTAGGCCCCAATTACTATTGTTTGTACCCCTAAAAGGCTAGGAGTAGGGGGAGTATGGAACAGGCAGCACCCTCAAACCTTCAGAAGTATGAGATGAACCTCAACAACTTGGAAAGGTGGATCTCTCTCACACGTACCAACACAGACTATCCCCCAATTTAACTGATCCCCAAAGGTTTTTGATTAAATAGCGGAATAGAAAATATGATCCCAAAAAAGTGTATGTATATCACACGTACACAACCACACTAGGCCCCAATTACTATTGTTTGTACCCCTAAAAGGCTAGGAGTAGGGGAAGTATGGAACAGGCAGCACCCTCAAACCTTCAGAAGTATGAGATGAACCTCAACAACTTGGAAAGGTGGATCTCTCTCACACGTACCAACACAGACTATCCCCCAATTTAACTGATCCCCAAAGGTTTTTGATTAAATAGCGGAATAGAAAATATGATCCCAAAAAAGTGTATGTATATCACACGTACACAACCACACTAGGCCCCAATTACTATTGTTTGTACCCCTAAAAGGCTAGGAGTAGGGGGAGTATGGAACAGGCAGCACCCTCAAACCTTCAGAAGTATGAGATGAACCCCAACAACTTGGAAAGGTGGATCTCTCTCACACGTACCAACACAGACTATCCCCCAATTTAACTGATCCCCAAAGGTTTTTGATTAAATAGCGGAATAGAAAATATGATCCCAAAAAAGTGTATGTATATCACACGTACACAACCACACTAGGCCCCAATTACTATTGTTTGTACCCCTAAAAGGCTAGATGAGGAGTAGGGGGAGTATGGAACAGGCAGCACCCTCAAACCTTCAGTATGAGATTGTGTTCACTGTACCCCACAAAGATTGAGTTCACTGCACCCCACAATGATTGTGTTCACTGCACCCCACAAAGATTGTGTTCACTGCACCTCACAAAGATTGTGTTCACTGTACCCCCCAAAGATTGTGTTCACTGCACCCCACAAAGATTCTGTTCACTGTACCCCACAAAGATTGTGTTCACTGCACCCCAAAAAGATTGTGTTCACTGCACCCCAAAAAGGATGTTGTTCACTGCACCCCAAAAAGGATGTTGTTCACTCCACCCCAAAAAGATTGTGTTCACTGCACCCCACAAAGATTGTGTTCACTGCACCCCAAAAAGATTGTGTTCACTGCACCCCAAAAATGATTTTGTTCACTGCACCCCAAAAAGGATTTTGTTCACTGCACCCCAAAAAGGATGTTGTTCACTCCACCCCAAAAAGATTGTGTTCACTGCACCCCAAAAAGATTGTGTTCACTGCACCCCACAAAGGATTTTGTTCACTGCACCCCAAAAAGATTGTGTTCACTGCACCCCAAAAAGGATGTTGTTCACTGCACCCCAAAAAGGATTTTGTTCACTGCACCCCAAAAAGATTGTGTTCACTGCACCCCACAAAGGATTTTGTTCACTGCACCCCACAAAGATTGTGTTCACTGCACACCAAAAAGGATTGTGTTCACTGCACCCCAAAAAGATTTTGTTCACTGCACCCCAAAAAGATTGTGTTCACTGCAGCCCAAAAAGATTGTGTTCACTGCAGCCCAAAAAGATTGTGTTCACTGCAGCCCAAAAAGATTGTGTTCACTGCAGCCCAAAAAGATTGTGTTCACTGCAGCTCACACACAGAAAAATGGATGTGGATCACTGACACCTGCCTATCTCCAATCCCACACCACACAGCAATATCGATTGTAGTTTGTAGAACACAGTTTCCCTAAAATTCAGCAGACTCTGTCCCTAACAGGATTGAGAAGAGATCGTAGATCAGGATTGAGTGCAGACCCCACCCCCCACACAGCAATATCGATTGTAGTTTGTAGAAGACACTGACCCTATATAATTCAGCAGACTCTATCCCTAAAATGCCTACAACTCGCCCTGCCTAAACACTCCGACCTGTCCCTCAATTCTATCCGGACACAAATGGTTTTTTCCTGCCTATCTTTCCCTAATCAGCAGCCAGCACGTTGATGTGTGCTCTGTCCCTGAATCTAAGCAGCATAATGACGCCGCTGCGGCTGCCTCGAACTTATAAAGACTTGGTCACATGCTTCAGACGGCCAATCACAGCTACTGAGACATTTGCAGGCATGGCTGGGATGGCTTAAGGCACACCAGTTAAACGATTGTTGATTGGCTGTTGAAAGCCCGCCATGAAAAGAGCGCCAAAGCATGCAAAACCCGGAAATAAAACGACCGAACACGGATTTTTACCCGAACATACAGTAAAGTGTCCGTGTCCGTGTTCGGGTACAAAAAATCCAATTATTCGGTACGAACACGAATAATACAGTCCGTGTTCGCTCAACACTATTCCTCGGGTATTACACCTAAAATGCTGGCTGACTTGATTTCAGCAGAAAAGAGTATATCTTACTTGGGATGTGCCTCCCAAATGTACTTCTTTATTGCCCTTGGGAGCACTGAAAGTTTTCTTCTCGCTGTAATGGCAATAGATCGCTATGCAGCAATATGTAACCCACTTCTCTATCTAAGGATTATGACTAAAGAAAAATGTCTTAAGTTACTGAGTGGTTCTTACTTTGGTGGCTTTCTTCATTCTTTAATACAGACATGCTGCACATTTCGCCTTTCATTTTGTAGCTCCCATGAAATTGATCACTTCCTTTGTGATATTCCACCTTTACTAAAGCTCTCCTGTATGGATACTTTCACAAATGAGCTTATTCTGTCATTATTTGCATCCTTTGTAGCAGTCGGCTCTGTTATTGTAATAGTTATTTCTTATACTTCTATTTTACGTGCTGTTTTTAGAAGTCGTTCTTTACAGGGAAGACGAAAAGCATTCTCCACCTGTGGCTCTCATTTCATTTGTGTCATTCTTTTCTATAGCACAATTCTCTTTACGTATCTAAGACCAAGCTCAATATATTCTTTACAACAAGACAAGATTATCTCAGTAGTGTATACAATGGTTATCCCAATGCTGAACCCTCTTATTTACAGTTTGAGAAATCAAGAAATTAAGCTTGCTCTGAGGAATTTTATTAAAATGTTTAGAAATGCATAGTTTTAGAGATTGGTGTGCTAAAAAAGAACACATTATGCTGCATTATTTTAGAATTTTACATTTTTGCAGTATTCCTATCAAGGGTACCCTCAAGTTTTGATGCTTTTATTAGCTAAGTGATTTCATTCATTACAAAGATGTGTGGCTTATAGCGAATAAAAATGGTAAACCCTTTAATTTTCAAATCAATTACTGAACGTATTAGACAGCCAGAGAATTGAAACTGAACAGGTAGAACTTCTAAGGATTGCACAACCCTGTTAATGTTTTTGAAAGAAATAGTTACTTGAGTGTAGTAGGATGCTACCAAATGCAAACCCTTGTGGGTTATATTTGCTTTAAACTAGTGTAGCAGGTTTTCCAGGCATTGGGCCTTATATGGGTCTGTCATTGTTACCAGTGACACCTATAGCCCTTTTAAGCTGAATACCCAAGTGTGAGAGTTGAGACAATGACCATTCCGGCATCTTTGGTTTGTTTTGTTTATTTGAAAATGGGGATGGGATGGGATCTGGCTCAACTAGGTACAACTGGGACACTTTGCAGGAGATCTTCCTCAAATCAGGAGAAAAAGGTACCGGTTGCTGGGTAGCAAAAGAGTCAGTTGTTGCAGTGCGACCTTTCTCAATGTGCTATCTTTAACCATGCCTACCATGTGATCGTTTGTCAAAGTCTCCTGAGGGGAGGTCATGAGGCAGACACTTCATTCCCCCAGGGATTACCGGTATTATGGGAAGGTTAAAAAGACTTGTGCAAGTCTGACTGAAACACAGTAGAGATGCATCAACTAAGCTGAATAAAATTACTGAGTTCCAGAGGTTCAAATTAGTGCCTTATCTTTGATATAGATGTGTATATCAGTGTTGCTGTGGGAAATGTGTGCGATTTGGAATTGGAAGATGGAAGCTGGGTATGATGTAGCAAACAACTATAAGTGACTATACTGAGTGAAGATAGTATGCCTCTCAGGTCTAGGGCCTAAGCTGAGTAGTCAGAGTGGACTTCTTGAGGAGAAAGTAAGAGATCTCTGGCGATGAATAATAAGACCAATAGGTGTAAACTAGTCTGTGTCTGCAGAGTGTGATGCTGAATTTCAAAAGCCCCAGATACTTAAAGCGGAGTTCCAGACACAAAATCGACATTATCGATTTTGGGCCATCCGCTTGCTTTTGGTCACGTGAAAAAGAAATGGATAGTTACGATTTTTTTTTTGTTTACTTACCTTGTTATTGAATAAAAATATACTCACCTTTCTTCCACTTCCTCCCTCTGCGGCCGCGGCCCGCGCCGTCACTCCCTCTTTGCATTGATTCCTGGGAGCTGAACGCCATCGCTCCCAGGAATCAATGCGCCTGCACCGGCCCCGCTCGTCACTTCTGATGTGGGCGGTCATTCCCTGCTAAACAGCTTCTGGGCTTGCACAGAAGCTGTGGAGGGATGACACGCTCGCACCGGAAGTCACGAGCGAGGCCGGTGCAGGCGCATTCTGGGAGAAGAGGACACGGAAGAGGACGTAGAAGAGGACGCGCTGGCTTCAGCTGCCCACATCCGAGATGGCAGTGCTGGAGAAGAAATTTTCAAGGTAAGTATTTCTTCTAAAAGGTAAGTGCGACCCGGGACAGTACAGAGGCTATCCATTGTGGAATGTACTAGCCCTGACTGTCCCGGGGATATTTTTATCTAAATTTCACCCCTGAGGCCAGAACTCCGCTTTAATTGAGGCACTGTTAAAATCACTGCTCCTCGCCAAACTGAATTTTTTAACTTAACCTCTACCTTCTTTTCGGTTTAGTACATGTCCCCTGGGGCAGTGCCCAGCCCTGGTGCCATTTGTTAGTCAATAGGGATGATCGAACGGTTCGGGTCGACCATCGGTTTGACCCGAACATTGGCTGTTCGAAATTCGGCCGAATGTCGAACTTTTTGTGGTAAAAGCTCGGAATTCGGCCACCAGAACCGCCCAAAATGCAATGGGACAGGAACTGGGCTTTAAAAGAGTGTGATTGGCCCAGAAACGTCAGTAAAAGCCAATTGAGGGGGCAGGAGTCTGCTAGGAATGTGATTGGAGTGACTACGGGGTCCAGAGGCCAATCAGTAGTGAATACGCCCCCCAGTTTATAACATAGCCCCGCCAAACCTCTAACACTGTAATACAGGGGCTGTGGAAGAGAGTGGAAGCATTTGTGTTACTCCTGCTGTATGGAGCTGTTCTTTTAGTGTGAGGAAAGGGATATGCAGTGTAGTTAGGGTACTATATACCACTATAGTTAGATTCAATAATCTAGTTTCTGTAGGGATACCTTTAAGTGTCAGGGTGACCGTAGTGTAATTAGGTGACCTGACTCTGCCATGTCAGGGTGACCGTTGTGTAGTTTAGGGTGAACTGACTCTGCCATGCCAGGGTGACCGAACTCTTCCATGTCAGGGTGACTGTAGTGTAGTTTAGCTGACTCTGCCTGCCAATGCAATACCAGGGTGACCAAACACTTCCATGTCAGGGTGACCGTAGTGTTGTTTAGCTGACTCTGCCTGCCAATGCCATATCAGGGTGACCAAACTCTTCCATGTCAGGGTGACCGTAGTGTCGTTTAGCTGACTCTGCCTGCCAATGCCATATCAGGGTGACCAAACTCTTCCATGTCAGTGTGACCGTAGTGTAGTTTAGCTGACTCTACCTGCCAATGCCATACCAGGGTGACCAAACTCTTCCATGTCAGGGTGACCGTAGTGTAGTTTAGCTGACTCTGCCTGCCATACCAGGGTGACCAAACTCTTCCATGTCAGGGTGACCGTAGTGTAGTTTAGCTGACTCTGCCTGCCATACCAGGGTGACTGAACTCTTCCATGTCAGGGTGACCATAGTGTCGTTTAGCTGACTCTGCCTGCCATACCAGGGTGACCAAAATCTGCTATGTCAGGGTGACCCCACTATGCAGATTTTGGGTTAGGGGTATATATATATATATATATATATATATATATATATATATATATATATATATATGTGTGTATATATATGTATATGTATATATACACAGACACACACACATATATATATATATATATATATATATATATATATATATATATATATATATATATATACTAGGGCTGCGCATCTTCACTTACCTCACAATTCGATGCGATTACGATTATTAGGGTCGTGATTCAATATGATTCGATTCCGCGATGCATCACGATGCATCACGATTACTGCCCAATGCCCATGCCCAGCCCACTGCCCAATGGTTTTCAAAACTTTATAAAAAAAAACAAACAATCAAGCAGTCACAAATAAAAGAATCCTTTTTATTTTCATTTGCTTCAAAGGACACTTTCCTGGACCCTGTCATGGCCTGCAAGCCCTGCATACTTTAGTGCACTTGCACTGCAAACATATAGGAAGGTCTGAAAATGCAAACAGCATAGCAGATACAGACAACAACACTAGTATTTTACTAGAAGTAACAGTAAAATTAGTAAAAAACTGTAGTAGTGCAGTTTACTGCTTCATAAAATAAAATATTAATATAAGCCAGGCCTACCACCATTTAAAGTACAACTAAAGGCAAAACTTTTTTGATTTTGGATAAAGTTTGGCCTATAGTTGTACTTTAAAGGCAAGCCAAGATAGAAGAAGCCAGCCAGCCAGCCAGCCAAGCTAATATTCTTGTGAAAATGGTCATCATAAATTCCCACAAAACATTATATATAAATCCTTTTATGTGAATATGCATTGCAATAAATTCCAGGTGTGCCATAACCTGTCCTCTACAAAACAGAGCACTTCCTGACTAGTAGCAAACATCAAGGGTGAACCTGGCAATAGTGCACTGTTGCATAACTTCCATGTTCACCGTGATGTTTGTTTCCCTCTGCAACTGCCAGTCAACTCAAGTGAGTTGATTGGCTGCTAGAGGGGAGTTACAAATTTAAGCACCCAATCCCCCACAGCACTGACAAACACTGAGAGTGAGTCCCCCCCTTGCCCAGACCCCCACAGCTGACAGTGACACTGACAGAGACCTGGATGTCCCACTGTCCCACACCTTCCCCAATCCCCCACAGCACTGACAAACACTGAGTGAGTCCCCCCCTTGCCCAGACCCCCACAGTTGACACTGACAGAGACCCCCAGGCCCCCACTGACACTCAGAGAGAGCCCTCCTGGCTGCCAGACTGCCACAGTAGAACAGTACCCCCGGGCCCCGACCGTCCCCTGTCCCAGCCCCCCCCATCAGACATCCCCCAGAGATACAGACGAGACCCCCATGAATGTCATGATTATACAATTATTTGTTCGGACTAGTACATACCTGCTGCTGTGTGACTGTGTGGGTTGTTGTGCACTGCATTGCAGAGGAGGACAGGTGCTGTGCTGCTCTGTGGCGGGCGGCTGGCGTCACTGGCAGTGGCGGCGTGGCGGCGGCTGGGCCTGGGACGGTCGGCTACGGTGAGGCTGGCGGCGCTGGCTGGCTGCGATGGGGACGCACTTGGGGCTCCTCGCTCCTGTGCTGTGGAGTGTGGACTGGCTTCTGGCTTGTGGCTTGGCTGGCTGGCTTCTTGGCTGCAAGGCCGCAGGTGGGACGCCGATACACGCGGGGGATGTCTTGCTGCGCCTCGGCCCGGGTCAAAGAGACGGAAGGGGAGGGGCGGAGCCTTTTTATTAAGCTCCTGCCACTAACCCACCAATCCGCTGCCGATCTTGTGACTTTTTCTCCCTTGCGCGATATGGCGTGGCCGCGGCTGATGACGTCATTTCCTAATCGATTATGCCGGCAACCCGCATCGAAGCAGAATCGCGAAGGGTCGAATCGCGATGCATCGATCTTTCGATTATATTCAGCAGCCCTAATATATACCCCTATACAGAAGTTCAGATGTCATGCCTGCCTCCAAACGCCCAAAAAACGTCTGAAAAACGCCTGAAACAAAAATGCCCAGGTGTGAAAGGAGGGTAACACCATCCCTGCGCTACTAAAATTCTAAGAAAAATAATCAGTTTTTTTTTCTGGTTCTGGACATGCTACAGAGCTGAAACTTCACAGGTACACTTTTTAGACCCCCCCCCCCCCCCAGACACTAAATCAAAAGAAATCTCATTTTTTTTCCAATAATTTTTTCAATAATTGGCTCTCTATCAAAAACGACAATTTTTTAAGATCTTTTTTTTTGCCTGCTTCAAAATGGTGTTTTTTTGATTACTGAAGATCGGGTCCCATTGATTTCAATAGGGTTCTGAAATCCGAACCGAACTTTCGGAAAAGTCGGGTGTTCTGGCCGAACCCAACTTTTCAAAAGTTCGATCATCCCTATATAGTCAATCCTTTGCCTATTAGCATAGAATATGGCTATTATTATTTATTAACTTTCAGGTCCCATTGACTTTAGTCAATGGTATCGGAACTTCAGCAAAATTTGCCAAAAACTGCAATGAACTGAACCTGAGTACTTTGTGCTCAACACTTTTGAAGAGTTAAACTGTGGATTCTGTAAAGTAAGCAACTGGTCAAACTGTCTGCTAAGACCTAGTCTAAGAGATATGTTATTGCATAAATCAATATTTGAAACAGAACTGTAAGAAGATTGAAAGCCTTTACCATTCTGCTCTCTGCAAGTTTTTTTAAATGCCTTAGTGAGCACATGACTGCTATATAGGCTCTTAGCTCTGCTTGCAATAGCACTGATTTTAGCAATTAGAATCAAGTTAAGGTCTGCTGCATTATCCTAATGTGATTGCTCTCACTCTTTAACTTCTTGCCGACCACCCACGGCAGATATACTGCAGCAAGGTGGGTTCGGCTGCACGAATTGCCGTACCCATACGTCGGCGATTCGCGAGAGGGGAAGCTGATCTGTGGGGCCAGCGGCCGTGATTGCCGCCGTGCACCTGCGATCACTCCCCGGGGAGACAGAACAACGGTCTGCCGTTATAAACACGGCAGACCATTGTTCTGTCAGCAATCAACACAGGGCTCCTGTGTTCCTCCTGTTTAGGAACAGAGGTCCATGTGTTGATTCAATAAGTTCATCCCCCTCAAAGCTAGAAAACACCTCCTAGGCATACAGTTAACCCTTTGATTGCCCCTAGTGTTAACCTTTTCCCTGCCAGCGTCATTATTACAGTAACAGTGCATATTTTTAGCACTGATTATTGTAGTAATGTCACTGGTACCCCCAAAAGTGTCAAAAATGTCAGTTAGGCATCCGATTTGTCTGCCACAATGTCGCAGTCACACTAAAAATCGCTGATCGCCGCCATTACTAGTAAAAAAAAAAAAAATTAAATAAAAATCACATAAATCTTTCCCCTAGTATGTAGCCGCAATAACTTTTGCGCAAACCAATCAATATACACTAATTGGGATTTTTTTTTTACCAAAAATATGTGGCAGAATACAAATTAGCCTAAAATGATAAACAAAATTCGATTTTTAATTTTTTTTTTTTATTGGGAATGTTATATAGCAGAAAGTAAAAAATATTATTTTGGTGATCAAATACCACCAAAAGAAAACTCTATTTGTGGGGAAAAAAAGGACATCAATTTTATTTGGGTACAGAGTCGCACCACTGCACAATTGTCAGTTAAAGTAACGCAATGCTGAATCGCAAAAAATGACCTGGTCATTAACGGGGTAAAACCTTCCGGTCCTTAAGTAGTTAAAATAAAATCTATCTAGAGTATGCATAGTTGCCAGCAGTCCTGATCTGCCAGGGACATTCCCAGAAATCAGACCAATGTCCCAGTCTGAGAATGTCCCGGGCAAAATCCTGAAAATCGACCTCTGTCACGGACATCGGGATGTGACGGACTGGTGGGGCATAGCGGGGGCTTGGTGGGGACATGGTGGATGCAGGAGCACATGGAGAGGCAGCTCGGTCGATCACTGGAGCCGGCAGCACTGCTTCCTGAGCGCCCAGATGGTGAGCGGAGGTCGGCTGGCATGGCTAGGACCAGGTAGGTCCTTCTCACTACTAGGTCTGCACTGACAAGACTGAACTGATGAGAGTGCTCTAAAGAGGCTGCACTGACGAGACTGCCTTGAAGAGATTGCACTGATGAGACTGCTCTGATGAGACTGCACTGATGAGACTGTTCCGATGACATTCCACTGATGAAACTGCAGTGACGAGACTGTTCTGATGAGATTGCACTGATGAGGCTGCACTGACGAGACTGCACTGACGAGATTGTGCTGATGAGACTGCTCTGATGAGATTGCACTGATGAGATTGCTCTGATGAGGCTGCACTGACGAGACTGCTCTGATGATACTGCTCTGATGAGATTGCAGTGATGAGACTGCACTGATGAGACTACACTGATGAGACTGCTCTGATGAAATTGTACTGCTGATTAGATTGCACTGATGAGACTACACTGATGAAACTGCTCTGATGAGATTGCACTGATGAGATTGCTCTGATGAGGCTGCACTCACGAGACTGCTCTGACGATACTGCTCTGATGAGATTGCAGTGATGAGACTGCTCTAATGAAATTTCACAGCTGATGAGATTGCACTGATGAGGCTGCACCGATGGGCACTGATTAGACTTCTCTGATGAGGCTGCACTGACGAGACTGCTCTGACGATACTGCTCTGATGAGATTGCACTGATGAGACTGCACTGATGAGACTACACTGATGAGACTGCTCTGATGAAATTGTACTGCTGATTAGATTGCACTGATGAGACTACACTGATGAGACTGCTCTGAGGAGATTGCACTGATGAGGCTGCACCGATGGGCACTGGTTAGATTGCTCTGATGGTAAAGGAGGGCTATGATGGTAAAGGAGGACTTTAAAGGTAAAGGTTTGTTTATCCAGTAGTCACTGGACTTTGAGAAATTGGGTTAAATACTGCACTGGCCAATTTCTCACAGACAGACAAGTGCTACATGTCATCTAACAACTCTTTTACTTATATATTTTAGACTTTTAGATAGAAGTTAAAATAAATGCTGTTAGCTGACAAAGATGGCATCTATTTTTTACATGTAGCACTGTCCTGGCTGTGAGAAATTGGCCAGTGCAGTTGTAAACCAAATTTCCCAGTCACTCCTTGCTGACACCATCACTAAGGCCCCTTTCACACAGCGGGTCTTTCAGGTCTGCCTGTCAGTTTTTCAGGCGGACCTGATGGGAAGATCCATGCATCCATATGGACAGGTGGATGTAAACTGACTGTATTTAACCACACCCCCTTTAAGCCATTCCCAATAGTTAGCATAATTTAAACCACACCCATTTTTGCTGCAATTACTTACGTAAATGGACCAGAGAAGCCCACAAAAGTGTTGGAGATACAACAGCTTTCAGCTTATTACAGATTAACTGCAGTTCACAAATAGGACAGTAGATGTCGCTAATGCTCAGTGATATGCTATGCATTTCTATGATGTATTGTCATTTCCTGTACACTGCACTGAACTTGTTGGTTATCTTTTCCTGTCTGTTGTTCTTATTACAAATGAGAAGGTGACATGTTTGATTCCTGTGTTATGTTCCAATAAAGAAGCCAGTTCCTGTTTACTCCACAATGTCTGATCTGAATGGACTCCGCTGCACCCAGTGATCGCACTCTGCAACAGGTTATGGGCCCAGGATCCGGATAAAGATCGACATAAGGAAGCTTTCCAGTGACATCTCCTATAGACAAGTAAGACTGTTTATATATAAAGGAGGGAAAATGGACGGAAACTCAGAACTTAAACTCTCAGTGGCCAAGCTGAACAATGACAATTATCAGCTATGGAAGTTTAAAGTGGAAATGCTATTATCTAGAGATGACTTGTGGGAGGTTACCACTACAGAGAGGCCACAGGACAGTAATCAGGACTGGGACAAGAAAAACAGTCAGGCACGGGCCACCATAAGCTTACTAGTGGAGGATGATCAGCTCATACATATACGCCATGAGGACACAGCGAAAGGCATGTGGGACATATTAAGAAGACTGCATGAAAGATCCAGTTTAAACAGCAAGCTGTTTCTTCTGCGGAAACTTTACAAAATGAGACTTAGCAGAGAACAGGACATGCAGGAGCACATAAACGCAATGCTGGAAGTGATTGCACAACTCAGATCAATCGGGGAGAATATAACAGACAGCCACGGAGCAGCCATGTTGTTATGCAGTTTGCCCGATATATATATACTGCACTGATCAATGCACTGGAGACACGACCTGAGACAGATCTGACGTTAACATTTGTAAAAACCAGGCTCATAGATGAGTATCAGAGAAGGAAGGAATTTGTGCATGACTCCACAGAAACCGACACCAGAACCGCTCTTAAAGCTACAGACACAAGGTTACACAGGAAAGAGACCAGAGTGTGTTTCAGATGTCACAAACAGGGACACATAAAGAAAGACTGTACTATATGGAAAGCAGAGCAAAGAAGACAGCGTCCCTCTTATGCTAAACAAAAGGTCAAAGCCACAATCAATGATCCATGGGAAGGAAACTTGAATGCCACATTTAAAGCGACAGGCAACAATAAATGTCAAGGCTGGTGCATCGATTCGGGGGCAACCAGTCACATGACAAGTGATAGAAGTTTTTTCACAGAACTTGATCTGAACAACAAAGAAACGATTTATCTTGCAGATGGAAGCAAAATACATGCAGAAGGATATGGGCATGGAACCCTTTTATGCCCTGATGATGCGGGACACAATCTAGCCATACCAGTGAAAGATGTGCTTTATGTTCCTAATCTAGAAGGAGGACTCTTATCTGTGAAGCGTCTAACAGCCAGAGGACTCACTGTAAAATTCCAAGGTGACAAGTGTTCAATCCTAAACGGCAACCAAACAGTAGCAAGTGCCAAGCTGGATGATCATCTATATCACCTCGACACAGTGAAGGAAAAGGTGAGACTATGTACACACAAGCACAATGACTGTATACATATATGGCACAGACGTCTAGGTCACAGACACCCAGAATGCATACAGGAACTACAGAGAAGGAATCTGACAAGGGATCTAACAATATCCCCTTGTCCAGTTACTGTTAAGTGTGAATGTTGCATTAAATCCAAAGCTACAAGAGCAACACTTCCCAAAGTCAGTCAGAAGAGAGCTTCAAGACCACTTGACTTAGTTCACAGTGACGTGTGTGGTCCCCTAAACCCACCTACACCTGGAGGCAAAAGGTACATAGGGACTTTCATAGACGACTATTCAAGATACACAGTCACCTACCTAATGCAACACAAGAGGGAAGTTTTTGACAAATTACAAGACTATATAATAAAGACCAGTAACAAGTTTCAGAGGAAGCCTCTCATACTTCGGAGTGATGATGGAGGTGAATTCACAGGATGTAAGATACAAGAGTACTTAAAACAGAATGGAATAGAACATCAAAAGACAGTCCCATATACACCAGAACAAAATGGAGTAGCTGAAAGAAAGAACAGAACTCTGACTGAAATGATCAGATGTATGCTGACAGACTCTGGACTACCACAAAAATACTGGGGTGAAGCAGCTATGACAGCTACATATCTGCAGAACAGACTTCTTTCCAGAACAATAGAGAAAACTCCATATGAACTTTGGCACAATGAGAAGCCGAATGTAAAACACCTAAGAGTTTTTGGATGCAAAGCATTCATCTACATACCTGAAGAAAAACGCACCAAACTCCAAAACAGAGCATTTGAAGGTATCTTTGTTGGATACAGTGACAATGTCAAAGGTTACAGAATCCTTAATCCCAAAACAGACAAGGTTACCATTAGCAACAGCATAACTTTTGTTGAAGATTTCAGAGACAATGTAATGACAACAGTAGAAGCAAGAATAGAAGAGAAAACTGACATTGACCAGCCCATCTCTGTAACTTCTGAACAAACAGTTGAAGTGAGTGCAGACTCTACCAGTACTGAAGAGCAGACACAAGAAGGCTCAGACACAAAACCGAGACGTTCAACAAGAGAAAACAAAGGTAAACCACCTGTACGTCTCTCATACAAAGCAAGTACTGCCAATATCAACGAACCTGCAACCTGGGAAGACATATCTCAGCTTTCAGAACAAGAAGCAAGTAAATGGATAAAGGCCGCTGATGAAGAGATAAAATCCATGCAAAGACACTCAAGGTTTACGAAGAAGATGGGTTTAATTGACTAAGCCTTAGCTGTTGAGAAGGAGTGTTGGAGATACAACAGCTTTCAGCTTATTACAGATTAACTGCAGTTCACAAATAGGACAGTAGATGTCGCTAATGCTCAGTGATATGCTATGCATTTCTATGATGTATTGTCATTTCCTGTACACTGCACTGAACTTGTTGGTTATCTTTTCCTGTCTGTTGTTCTTATTACAAATGAGAAGGTGACATGTTTGATTCCTGTGTTATGTTCCAATAAAGAAGCCAGTTCCTGTTTACTCCACAATGTCTGATCTAAATGGACTCCGCTGCACCCAGTGATCGCACTCTGCAACACCCCTAATTAATACAACACCCCTAACACCCCTGAAGCTCCACCCCTAATTAATATACTGCTTACTGCAATAAAAAGTGTCCCTAAAAAAGTTTTGAAAATGTTGGCAACTATACAGTATGAAAAGATGTTGGAGTTTCTGTGTATTGAATTTGCTTGTGGAACTACAAGGACTGTTGTATGTGGCGTTATCCCTATTTCTGCAATTACTGAGCTGAAAAGTTTGTCTTTGTTTTCTTCTCTCTACAGGCATATGGTTTTCTGCATAGCTTGTGACGCCACATAAATACAGCAAAATGTCTTAGCAAGTATCTAGACATTCATCGGATGAAAACCCCCAAGATGAGGCTTATTTGTTTCAGGAATCCAAATTAAAGTTAAGCTTTCTTTCAAGCTCAAAGAGAATTATGAAACAAACAGAGCAGAACTTTCTGATAGTTTATCTGACCTGTGGAATAGAATTGTGCAATGCATAATTGTTACTGATGGGATATTCAATGGTGCAGCTAAGCAGCTAACCAGTGCATTTGCAAGAATAAAAATAGATTATGAAAGAATATATACATAAAAATCTCTGCAAGTGTTACATAACTTCTATGATCTTCTGAAAGAAATATACATCACCACTTTTTTTAGAGGCCAGGTTACGGGCAAATTACATGATATCACTGTAGCATGAACCTACATCCTATTACTCTACTTCTCCAAACATCTTAAGAGATCCTCTAGATCAGTGGTCCTCAATCATCTCCGGTCCTCGGGGCCCACTAACAGGCTAGATTTTAAGTATTACCTTGGGGAGATGCAGACTAGAATACTGCAATCACTGAGCAGCAAATTAGATCACCTGTGATGTAATTTAGTTATCTTGCAAAACTGGCCTGTTAGTGGGCCCCGAGCACCGGAGTTGAGGAACTCTGCTCTAGATCAGTGGTCTCCAAACTGTGCCCTGGAGGCCTTTGCTTGCTTTTATCCAGCCCTTGTCAGCAACAGTGGGGCATTGATCCTGACACTGACACCGAGATTAGGGAACTATTCCTCCAACTGATACAAATGATGGGGCACTATTCCTCCCACTGACACCAATGATGGGGGCCGTATTTCTCCCTCTAAAACCAATGATAAGACACTATTCCTCCCACTAATACAAAGAGGGGATGCAGTTTACTCCCATTGATACCATTGATCTACTCCTGCTGGCCACAGTACGTCCCCCCTAAAGTTTGAAAGACAGTAAATGACTCTTTGTTAAATAGTTTGGTGACCCCTGCTCTTTATTACTAAGCTTCTACTCACAGCGATTATCAGTAAGATCTTGCTCTCAGTGATTTTATACTGGCCTGTGCTGAAACTAAAATGTAAGTTTAGCACATCCCACGCCAGGGCTGCTGGTAACTGGCTCCCCTACTCCTACTAATTTGTGTGTCTCTAGAAAACACTGGCTAGCTGACAAGTGGAAATCCAAACCTTAAATCATCTGCAAAAAATTGTCTGGTTTGCTGATACACATGATCTGCCCGGAGAGGAAAACAGATCCAATGAAAGTGCGGCACTGTAATCATCTTCCATTGCTGGAATAAACAATTTGAATGTCTCAACAGACTGATCCATCCCTAGCTTCTGCAGAGATCAGTTATATGATCACAGTCTTCTCCACCAGTCATTTTCCATTATGGCTTTGATGGATAACAACTCTGGCCCATCTCTTGACACACCGTGGGAGGTTCCTTTGATGGAAATGTTTGACAGAAAATTAATCATAAGATACGTTCATTAGGTTCATTAGTTCATTCCAATAGGCCTGTTAATTGGATGTTAGAACATCGTATAATTGTATATTAAGCTCCTGTTTTATATATTTCATGGTTCCCCTATTACTTATTTAGGGACCAAAGACTTCTAGTGGGGGAAGTGTGTAGCCCCCAGTCTGAAGCACTCCCTTGACTACAGCTCCATAGACCAGGCTGTCATTGTAGATGTCACACATACTGCAGCAGTTCACACATAGTTCATAGTGCTACAGCTATTCTCCCTCTCCTGGGCTGCCAGTGAGGAGAGGAGGTGGGAGAGAGGGCAGAGAGAGATGGAGCACTGGCCATTTACAGGACTGTATGTATGTAGCCACAGAGAGAGCTAGAGGAAAGCCCCACCCATCACCCCTGGAAAACATAGAAATAGGAAAATTAGTTGCTGTGGATTCTAGGAAAGACAGAGCCTACTGGAAGTAACTATGACTTGTGGGGAATGTAATGGTCAGGCAGACTGAGCCTAGATTACAGGTTTAAAACTATATATCATAGCATTACCAGAGCTCTGTGAGGAGAAAAAGGAAGGTCTATCCTGGAACTTGGGGCAGTCTAAAATAGGACGTGGTGAAACACACACCCAGTGAAGCAGGCTGCTGTTGGGTCGTGTGCTGCAGTGCTGGGGATGCAGAGAGTCTGAGTAGCGGGCATTATTGATATCCACCCTTTAGTTCTGGTGGGGCAGGGAATGTGGTGCTGCTTAGAGAGTTGTGCACACTGGGAACATGGAACTTGAGAAAACAGTAGCTTGTTCAGGGGTAACTGCCAGGTTTATAATTCTTTCTTTTTATTTTGCAAAAAAGTAATAGGGTTTGGATTTCTGTTTAAGTCCCCATTAGGGAGCTTCATCACATGTATTAAATATATCTAATTTTAGCTAAATCAAACACCATGACAGCACTCTACTGAAATCCCTTTGGTGAGTTTATTGTGTGTAGCTGGTTGTTGACATAGTCCTTGTCTTTAGGCTACATCCCTTTGACATGTTTCAACCCTCCTAGGGCTTATTTATAGATGACGATTCATGTTTAAGCCCTAGGGGAGACAAAGCATGTCACAGGGGGTGTGGCCTAAAGGCAGGGACTGTGTCAACAACCAGCTATGCACAATAAACTCACCAGTGTGACCACCTTGGAGTACAGACTCGTTTTTTGATTTTCCTATACATACAGAGCTAGATAAGGTCCTGAGACCTACACCTGGTGCAATGGATCTCCCAAGAGGCTGTTTTTCAATAGCTTGGAGAGGTGAAGTCTTTCTTTTGGCATGTCTAATTTTAGAACATTTGAGACCTTCCCTGGTCATATTCTGTTTTCTATGTAATGAAGGAAGATCGCAGTTGGTGTGAGGGTCCAGCAAGATGATGTACATAGCTTCCATAAAAAAGCACAACACCCTCCCTAGGATCAATTGTTATTTGCATAAAAAGTAAGACATCTGGGAAATATGCGAAACATTCTATGAAGTTAGCAAAGTTGAACAAATCAAGATTACAGGGGCATAAATATTTCTGAGATTTGACTTATCACATTGGTAGAAGATGGTTCTACAGTATATGTGGCACATAGCACTAATTGTACAACATTAGTGATAAAGCATACAAATACAAGTTAATTAGGCTTTGACTAAAATAATAATGCAATTCTGAAAGTGCCTAGTAATTGTTATGGCAGCATACACCCACAGCAATAGTGATGAGCTGAACACCCCCCGGTTCGGTTCGCACCAGAACACCGCCAACAGAGAAAAAGTTTGTTCGAACAAATGAACCCCATTGAAGTCTATGGGACTCAAACCTCGAAAATCAAACGGCCTAATTTTGAAGGCTTAAATGCAAGTTATTGCCCCAAAAAAGTGTATGGGGGTCCGGGTCCTGACCTGGGGAACATGTAGCCATGAAAAAGCTGTTTTTAAAAACGATCATTTTTAAAGGAGCACTGATTTACTGATTTTAATGAGGCTTAAAGTGAAACTATAAAAATGAAAAATTCCTTCAAATATCGTGCCTGGGGGGTCCCCTGAATGTGGCTGTAAAGTAGTGCATCTCTACAATGTATGTAGCCTGCTGCAGCTATACTGACATTTCTAAAGCAAAAAATGTCATATACAAATATACATACAAGTTTCAAATCGCATGTACTTGTCATTCAGGTGCAGAAAAATTGGGCCTTGCTTGTTGATGGTGCCTGAACACGCAACCCCTCGCAGTTACTCTTGCTGGGTGCAGGAACGGGCCCTGCTGCTAAAAAATCCATAGAAATATGAAATCGCATGTAATTGTCATACAGGTGCCAAAAATTGGGCCTTTGCTGTTGCTGGTGCCTGAACACCGTAACCAACCCCTCACAGTTACTCTTGCTGGGTGCAGGAACTGGACCTGCTGGTAAGAATTCCATGCAAATTTGAAATCGCATGTGCTATACAAGTGCCAAAAATTGGGCCTTTGCCGTATGTGGTGCCTGAACACCGTAATCAAGGCCTCGCAGTTACTCTTACTTGGTGCAGGAATGGGACCTGCTAAGAATGGCATGCAACTTTGAAATAGCATGTGCTATACAAGTGCCAAAAATGGGGCCTTTGTGGAAGGTGGTGCCTGAACACCGTAACCAAGGCCTCGCAGTTACTCTTGCTTGGTGCAGGAATGGGACCTGCTAGTAAGAATGCCATGCAAATTTGAAATCACATGTGCTACACAAGTGCCAAAAATTGGGCCTTTGTGGAAGGTGGTGCCTGAACACCGTAACCCCTCACAGTTAGCAGGGCACAGGTACAGGGCCTGCTGTTAAAAGTGACATACGACATTTAAATTGTATGCACCTGTCATACAAGTGCAGAAAAATTAGGCCTGGGGGGTTGGCAGTGACCTAAACCAAAACATTGTTGGAAGCTAGCAGAATAAAGGTAGAGGAATAGGATAGGCATCATATGCAGTCTTCAAGGGATGGCAGACCCCTAGCAAATTCAATCTGTTACATCAGACATTATGTTGATACAGATCAATATAGGGTATACGCAACTGACCAATAGATACTCAATGACCTGATATGATGTAATTGATAGCCCTATAGATGAGCTGTGGTGGTTATAGATGTATGCAAGTGACCGATTATCGATACTCTCACTGATATCTGATGTAATCTATAATCCTATAGATGGATGATCTGTGATCCCTATAGAAAGATCCACAACTGAGCAAAGGTTACTGTGGCTGATAGCTGTAGTGATCTCTATTCCCACAGGTATGTGACCCCTATAGTAAAATCCACAACTAAGCAAAGGCTACTGTGGCTGATATCTGTAGTGATCTCTATTCCCACAGGTATGTGACCCCTATAGAAAAAAACACAACTGAGCAAAGGTTACTGTGGCTGATATCTGTAGTGATCTCTATTCCCACAGGTATGCGACCCCTGTAGAAAAAAACACAACTGAGCAAATGTTACTGTGGCTGATATCTGTAATGATCTCTATTACCACAGGTATGTGACCCCTATAGAAAAAAACCACAACTGAGCAAAGGTTACTGTGGCTGATATCTGTAGTATTCTCTGTTCCCACAGGTATGTGACCCCTATAGAAAAAAACACAACTGAGCAAAGGTTACTGTGGCTGATATCTGTAGTGATCTCTATTCCTACAGGTATGTGACCCCTATAGAAAAATCTACAACTGAGCAAATGTTACTGTGGCTGATATCTGTAGTGATCTCTATTCCCACAGGTATGTGACCCCTATAGAAAAAAACACAACTGAGAAAAGGTTACTGTGGCTGATATCTGTAGTGATCTCTATTCCTACAGGTATGTGACCCCCATAGAAAAAAACACATCTGAGCAAAGGTTACTGTGGCTGATATCTGTAGTGATCTCTATTCCTACAGGTATGTGACCCTTATAGAAAAATCCACAACTGAGCAAAGGTTACTGTGGCTGATATCTGTAGTGATCTCTATTCCCACAGGTATGTGACCCCTATAGAAAAAAACCACAACTGAGCAAAGGTTACTGTGGCTGATATCTGTAGTGATCTCTATTCCTACAGGTATGTGACCCCTATAGAAAAATCCGCAACTGAGCAAAGGTTACTGTGGCTGATATCTGTAATGATCTCTATTCCCACAGGTATGTGACCCCTATAGAAAAAAACCACAACTGAGCAAAGGTTACTGTGGCTGATATCTGTAGTGATCTCTACAGTTCTATAAAGATTTTAGAATGTTGCAGAAACTGACCGATGAACAATACTGGTACTGGTATCTGATGTAAAGAAATCAATCTATTCCTACCTCACACAGGAACCTTGGCCCTCCCTACACTGCTACTCACTCACTGGTGCTATACTGTCTGATATGATGTAAAGAAATCAATCTATCCCTACCTCACACAGGAACCTTGGCTCTCCCTACACTGCTACTCGCTTACTGGCGCTATACTGTCTGATATGATGTAAAGAAATCAATCTATCCCTACTTCACACAGGAACCTCGCCCTCCCTACACTGCTAGAAATGTCTCTCTGCACTGTCTGACTCCAAAAAAACTACTCTCTCCCTGCCTGAATCGCGCGCCGGTCCGTGTCTGATCGCCGCACAATGATACTACACGCTGTGGCTGCGCGAGCAGCCTTTATGTAGTGTGGGGCGTGTACTTGGCCCCTGAGCCATGATTGACTAAAGGCTAGCCTGCCTTTAGTCCAATCATGGCATAGATCATTTGATTGGCCAAAGCATGAGGTCAGGGTGCATGCTTTAGCCAATCACATAATGCGCTGCACGTGCAGCGCACGCGCATTATGGGAAACTCGAATTTCCCGCAAAGAAGCACATTTGTTCATCATTCGACGAACGATCGAATTGGCGATGTTCGAGTCGAACTTACCTTCAACTCGAACCTGAAGCTCATTCCTAAATGGGACATAGGTCTTAAGATTATATATATATATATATATCCATTGAGTTTCATGGTGAGAGTTTTCCTCTCTAATATTACTACCCCTCCAATGTGGAGAGAAGCAATCAATGGCCAGAAAAGTAGTACCCATATAGTTTTTAATCATGGTATTTTGCATAGTGTTTTGAAACACTGTGACCTAGAAACCCTTTTTTTATATTTTTGATGTGTTCTTTTAATCGAGTCAGTAGTACTGCTTCCCACAGGGACAGACAATCATATAAACCACATTCTTTATATTACAGGTTATGAAAGACTTGATGTTGTATTCCCTAAGGGTTTGATTAGATTTAAATTAAGTGATTTTTCTCCATTTAAAGTGATTGATTTTATACACATTTGTGACATAAGAAAAAACTATTTAGGTCATGAAAAAAGCTAATTTTGGGGGGATTTTGTATGACATTGGGAGCTGGTGTGTTGCTTAATGAGGGTGCACCTCTAAACACCACATTTGGTCTACTGGGCAATCGTGGTCCCAGGATAGGATCATTTTAAATCACTGTCAAGTGTTTTTTGATAATGCTTTTGACTGCCCAATCCTGACTAGAAGAGGAGGTGATAAAAGCCCATTCAAAAGAACAGCCAGAAATGGTTGATGATTTTGTATCCAAAAGCGATTCTCTATTTCTATGAGATACTTCCACAATGGTCCTATCCAGGGCTTTTTTTCTCAGAAAATAGGTACAGAAACTCAACCACGACCCCCAAACCCCCTCCCCCCTCAACCTTTAAACCACATCAAATAGTGGGTGTGGTCAAATTTTACTTAAATACCAGGAGTGCATTTTGTACAAAATGCAGAGTTTTGGGGGGGGGGGGGAGTGGTTACATACAGAGTGCAGAGTTCAGGCATGTGCTGCATAAAGAGTTCCAGAGTTCAGGGGTGCACTGCATACAGAATGCAAAGTTCAGGGGTGCACTGCATACAGAGTGCAGAGTTAGGGGTGCGGTGCATACAGGGTGCAGAGTTCAGGGGTGCTCTGCACTCAGAGTGCAGAGTTCAGCCGTCTTAAACAGTTGCTTACCTCTGCATTCCCCATCTACATCTCACTTTCACCCATCTTCAGCTCTGACCTCTGCATGCAATCCCCCCTCCACTGTCTCCATCTTCTCCCAACCTCCTAAAAGGTCCACCATTTTCCACACGTCTTACTTTTGTTGCTGTATTAAGCTAAAGGACCTGAGCCAGAGGTGGTGGAACTAAGTTCCACCAAGTTCCAGCTGAAAAAAAGCCCTGGTCCTACCTAGATCTACTGGATCATACCCTTTTTCTAGAAAACGCTTTTTGAGTAGTCTAGTTTGCTGATAATAGTTTTTAATATTGATACATTTACGTCTCAAATGCAAAAATTGGCTTTTAGGAATAGATTTGATCCAGGATGGATAATGACAGCTGTCCACTTCCAGATGTAAGTTCCAATCGGTGGTTTTAAGATAAGTCATTGTCTCAAGTGAATTGTTGGTAGCTTTAATAGTGAGATCAAGAAAGTTAACACTTTCATTGCTCCATTCACATTGTAAAACAATCTCATGATCGTTACTGCTTAATTCATCTATGAAACTGTTCAGTGATGCAGCGCCATCCTTCCATAGGAGGAGGATGTCGTTGATGTACCTACCCCAAAACACCAAATTAGGGTGCCTGCTAGTATAGACTACATCCTGCTCCTATTTGGCCATGAATAAATTGGCCATGCTGGGTGCAAATTAGCACCCATATCAACTCAACAATTCTGTATAAACATAAAAGAACAGAGAAAAGCACAAGGGGTCCGAAGGACTTTCCGCATTGTACTCCAAGGTGAAAGGACTTTTAAGGATCTGGAGTTTTCATATATAGATGAGCACTCATATATATAAAAATATAAAGTTTTAGATCCAGATTAGAAACAAGAATAAAAACATCAATATCAATACAAACTCATGTTTGTTATGGATAGAAACATAATGTGCCAGTTCAACACGTTTCGCAAACTGGATTCACCAATAATTGCTTTGTCAGGAACCATAGGTTTGGCTACATTGTGTAACGCTCATGCGTTTCTGTTAGTGGATGGATTTGCAGCTGCAGAATTGTCACACTCAGTAGTCGTGTAGAGATTCTGTTGAACAAACATATCCAACTCTCAGGACTTCATCACTGTGCACAGCCTGTTTATGCAATATACATACACTCAATCTGATGTTAATGGAGGGATAGAATATGTGAGAGTATATAGGTGAGAGACAGGCTATAGTATGGTGAGCACCTAGGAGTAGTATTAGGAGAGTGTTTAGGTGATGGTAGTAAGCAGATAGGTTCTAATGTCAAGTATAGTGCAGATGGTAGGGGACAGCAGATGGAGTATACAAGACAGAGTAACCTAGTGCAAGGATAGTTGATGGTAGTCCCAAGAGCTAACAGTCTATGCAGATGATAGGAAATAGCTTAGATAGAGATAGTCCTGGTATATGCAGTAGATGACAGTAGAAGTGCAGGTTAGTAAGGAATCCCCTGTGGGGTACTTATCACTAGAGGTAGTAGTAACAAAGTTCAGTAGTGAGAGGTGATCCAGTAGCGAGATACGGATCGGCAGCGAGGTTCCGGTTCAGTTCAGGCAAAGGGAATAGCCAGCAGCTCCAGCTTCACAAGAGAAGGTGCGGTGAACATGCAGTTTGAACGAGCAATGAGTGAGAGAAAGCCGGCGATTGAAATAGCCGCTCATAGCGGCGCTCGGCGATGATGTCATTGCCCTTAAAGGTGTATGCGTCCCATTTGGATAGCAAGATGGGACGCAATATTAAGAGAGAAATGTGGAAATAAGGGTACCAGAGGTACCAGAACATTACACATTGTTTCTACAAACTTAAAGAAAAAATACATTATAAACACCATATACCAATAATATCTATATATATCAATCAGAAAAAAGAAAACAACAATGTTTGTGAAAGCAGCAATTATATATATGCTCACATTACATGGAGTTTTTTATTTTGTGCCAGATCTGTGGCGCTCTGCCACGTGAATGGAACACATGCCACAGCCAATTTCCACTCTGCAGTGAAATCACAACAGCAGTGAAAATATTGTGATGTGCACTGGATCAAGGCCCTGGGCGGTAGCACGGAAAAGGATGGGCATCAACAAAGCCGGTATAGGACCAAAGACTGAGGTGACAAGTTCCCAAGGGGCTAATACCTAGGAGAGTAATAATATGGTATAACTACAGTGTATATGTTTATGCAGTTCATATATCCATATCCCACCACCACATTGCTGCCAAGGAACAATTATTAGCTAATTGGAAGGAAACATTACAGATATCCATTGCAGTGTGTGTGTATACATATATCTCCCCTTTATTATATATGGGCAACCACTATTACATAGATAGCCTACAGTTCTAGTCCAGTCCTTCCTACCCCCACATCGGGGCCCTTAGTCGATACCGAAGTTCACCAGCTTCTCATTCAAAGTCAGCGCTTCTAGTAAAATTCCTTCTTAAGTATTGGTACTATGTACCAGAGGATGAGGATGGCCACTAGTGGAGTGTAATATTTTATTCCCAGCCATTTCCTTCAGGTATAGAGAGGTATATATACAGTACATCTATCAAAGTTTAGAAAAATCATGGTATCCAAGAATAGAATACATTCACTGTAAGATTGCATAGTGAATTTTAAGTTGACCTAAATGTGAGACAGAAACTCCATAAACTGCGGGCGCTCGTTAGATGTTCCCATCCAGATGACCAGCACGTCATCAATGTATCGACGCCAGATGAGAAACAATGATGTGGCGTCACTAGAGAAAAGGAAACATTCCCACCCCCCAGGTAAAGGTTGGCATACGATGGGGCACAGCAGGTCCCCATCACAACCCCCTGCACATGGAGGTAAGTGGTACTATTGTAGGTGAAAATGATGGACTGGAGGATATGGTCCAACAGTTTCACCACAAAATCTGCCAAAGGCCAACAAGACTGTTCTTGCTCCTGGAGGAACATAGAAATAATTTCCATTCCCTGCGTATGAGATATGCTTGACTATAAGGCCTCAATATCAAAAGTAACTAGCAATGATCCTTATGGAACTGTCAATCCCTCGAGATACGAGGGCAGCCTAATGACATGCAGCCGAAGTTGACTGTCCACATACCTACTTGCCATTTCAGTTTGACAGCCAATGCCTGACACTATCGGGCATCTTGGGGGTTTCTTTAGATTTTTGTGAACTTTAGGGAGGGAATAAAAAGTCAGTGTGATAGGCCATTTAACATTTAAGAACTCATATAGATCTAGATCAATTAGATGATTGTGATATGCATCTAAGATTAAAGCTTTTAAAGATATTGCCATTTCATCTATGAGATCCTGTGAAACCAGTCTATACCACTCAGAGTTCGATAAGATTGCCATACACATACTTTCATATTGACTTCGGTCCATAATGACCACATTACTCCCCTTGTCAGAGGGTTTGATAATAATATGGTCATTATAGACAAGCCTGTCAAGAGCTTCTTTTTGCGACACTGTCAATTTGGAAGTAAATGGTGGAGATGTGGATAGATTATCCACATTAACTAATTGTTTTAAAAAAGCCCAAATAGCGGGACAGGTCTGAAGTTTGGGAAAGTTTTTGGACTTAGCCTTAAATTTACAATTTACAAGGGCTAGATGAGGGTTCCAATTCCTCATCACTTGAGGAAGAGGACTCCCAATCAGAATGATCCGCATTTTGTTCATTTTCATACAATAGTTGAATTAGGATTTTCAACGCTCTGAAGTCCTTGACTTTAAAACCCTTATAAAGATCCTCATCTTGGGAGAGTGATGTGCCCCGATCCTTTTCAAATTATAAATATTTAAATGTAAGATTTCTAGTCCTTCACTAGCTCAAATTTGTTGAGTCTTTGAAGGGGGCAAAAACTCAACCCGAGTCTGAGAACCTCAATTTCATCCTGAGATAACCCATATGAGGACAGATTGATAACATCTAGTGTGAAAGTAATGGAATGTGTTTGATCATGTAGGAATCCAATGTTCCCATTTTTGTGTCTCCCATGGTTGACTGTACTGGGAGAAAAGAAGGTGTTTTATTTGGACAAAAAGGGAGATCATTGGATTTGTGGGAGGTTTTGTTGTGGTATTTGTGTGGGGACAAATGAAAAATTATGAGGTTAATACTTGTTAACATTATGACAATCTTCCTCTAAATGCATATTAGTTTTCTAAACAGCATAAAACTAGAATGGATAGAAACATATGGGGTTTTTCACCACGAGTGCGAATAACTAGTTAATGGTATATCAACGATCGACGATTCTGTATGTAATACTGCTTCCCGAACCAAAAATAATTATGAGTCATGGCGTATTTTAATACTTCCAAAATAAAATCTATTTGTCTAGATGGAAGAAAAATTTATTAGATAAGTAGTACCTCACCGTTTCCAGACCATGGGAATGTGAAATTATGGTATATAGGGAAGAGACATCTGCTGTTGCCATAATATATCCATCTATCCATTCTAATTGTTTGAATGTGTTAATAACATGAGTGGAATCCCTTAAATATGAGGGAGTCTAAATTAGAGTTGAGCGAACACCTGGATGTCCGGGTTCGGCGGGTTTAACCAAACTTGAAAAAAAAGTCTGTGTTCTTGAACCGGACTTAACCTGAACTTTGCCCCGATCACGAACCCCATTAAAGTCAATGGAGACCCGAACTTTTGAGCACTAAAATCTAAAACAAACATGGAAAGGGCTAGAGGGCTGCAAATGGCAGCAAACATCATCTTAAGAGCATGGCAAGTGCTCTGCAAACAAATGTGGATAGGGAAATAACTTAAAATAACATAAAAAACAGAAAAATAAAAAATATTCATCTTGAATGATGTAGGAGGAGGACGAGGCCCATATGGAGTAGGAGGTTGAGGTGGCGGTGGATATTGCGGTGGATATGGCGGTGTAGGTGGAAGTGGCGGCGGCAGTGGAGGAGGAGGACGAGGTAGCCAAAATTGCGGTGGATATGGCAGTGTAGGTGGAAGTGGCGGCGGCAGTGGAGGAGGAGGACGAGGTAGCCAACACTGGTATTGGTTTTTAATAAAAAAATTTTTTAATTTGGGTACACTCCAAAAGAGTAAGAAAGATCAAATCCAGCAATGGCTGGGTAAGGCCGGAATACATGTCTATTCTGCACAAGGTATGGACAAGTCCTGTGGGATCCATGCCTGGTTCATTTTAATGAACGTGAGCTTGTCCACATTGGCTCTGTACAGGCGGGTGCGCTTGTCTGTGATAACGCCCTCAGCCGTGCTATATACCTAACTGGTGCGCCCTCTTCTTTGCTTTGTATTTTCAGTGCTATATACCTATTCAGATAATACACTGGCTGCAGGGCAGGCCAGCACCTCCAAGGCATAAAGGGAAAGCTCAGCCCATGTGCCCAACTTGGAGACCCAGAAGTTGAAGGGGGCAGACCCGTCATTCAGTACGTCTAGGCGTGTGCACACATACTGCTCCACCATGTTAGTGAAATGCTGCCTCCTGCTAAGACGTTCCATATCAGCTGCTGGTGCTGCTGCTTGTTGTGGCGAGCTGACAAAGCTTTTCCACATTTCGGCCATGCTAACCCTGCCTTCTGAGGTGCTGGCGGTGCCCTGGCAGCGTTGACGACCTCTTCCTCCTCCTCCTCCCCTGCCTTGGCCTTGTGCTTCCACTGTGCCCCCCCCTGTCAGGTGGGAATGCCACCAGCAGCGCGTCTACCAGCGTGCGTTGTACTCGCGCATCTTCCGATCACGCTCCAGTGATGGAATTAAGGACGGTACGTTGTCCTTGTAACGGGGATCCAGCAGGGTGGCCACCCAGTAATCAGCACAAGTTACTATGTGGGAAACTCGGTGGTCGTTGCAGAGACACTGAAGCATGTAATCGCTCATGTGTGCCAGGCTGCCCAGAGGCAACGAAAAGCTGTGGGAGGTGTATCCTCTGTGTCCTCCGTATCCCCCCAGCCACGCACCAGTGATGGCCATGAGCTGGCCTGGGTGCCACCCTGCTGTGAACATGGTTCCATATCCTCCTCCTCATCCTCGTCATCCTCCAAAACTGTGCCCCTGCTGGACAATTGTGTCCCTGGCGTTTCTGGGTGCAGGAACCCACCCTCGGAGCCACTTGCGAATGACTGCCCTGAAAGCCTTGAAAATGTTACCTCTTCATCCTCCTCCTCCTCATCCTGTGCCACATCCTCTTCCATCATCGCCCGAAGTATATTTTCAAGAAGGCATAGAAGTGGGATAAAGGGTAGGGAACTCCGCTCTTATGGAGTATTGGATATGATAGGCAATATAGACTGCTGCCTCCCTATATTATAGTCCAAAGACTATATAATGAAAAAAGGGGGGTAGGGGATGGCGCTGTCTATTAGCTGGGAAAGGTAATAAAGTGCCAAGTGTGAAATTACTATTTGCATGTGGTAAAAAATGTACATAAATAGATAAAACCGATGTGTAAATTCTGGTAGGATAAACTGTGCATCAAAGTGACATGTGCATATAATTCGCCGTAAAGGTGTCGTGTGCTATGTAGGTAAATGGATGATTTTGAAATAAATTGGCAATGTACGCCTATTAGTATATGTGCACTATGCAAATAATATGAAAAGTGATGTAATCAATAGATAATCATAAATAAATATAAGTGCAACAGTGCATAAAGTGATCCAAGTGACAGCTCCAATGTAAAGTGACATATGCTAAAATAAATATATATATACTGTTTTGATGATCCAAACAGATGCAGGTGAGGTATATCAGCAATTGATATATAAAGATTAATATACAAAAATTGTTATTACCACGAATTGTTAAACATAGATAAATATAAGTGCAACAGTGCTTAAAGTGTCTCAAGTGGCCCCCAATATTAAAGTGACATATGCTATATAATATATATGAAACCAGGTGGTAAATTTCTACTTCACAAAATATGTGTTGCAGAAAGTGACGTGACTATTAGGTGAACAGGAAAAAAAGGGGGGGGGGGGCAAATTAGTTATACAGTGATAACTATAAAGTGACAAATGCTGAAACACCCAAGTGATGTGTCCAATGTGAGGTAATAACAATTTTTGTATATTAATCTTTATATATCAATTGCTGATATACCTCACCTGCATCTGTTTGGATCATCAAAACAGTATATATATATTTATTTTAGCATATGTCACTTTACATTGGGGCTGTCACTTGGATCACTTTATGCACTGTTGCACTTATATTTATTTATGATTATCTATTGATTACATCACGTTTCATATTATTTGCATAGTGCACATATACTAATAGGCGTACATTGCCAATTTATTTCAAAATCATCCATTTACCTACATAGCACACGACACCTTTACGGCGAATTATATGCACATGTCACTTTGATGCACAGTTTATCCTACCAGAATTTACACATCGGTTTTATCTATAGAAGTGGGATAGTTAAGCTGAGAACGGCATCATCGGCACTGGCCATGTTGGTGGAGTACCCCGAAACAGCGCAACAAGGCACACAGGTCTCGCATGGTGGCCCAGTTATTGGTGGTGAAGTGGTGCTGTTCCGCAGAGCGACTCACGCGTGCGTGCTGCAGCTGAAACTCCACTATGGCCTGTGCTGCTCGCACGGTCTGGCCAGCATGTGCAAGGTGGAGTTCTACCTTGTGGGCACGTTACTGTAACGCTCCTGCGTTTTTATACGGTGTGGATTTTCAGCTGCAGAAATAGTTCCACGTCAGCAGTCATGTAAGAGATATGCTGAGATACCATTCCCAACCTCAATGACTCATCATGTGTGGAAGGTCTTATTTCAGCCAGTAAATACACACAATTAGCAAGCTGGTTCCTAGAGTGACTTTATGCATGTGGTAACACAATGATGAAGGTTGAGGGATAGGTTGAGTGGAGGTGGTAGGTGATAGACACTTGAAGGTGAGACAGTAGCAGATGGATGCAGGAAGGTTTAGCAATGTTGTATGATAGCAGATGATAGAATAGCAGGTGGACATACAAAAGAGATCAACCCAGTGCAGAAAAGTAGCAGTAGTCTCAAGAGCTAGCAATCTAGTTTATGCAGATGTGATAAACAGTCTCTACTATGCAGAGCTAGATAGTGTAAGCTTAGTATAAGTTTATAGAGAATTCCCCTGCGGGGTACTTAGCACTATTAGCGATACAACCGAAGGGTGGTTCAGGAGAGGCGGATGATCCAGTAGCGGGATACAGGGATCAGCGCAGCGAGGTTCCGTCAGCGAAGTAAGCTTGCAAGCAGGGAAGCTTCAAGCAAGGTTAGCATCCAGATAAGGGTGTTTGAACGAACACATGTGAGTGAGAACCGACGCCTTAAATAGCCATCTAGTCCGGCGCTGAGTGATGACAGCTCCAGTCTTAAAGGTGTATGCGCACCTTTCCAAAAGTAAATGGTAGGGCGCATACACTTGTGGAAAGTGTAATTTAGGGTACCAAAGGTACCGGAACATTACAATACCCCCCCTTAAGGCCTGCTCCTGAAGGCCTCTGGAGCTGGTTTGTCTGGGTATCTCGCATGAAAATTGCGGATTAATCTAGGGGCATGTATGTCAGAGGTGTTTAGCCAGGTGTCGTCTTGGGGCCCATAGTTCTTCCATCTAACCAAGTACTGAAGTCTTCTTCTGTAGATACGAGAATCCAGAATCTCTTTTATCTCGTATTCTTCTCCACCTTCAACTTGTACAGGAGGGGGAGGTGGAATATTAGGCCTTATTCCTTGGTCCGGAACATGGGGTTTTAGTAGCGACACATGGAAAATGGGATGGATTTTTAGGTCCATTGGCAATGTAAGCTGCACTGCAGCTTTTCCAATAAGTTTCTTGATTGGGAAAGGTCCCAAGAACAGAGGTCCAAGCTTTTTGCTAGGGATCTTCAGTCTCAAGTTTTTTGTTGAGAGCCAAACGAGGTCCCCAATAGTATACTGTGGAGAAGGTCTTCTACGAAGATCATAGTACTTCTTTTGTTGACTGTGAGCGTGTGCAATGGTAGTATTTAGTAAACCCAGAGAATCCTTTATTTGGGAAAGATAGTCTGAGGCTACTGGGTTATTTGAAGGAAGGATGCGTGGAGGGAGAATAGAGGGATGGAACCCATAGTTCAAGTAGAACGGACTCTGCTTGGTTGTACTGTGAGTTGCGTTGTTGTAGGCAAATTCTGCCAGGGGGAGAAGATCCAACCAATCATCCTGTTGGTAAGAAGTGTAACAACGTAAATACTGCTCGATGCATTGGTTGACTCTTTCAGTCTGTCCGTTGGTCTGCGGATGGTAAGGAGAAGTGAGCTTCCGCTCAATCCGTAGTATGTGACATAGTTCTTGCCAGAATTTAGAAATAAATTGGGATCCACGGTCAGACAAAAGAGTTTTTGGGATACCATGTAATCTGAAGACATGTTTCATCAGGAGTTCTGCCGTTTGTTTGGACGAAGGTAGTCTGCGAATAGCAATGAAATGTGCCATCTTTGTCAGATGGTCCACTGACACCAAGATGGTATTAAATCCTTTGGAAGGAGGCAATTCTACGATGAAGTCCAATGACAGAACCTCCCATGGAGTTTGGGGTATTGGTAGACTGCATAGTAGACCGGATGGTCTCGTAGTGTCAATTTTGGACCTGGCACAGACATTGCATGAAGAGACGAATTTTTGTATAGATGTTTTCATGTCAGGCCACCAGAATTGCCGAGAAATCAAATTGAAAGTCTTTGTCATACCCATATGTCCTGCCATAGGCACATCATGCGATAATTCCAAGATCTTGGTGCGTAAGGTAGGTGGTATGTAAAGTTTGTCGTTGTAGTAGAGGAAGCCTTCTGCATCGGTAGTTAGTTGTGGTGGGGGTGAATCCAACCTTATACCATGCAGAACCTCTTCCTTCAAGGAACGGACAACTCCAATAATGCGTTTGTGAGGTATTATAGGAACGGAAGGAATTTCAAAGTAGTTTTCTTCAGTTAGTCGTGATAGTGCATCCGCCTTTTTGTTCTTATCTGCAGGTGTGTAGGTCACTAGGAAGTTAAACCTTAGAAAGAATAGTGACCATCGTACCTGTCGATGCGAGAGAGTTTTACTAGTCTGAAGATATTGGAGGTTTTTATGGTCCGTGTATATAATTATTGGTAATTGGGTGCCTTCGAGTAAATGTCGCCAATTCTCCAGAGCCAATTTTATAGCAAGCAGTTCCTTCTCACCCACGGGGTAATTTATCTCGGGACTGCTCAGGGATTTAGAAAAAAAGGCGACTGGATGAAGTGGTGAAGTGGGGGTAGGTCGTTGGGAGAGTATTGCTCCTACTGCCAGGTTTGACGCATCTACCTCCAGAATGTATTGGAGGGATGGGTCTGGATGGCGTAATATGGGAGCGGAAGTAAACCTTGTCTTTAACAAGTGGAAAGCCTTATTTGCTTCTTCTGACCATTTAAATGGTATTTTTATGCTAGTGAGCTGTGTGAGGGGTCTCACAATAGCAGAAAAGTTTTTTATGAACTTCCTGTAGAAATTTGAAAATCCCAGAAATCGCTGTAGTGCCTTGCGTGTAGTTGGTGTAGGCCAATCCTGAATGCAGGATATTTTACTCATGTCCATCTCGATTCCCGTTTTGGATATGATGTAGCCTAGAAAGAGTACCTCATCTTTATGGAACAAGCATTTCTTCAGCTTCACATAAAGATTATGTGCAAGCAATCTCGATAATACAAGTCTTACATGTCTTATGTGTTCAGACAGGGTCCGTGAATATATAAGTATATCGTCCAGATATACCACAACACAGACATCTAGTAAGTCTTTAAAAATATCGTTTATAAATCGTTGGAAAACTGCAGGGGCATTGCATAGGCCGAATGGCATCACAAGATATTCGAACAATCCGTATCTAGTTCTGAACGCAGTCTTCCACTCGTGTCCATCACGGATTCGAATGAGATTGTATGCTCCTTTCAGGTCTAATTTTGAAAAATAGGTAGCTCCACGCACCTGCTCAATGAGCTCAGGGATAAGCGGTAGAGGATAGCGATCTTTTATTGTGATAGCATTCAATTTCCTGTAGTCGATGATAGGTCTGAGACTTGAATCTTTATTGCGAACAAAAAAGAGTCCTGCTGCTGTGGAAGAAGTGGAAGGTCTAATAAAACCTTTTTCCAAGTTCTCATCCAAATAGGTTTTGAGATGGGCAAGTTCATCCTGTGAAAGAGGATAAACATGACCGAACGGCAATTTGCTATTTGGGAGTAGATCAATGCTACAATCATAGTCTCGATGAGGAGGTAATGCTTGAGCATTTTTCTCAAGAAAAACCTCAGAAAGATCCTGATAACATAGTGGTGCAATCTCATCTGTCACCACAGACAGAATCTTCCCGGAAAACGGGAGGTTACACGTTTCCTCGCAATAACAAGAAGGGAAGGTCAAGGACCGTTTCTTCCAATCTATGGTTGGTTGGTGTGTGTGCAACCAGGGAAGTCCCAACACAATGGGAAAGTGGGGTGATGGTATTAAATCGAAGGTAGAAGTCTCCCTATGAGACTCGTTAATAGTGACTAGAAGTGCTTGTGTCTGATCGGTGATCGGACCAGAGGATAACGGAACACCGGTAATAAGACTTACTGAGACAGGTTTGAGTTTAGAAATAATAGGAATTTTATTTAAAGCAGCAAAACATATATCCATATAATTTCCACAAGATCCTGTGTCAATCATGGCCTTAGTAGTAATCCTGTTATGGTCCCACTGTAATGTCAAAAAAACAGAAATGTAGGGGTTAGTGAATGAAGTTGTCAATCCTCCTAGGGAGACATGTGAACACTCACCCTTCTTTTTGTTGACTATCTTGTGATCCGGGGATGCACAGTACAAGCAGAGATTTTCATTTTGTCTTTTGGCTTTTTCCATAGTTGATAGCGGTGGGCGTATGGTTCCTACCTCCATAGGAACGGCCAGACTCCGAGAGGAAACGGATAATGGCATTCCCATCTTTTCAGCCTTTCTTTCTCGTAGTCTTCTATCTATGGTAATACTGAGTTGTATTAATGCATCCAGGGTTTTTGGCAGATCCGCTCGGGCGAGCTCGTCCTTAACGGCTTCTGATAGGCCAAGCCTAAATTGGGTTTTCAGAGATGCATCATTCCATTCTGAATCAAGGGTCCATCTCTTGAACTCTGCGACAAAGTCTTCCACAGGCCTCCTTCCTTGTTTCAAGGATCTTAACTGAAGATCAGCAGTACTCTGCCTATTGGGGTCATCATATAGGCTAGTGAGCTCTGCCAGGAACAAGGCATAGGAGTTGAGAAGCTGGTCGTTTTTCTCAAAAAGAGAATCTGCCCAGGCTCGAGGATCGCTTGATAGGTAAGAAATAATAGTACAAACCTTAATGTGATCAGTAAGGTAGGTACGAGGTTTTAGCAAAAAAAAAGTAACTCACATGCGTTTTTAAATTCGCGAATTTGTTTGCGATCGCCTGTAAATACCAAAGGGGGATTTATCTTGGGTTCAGGGGACTGAGCAGAGGTAAGTTGTGTCAGTCTAATTACCTGCTGCGACAGAGCCTGATTGTCTTCTTTTAATTCAGCAAGTGCGTGTATTAACGCAGATACTTGCTGTTTTAATTGTGTCATCTGAGTGGTTATTTCTGGAACTATTTCTGCTGAATCCATTTTTAGGTTCGTTCAATCTGTAACGCTCCTGCGTTTTTATACGGTGTGGATTTTCAGCTGCAGAAATAGTTCCACGTCAGCAGTCATGTAAGAGATATGCTGAGATACCATTCCCAACCTCAATGACTCATCATGTGTGGAAGGTCTTATTTCAGCCAGTAAATACACACAATTAGCAAGCTGGTTCCTAGAGTGACTTTATGCATGTGGTAACACAATGATGAAGGTTGAGGGATAGGTTGAGTGGAGGTGGTAGGTGATAGACACTTGAAGGTGAGACAGTAGCAGATGGATGCAGGAAGGTTTAGCAATGTTGTATGATAGCAGATGATAGAATAGCAGGTGGACATACAAAAGAGATCAACCCAGTGCAGAAAAGTAGCAGTAGTCTCAAGAGCTAGCAATCTAGTTTATGCAGATGTGATAAACAGTCTCTACTATGCAGAGCTAGATAGTGTAAGCTTAGTATAAGTTTATAGAGAATTCCCCTGCGGGGTACTTAGCACTATTAGCGATACAGCCGAATGGTGGTTCAGGAGAGGCGGATGATCCAGTAGCGGGATACAGGGATCAGCGCAGCGAGGTTCCGTCAGCGAAGTAAGCTTACAAGCATGGAAGCTTCAAGCAAGGTTAGCATCCAGATAAGGGTGTTTGAACGAACACATGTGAGTGAGAACCGACGCCTTAAATAGCCATCTAGTCCAGCGCTGAGTGATGACAGCTCCAGTCTTAAAGGTGTATGCGCACCTTTCCAAAAGTAAATGGTAGGGCGCATACACTTGTGGAAAGTGTAATTTAGGGTACCAAAGGTACCGGAACATTACAGTTACATATGAGGCGGTGAGCGGGAAGGCCGAAGTTATGCTGCAGCGCTGACAGGCGAGCAGCAGCAGGGTGAGAACGCCGAAAGTGCGCACAGACGGCCCGCACTTTCTGCAGCAGCTCTGACATATCGGGGTCATTTCTAAGGAACCTCTGCACCACCAAATTCAGCAAATGCGCCAGGCAAGGGATGTGTGTCAAACCGGCTAGGCCCAGAGCTGCTACGAGATTTCGCCCGTTATCGCATACCACCAGGCCAGGCTTGAGGCTCACTGGCAGCAACCACTCATCGGTCTGCACTTCAATGCCCCTCCACAACTCCTGCGCGGCAGTGGCATAGCGTGGGGGGTGCAGGGGGAGGGGGGGGGCGGCCACACCGGGCGCAACATCTGGGGGGGCGCATCCTCGAGGTCACTCTGTCTGCCTGACTCTGACATACACAGTTCACACACTGTCTGCGGCTGCCTCCATCTTTAGGCTGGGAGATGTCCAGCGCGGCCGCCCTATGGCTGAAAATGGCGGGTCAGGGCAGGGCTGGACTGTGCCTTACCTGTCCATTGGTGTAGGGTGGGGTGGCATTGCAAGCCAAGCTCCGTCTATGCCGCCTCTCCTCACTGCTCAGTCAGTTTAGCAGCGAGTGAGTCAGCAGCCTGGCACTGTCACAGAGTGTTTTTTTTTTTTTTACTCACCCGATCAGAGGCTCGAATAGGCTTCAAAAAAGGGTGGACCCTGGGCGCAGAACAGTGCCCCCGGGCCCACCCACTGTATGACAATAGCAAACGAAAATCCGCTATTGTCACACGGATCCTCCTCCTGGCCAATCAGGAAGTGGGTCCGAGACCCGCTTCCTGATTGTCCGAAAGGCGAACTCATGCCATTGGCTGAGGAGGAGGCGGGAGGACTCGAGGAGATGCGGGGAACTGAGGAGAAGCCGCCGCTGCAGGAAAGTCTCTCTGCATTGAAAGGGGCCATGCTGGTCATTCTGCATTGAAGGGGGCACGCTGGTCTGTCTGCATTGAAAGGGGGCACGCTGGTCACTCTGCATTGAAAGGGGGCACGCTGGTCACTCTGCATTGAAAGGGGGCACACTGATCTCTCTGCATTGAAAGGGGGCACGATGATCTCTCTGCATTGAAAGGGGGCACACTGGTCATTCTACATTGAAAGGGGGCATGCTGGTCATTCTGCATTGAAAGGGGGCACGCTGGTCATTCTGCATTGAAAGGGGGCACGCTAGTCTCTCTGCATTGAAAGGGGGCACGCTGGTCACTCTGCATTGAAAGGGGGCACGCTGGTCTGTCTGCATTGAAAGGGGGCACACTGATCTCTCTGCATTGAAAGGGGGCACGATGATCTCTCTGCATTGAAAGGGGGCACGCTGGTCATTCTACATTGAAAGGGGGCATGCTGATCATTCTGCATTGAAAGGGGGCACACTGGTGATTCTGCATTGAAAGGTGGCACGCTGGTCATTCTGCATTGAAAGGGGGCACGCTGGTCATTCTGCATTGAAAGGGGGCACGCTGGTCATTCTGCATTGAAAGGGGGCACACTGGTCTCTCTGCATTGAATGGGGGCACGCTGGTCTCTCTGCACTGAATGGGGGCAAGCTGGTCACTCTGCATTGAAAGGGGGCACGCTGGTCACTCTGCATTGAAAGGGGGCACGCTGGTCATTCTGCATTGAAAGGGGGCACGCTGGTCATTCTGCATTGAAAGGGGGCACGCTGGTCTCTCTGCATTGAATGGGGGCACGCTGGTCTCTCTGCATTGGAAGGGGGCACGCTGGTCATTCTGCATTGAAAGGGGGCATGCTGGTCTCTCTGCATTGAAAGGGAGCACGCTGGTCATTCTGCATTGAAAGGGGGCACACTGGTCATTCTGCATTGAAAGGGGGCACGCTAGTCTCTCTGCATTGAAAGGGGGGAAGCTGGTCATTCTGCATTGAAAGGGGGCACGCTGGTCATTCTGCATCGAAAGGGGGCATGCTGGTCACTCTGCATTGAAAGGGGGCACGCTGGTCATTCTGGATTGAAAGGGGGGCACATTGGTCTCTCTGCATTGAAAGGGGGCATGCTGGTCAATTCTGCATTGAAAGGGGGCATGCTGGTCATTCTGCATTGAAAGGGGGCACACTGGTCATTCTGCATTGAAAGGGGGCACGCTGGTCTCTCTGCATTGAAAGGGGGCACGCTGGTCTCTCTGCATTGAAAGGGGGCACGCTGGTCTCTCTGCATTGTAAGGGGGCACGCTGGTCATTCTGCATTGAAAGGGGGCACGCTGGTCATTCTGCATTGAAAGGGGGCACGCTGGTCTCTCTGCATTGAAAGGGGGCACACTGGTCATTCTGCATTGAAAGGGGGCAGGCTGGTCATTCTGCATTTAAAGGGGGCACGCTGGTCATTCTGCATTGAAAGGGGGCACGCTGGTCATTCTGCATTGAAAGGGGGGCACGCTGGTCATTCTGCATTGAAAGGGGGCATGCTGGTCTCTCTGCATTGAATGGGGGCACGCTGGTCTCTCTGAATTGAATGGGGGCACGCTGATCATTCTCCATTGAAAGGGGGAACGCTGGTCATTCTGCATTGAAAGGGGCACGCTGGTCTCTCTGCATTGAAAGGGGGCATGCTGGTCTCTCTGCAATGAAAGGGGGCATGCTGGTCATTCTGCATTGAAAGGGGGCCCACTGGTCATTCTGAATTGAAAGGAGGCACGCTGGTCTCTCTGCAATGAAAGGGGACACACTGGTCTCTCTGCAATGAAAGGGAGCACGCTGGTCATTCTGCATTGAAAGGGGGCACGCTGGTCATTCTGCATTGAAAGGGGGCATGCTGGTCTCCCTGCAATGAAAGGGGGCCCGCTGGTCATTCTGCATTGAAAGGGGGCACGCTGGTCTCTCTGCATTGAAAGGGGGCACGCTGGTCATTCTGCATTGAAAGGGGGCAGGCTGGTCATTCTGCATTTAAAGGGAGCACGCTGGTCATTCTGCATTGAAAGGGGGCACACTGGTCATTCTGCATTGAAAGGGGGCACGCTAGTCTCTCTGCATTGAAAGGGGGCAAGCTGGTCATTCTGCATTGAAAGGGGCATGCTGGTCTCTCTGCAGTGAATGGGGGCACGCTGGTCATTCTGCATTGAAAGGGGGCATGCTGGTCACTCTGCATTGAAAGGGGGCACGCTGGTCATTCTGGATTGAAAGGGGGGCACATTGGTCTCTCTGCATTGAAAGGGGGCACGCTGGTCAATTCTGCATTGAAAGGGGGCACGCTGGTCATTCTGCATTGAAAGGGGGCACGCTGGTCATTCTGCATTGAAAAGGGGCACGCTGGTCTCTCTGCATTGAAAGGGGGCACACTGGTCATTCTGCATTGAAAGGGGGCAGGCTGGTCATTCTGCATTTAAAGGGGGCACGCTGGTCATTCTGCATTGAAAGGGGGCACGCTGGTCATTCTGCATTAAAAGGGGGCACGCTGGTCATTCTGCATTGAAAGGGGGCATGCTGGTCTCTCTGCATTGAATGGGGGCACGCTGGTCTCTCTGAATTGAATGGGGGCACGCTGATCATTCTCCATTGAAAGGGGGAACGCTGGTCATTCTGCATTGAAAGGGGCACGCTGGTCTCTCTGCATTGAAAGAGGGCATGCTGGTCTCTCTGCAATGAAAGGGGGCACGCTGGTCATTCTGCATTGAAAGGGGGCCCACTGGTCATTCTGCATTGAAAGGAGGCATGCTGGTCTCTCTGCAATGAAAGGGGGCACACTGGTCTCTCTGCAATGAAAGGGAGCACGCTGGTCATTCTGCATTGAAAGGGGGCACGCTGGTCATTCTGCATTGAAAGGGGGCATGCTGGTCTCTCTGCAATGAAAGGGGGCACGCTGGTCATTCTGCATTGAAAGGGGGCATGCTGGCTATTCTGCATTGAATGGGGGCACGCTGGTCTTTTCTGCATTGAATGGGGCATGCTGGTCATTCTGCATTGAAAGGGGGCACGCTGGTCTCTCTGCATTGAAAGGGGGCACGCTGGTCATTCTGCATTGAAAGGGGGCACGCTGGTCTCTCTGCATTGAAAGGGGGCACGCTGGTCTCTCTGCATTGAAAGGGGGCATGCTGGTCATTCTGCATTTAAAGGGGGCACGCTGGTCATTCTGCATTGAAAGGGGGCATGCTGGTCTCTCTGCAATGAAAGGGGGCACGCTGGTCATTCTGCATTGAAAGGGGGCACGCAGGCTATTCTGCATTGAATGGGGGCACACTGGTCATTCAAACTTGTATTTAGATGCATTTTACTTTAATTACATCAGTATTTTCATAACAAACAATACATGTGCTTAGGGGGTAAGGGTTTATTTAACTAATCTAATGGAAGAGACTTGAGTGCTAAAATCCCGTGGGTTAGGGGGCGCAAATTACTTGCCTTGCCCCGGGTGCTGACAACCCACGCTACGCCACTGCTGCGCGGTGTGTGGTTTTTCACCCAAAAAGGCAAGTTTTAAAACTGCCTGCTGTCGTTTACCCCTGGCTGTGCTGAAGTTGGTGGTGAAGGTGATACGCTGACCGGAAGAGGAGGCGGTAGAGGATGAGGAAGCGGAGTAGGAGGAGTTAGGAACAGGAGGCAAACTGAAGCTCCCTGCAATCCTCGGTGGTGGAAGGACATGTGCCAAACTGCTATCCGCCTCAGGCCCAGCCACCACTGCATTTACCCAGTGTGCTGTTAGGGAGATATATTACGTCCCTGATTGTTCTTACTGGTCCACGTATCCGTAGTTAGGTGGACCTTGCCACAGATGGCATTGCGCAGTGCACACCTGATTTTGTCACCCACTTGGTTGTGCAGGGAAGGGATGGCTTGCCTGGAAAAGTAAAACAAAAAAACAAAAATGTAACAGGCGCATTAGTCACACAGATAAGCCAAAGTCCATGGGGGTCAATAAAGTCATTAAATGGAATGGGGAGGAAAGTCCACCAAATTAGGGCAGCCGTCCAGAAACCAAAGCCAGGGGTTCCACAGGGCTAGAAACAAAGAAGAACAGAGGCGTCTCTAAGTGTAGACTTGTATATACATTTATTGATAAAATTATGCACTCACATCTGTAAGCAGGTACCCATATAAAAAGACCCATTCTGATGGTTCCGAGGTAGGTGGGTGGTGAACACTGTCATCCGATCCATGCAGCCATCCTGCTGGAGCTGAGTCCTCCTCGCCGTGGCCGGCAGTGACGGTGGAACTGGAGACAGGAACAGGCTCGAGGTATGTCAATGAAGACGAGGCTTGGTTAGCAGTCAGATGCGGATGACGTCATAAAAGTGCAACGCATTTCCGAGCGTGCGTACTGCCGGGGGGAGGGCAGCTGCGCTCCTTCTTCACAGCAAGGACACAAGTGGAGATGGGATACATTTAAATAACAGATGGAGGAGGAGGGGATATGCAAATAGACTAAAGAGGGGCATGTCTAGTCAAATACTCCGTATCGGATATAACACATGATCAAACATATAAGGATATCAATAAAATTAGATTAAAAAGACAATTAATCATCAGCCATATAAAACATAATAAAATAAATAGATGAATACACAAGTTAATAATGTAATAATACTTTGTAGTAAGGAATGGCTATATTGAAAATAGTAACAACTGACTATATATAAAAGGCTATTACGCCATAGACTAAAATTAATGATAGAATAGTGTATTAGTGATGGGTGGGGATGAATCATAAGTATAAAAAAGGAATAATAATAAAAATAAATACAAATATAAAGATTAAAAATGAAGACATGAAAATAAAAATAAATTAGAATAACAAAAAATAATAAATTAATTAAATATCAAAAAATATATATAAATAAAAAATGAATATGAATGAAAATGAATATAAAAAAATAATAATTTCATGGTATATGAAATTAGATGGAATGAAAATGTAATAAAAGGAAATGTACAGATATACACATACCACATGTGCACCTATATATATATATATATATATATATGTATATATATATATATATACACACACACACACATATGCACGTGCACGCACATATATATGCTAAAACGCATGTAATACTTGTGAATGTATGACATCGCCATTCACAATATAGTGGCAATTTCAATGCCCTCATTAAGGCCACCAGGCGAGAGAGAGTCCAGGGAATAGATCCAATAGGTTTCTCTGGCACATAGTCTCTTAAAAGGTTCAGCTGCTGTGAGTGCTCTGGGCATTTGTTCAATTACCCACACAGCTAGACCTGTGGTGGATCCCTGGTGAGCCTCAGCAAAATGTCGAGGGACACTACGTTTATCCTTGCCCAGTTCTATGGAGCGTCTATGCTCCCCAAAGCGTTGGAGGATTGGAAGAATGGTATGACCTACATATATCAGCCCGCATGGACATGACAGGCCATAAATGACAAATTCTGATGAACAGTTGAAAAATTCACCTAGCTGAAAGCTCTTTCCTTTCGTGTGAAAGGAGGTTTGGCCGTGTTGGACAAAGGAACACATTTTACACAAAGCTTTCCGACATTGGAACATTCCTTTAAGAGGAATTAGGATAGGTACAGAGGTAGTCGGAGTGATAGATTTAATTTTACTAGGAGCCATTTTGTTTTTCAAATTTGAGGCTTTTCGATATGTCACCCTAGGTCTCTCTGGTATAATAGTTTTTAAATTGGGGTCTTCCTATAAGATATTCCAGTGTTTGGCCAAGATTTTTTCCATTTTTTTTATACTGAAAATGATAGGTGGTAGTGAATATAAGGGTCTGATCTAATAGAGATTGGCTCTTTTTCGGAGGTTTTTTACCTTTGTACAGTTCAAATGCTTCATTGACCAAGGGTTCTGGATATGCTTTGTCTAGAAATTTTCTTTTCATGGCCATCCCTTGGTCAATATAGTCTGACTCCAAGGTACAATTCTGATTGAGTCTACAGAATTGTCCTTTGGGAATGTTTGTGATCCATTTGGAAAAATTAAAAACTTTCAAAATTAAGAAAGGAGTTACCAGCTGTTGGTTTTGTGTAGTTTTTGGCACAGATTTTGTCTCCAAGATGATAAAACTACAAATCCAAAAAAGCCAATGAGTTTGTACCTAATACCGAGGTAAAAGAGAGCTCATAGGGATTACGGTTACAGTGACAGACAAAATCATCAATGAGATTTAAGGGTCCATCCCATATGATGATGATGTCGCCTATGTACCTACCGAAGAAAACAATGTTGACCGAAAAGGGGTTGCATTTCCATATGAAATTATTTTCCCAAAATCCCATTGCCAGGTTTGCATATGAGGGCACAAAATTTGCGCCCATGGCAATGCCTTGGAGTTGTAAATAAAATGGTTTGTCAAATTCAAAATAATTATGAGTCAGGCAGAAGGCAGTGGCCCCTATGATGAAGGCCGACTGTCTGGCATTAATTAGTGGGTCTTGGGCGAGAAAATATTCCAACGCCCTCAGCCCAAATTAATGGGGGATGGAGGTGTATAAGGAATTTACGTCCAGGGAGAGCCAGACATATGAAGTCTCCCAAGTATAAGGAGCCAGGAGTTCCAACAGATGTTGACTATCCCTAATATAGAACTGAAGTTGGTGTACCAGGGGTTGTAAGTACTGGTCAACATATTGGCTGAAACCTGACGTAATGCTTTCCATAGCCGCCATGATTGGTCTGCCAGGGGGGTTGACAAGCCTCTTGTGGACTTTAGGCAGGTGGTAAAAGTATGGTGTGGAATAAAATTCTCTACAGAAAAATTTGGCCTCCGTCTTATTAATGACTCCATTTTCAAGCGTGGATTTGATAAGCCTATCTGCTTCTAAGGAGAACTCAGTGATAGGATCTTTGGATAGTTTTTTATAAATAGAGGAGTCTGACAGTAGTCTGTTGGCTTCTGCCACATACTCAGTGCGGTCTTGTAGCACAATACCGCCACCTTTATCAGCATATTTTATGATGAGATTAGTGTTCTTAGTTAACATTAGAAGTGTTTGATGTTCTGGTTTAGATAAATTATGTCTATGGGATCTAGTGGATGAGGGGTGTTTACACAATTTTTCAAATTCAGCAAAGACAACCCTATAGAAGCTTTCTAAATATGGACCTTTTGCGTGAGCTGGAAAAAATATGGATTTTAGCCCAAGGGAGGAAAAGAATCCGAAAGATTACCTTCAAATTCAAAAACAGGGGAGGAGGGGATGGGAGGTGAAACTACAGTGGCAGTATTGGGCTCATTATTCTTATCTTTCATCTGAAAAAATCTTTTCAGAGTAAGATTTCTGATATATCTGTTAAGATCTTTAAAAGGTATAAAAGGATTGGGTTTGTTTGTTGGAGCAAAACTTAAACCCCAAACATCATCCGCATCTGACTGCTAACCAAGCCTCGTCTTCATTGACATACCTCGAGCCTGTTCCTGTTTCCAGTTCCGCCGTCACTGCCGGCCACGGCGAGGAGGACTCAGCTCCAGCAGGATGGCTGCATGGGTCGGATGACAGCGTTCACCACCCACCTACCTCGGAACCATCAGAATGGGTCTTTTTATATGGGTACCTGCTCACAGATGTGAGTGCATAATTTTATCAATAAATGTATATACAAGTCTACACTTAGAGGCGCTCAGGCGCCTCTGTTCTTCTTTGTTTCTTGCCTGGAAAATTAGTGGTGGCTGGGCACGACGTACTGTGTGACAGCCACCACCATAAGGCTTTTAAAACTCTGTGTCTCTTCCAGCCGGAATGACAGCATTTCCAAGGCCAGGAATTTTGAAATGCTGACATTCAGGGCCAGGGATCGCGGGTGGGTAGGGGGGTACTTCCTCTTCTGCTCAGTGTTTGGGAGATAGAAAGCTGAACGCTTCCACGGGACATTGTGGAGATGGTTGTTGGTGACCCAGGTGGTGGTGCTGCTGGTGGATCCTCTGATTGCGGGGTGGCAGGTGCCGCTGTCACTACAGAGGTGGATGAAGAGGCCGAGACTGCAGCAGCAGAAGAGGAAGCAGGAGGAGCCAGAGACCTTTCTTGGTTTTTGAGGTGTGCACTCCACTGCAGCTCGTGCTTCACTCTTAGATGCCTCATCATGCAGGTTGTGCTCAGGTTGAGAACGTTTATGCCTCGCTTCAGGCTCTGATTGCACAGCGTGCAAACCACTCGTGTCCTGTCATCATCACATTGTCTGAAGAACTGCCACGCTAGGGAACTCCTGTGATCTGGCTTTGGTGTGCTCGGTCCCTTGCTGCGTTGGGCAGCAGCATGCGTAGTGTCTAGGGCATGGCCGCTCCACTTTTGCACTCTGCTCCCTCTTCTGCTGTGCTGGTGGCTCTGTGCGACCACCGCCTCTTCCTCCAAACTACTCAGGTCACCCGCATGATGTTCATTCTATGTGGGGACAAGGACCTCATCATCCTCCACATCGTCTATGTGACATATGCAGACAGGGCTGCAATAAACTTTTTTTGCCCCTAAATGGGTTTTTATTGCGATGCGCAATAGAACAGTATGAAATGGGTGTATGTCACTGTAACATATGCAGACAGGGCTGCAATCAACTTTTTTTGCCCCTAAATGGGTTTTTTTATTGCAAAGCGCTATACAACAGTATGCAATGGGTGTATGTCCCTGTAACATATGCAGACAGGGCCGCAATCAACTTTTTTTGCCCCTAAATGGGTTTTTATTGCAATGCGCAGTACAACAGTATGCAATGGGTGTATGTCACTGTAACATATGCAAACAGGGCCGTAATCAACTTTTTTTGCCCCTAAATGGGTTTTTTTATTGCAAAGCGCAATACAACAGTATGCAATGGGTGTATCTCACTGTAACATATGCAGACAGGGCAGCAATCAACTTTTTATTTGTCCCTAAATGGGTTTTTTTATTGCAAAGCACAATACAACAGTATGCAATGGGTGTATTTCACTGTAACATATGCAGACAGGGCCGCAATCAACTTTTTTTTGCCCCTAAATGAGTTTTTTTTATTGTAAAGTGCAATACAACAGTATGCAATGGGTGTATGTCACTGTAACATATGCAGACAGAGCCGCAATCAACTTTTCTTGCCCATAAATGTTTTTTTTATTGCAATGCGCAATACAACAGTATGCAATGGGTGTATCGCACTGTAACGTATGAATGAAAATCTGATAAATAATTGTCCCCTTAATTGGTGCTTGTTGAATAGCAGATTTGAAATGCAGTGTCTGTCTAAACGCTGTAAGTCACAGTAAAATATGAAGGAAAAAATATTTTCTTTTTTACATGCAGATTAAGCAGACACATATGCACTCAGCTTGCAGAAAATGGCCGCTACACACCGCACGCCTAAAAGGTTGGATACTGTTGTTATTCTATTCCGCTATTGAATTAAAAAAAAAACTATTTGAACGAAAAACTGAAAAATATTTTTTTTCCCTAAATACTGAAAAATAATTATTTTCCCCTTACATTGGTGCTTTTTGAAAGAGCAGGTAAGAAAAGCAGTGTCTGTTTAAAGACTGTATGTCAAAGTTAAATATGAAGGAACATTTTTTTTTTCTTTTTTAAATGCAGATTAGGCAGACACATATGCACTGAGCTTGCATTAAATGTGCAGCACCACACGCCGCCCACCTAACAGACTGATAAAAGTTTTTTTTTCTCCTTTCTCCTCCTCACTGGGCTCAGGTCAGGGCATAAAGATTGTGCACTGCATCCCCACGCAATACATTCAATGTAGATCATTGTCTGATTAAAGAAGATTGTTCCTATCTATGCTTTCCCTCAAAGCAATCTCCAGCCTGACCCTACAGTAATCTCCTATCTCTCCCTCCGGGCAAAAAGATTGTGCACTGCACCCCCACACAATCAAATCAATGTAGATCGCTGTCTGATTAAAGAAGATTGTTCCTATCTATGCTTTCCCTCAAAGCAATCTCCAGCCTGACCCTACAGTAATCTCCTATCTCTCCCTCCGGGCAAAAAGATTGTTCACTGCACCCCCACACAATCAAATCAATGTAGATCGCTGTCTGATTAAAGAAGATTGTTCCTATGCTTTCCCTCAAAGCAATCTCCAGCCTGACCCTACAGTAATCTCCCTATCTCTCCCTCAGCAGCAGCAGGAACCTCTCCCTAGTATAGTTTGAGCAGAGTGACGTGCGGCACTATGTGACTCCAGCTTATATAGACTCTGGGTCACATGCTGCACTGGCCAATCACAGCCATGCCATTAGTAGTCATGGCTGTGATGGCTTCTAGGGCACACTAGTTAAACGCTTGCTGATTGGCTGCCTTGCACCTGTTAAAACCGCATCATTAAAACCACGCTAAAACATCAAATAATGTTACCGAACAACAGACAGTACCCGAACATACAGTGAAATGTTCTGGTTCGGGTCCGAGTACCGAATACCCAAAAGTCCGGTATGAACCCGAACAATACAGTCCGGATTCGCTCAACCCTAGTCTCAATCACTAGGGGTTGTAAAAATGTGTCTACATATTTATACACTCGGGAAGAATCAATGCCGCTAATGATTGGACGTCTGTGTGGGTTAACTTGATCTTTGTGCAATTTGGACAAATAATATATTACGGGAATTTTTGGTGCTACAGGAACTAAAAATTGTATCTCTTTTTTGTTTAAAACTCCTTCTACATAACCCCTGTCAATAATGGCTTTCTTTTTTATAAGTGAAGGTGGGAATATTCTGGAGGAGACCATTAGGTATCACGGTCCCCCACTAATCTAAGCATCTCTATTTCATATGTCTCTTTCATCAAAACAACAATTCCTCCTCCCTTATCCGCCGGCCGGACCACCAAGTCCTTCTGCTGTTTTAAACTCAGCATACCTTTCTCAAAAGCAGGACTTTTTGCTGATAAGTAGAGGGAAGAGATTCAATGTCTTTGAGGGCCAGGTTCCTAAATACACAAACAGACGGGGCCACTGCTATAGGGGGGTTGAACAGGGATGCCTTAGACAGCTTAGTGTGAAAAATCCCATCATTAGCCTCAAACCTATTCTTGATGGGATTAGTAATAAAATATATTTTTTATATTGACCTTCCTGATATATTTTTGTATGTCTATAAACGTTTCAAATTTGTTCAATTTTTTCATCGGGGCATGTTTCAAACCCTTACTAAGAACAAGTTGTTGTAACGCTCCTGCGTTTTATGTATGATGTGGATTTTCAGCTGCAGAAATATTCCACTTCAGTAGTCATGTAGAGAAACGCTGAGACACCAATCCCAACTCCCAATGACTCATCATGTGTGGATGATCTCAATTCAGCAAGTAAATACACACACTCAGTAAGATGTTTCCTAGAGTGACTTATGTATATAGTAACACAGTGATGATAGGCTGAAGAGACAGATTGGGTAGAGATGGTAGATGACAGACACTTGAAAGGAAATGTTCTTGAAAGTAAGGTAGTAGCAGATGGGATGCAGATAGGTTTAGCAATCATGTATGGTAGCAGATGACAGAGTAGCAGGTGGACATACAAGAGAGATCAACCCAGTGCAAGAACAGGTGGTAGTAGGTTCAAGAGCTAGCAATCTTAGATAATGCAGATGTAGTAATAGTCCTTAGTATGCAGAGCTAGATAGTGTAAGCTTTAGTATGAAGGTTATAGAGGTTTCCCCTGTGGGGTACTTATCACTAATAGCAATGTAGCAGAGGAGAGGTTCGGCAAGAGCGGATGATCCAGTAGCGGGATACAGGGATCAGCGCAGCGTGGTTCCGACAGCGAGGTATGCTTGCAAGCATGAGAGCTTCAAGACAGGTTAGCATCAAGGCACAAAGCAGTTTGAACGAACACATGTGAGTGAGAGCCGGCGATCTAAATAGCCATCCAGTCCGGCGCTCAGTGATGACAGCATCAGTCTTAAAGGTGTATGCGCACCTTACCAAAAGAGAATGGTGGGGCGCATACACTTATGAAAGAGTAATTAGGGTACCCAAAGGTACCAGAACATTACATTACCCCCCCCCCCTTAAGGCCGGCTCCTGAAGGCCTCTGGAGCTGGTTTGTCCGGGTACTTTGCATGAAAATTGCGGATTAATCTAGAGGCATGTATGTCAGAGGTGTTTAGCCAGGTGTCGTCTTGGGGCCCATAGTTCTTCCATCGGACCAAGTACTAAAGTCTTCCTCTGTGGATACGAGAATCCAGAATCTCTTTTATCTCATATTCTTCTCCACCTTCAACTTGTACAGGAGGAGGAGGTGGGATAGTAGGCCTAATTCCTTGGTCAGGAACATGGGGCTTCAGTAGCGACACATGGAAAATGGGATGTATTTTGAGGTCTATTGGCAATGTAAGCTGTACTGCAGCTTTTCCAATAAGTTTCTTGATTGGGAAAGGTCCCAAGAACAGAGGTCCAAGCTTTCTGCTAGGGATTTTCAGTCTTAAATTTTTTGTTGAGAGCCAAACGAGGTCCCCGATAGTGTACTGAGGAGAAGGTCTTCTGCGAAGATCATAGTACTTCTTTTGTTGACTATGAGCGTGTGCAATGGTAGTATTAAGCAAACCCAGAGAATCCTTTATTTGGGTAAGATAGTCTGAAGCTACTGGGTTATTTGAAGGAAGGATGCGTGGTGGAAGAATAGAGGGATGAAACCCATAGTTCAAGTAGAACGGACTCTGCTTGGTCGTACTGTGGGTTGCGTTGTTGTAGGCAAATTCCGCCAGAGGGAGAAGATCCACCCAATCATCCTGTTGGTAAGAAGTGTAACAATGTAAATATTGCTCGATGCATTGGTTGACTCTTTCAGTCTGTCCGTTGGTCTGCGAATGGTAAGGAGAAGTGAGCTTCCGCTCGATCCGTAGTATGTGACATAGTTCTTGCCAGAACTTGGAAATAAATTGTGATCCACGGTCAGACAGAAGAGTTTTTGGGATACCATGTAACTTAAAGACATGTTTCATCAGGAGTTCTGCCGTTTGTTTGGACGAAGGTAGTCTGCGAATAGCAATGAAATGTGCCATTTTTGTCAGATGGTCCACTGACACTAAGATGGTATTAAATCCTTTGGAAGGAGGCAATTGCACTATAAAGTCCAAGGACACAACTTCCCATGGAGTTTGGGGTATTGGTAGACTGCATAGTAGACCGGATGGTCTCGTAGTGTCAATTTAGGACCTGGCACAGACATTGCATGAAGAGACGAATTTTTGTATAGATGTTTTCATGTCAGGCCACCAGAATTGTCTGGTAATCAGATTAAGAGTCTTTGTCATACCCATATGTCCTGCCATAGGCACATCATGCGATAATTCCAAGATCTTGGTGCGTATGGTAGGTGGTATGTAAAGTTTGTCGTTGTAGTAGAGGAAGCCTTCTGCATCAGTATTTAGTTGTGGTGGGGGTGAATCCAAACTTATACCATGCAAAACCTCTTCCTTCAAGGAACGGACAACTCCAATAATGCGTTTGTGAGGTATTATAGGAACGGAAGGGATTTCAAAGTAGTTTTCTTCAGTTAGTCATGATAGTGCATCCGCCTTTTTGTTCTTATCTGCAGGTGTGTAGGTCACTAGGAAGTTAAACCTTAGAAAGAATAGTGACCATCGTACCTGTCGGTGCGAGAGAGTTTTGTTAGTCTGAAGATATTGGAGATTTTTATGGTCCGTGTATATAAGTATTGGTAATTGGGTGCCTTCGAGTAGATGTCGCCAATTCTCCAGAGCCAATTTTATAGCAAGCAGTTCCTTTTCACCCACGGGGCAATTTATCTCTGGACTGCTTAGGGATTTAGAAAAAAAGGCGACTGGATGAAGTGGTGAAGTGTGAGTTGGTCGTTGGGAGAGTATTGCTCCTACTGCCATGTTTGACGCATCTACTTCCAGAATGTATTGGAGGGATGGGTCTGGATGGCGTAGTATGGGAGCAGAAGTAAACCTTGTCTTTAACAGGTGAAAAGCTTTATTTGCCTTATCTGACCATTTGAATGTTTTTTTAATGCTAGTGAGCTGTGTGAGGGGTCTCACAATGGCAGAGAAGTTTCTAATGAACTTCCTGTAGAAATTCGAAAATCCAAGGAATCGCTGTAGCGCCTTGCGTGTGGTTGGTGTAGGCCAATCCTGAATGCAGGATATCTTACTCATGTCCATCTCGATTCCTGTTTTGGATATGATGTAGCCTAGAAACAGTACCTCTTCTTTATGAAACAAGCATTTTTTCAGTTTCACATAAAGGTTGTGTGCAAGCAATCTCGATAATACTAGTCTTACATGTCTTATGTGTTCAGACAGGGATCGTGAATATATAAGTATATCGTCCAGATATACCACAACACAGACATCCAGTAAGTCTCTGAAAATATCGTTTATAAATCGTTGAAAAACTGCAGGGGCGTTGCATAGCCCGAATGGCATTACAAGATATTCGAACAATCCGTATCTGGTTCTGAATGCAGTCTTCCACTCGTGTCCATCACGGATTCGAATGAGATTATATGCTCCTTTCAGGTCCAATTTTGAAAAATAGGTAGCTCCACGCACCTGCTCAATGAGCTCAGGGATAAGCGGTAGAGGATAGCGATCTTTTATTGTAATAGCATTCATTTGCCTATAGTCGATGATAGGCCTGAGACTTGAGTCCTTATTGCGGACAAAAAAGAGTCCTGCTGCTGTGGAAGAAGTGGAAGGTCTAATAAAACCTTTTTCCAAATTCTCATCCAAATAGTCTTTGAGATGGGAAAGTTCATCCTGTGAAAGAGGATAAACATGACCGAACGGCAATTTGCTATTTGGGAGTAGATCAATGCTACAATCATAGTCTCGATGGGGAGGTAGTGCTTGAGCACTTTTCTCAAGAAAAACCTCAGAGAGATCCTGATAACATAGTGGTGCAATCTCATCTGTCACCACAGACAGGATCTTCCCGAAAGACGGGAGGTTACACGTACCCTCGCAATAGCAAGAGAGGAAGGTCAGGGTCCGTTCCTTCCAATCTATGGTTGGTTGATGTGTGTGCAACCAGGGAAGTCCCAAAACAATGGGAAAGTGGGGTGAAGGTATTAGATCGAAGGTAGTGGTCTCCATATGAGACCCGTTAGTAGTGACTAGGAGTGCCTGTGTCTGATCAGTGATCGGACCAGAGGATAAAGGAACACCGTTAATAAGACTCACTGAGACAGGTTTAAGTTTAGAAATAATAGGAACTTTATTTAAAGCAGCAAAACGTATGTCTATATAATTTCCACAAGATCCTGTGTCAATCATGGCCTTAGTAGTAATCGTGTTCTGGTCCCACTGTAATGTTAAGCAAACAGAAAGGTAAGGGTTAGTGATTGAAGTTGTCAATCCCCTAGGAGGACATGTGAACACTCACCCTTCTTTTTGTAGACTAGGGGACAGACGTTTATCTTGTGATCCGGGATGCACAGTACAAGCAGAGATTACCAGATCGTCTTCTGGCTCTTTCCATAGTTGATAGAGGTGGGCGTATGGTTCCTACCTCCATAGGAACAGGGTCAATGGCCGAAATCCGAGAAGAACTGGATAATGGCATTCCCATTTTCTCAGCCTTTCTTTCTCGTAGTCTTCTATCTATGGTGATACTGAGTTGTATCAATGCATCCAGGGTTTTTGGCAGATCCGCTCGGGCGAGCTCGTCTTTAACGGCCTCTGATAGGCCAAGCCTAAATTGGGATTTCAGAGATGCATCATTCCATTCTGAATCAAGGGTCCATCTCTTGAATTCTGCGACAAAGTCTTCTACAGGTCTCCCACCTTGTTTCAAGGATCTTAATTGAAGATCGGCAGTACTCTGCCTATTGGGATCATCATATAGGCTAGTGAGTTCTGCTAGGAACAAGGCATAGGAGTTGAGAAGCTGGTCGCTTTTCTCAAAAAGAGAGTCTGCCCAGGCCCGAGGATCGCCTATTAGGTAAGAAATAATAGTACAAACCTTAATGTGATCAGTAAGGTAGGTACGGGGTTTTAGCAAGAAAAGTAACTCACATGCGTTTTTAAACTCGCAAAATATTTTGCGATCGCCTGTAAATACCAAAGGAGGATTTATTTTGGGTTCAGGGGACTGAGCAGTGGTAAGTTGTGTCAGTCTAATTACCTGCTGTGACAGAGCCTGATTGTCTTCTTTTAATTCAGCAAGTGCGTGTACTAACGCAGTCACCTGTTGTTTTAATTGTGTCATCTGAGTGGTTATTTCTGCTGAATCCATTTGTGGTTCGTTCAATCTGTAACGCTCCTGCGTTTTATGTATGATGTGGATTTTCAGCTGCAGAAATATTCCACTTCAGTAGTCATGTAGAGAAACGCTGAGACACCAATCCCAACTCCCAATGACTCATCATGTGTGGATGATCTCAATTCAGCAAGTAAATACACACACTCAGTAAGATGTTTCCTAGAGTGACTTATGTATATAGTAACACAGTGATGATAGGCTGAAGAGACAGATTGGGTAGAGATGGTAGATGACAGACACTTGAAAGGAAATGTTCTTGAAAGTAAGGTAGTAGCAGATGGGATGCAGATAGGTTTAGCAATCATGTATGGTAGCAGATGACAGAGTAGCAGGTGGACATACAAGAGAGATCAACCCAGTGCAAGAACAGGTGGTAGTAGGTTCAAGAGCTAGCAATCTTAGATAATGCAGATGTAGTAATAGTCCTTAGTATGCAGAGCTAGATAGTGTAAGCTTTAGTATGAAGGTTATAGAGGTTTCCCCTGTGGGGTACTTATCACTAATAGCAATGTAGCAGAGGAGAGGTTCGGCAAGAGCGGATGATCCAGTAGCGGGATACAGGGATCAGCGCAGCGTGGTTCCGACAGCGAGGTATGCTTGCAAGCATGAGAGCTTCAAGACAGGTTAGCATCAAGGCACAAAGCAGTTTGAACGAACACATGTGAGTGAGAGCCGGCGATCTAAATAGCCATCCAGTCCGGCGCTCAGTGATGACAGCATCAGTCTTAAAGGTGTATGCGCACCTTACCAAAAGAGAATGGTGGGGCGCATACACTTATGAAAGAGTAATTAGGGTACCCAAAGGTACCAGAACATTACAGTTGTTCATCCTCAGTGAGTGGTAATCCACTGAGGTTAAAAATCCCAGTGTTGTACATTGTGTTTTTGGTCTTTTTCTTCCTCCTCTTCCCTCTGGTACCTCTCCTACTTCTTTCCTTCTTTTGAAACCATGGGGGTTGGAAAAAAACGAGGATGGTCAATAGGTCTATTAGAATTGGAAGACCTGGAAAAAATTGATGTATTAGGGCACTGAATGGGAGTATATGGAGGATATTGAGTGGTATTTATATCTAGATCAAATGGATCCTGACCATTATCCATTAAGGGCTGATATCTATTATAGCCTACTGGGGTACAAGATACATGTCTGTATTTTTCAACAAGATTATAATGATAATCATTCCTTATGGGTCCATTGTGCCCCATTTGTCCATAGTGGCGATTATCCATAGCTCTACTTGAACCGGACAGAGGTCTGTTAGTCCAGTTAGGACTCATTGGTCCATATTGGCAATCTTCCATGGGCCTATTTGGACCTGACACTGGCCTATTAGGATTGGTCCTAGTAGGATTCCTCATATGAGGTGGAACAAAGCCTTTCTTTTTTTCTAGAGGGACGTTTACATTGTGAATAAAGGCCAGTGTGATGACCTGAGTGGAAAGAATAGCCAGTATGCTGGTCAAGATAATTCCCATTAGGTGCGTGGTAATTGGAATATTCCCATCCCTCATTGTTGTTGAATACTGCAACAGGTGCACCTTGCACCTGTTCAGTGTCTGAAGTAGCTATCTCCATAGCATTTGTAGCCTCTGTTTGGGCCCTTAGTTTGACTTGCCACTTGAACACTTAATTGGATGCATAACCTTGTATGTCCCTAATACAGTTCTTTTTCTTTTCTTTTTTTTTTGTTCAAGATAGTCTTTTTCTAACATTTTCCTAAGAGTTTCTGACCTATTTCTATGTTCTTCCAGTTCTTTAAAGGGAGCGAGCTGTTCTTTAAGTGAAGAAATGTCTACATCAAGCCTCGCTAATTTAGCTCTTTTCCTCCCTATCAAGAACTGTAAAAATTTTGGACCTGCTTCATTGAAGTAAGTAAACCAGTCGTCTCACCCCCAAGTCATCACTTTGGGGACTGACCTCCCATCTGAGACTGCGGGGGACCATTTTATCTTTAATATATTGCTCTAAGTAGGCAATGTCCCAATTAGTATGTATTTCTGAGGTCATAAGATTTTAAAGTCTAACAAACAGGCCACTTAAATCATCTTAAACTGAATTTTTGCCTTCAAAAACACCCTCAGTATTGATGGTGTATGAAATATGATAATCCAAAACATCCACTGCTTATCTCAAATTCTGGGTTATTTTGTGCTTTTTATGACCAATATAATTTCTGGTCTATGCTATCTGGTAGGAAGCAAGTGTTGGTGCTTGGTAGTGGATTTCATCAATCAATGTTACTTATACAATTTTTTGCACTTTATGGACACTTTTGTTTAATATTGAAAAGGACTTTTTTATGTTCACCTAAGACTGGATGTTGCATCTATTTCATTATATCACTTTCATATGATTGCTTTTTTTTCAATGATATATTTTGCTCATACTTTATTGACTGTATGTTTAGTTGTTTTCATGCCACATTATTTACCATATGATTATTCATGATTGCACTATTAGGATTTAGCACTGCTTCTTATTTCTTATTTTTATTGATCATTTACAGCTGGTATCATAGTTGGTTAAGTGGCTGCTTACCGTTTCGTTCTTTTTGCTTGACCTAGAGCGGATTTTTTCCTGTTTTAAAATTGCAAGTATGCATATGCTGTGTGTGAGAAAAAAACTTGTTAATATGACAATTTTGTGTAAAAAAAAAAAAAAAAATTGTATATATATATATATATATATATATATATATATATATATATATATATATATATATATAAAGTATTTCTTCATTTTCCCAAGAATTGTGGGAATAAGATTACAACTTCAAAAAACTCACCATGCCTCTTACTAAATACCTTGCATTGTCTACTTTCCAAAAAGGGATCATTTGGAAGGTATTTTTACTGTCCGGGCTTGTTAGTGTCTCAAGAAATGAGATCAGGAGTGATCAATTTTCAATGATGGGCACACTCTATAACTTTCACACAGACTAAATAATATACACTAATTTGGGCTTTTTGTTTTTTTATACCAAAGATATGTAGCAGTATACATTTTTGCCAAATGTATGAAGAAATATATTTTATTGGCAAAATTTTATATTATAAACTAAAAAAAGTGTTTTTTTTTCCACACTTTTTGCTCATTTTTTGCCTATATCGCAAAAAAATTAAAAAACCCAGCGGTCATTAAATACTACCAAAAGAAAGCTCTGTTTGTGTGAAAGAAAAAAAATTGTTTGGGTACAGTGTAGCAAGACTGAGTAATTGTCATTCAAAGTGTTAGAGCACTGAAAGCAAAAAATTGGTCTGGGCAGAAAGGGGGCATAAGTGCCCTGTATTGAAGTGGTTAACATATCAACCAAAAAAAAAAAAAAACAAGTCTGGATCTATGGATCCTAACTCAGCACATTCCTATTGCTGTTTATCAAACTGGTGGCTGGGTTGAATTTAAATAATTTGATTCATTTACACTCATCTCTAGACACAAGACAGATTTAAACTAGTACTGGAATTTAAAACAAAATCTTTAAGTTTGAAGCTGATTAGTGACTGTGTGGAAATCAATTCTTATAACTGACAGTGGTACATAGGGCCCAGTAACACATCAATGGCAAATACTGCTTAACACATATTGCCTATTAAATACTTGAATTTGCTGATAAGTTTCAGTGAAAAAGACATCACAAAATGTATTATGGGGATATTTAATGGCGCGGTGCATGCCTGGTAGCCACGCCCCTGACGATGTCACTTGTGTGATAAAACGCATTGGATGGGACCAGATGTGATGTCACCACGCCCCCTGGCCGGCTTTACAACTGAATGCTGCAGCTTTTCTTTTGATCCTTAATTTTTGGATATATTGATATGCTTGGAATTTTACTGTATCACATGAGTGCACTCATCTTTTTTTGTTTACAAAAGATTTTATTAGAAAGTCGTACAGATAATAAAATTCAGATCAATACAATTAAAATGCATTAAACAGATTTATAAGATTCAGAGCCTTTGAAAGGTAGATACATAAGGGTGTGGGGAGACTTAGGCGTAATGCAATGTTAAGTAGTGCTTCCAGTTAAGTCTGTAAACAGGTATAAAAGTAAAACAGGTATATTAGAGCTTATCAAACATTGACATTTCTTGTACAAAAAGAAAACTCCAATTCAGGCAGTACATGAATATAGCAGTCACATGTTCGGGGTGAGAGTAATACCACGATCCACTATAAATGGTAGCAATTGACCAACCTTATTCCAAATGGATTGTAGACGATCACACTTCCAAAAAATGTGAAGAAGTGTGCCCTCTTCTGTGCAGCCTCTAAAACATAGGGGGGACACAGAATCGTAATAGGAATGAATCAGGGAGGGAGTCAGATACCATCTGGTGAATAATTAAATGGGTGAATCCCTACTGGTGGTAGAGCGTATGCATTTACGCAGATTATTTATCATGCCCCTCCATTTCAGAACTGAAAAAGTGCAACCCAGATCCTCCTCCCATTTAGACATGTATTTATGCTTATCTGGTAAGGGGGTATTATTAAGGTGATTGAATAGTAATGAGATTGAACCTTTACCCCTGGGAGAGGAACTGCAAATATTTTCAAAGGGAGTGTATGGAGGGTGTAGTGTCAGGGAATGCCTCGATTTAAAGAAGTCCTTAATAATATCAAAGTGGATAAGCTCAGACATAGGAAGTTTGTGTAAAGTTTTGAGTTGATCAAAAGTACAAAAGGAGTTACTGACTGAGAGGGCTTTGAGAGAGACAAGATCCCTAGAAAGCCAGGGCTGCAGTTGTACCCTGTCTAAGGTGAAGGCGTCAGCCAAGGTATGTCATTCTCCTCAGAGAACCATTGGGCAATTTGCATGTATTTAACCGCCAGGGAGTAAGACCAAAGATCCGGAAGGCCCAGACCACTCATGGCTTGGGGAGTGTGGAGAACCTGCTTATTGTAACAAGGTCTCCTTCCGTTCCACAAAAATTTTGACAATTCCTGTTGAAAGTTTTGTATGCGTGATTTGGGTACAGTGACGGGAAGAGCTCTAAAAAAAAAAATAGTAGCTTGGGGAGAATAACCATTTTAATCGCAGCCACCCTACCCAAAAATGATATATGATGCGAAGACCAAGATTGGAGGAGAGCACCTAATTTCTTAAAGGTTGGAGGGAAGTTAGTTATGTAAAGGGATTCATAGTGGGGGGTAATCTGCACACCTAGATATCTAAAGGACTTTGTGCACCATGAGAAGGAAAAGCTTTTTTTAATAGAAGTTTGCATCCAATTAGGGATATTTATGGGCATAAGGGAGCATTTAGAAATATTGACCCCCAATCCAGAGATAGAATGAAAGTCCTCCAATTCAATGAGCAATTGGGGTAGGGATAAGTGGGGCTCTGACAGGAATAATAAAACATTGTCAGCATATAGGCTTAACTTATATTCCTTAACATCTTTACAATAACCCTTAATCTTAATATTGTTTCTTATAGCGCATGCAAGGGGTTCAATTGCCAGGGCGAAAAGCAGGGGGGAAAGAGGACACTCCTGCCTAGTGCCCCTGTTGATTGAGAAGAAATCGGAGTTGCACCCCGGTATGCGGATCCTTGTTTGGGGGGAATCGTACAGGGCTTTGAAGCCATGTATAAAACCTCTACAAACCCCAAATTTAGGCAATAGATTTTCTAAGTAAGACCAGCTGACACTGTCAAATGCCTTATGGATGTCTAAACTGACTAGGCAGGCAGGGATTTTCGTACGGTTAGCGTCCTGAATAATATTAGCTGTAAGTCTGATATTGTCAGTAAGTTGTCTACCCGGAATAAACCCCGTCTAGTCTGGGATAATTAATTTGGATATATGTTCAGCAAGACGGTTAGCGAAGAGTCTACCAAATAGTTTGAGGTCATTGTTCATAACCGATATGGGTCAAAAATTTTGGGGGAGTGAATGATCCTTGTTAGGTTTAGGGATAAGGGACATACTTGCGAAGAGCATCTCTTCAGGAAAGTTGCCACCCCGAAGTATCCAGTTAAATAGATTGGTGAGTCTAGGAACCAGAATGGGGGAGAAAGTTTTATAATAAATTGTGGAAAAGCCATCAGGACCAGGCGCCATAGATGTTTTTAAGGATTTTATGATTGATAAAATCTCCTCTTCCGTGCAGGGTAACTCCATCTTTTCCCTCTCTTCAGAGCTAAGGATAGGTAGATGTAAATTAGTAAGCCAGGACTCGAATTTAGCCAGTGGCAGTGAGGAGGAATTGGACAGAAGATCCTTGTAAAATTTAGTAAAGACCTCCAATACCTGCTTAGGATGAGAGACCATTTTACCATCATTTCTCCTGAGTTTATAGACATGAGTGGGTTTAACTGTTTGGGCGAGTTTTTTGGCGAACATGGTAGAGGGTGTATTACTGTGAAGGGTAAATTTAGCTTTGGACCATCTGAGTGATTTTTCGGTGTCTCTGGAGAGGATCTCGTTTAGGGCTTTTCTTTTAGTAGAAATTTGATCAATCAGGTCCTGGGAAGGAGAATGGTTGACCTGAATGTATAGACGGTCTAGATCTTTGGTCGGGGATTTAATGTCGGCCAATCTGGATCTGTTCCGGGCAGAGGCAAGGGCAATGAACTTCCCTCTAATTACCGCCTTATGAGCTGTCCAGACAGTGGTGATGGGAGTATCCCCATTCTCATTAATATCAAAATATTCTTCCAACGAGGAGGATATCTGAGAGACCAGTGTGGGGTCATTTATGAGTGAATCGTTTAATCTCCAATTATAGAGTGATCCAACCAATCCCACATTTTCAGTCTCAAAAGAGACTATCTGATGATCCGACCATGGACATGGGTGGATGCGGGCATCCGATGAGCCTGCCAGGAGGACTGGAGTGCAAAAAATGTAGTCCAGCCTTGCAAAGCTGTCATGAGGATGTGAGTAGAACGTATATGACCTGGCTCCCACATTGTGGGCCCTCCATGCATCCACCAATTGCAAGTCACTTAACGAGCGGGACAGGCTCTTGGGAAAGGCCTTGGAGGACTGCAACACCTTACTTCTATCCAAGACTGGGTGGGCCGCCAGATTAAAATCCCCCCCCCCCCCACAATCATATGGGGGGATTCAAATCTGCTCAGTGTATCGAAAAAGTTTTAAAAAAGGATGAATGAGAGTCATTAGGGGCATAAATCGATGCAATAGTGACCAACTTATCACCCATATTACCCTTAAGTATCAGAAATCTACTGTCAGGATCACAGTAAGAGGCAGTAATGTCAAACATGATAGTATTACGAATAAATATCGCAACACCCCTGGTTTTGTTGTTGTAAGTGGAACACCTGAATTGTTGGTAGGATTTGTGAAAGTATTTGGGATGGTTTGGAGCGGCAAAGTGCGTTTCTTGTAGTAGAATCACATCAGCACCTAAACGTTTATAGTGCCTGAAAGCTTTGTGTCTTTTGTTAGGGGAGTTGAACCCTTGCACATTATGCGTTATAACCTTAAGCCCCATATTGAATGATCAAGGTAGAGCAGGCTCCGCTATTAATGTGATTATGAGAGAATATGTACCGCCATTGTAATAGTCTCTTGATACTCTGGGATGCTGAAAGAAACTGTAGCGTACAGATTAAAAACATATAACATGTAGCTATGTCACACTGTTTAGGCCCTGGCCTAACCGAGTAGGACCTATTGAGGAAAAAAGATATTGCTAGAAGCATTGCATTGACCTGTAAAAGAGACTTTCTATTTTCGGTAATTTTTATAGAGAAGAAGCCTAACCATGAATGTAAAAACATAACAAGAAAAATCGAACCTGTGGGACACAGGTAGGGGATGGGTGGGAAAAAAAAGCCTATCCAAAGTAACATATACCCATGGACAGTTACGTCCAAAATCCGCTCGCAGGGATCTGCAACCTGCCCGCCAGATTGCAAACGGCACCACAAGGGCCCAAGAAAGGCCAGGGTGAGGATCAGCACAAGCGGATGAAGGGGGACAAACCAGCGAAAGGGGAGAGAGAGAAGCCTAAGACATATCTAATTGAAAACATGCCGTATACAATAGTACTCAGAACCTGCTAAATTGAATACAAGTACCAGCACCCATGGCTTGAGGGTGCAGTTTCTTATGATAAACAAGGTAAAGGTGGTAGGCACAACCGTCACGCCATGCCCACCCCACAGACGCAGGGCGGCCATGCCGCTACGGGGGCCCACCTGAAAGCACCAGCCACAAGAACTTAAATGAGATAAGTCCCATATTTAGAACGTGAAGACCCATGAGGATCAGACAGCAGACAGTTAGTTGGAGGCATCCCTGAAAGGGTTGCGCCCGCGGCGTTGGTCCCTTCTGGTGGCGGGGGTAGACCAAATTGGAGAGGGTCTGGGAGTCACCTGCTGGCGGACTTCAGGCTCGGCATCAATAAGGCCCAGTTTAATGAGCAGTTCTTTACCCTCTGCAACGTTGTAAACCACATACACTGAACCATTATGGGGGACAGTAAGTTTGAAGGGAAAGCCCCATCTATACCGGATCCTGGCTGCCTGTAAAATTGAGGTGACTTCCTTCATCCTGCATCCAAGGTAGCTTGGGAAATATCTGGGAAGATTTGAATCCTGTTACCCTCTAGAACAATGTTAGGAGTATTTCTGGATACACGAAGGATATCCTCCTTTACCAGAAAGTCCTTAAGGCATAGGATAACATCCCTAGGGGGCTTGTCAGGCGGAGGTTTAGGACGCAAGGCCCTATGGATTCTATCACATGTGAACGCTGATTCAGGCTTGTCAGGGAGCTTGAGAATAGCAGGGGTGAGATCAGCAGTGGATTCAGGAAGCCCTCTGAGGCGCAGGTTATTCCTGCGGTTTCTATTGTCCAAATCCTTAACTTGGGATTGAAGCAAAGCATAATTATCTGAAAGCAATTCAAAGTCTTTCCTGAGGTCATTGTGAGCGATGGCAAGCTCATCATGCTTAGCCTCAAGCAGGTCAGTGCGCCCTCCCAGAGCAGCAATTTCAGCAGTCAGAGTGTTAGTGGATTTGTGAATCTCTGTCTGAAATTTCTCTGCCAGTTTTTCATAAATTGCAGCAAAGCCCGCATCAAGGTCTGCCTTGGTGACCCCCTGATTGTACTCACGATCCGCCACAGGAGCTGTGGATGCAACTGGGGAAGAAGCAGGATCCGGCGGCAGCGCGGGAGGTGAATGGGCGCCATCTTTGGACATCCTGGAGGCCCTTTTAGTGAGAAGCAGGTAAGTTGTTAAAGAGTGTTGCGGCGGGCGGCCCCACTGCTTTTGGACGGCATGCACAGAGGTGTCCTACGGGGGTGCAGGATGATTAGAAGCTGAAAAGCCAGTTTTAAAGCCCCGAGGAAGCGGCCTCTCTCTGTCCCCTCCGGCGGAGCTAAATCTCTAGCATCCGTCCAGCTTTGCGCCACGCATGCGCCCGAGTGCACTATCTTTTAATAACTAGAGTTTGTTTTAAAAGGTATTATGCTATGTACCCTTATATTCCTTCTATGTTCATTCGGTTCTCACATGCCTAACTGGAAGTGTACCTGAACGGATGTCTATGATGACCTTTAACTGGTGGGTTTAATCCCCGCAAGTGTTATTAGCTTTTCCATTAATTTGGAGGCCACTAAAATCTGGTAAGCGGCCATTTGTTTGTACATATTCCACTGGTGGCTTTCTCCTGGTCTGCCGTGAGAAGATTTTTCCTTCATCTGCATGCTGGGACTTGTGGTTCTCCTTTAACACAAGTTTTTTTACTATTGCTTTTATTTTCTTTCTATTTATATTCCATGGACTTTTGTATGGACTTTTTGCACTTTTGTTTGGATTCACATTTGTATGTATTGATTATATGTTAATCCTTTGACACAAATTTTTATTAGCGCTACATGTTTCCCCTTTTCATATACATTAAAACTGAACTTCACCCTAAAGGAGAAGTTCCACTTTATGCTCTCCTCTCCCCTCCTCTTCTGTTTTTGGGACCTTTTTTTTTTTTCCAGAGGGGGGTACCTGGTTTTAAAACGTCAAAGCTCTCAGAAACCTGCGGAACCTTTCACAAAGTTCGCCCCGACTCGCGTATGTTCAGTGGACAGCCGATTGTGAAGCTGCAAGGAATCACAGTCGGCTGTCCACTGTAAACATGCTGTTATAGACAGTATTGTAGCTGCTGACTTTTATTTTTTTTTTTAATACAGGGCAAAGGACCGCTTTAATTATAAGACTCAAATTGTCACAGCATTATTCAGTCACATAAGGGACTTTGATAATTGATCTCGGATAATTAGCTTGTTCAGACAATTGTTTTTTTCATTTGCAGATACATCTAAAAAAAATTGCTAACATAAAATATCCTTTATTAAGAGTCTATAAATTCAGCAATGGCAGTGGCCTGATACATCAGTTTCTGCACAAATATACAAGAAGTCATTAACAAAAAGAAAGAATAAGAAGCTAGAGATTTGCAAATGTAATTCAACATGACATAATATTTATTGATATGTTTTTTTACTTACAATACCCACCTTCTGATGTGTTAATGTTATGGACAAGTTTAAAAATGGTTAGTAATGCCAACTTGCTTTATTTTCTCTCTATAAGACACAGTGCCTATATTGCAATTAACTTAACACTGCAAGCCAAGAACTGCCATAGAATTTTAAAATATAGATGTGTTATCCTTGTTATTTTCTAAGCATAATTCAGTATAGGTATTTTGTACAATTTCACAATTTTTAAATCTTTACAATACCAATACCATATAGTATACAATATATTATAACCATACAAGTTTTGCTGAGAAGGAATTAAAAGAATCAAAAAGTTCTCATTCTAAACAATGCATAGCACAGTAAAGCCTTAAAACTAAAAGTATTCACATGTCTCATTCCATCACATATCCCACAATTTAGAGGATTGTTCCTCATTTAAAGACAGTGGGCAAAGCCACACAATTGCTTTTGTCCTTCTGGCCAGATGCACATCCAGAATTGCTGGTATATTGGTATATAATGCAAATATAGCCTAATATTATAGAGCCATTTTGGAGCATACAACTTGTTCAGGCTATTTGGTCATTATACCTGCAATGCTTCTATAAAGTTTCTAGCTCTATAATATTAGGATATACAGTATCTCACAAAAGTGAGTACACCCCTCACATTTTTGTAAATATTTTATTTTATCTTTTCATTTGACAACACTGAAGAAATTACACTTTGCTACAATGTACAGTAAACTAGTGAGTGTACATCTTGTATAACAGTGTAAATTTGCTGTCCCCTCAAAATAACTCAACACACGACTCATTAGTGTTACAAGGTCTCAGGTGTGAATGGGGAGCAGGTGTATTAAATTTGGTGTTATCGCTCTCAATCTCTCATACTGGTCACTGGAAGTTGAACATGGCACTTCATGGCAAAGAACTCTCTGGGGATCTGAAAAAAGAATTGTTGCTCTACATAACGATGGCCTAGGCCACAGGAAAATTGCAAAGACCCTGAAACTGAGCTGCAGCATGGTGCCGAAGACCATACAGTGGTTTAACAGGACATTTTCCACTCAGCACAAGCCTCACCATGATCGACCAAAGAAGTGGAGTGCACATGCTCAGCATCATGTCCAGAGGCTGTCTTAGGGAGATAGAAGTATGAGTGCTGCCAGCATTGCTGCAGAGGTTGAAGGGGTGGGGGGTCAGCCTGTCATTGCTCAGACCATACACTGCACACTGCATCAAATTGGTCTGCATGGCTGTCATCCCAGAAGGAAGCCTCTTCAAAAGATGATACACAAGAAAGCCAAAACAGTTTGCTAAAGACAAGCAGACTAAGGATATGGATTACTGTAACCATGTCCTGTGGTCTGCTGAGACCAAGATAAACTTAAACTTATTTGGTTCAGATGGTGTCAATCGTGTGTCACAGCAACCAGGTGAGGAGTACAAAGACAAATGTGTCTTGCCTACAATCAAGCATGGTGGTGGGAGTGTCATGGTCTGGGGCTTCATGAGTGATGCCGGTACTAGGGAGCTACAGTTCATTGAGGGAACCATGAATGCCAACATGTACTGTGACATACTGAAGCAGAGCATGATCCCCTCCCTTCAGAGACTGGGCCACAGGGCAGTATTCCAACATGATAACGACCCCAAACACACCTTCAAGACGACCACTGCCTTCCTAAGGAAGCTGAGGGTAAAGGTGATGGACTGGCCTAGTATGTCTACGGACCTAAACTCTGCTGAGCATCTGTGGGCATCCTCAAAGGAAAGGGGGAGGAGTGCAAGGTCTCTAACATCCACCAGGTCTGTTATGTTGTCATTGTGGAGTGGAAGAAGACTCCAGTGGCAACCTGTGAAGCTCTGGTGAACTCCATGCCCAATTTGGTTAAGGCAGTGCTGGAAAATAATGATGGCCACACAAAATATTGACACTTTGGGCCCAAATTGGACATTTTCACTTGGGGGTGTACTCAATTTTGTTGCCAGCGATATAGACATTAATGGCTGTGTGTTGAGTTATTTTGAGGGGACAGCAAATTTACACTGTTATACAAGCTGTACACTCACTTCTTTACATTGTAGCAACGTGTCATTTCTTCAGTGTTGTCACATGAAAAGATATAATAAAATATTTACAAAAATGTGAGGGAAGTACTCCCTTTTGTGAGATATTGTATTTGCTTTAATCCCTTCTCAACATAACCTGTATGGTTATACTCTTCTGTTAGGTCCCATGGTTTTCATACACTGCACTAATGGCAAAAGGCAATGGTTTGCAATGGATCCACCGTCATGAAATAAGGAATAATCCTCTAATTTTTGGGAAATCTGATGGAATGGGAAACATGAAGGGTTTACTGTGCAATGCTAATACAGTAAAATACAACTTTAAACTGTGCTTAAAAAAATAGTATTGTCTTTAAATTCAGAGCTGTTGAAATAATTTATCTGAGTTGATTAGGACTTTCCCTTAGTACAGTATATTAAAATGAAGAGAAGGTATCTTGCTTTTAAGAGAAATTAGAGGTTTGCGCACTGCCTTTACAAAGACCATGTTAACTAGCACAGATTAGGCAAAACTTTCTCATTGCACCATAAGAGTGTTTTTTTTTGTCCTAGCTTAATGTAGCACTATAGGCAAAACTATACACTTTTTTTTCTATTTTAGATAGCACAAGAGAGGGTTATAACCCCTAACCACCTTTTTTTTGCCATCTGTGTCCCGATGCAGAGATTTCCCTTTTCTTCCTCTCCCATAGCCAAAACAGGAAGTGAGAGGAAATCCCTGCAAATTAGGGGAATTCCTTGGGAGCCCCTAGATAACCAGAACTAGTGTCCCCATTGAAAGATTTCCCCTCTAATACTTTTGCAAGGACAGCCCAAAATTTGGGATTTTCTTTTTACTTTCACTTTCAAGGCTTAACAGGACAAATAGAGAGGGTAAATATCCCTAACAGGGGGAACAGACAGCAATACAAATTGGCAGGTAATTTAATCCCTCTCCACTCTATCCAAAACGTATAAAAAAAGTTTTGCCTTTAGTTATACTTTAAACATCAAGTATGTTGTACAATAAAATGCTGAGATAAGCCAAACTCAAGGCAAATATGGTAAATACACAGATGACATGCATATATAAGCGCTGTTTTTCAATTGCATTTCAGCTCTGAGAGTTACACAGCTCTGCCTTGCAGCGTGCATGGGCAGGTTCTCACATACAGGAAAATCTATGGGTGATAATAAAAGCACTTCTAAATAAATAAAATGGCCTGGTCACAAATGATTATATAATCTATCATATTGCTTTCAAATATAAGCACTTGCATTATCTTTCAAATAAACTGTACCATGCATATTTGCACAATACAGCAAATGCTTCTGGGGCCCCCTATATTATGTTTAGTTACTTTTATCTATCTGGACATCTACTGTCATTCTATGTCCTTTTTGATTTTTAAATCTTAAGAATATCTTTTTCTCACTTTTTTCTTTTTATTTCTCTTTGTCAACAAAGACAAAAAGTAATGCTCGCATGACATTAGTAAAAAAAAAAACACACACACACACACTCAGGGCTGCTGATAGGGGGGGACCACTGGTCCTCCTGTAGGGGGCCCGGTCAGCAGGAGGATCAGTGGAGCAGAAAAGGAACAATGCCCTCTGCATCTCTCACCCAGCAACTGAAAACCGGTTTCTCCCCCCTCCCCCACCAGCTTTCAGTTGCTGGGTGAGAGACACAGCGGTCCAGATTTAGGGGGTACAGGTGTGGGTTGTGCCCACCCAGATTTCAACTCTGCCCCCCCCCCCCGGCTGGCTGCTGCTGCTAAGCTCCTTCCCCTGCCCCTGCTCCCCTCCGCACTCACAGCTGGGACAAGGAGACAGGAAGATGGAGCAGAAAGGAAAGAGCCAGGAGGAGGTGCGCTGTGTTGTGCTCTCCCTCCTGTCAGAAGAGCGTTCATCTATACAACAAACGAGACAAGATCGCTCTTACTGTAGATCGCATTCAAGTCTGCACACACACAGTTTGGAGGTGAGCAGCCCTTGTAGGAGATAGGGGGTTGTGTGTGTGAGTGTACAGTGCAATCTACAGTAAGAGCTATCCGGTCTCATTTGTTGTATATTGTTGATACTTGCCATGAAGAAGGAGCGCGGCTGCCCTCCCCCAGGCAGCAAGCACACTCGGAAAGCGTCGCATGCAGATGACATCATCCAGGTTCGACTATCCACCAAGCCTTGCTGTCAAGCAAATACACCAAGCCTACTTCCTGATTCCTGATTCCTGGCTCCAGCAGGACGGATGTCCATGACCAGATGATGTACACTTCTCCACACTGGAACCTTGTTTTATGGGCATGAATATATGCTTACTAACGTGAGTGCATAATTTTATTCATTAAACCTGTTGCATAAAGTCTACACTTAGAGGCGCCTCTGTCTGTCTTTGTTTTAGCCCTGTGGAACTGTTAGGAATGCTTCCTGAGCACACTGATGTGCTGTCATGATTCTGCAATCCAAAGGGTTAACCTAGAGCAGACTAATTGCAGTAATTGGCAAACAGGCTGCCTTATTTAAACAGCTCAGAAGCACTGTGTCTTCGCTGTCTTGTCTGCAGCTCTTCCTGTGTTCCTGAAGCCTGCTTCCTGTTACCTGTTTGATATCCGTTTGACCTTTGGCTTGTTCCTGACCTTGTTGACCTGCTGCCCGTCCTGACCCCCGGCTTGTTTGACCATTCTCTCAGATCTCCCTTGTCTGCTTATCTGCCTTCGGATCTTGACCGGTTTCTCCCTTGGTGGGGCGACCCTGAGGACTGCGACCTGGTATCCACACGCAGCAAAGTCCATCCTCACCACTAGAGGCCCTGGCGAAAACCGGTGGATACTTAGATTCTGCACCTCAGGTTAGTCTGTGTCACTTACCTTGGGGGGTCCCGTCTAAGCTCCGCCCTCTGGCACACGTGGGGCCTTCCTCTGCCATCAGGCTACCACTTGTATCCCTAACAGGAACCCCTGGCTTTTGGTTTCTGGATGGCTGCCCTACATGGTATACTTTTTCTCCCCCTGTGCCATTAAGGACTTTTAACTCCATGGACTTTTGGTTCGATATGTGATCAAGCGCCTGTTAACATTGTGTATTTGTTGTATAGATGAATGCTCTTCTGACAGGAGGGAGAGCACAACACAGCGCACTTTCTCTTGGCTTTTAGTGGCTGCCCCCTGTAAGTTGGGGGAGGAGGGTGGGGGGGCTATCGGTGTTGGGAAATGTAATGGGGATTTGGCGAGGGGGGATATGTTCTAGAAAGAGGGATTGGGGGGGATATGTGGTAGAAAGAAGAATGAGGGGGGGAGGTGATATGTGCTGGGAGGAGGGTTTGGGGGGGGGGTTGAATCATGAGAGGGGATATTTGAGCAAGGAGAGAGTGGGGGATTAGTCCTGGGGGGGGGGGGGGTTGGTAGGGAGATGGAATTTGTGCTGGGAATGGTCATTTAGAGGGGATGGAGGAGAGATTTGTGGGAATTTGTGCTAGGAGGGGGATTAAAGAAAGAAGATTTGTGCTGGGAGGGAAGATAAGGGTATTTTGTGCCAAGTGGGGATCTTTGAGCTTGAAGATGGAATTTATGTTTTTTTTTTTATGTATGACGGAATGTTTGTGTCCACTAATAATGATTTTTATGTATTTTTATGATAATATATTTTTGATGTTTTTGCAGGGGGGGGGGGGGGGGGTTGGGGGCAGGGTGGTGGTCCCTGGGGGGGCGGGGGCCCCCATGATTTCTAACAGCGGCTCTGCCCCCACTAATGAATGCACCCCAAGATGATTCTGCCTCAAATGATATTACTATTTCACAGTTGAAACAGTGTTTTTGAAGCTTTATGCATTGCTATTAACCATTTAAGCCCCGGATGATTTGGCTGCTCAAAGACCAGGGCCTATTTTGCGATTCGGCACTGCATGATTTTAACGGACAATTGCACGGTCGTGCGACGCTGTACCCAAATTAAATTGACGTCCTTTTTTTCCCACAAACAGAGCTTTCTTTTGGTGGTATTTGATCACCTGTGCGATTTTTACTTTTTGCGCTATAAACAAAAAAAGAGCGACAATTTTGAAAAAAATAACAATATTTTTCACACTTTTCTATATGAAATTCCCCAAAAACAATGTAAAAATCAAAATTTTTTTACATTTTAGGCCAATTTGTTTTCTGCTACATATTTTTGGTAAAAAATAATAAAAAAATAATCGGATACTGACATTTTTGACACTATTGGGGGTACCAGTGACATTACTACAGTAATCAGTGCTATACATATGCACTGTTACTGTAAAAATGACACTGGCAGGAAAGGAGTTAACTTTATTAGTGATCAAGGGGTTAAGTGTGTCCCTAGGGGCATGCTTCTAACTGTTAAGGGGCGTGGCTTTGATGCACAGAGACATACGATCCTACATAGCAGGATCGCATGATCTCTGCAGTTACACCAGGGAGAATGACAGGCGGCTTTGTTTACATCCAGCGGGAGATCGCGAGTGACCGGCGGACATTGGAGCTGCCGGTCACTCGCGCGGGGATGGCAGTGAACGAGCGGGGGGGAGCGCGCTTCCGGCGGCGCGCGCTCGCACCCTATTGGCTCGCGGGCGAGTGACGTACTGATACGTCACTTTGCCCAGGGGGGGCTGACCGCCACAGTATATGTACTTGCGGCGGTCAGCAAGTGGTTAAAGAATGTCTTCAATGCTGTGCTTTCATGCTGTGGTGTTTTTTTTTTTTTAATTTCTATTTTACCTTTGCTAAATTAAAGCTGTACTCCAACTTTCTATTTACTAGAACTGAATGGAACGGAATGCATAGAGCATACCTTTGTACCATGTTGCTCTGTTGTTTGCAGATCCCCTGAAATTGTGGGCATAGTTGTGGCTTTGTATCATGTGACACTCTGTGTATCCTGCTTTAGACTCTGTCCCTTCCACAACCACTTCCTGTAGCAGCTAGAGTCTATAACATACCTCCTTGTAGTCTTTCAGACTCTGCAAATGATGTAACTTCCTTCACACCTCTGATGGTGGTTGAGACTGAGTGCATCCTAATTAGCATTCAATCCCTTCCAGTCACACCTAAAGAAAGAGTCCAAACCTCCCAAGTGCCGCCTTACAGATCACAGCATTATTCAAGAAGGAAACCCCTTCATATACACACATACACAGGCTGTTCTAAAAGCTTGCTGGGCTGCTGCTGGGCAGCATTGAATGAATCACAATTAGAATTCAATCTTGTCCAGTCAAATATTCCAACTAGTGTGAACCCTCCCAGAACTGTGAAGTAATTCATTGGCACATGAGGAAACGCGTTCATAATAACCTCCCATAGCCCTTCCTTTGAAAACTTGAAGTAAGCAATTATTCTTTGGGATGCTGAATGGAGGTATGAACCATTTACAACTTTCACCATCCAGAGGAAGGTGGGAAACACCCATAGTAACCCTAGGACGCACCCACATCAACTCTCTGAACTGGTACACGTGACTCTCATAGCCCACCCTGAAACTAGAGGCTCAAAGGATCATGGGACATATAGTATCAGGACTGGAAAGAAAGCAAACAGGAAGTGAGAGAACCTATAAATTCAGCCAGGTGTAGGAGTGACATCACAGACACAGAAACCTGCTAAATATTGCTAAAGAAGGAAGTTACACATAAACTGACAGTGGGGTTGTAATTCATTTACATGCACAAAACATCTGTTTTTTGGTTGAGGAAAAGCTGGAGCTTTTCTTTAAGGTTTTCATTACAAAGAACTTAGTCACAGAGAAGCCTTTGTAGGTGTTCTTTTCTATTTCTGCAAGCTTTAATAAAGTCAAGAGAAATACAATCTTGTATTATAGTTACATAGGGCCGGATTTAAAGAAACTGCAGCTTCAAACATCTATGACGTGTTTCAGTTTCGCCGCGTTCAAATCAATTAACTGGCGCTGCGGCGAATTGGCTAGTGAAACAGCAATAATGAATTCCGCCGTCAGCGGGATTCACTTACGATCGCGGCTTCGCCAATTCGCAAACTTATGTCTTCGTGCTTATAGCAGTTTCACATAGCGATGTGGGCTAGTGGATTAGTGCACACATCACACGTCTGTAATTCATCTCCCTCTGCTGTAGGTTCGAGGCTTACCATCTCCACCTACTTTTTTTATTTTCTTTTTTTGTTTATATTGCTAAAATGTAACGGATTACATCATATATATTGCTAAATAATGTTACACTCAGAAGCGCTTGCAAGCTTACACCATTTTAAGTGTTTTTTTGATCTTGTCTGTGTGTCGAATCGATCTTATGATGGAAAGTACCAAAGGCAAGTGACCAAACCCCTACCCTACTTCAGGGCAAGATGAAACCTCACAATTTTACCATGGTCTTCTTCCCACATTCCATACAATGTTTAGTTCTTTAGCTATATGTGCTTTTTAGCCTTAACACACTCCTTTTTTTCCACCATACAGCTTTATTCTGCACAATAGCTAAGTGCTTTGCAACTTCACTGCAGTTAACAACGTCATGGGTTCAAATCACATCACTACACTTGGGATCTCTTTTCACTCTCATTTTTTTTAACAGTTTTTTTTAACTATCTTGAATTTGGGGGGGGGGGGGGGTGTCCTACCCAAATTTCAAGCACATCAATGGAAACAACACAATTTTGATTTTATGAGTGTGGTCCTAGTTTTATCGAGATGCAATTCTTTACATATTTACCATGGTTCTTACAATTTCTTGACCAATAAACATAGGTGTCTGATATTGGACTCTCTCCATATTTCAACAACACAGACCCTCATAGTCCAACACTACATTTGCCTCACACCTCAACACAACACTGTCACATCCCTACTCTACATTACAACCCCTCACATCACCAGTACAAGCAGCATGCAAAGTGCAAAACTCCGGCCTTGGCAGCTTAATGGGCCATACACTAACAATTTGTCTAGACTTTTTCCTGTAGACTTAACCAAACCATATAATATAAGCTCAAACCTCAACACTTTCAATTTGGATGCAATCAGGCAGGCCCTTGCACTACATAGAAAATGTCAATCTGAAGGATAAAGTCTTCTCTAAATCTTACAGTGTGGATGGCCCTTTTGTCTGTAGGCACCCACACAAAACAAAAAAAACACATGTTCAATTCTAAAGTCTTTATTTATTTGAGAATGACAGCAGAAGGAGGGATGCAGCAAAATAATATTGTCACTCTCCAGTCCGTGTGCCTTTACAGCGCCAGACCACGATCTTTGCTCCATGGCTACGGGATTCTGATGTCTTCCACAACTTCAGGCAGAGTTCAGAATCCATTCTGCACCTCTACCAGCTCATAGGGGACAGGCATGGCAAGGTTGCTGGTCAGCTTCCAAGCCACTTTCGAAGTTCCAGGGTGTTCATGTTGGTCATTGGCCATGTGCCTTACCAAATATCCACTGACCACAAAAGAAAATGAGTGGAGTCCATCAAGGTGGGTTTCTACCACCTACACCCGCAAGCAGTACCACTCCTGGAAAAATAAAACAAAGGATAAGACATTTCATTATGAAAATCACATCTTAATGCCTGTTTGCTTCATTCTGAACTTCATTTAATTTCGACATCACAAGTGAAATAACACATTTTATGCCAACTTACACAAACCAGAAATCATTAATGTAAACATTTGAATACACACCTGTGACGCCAGACAGCCCATCACCACAGGCTTCCCATGGTACGTGCCATGATTCCAAGATGTTGATGTTCTGGAAAATTACAACACCATAAGATACCAAGCAGCCGTTCATGTTATCAATAACTACACAGGTGGCATAGACACAAATAAACACCTGCCAGCTCTTCTCAGCCCTTTACACTATTCACAATACCAACATGTTTATGGTTAGAGGTGCATGTTTTTGCTCAAGTAACACAATTTTACCAATGTTGACTACACTTTATCTACAATGGCAAGTGTCATTGGCAGATGATAATCACCCTCTGTCTCCCTGTGAGTGGCACCTCTGCTAACTAGCTAATTAATACACATGCCCTATCTTGACCGGTTACAGTACTTACATGTAAAGTGGCTAGCAACCAGGGTATTCCGGGTGGCCATACCGGCAGCGGTGCTCCGCCGCCTGGGGGCCGCCGGCTGACGGACCTCTGGCTCCCTCTCCTCCGTCAGCTCCCAAGAATCATCCCGGGCAACGCACATGTTGTGCAACACGCAGCACGCCAGGATGATCTTGGAAGCCTTTGTAGGAGAGTACAGGAGTTCACCCCCAGGCCGGGCCAAGCAGAGAAACCGGGACTTGAGAAGACCTATGGTCAACTCAATGATACTCCGGCTTCTCCGCAAGGCCCTGTTGTAATTCCTCTCTGCTGGGCCCTGGGGGTACCTGATTGGAGCCATCAGCCACGTCAGCTGCGGGTAACCAGCATCCCCTGAAAAATAAGAAAAATATACATTAGTTATTCATATCATGTGACTTTAGATGACTCCTCAAAATGGGAGACAATTAGGCATTTTACTAAACAACCTGCTCGTCTGTTTGCAAAAAATCATATGAAACATCTCAACTCTGTCTAACTGCCTAAATCACTAATACAAATGGGAAAAAGGACACACAAAGTGGTGGGTTTCTCTTGCAAGTTCCAACTTGGCCCCTATTTTGTTCCTATTACATTAGCCTAGGTCTTACTTCTGGAATATATCTGCAACTAGAGTGAGGAAACCAATATTGACTCACTTATGCAAAGTACTTTGGGGATATGGCAATACCATTGGAATCATTTGTAGGTTTTCTTTGGGTGGCTAGAGGACACCATTTACACATTGGTTAACCACCTTCATTGGACTCAAAGACAACTTTGCAAATCTTTCTTTTGTGAGCTGCTAAGCTGCTGATCTGGTTGTGTGTGAACAGCCTGACAACTCCTAACACATCCATTTTAGGTAGGCTTTGCTTAAATCAGGGTGTACACCGATGTAGCTTATTCCTATGTCTATGTAATCTTACAGTTTATGTTGTTAAGACAAAATACTTTACTAATTAGGCCACCCTTCGGGCATTTGTCCACTTTCAAACACCTCGTACAGAGTACTTGTTCTTAACATACTGGAATCATGGCACGACCCTGGGTGACCAGTGTTGACACTCATGATGCGCTGTTTGGCGTCACACACTAATTGGACGTTCACGGAGTGGTACTGCTTGCGGTTCCGGTATTCACTTTCGTGGCTCCTTGGGGGCCTAATGGCTATGTGGGTGCCATCGATTGCCCCTAGGATTTGCGGCATGTGTGCCCGCCGGTAGAAACCCAACTTGACTTCATTCCACTCATTTTCATTCTGTGGCCAGTGGATAAAATTGGGCACTATATCCACTATGGCATTAATGACCAACATGAACACCCTTGAAACTGTGGGCTGGCTAATGCCCATGATACTTCCCGAAGTGACTTGGAAGCTGCCACGCCCTAAAATATACAAAGTGGCCAGCAATCTGGCCATGCCGGGCACCGCATGGCCGCGCTGTGTGTCCGGGTCAATTTTCTCTGCTATGAGCTGGTAGAGGTGTAGAATAGTTCCTCGCTCGAGCCGGAACTTCCTCCTGACATCAGAATCCCGCAGCTTGTCCAAATAGATCCTTGGAGCAAAAATGCGTGGCTGGCGAGGTAAGGGCACACGGACTGGAGGTGCTGCTGCTGGAGGTGCTGCTGCTGCTGCTGCAGCTTCCCCACCTTCTGCTGCCTCCTGTGCCAGGGCCTCCTCAAACAAGGCACCGATAAATGCCAGCATTGCACCATCTAATGCGTCTGGGATATCGTCCTCCATTTTGAACGCGCAAATTCGCGAATGCGCAGATATATATAGAAACGGCCGCTAATTATCACACCTGTGAGCCAGCTATAAAAGGAGCACATGGCCAATATGGCTGCTGGATGTTATAGATCGATGTTTCTTATGTGCTAGCAAGACCCTGTGACCCACAACCTACATTATCTGGAGGTAAGACAATTGTATCTCTCTCTCCCAAAAAAAAGGAAGGAGAGAATTTGTACTTATCTTGGGTGTGCTTAAGTTGTCTATGGTGAATCCCCTCCAACCCACAATAGCTTGGGAACCCCTCAAGTGTCTTTTAATCATTGGCAGTTGGCCCCATGTGCATGTGGTTTGGACATGTGTTTTCTCATGTTTGTTAAAGGTGTGCAGTCTAGATTTGGCATCTAAACCTGCCCCCTTACCTTCCCAGCTTCCAAAGACACCATTTTTGCTTTCCTGATAACTGTAATTTATTATGTGCACGTATGTAGGTCATGCGATTTCTCATGTATGTTTAATGTTTGCAGCCTCCTTTTGCCTATAAAGGATTACACCACCCCCCCTCCACCAAGTCTGTTTGTGCCATTAGGTAAGTGTTTGGAGGGCCTCGTGTGATTTGTACCCATATGCGTTTTCTTATTTTATTTTTTAAATTTCTTTGCAACCTCTTCTGCTTTTTTTGCCACCACCACCACCACCGTGTTTGTGCCATTAGGTAAGTGTTTGGAGGGCCTCGTGTGATTTGTACCCATATGCGTTTTCTTATGTGTTTTTTTTTTCCATTTCTTTGCAGCCTCTTCTGCTCTTTGCCCACTACTACCACCACCACCACCACCACCACCAAGTCTGTTTGTGCCATTAGGTAAGTGTGTTCTGTAACTGTTCACTAATTATACTGTATATGAAGAGCAATCTGCAAATCCTGTTTTTTCTGTTTTCTCTTTTGTCATTTCAGATTTAGGAGTTTGGGGCTCTTTGCTGCTGCTGGACAGCCAGATTCTCTGCCCACCTCGTGCTCCCATGGCCCCACCCACTGGAAGGATGAGAAGGGGCAGGGTGGCCAGGGTGGCCAGGGTGGCCAGGGGGGGCAGGGGGGCAGGGGGGGCAGGGGGGGCAGGGTGGGCAGATCGTCTGGCTCTGGTGTGAGGGAGGCTCCAGCTGTATCCATGAGGGAGTCCACCATCCCCATCCCGGAGGAGGAAGCCGGGGGAGGTGGTAACACACCAAGTGGACAAGCTGGCTCTTCTGACAGTAGTCCTGGAGCGGGTCCGTCCACCAGAGTCAGCTTGTCCACATTACCCCGGCTTCCCCGTTTCACCCACAATCAGTGCTGTGCCCTGGTCCACGCCTATATGGCCAGATATCAGGCGATACATGGGACCAGGGCCGCGTCTTACTCAGTAACAGAGAAGAACAGATTGTGGGATGAAATCCGCGATGCTGTAAATGCACTGGGTGAAGCACCTCGCCACCGTGACAGTGTGCGGAAGAAGGTCAACGACATCTGTGGGTCCGTTCGGAAGAAGCTAATTGCATGGGCTGCGGAGGGTCTTTATGACCGACAAGGTCGGCTGGATGAACGTGCACGAAGTTCTCTCTGGGATTATCAATTACCTTTCTTGAACATCATAGGACCTGATACCATCTTTACCAGAGAGGACTTAGATTCGGATGCTTTGCACCGAGGTAGGATATTATCTTGGATGTCAATTGTGTGAGTTGTTTGGAAAAGATTAACTACTATCCTATGTGTGACATTAATAGAATGTGATACTTGCCCTTCCAATTGTCCTTTTTTTGTTTTCCCCAACCTGCAATTTGTTCATCTGTAGCACGGATCTCAGCCCCTCCACAGCCCATGCAGCTTGGCGAACCAGACGGACTCACAGGTGTTGACATCAGTGCTGACCCTCCTCCTGGTAGGTCCAATATCATACTGTGCCAAACAATGTAGATGTTTTTTTTTTTCCAAGATAGCTCATATTGCTATGTCCTTTACAGAAGATCCGCAGCAGGGAACACACCCAGTGCAGCTAGGCCTGGAGGAAGGTGTTGGTATGTCTAGCCAAATAATGTTTTTTGGAATCTTATTAACCCCATTAACACACATGTTTTTTCTTATGAAAGAGTGTTGCCTTTTAGATGTTTACCCTGCAAAACACAGTTGACAGCATTAATGGGTGCCGTCATTAGTAGGCAGACCAAGCCTTCTTAACCTTTGGGAGGGTTTAGCAAGTGTCCTATGAGCCCAGGAAAGCACTTTTGAATGTTTGGCCTCAATGCTTCATTCATGAAGCTAGGAGGGCAATCTGGCCATAATCATTACTGACTAAGGTTATGTACTAAACATGTTTTTTTTTTTTTTTTTTCAAAGAACATCAGGCCCCTCTTGACGTTGCAGCTGGAGTTGGATCAGGAGCTGGCGACGATTCTGCATCCAGTGCTGTGGTATGTGATATAAGGGAACAAGGTGCACATGTAACATTTCAATGGTAGCATTGATTTTGGACTAGATGTGGCTTACATTGTGTGTGTTAAATTAGTGCTATGACATTCTGACGATGCACCAGCACAACAAGAGTTCTATCTTGAACATCAGGGAATTATGTTATAATTTGGTGTGCCACTAATGTTCCAAAAACATCCAGGATCTTTAAAGTCCGGCCCGTCTTTGATTTTCCAGGTCCAAATTCATGGGTATCGTTTGGTTGGGTTGTCCTCTAGCCAATTGATGGCAAGATTTTAGACAACATACGTAGATGTATAAAGTCATTGGTGTAGTAACAGATTTACCAAAAGCATAAACAACCTACCACACCAGGGTTAATTGGGAACACCTTCATGTTGAATCTTTTTTGCCTTTGTCATATTAGTCCTACCAATATAATATGTACCCATTATCAGAAGTGTTGCTAGCTTGGATAATCTTACAATGAACAAGTACTCATTAGAAGCACATCAAACTTTTCAACGTTCTGCTTGGGGTGTTAAGTTGTCAAACTAATCTGAAATATTTAGTCCTGATGTTTGATAATGATTTGGTCTATTTCTTCTGCTTTCAGGTAGCCTTAGATGCAGAGGGATTGTCACCTACCCAACTTCGTCCATCTATGCTGGATGTAGCCGAGAGGCTGCTTGATGAGTATCAGGTCCAAAATGAGTTAAGGAGGCGTACTCAGCAATCTACTGAGGCAGTACGTCTGCTCGGGCTCATACAGGAATCTGTAGCAACAATGGTACAGGTTCACCAGGATATGTTACAGGTTCAACAGGATATGCGTAACAGCTTGGTAAGTTTAGCAGACCAGCATCAACGGGATCGGCAAAGTGTTGACACTCAGGTGCTGGCCACACGCCAATGCCTGTTTGGATCTGAAGATGCCCCATTGGCAGAGCCCTCCCAAACATCTCACTCACCTGCCACTGCAGGTTGTGGTAGTGGGAGGGTAATGCCAGTGTTGGCCACTTGTCAGGCAGCTGGGGATGGGACAATTCCTCCTGTAGCCACTCCTAGCACTTCACACTCCGTTCGGACTCCCACACCCCTCAATGAGCAATCCTCCTGCACAACCTCAATGCGCACTGGTTCCACAGTACCCCTTCCACCTGACTACATTCCCTCCACACCTTTATCACTTCACTCCTCCCCAGGCCGTTCTTCTTTTTTGTCACCAATGCGACATGTCGTTTGCCCCCGCACCGTGGACCACAACAACCAATCAACCACCACTCCCCACACATCTTCACAACCCTTGCACCACCAGCAGCATCAAATAGCCTTGGAGCAGCAACGATCCCATCTCATGTTAATGGCACACGTTGCCCAAATTCTTAGGCTGACCCCAGAGCAGATGAGACTATTGGCACAACATCTTCTGTCTGGGACATTTCCAAGGTTCAACACCCTGCATCATCAGCAGCCTCAGACACAAGATATGATCCTAATGGGCCACTTGACCACAACTCTACAGCTAACCCCAGACCAGATGGAACTATTGGCCCACCATTTGATGACAGGAAACTTAACAGTGCTCACCACACTGCTTCAGGCACCACCACCAACTTGATTTTTTGTTTTTTTGTTTAATTTGGTTTAGTTTTGTTAATGATTGTTACATTGGCCAATTTGTTGGGCCATTTTTTTTTTAATTTGAGGGTGGCACAATATGATTTATTATAGTGCTTCTTTTGGGGATGAAATAAAATTTTATGCTAAATGATTAGTTTGTGTTTGCTCTTTGGTTTTTTAGGAGTGTTGGTGGCCAAGTAATGGCCCTGGTTAATGTAGGCATTTATACACACGTGCTTCTCTATCTCCAAACATATGATTTCATGTAAATTTAGATAACTCAATGTTCACATAACGACCCAAGAAAAGGTCTCCCTTCAAATGTAGCTTCAAAACAAGTCTCAAGGCTAACATAAACCAAAGCCAACATACTAACAATTACAGACCACACCACTCAACTAAACAAATACAACACAAAAGACATTCGATGTGTACACCAAAAAGAAAACTTGGGTAATAAAATAAATGTTTTAATAACACATGTGGGTGTCTACCAACTGTAGCGTACAAAAAATATATTACAATATATAATAGAATGAACTAAATTGCCAATGTAACATTTGTGTTGCAAAGAGCAACATACTTAAATTTAATTTAGATAAACATTTTAAACATTTTTTATGTTTTGACATCATTTTTTTGAAGGTTTTCACAAAAACAATTCTTTTTTGTAAACATTTGTGGTTTTGTCGTTTGCCATAAAAACAACAAGGCTTTTTTGTAAACATTTGTGGTTTTGTCGTTTGCCATAAAAACAACAAGGCTTTTTTGTAAACATTTGTGGTTTTGTCGGTTGCCATAAAAACAACAAGGCTTTTTTGTAAACATTTGTGGTTTTGTCGTTTGCCATAAAAACAACAAGGCTTTTTTGTAAACATTTGTGGTTTTGTCGTTTGCCATAAAAACAACAAGGCTTTTTTGTAAACATTTGTGGTTTTGTCGTTTGCCATAAAAACAACAAGGCTTTTTTGTAAACATTTGTGGTTTTGTCGGTTGCCATAAAAACAACAAGGCTTTTTTGTAAACATTTGTGGTTTTGTCGTTTGCCATAAGAACAACAAGGCTTTTTTGTAAACATTTGTGGTTTTGTCGGTTGCCATAAAAACAACAAGGCTTTTTTGTAAACATTTGTGGTTTTGTCGTTTGCCATAAAAACAACAAGGCTTTTTTGTAAACATTTGTGGTTTTGTCGTTTGCCATAAAAACAACAAGGCTTTTTTGTAAACATTTGTGGTTTTGTCGTTTGCCATAAAAACAACAAGGCTTTTTTGTAAACATTTGTGGTTTTTTCGGTTGCCACAAACAACAAGGCTTTTTTGTAAACATTTGTGGTTTTGTCGGTTGCCATAAAAACAACAAGGCTTTTTTGTAAACATTTGTGTTTTTTTTGTTTGCCAAAAACAAGGCTTTTTTAATTTTTATATTTTTTTTGGTCCCAAAAACGAGGGTTTTTTGTTTTTTTTTATTTTTTTTGGTCCCAAAAAAAAGGGTTTTTAATTTTTATATTTTTTTTGGTCCCAAAAACGAGGGTTTTTTGTTTTTTTTTTATTTTTTTTGGTCCCAAAAAAAAGGGTTTTTAATTTTTATATTTTTTTGTTATATTTTTTTTTAGAATGTCGAAATGTGCCATTTAAAAAACATTGGAAAATTAACCAAACAAATTAAAAAATAAAAACTAAAATCTTTTTAAGGGTGAGACATTCCTGACAAATGGCTCCTGAGGGGCTGGATCCGCCCCATAAGTGTCTTCCAAAACTAATATTCGGTCTATGCACCATGTTACATATTCCAAAAGGACCTCATAGGTGAGGTGGGTGTGTCCTGGGTAGAAAAAGACATGACAATTAGTTTTATGCAAAATGATCCAAACAACGATTGTAATTAATGTGCCTCAACAAATATGCTTAGGAGTCTATTGGTTGGCTTTTATCAACACTCTGAAGCAAATATGCTAAATTGCTGGTGTAAACCTTAAACTCAAACTTTCACAGCAAATTGTTCAAAAGGTTACATAAGATGGCTTGGAATGTTAGTAGCAGTTCCACCAAAGCTAAGTAAAAGGCTTTTCTTCATGTCAACACAAGCAATCATTTAGAAGAATGTAAGGTGTTTTGGGTTCAATTGGTCAACACGATACATGTGCACACATTTATCTCTATCACCATTGGAGTTTGTGTAGCGTTCTCTCTCCCTCTTACTGTCTATAGATTGAACCTGACACATAGTAGAGACTTACCCTTTGGAATTCGGAGGGCCAGTTCTGGACGGAGCAGATGTGTCTGCTCCCCTGATCTCCTTTCCGCCATCCCAGCTGTGTTAAGAGAGAAGAAAAAGTTTATCAACAAATGGACTCACGCTAACTGTAGGTTAGGCAGTCATGAAAACGCTCTAACACCCACTCATTACCCCTCCACATTTCCCTGAAAGTTTTATTTAGACTTTGATATGGTGGTGATGCAGATTTGTACAGTGCAAGCGTCATTCTACTGGGTGAAGCTTGTAGCGTTAAGGATACGTACTCCCTGCTTTTGTGCTGATTGTGCTTTTCGGATGTTTTTTGTGCCTCAGCCCTGCCTGTTCTAAGTGTTGGAAACATATCATTTTGGGAGGGCTGTGGAAAACTAATCAGGTTAGACTTACACTCTCTAGGTTTTTGGGGACAAGAGAAATAACAATCCTCCTTTTTACATGGCCCCTGTACACACCTCTAGGCACCTCCCTCCTGTTGGTTGACCCCACAGCAGGCAGCTTGCTATGGAGGCACATGAGATGAAGCCAAGCACCCTGTGCCTGTTCAGGCACTAGGCTGTGAGCCAGCCTTGCCCCCCTCCCTTCCGATGGTCTCAATGATTAGGAGTGACAGCATCAGGAGGCAATATTGGCATGCTGTCACCTCAGTTAAGGAGGAGGGGGAGTCTGTTCCAGACAAGTATTAGTGCAAAAATTTGGACAGTAAAAAATGGTCCCAGTAAGTCTTAGGGGGAATATGCACACCTATCACTTGGAATACTAATGCATAGAATGCATTCACATAAAGAACCTGCTGCCTTTAGAGCAACTTGAAGCCTGAGCGGGGACATACACAGTTAGCATTTCTCCACTTACTAAGTAGACACATTACTGGAAAAGCACACAACTTACCATCATCAGTTTTTTTTTTGGGCCCCCGAAGTTGATGGCGTGGCTGGCTCGGGAGAAACTGCACAAAAAGAACACAAATTGTGAACTGGAATGTGGTACATTACCGAGGAAGAGTATTTATGAAAGATTGACAAACACACATTTTCAGTGTTGACTAAATCAGGACATGATTAAATTACAATGTCCACAAAAAATTTACAAGTACAAAGCACACCATTTCCAATGTAGAGAAACTAACACCAATTTAGAATAGGGTGGCTTGAGATAACTTACAAAAGATAACATGTCCTGTAAAGCTGCCCAAAACCACCTTTCAAACATGAAGGTTAAGCAAGAGTGTTTCATGACCAACCTTCCTGTCACATATAGCAAAACTACACTTGCTTAGACTCCAACTTAGATTATCCTAGATACACATCATCCTAGCACACACAATTCATGTGAGAATCTAATTTTAGGTACTTACAGACTAGTTCAGGGGAGCCTGGAGTGGGGGAGGATGGGGGAGACCCTACATGGGGGGATGGTGTCCCTTCATGGGGGGATGGCGTCGTATCTCCTAGAAACACAAAGACACAAATACAATCCTTGAACCAAAGCTATTTGATAAAGGCACACAGAAAGTAGTTGGGAAACATTGAAGGTAGTAGTTACTTTGGACCGGGTAAGCAGCGGCCCCTCTTCCCCAGTCCTCCACAACTAACATCCTCAATGTCATCTGCTACATAACCCCAATGGCAAAATATATATATTACAGCCCTTAGATTTCCCAGGACACATTGAACACACAAACACATGTAGAATACTTACTTCCCATTTGAGGAGAGCCCAGGTCCTCATCCGCTTGAGACCAATTGGCCTCTTCTTGGGCACCAATGTGTTCCTGGCCCGGATCCAGGCGACTTGGCCCTGCCTGAGGCTCCTCTCTTGCTGAAGTTACATCAACCACAAAAGAAAACAAAACAAACAATCATTCCTCCAAGTTCGACCTAATACACAACACACCAGCACATCCACATTACTTACAGGGGGCCTGAGAAGGCTGAGCCTCCACATCCTGATCACTGGTTTCTAAAATAAAAGAAAAACATTATATATTATTTATGGACACAAATAGGCAGTAACCTCTCATCATGCTAGCACCATACTCAATGCCCCTACAATTCAGAACATAGAAGTGCACTTACACCAATGAGATGCATTGACCATGTTTTAAAACAGGAGGGCACCATGCAAATTAAGCGGGCGCCTAAGGCCTCACACCTACAGGGGCCTTGCAGCCAGTGGCGGAGCACCAACATTTCGAAGGGCGCAGTCAGGGAAATCTCCCAAGTAAAAGATTGCTTTCAATCCTCGGATCAAAAAGTTGCAGCAGTGTGCTGCAGTCCCTTCACTGCGTCTGCCAGGTGTCTGTTGTCCGCTGACACTTACTCCTCCTTCTCTGACTGGGGATTGGCCGTCTGATCATGTTATCCTAAGATGTGGAGGAATCGGTAGGTGTGTACCTGCACCAGTAGGAAGTGACTGGCCGGTCAACTCACTCTGCTATCATCATTTGTTGCTCTGGGAGGAGAGCTCCGCCCTGGACCCGGAACATACAGGTAACCAGGCCCAGACTTGATATTTTGCAGGCTGGTCATAGATTTGTTGTGTCCACTATGCAAAGGGGTTGAGTTGCCCAAGGGAAGTTGGAAGAGTCTGAAAATGGTTGGTGGAGGAGGAGGAGAAGAAGGCCCTGGGTGGCTGGGGGACAAGGAGAGGGCCCCTGGGTGTTTTCTAGAGGAGGAAAGATCCACAATGACGCCAGAGTCAATTGCCAAGGAAGAGAGTGGAGCTGAGCAAGTCCTGCCTATCTGACCTGAAAGCCAAACATGGTGTAGATGGAGCCCTTTGCCCTACACAATGACAGCACCAGAGGTGGAAGGTGAGTGGTAGCGGGTCTTTGACATTATAGAGCATATGGACTCTGTCCATTATTGGTAGTTTTGTTTGGAGTTGTCCTTTAGATGTTTAACTGTGTTGTTTTTGCCCCGAGCTGTGAGGGACTGAGGTATGACAGCCCACTATGCTGAGACTTATAGTGCCCTAGAATGTTGAGGACTGAGGAATCCTTAGTCCCTAACAGAGGGCACTACAAGTCTTAGCATAGCAGGCAGTATTTCCTCATTCCCCTACAGAGAGGATTACAAGTCCAAGCAGGTAGCCTTCTGCAGTGGGACTTGTTGTGCCCTTGACTGTGGTGGACTGAGGAAGGGAAGTGTAAGAGGGTCTCTGTAAGCTCAGATGTATGGGGGAGCTTTGGGGACCACAGAGTTCCCTTTTACACCAGATTCCCCAGCTTCCCCCCTCAAATAATGGTTCCCAAACTCTCCTTATATCAGAGTCTTCACACTTCCCTCTTACAGTGTAGTAAGTCTGGAGACTCCGATGTAAAGGGGGCTCTGTAAAATGTGATTAGAGATTAGAAATTTCTAACATTTTTATTTTCTACTTACGATCCACAATTTGCAGTTGCTCAAATGGCTTGCTGCCTCTGAATGCATATTGGAGTGTGGCCGTCCTCCTCCTCCCCTTCTTCACCAAAAGCACAAGAGGGTGCCGGCCGTCCGCTTTGGCTAGAAGCAGAAGAAAAAAAAGAAACATAAAAAATACGAATGTACATAGTAGTATTAAAGGTTGTGAAGAGACACTTGATGGAGGTAGGAAAGGTAGGAGCGAGAGGGAGGGGGGGGGGGGTGTTGGTATTAGTGTTGTTGCATAGCTAAACACATGTCCACCTACCCAAAAAATTGTAACCTATCTGGTCACATGTAATGTATATTTTTACTTACCGGAGATTTGCTCCACAGCCTTTAGCAGGAGCCTGGGTGAGCGCCTTTTGGCATCACTCCAGGCCCGCTGCAGATCCACTATCTCAGGCAGGAACATGAATCTCCGCTGCAGCCTCATCCGGAGACGACACATCATCTTGTGCTTTTGGTGAAGATGCGTATAAACTTTATCATACCCCCAGAGGAGGAGGAGCTGTGGAAAGAGCAGTGTATGTTTGAGTCCAAGTATGTCCAAAATAGTACAGTCTTCAAATAACATGCTAGGTCGTCTTTGAGATATTGTAGAACAAAGAATTCCATTTCTGGTGATACATATACATCGATGTCCAAATCTACCTCCATGATATAGGTTGCCCCACACTGGTGATTTCCTCTACATGATATAGCCATTTTCTCAATTGGCCTTTCATGACACACCCAGGGCCGCCATCAGGGGGGGACAGGCAGTCACTGTATTTACAACCTTATTGCTGTCCATTTAGCAGGGTGCAAGTAACTTTACACACATGTAGCATAGGTATCAACTTTTGTCACCATGTTAAAAGGACAGCAGTATGGGTAGCATTACAGTGACTGTTATTAGTCCAGGCTCACTAAACTAGCCAATGCTTGGAAAAGCAAGCCATGCAGATTGCTTTTCAGGTCCCTTTTAACACGAGCTGTCTGATTGGGTGTGGCTGTTAATTTTTGACGCAGACCTGATAAGCCCCTCAATTCTCCTTTATGGAGTGTTATATGTAAATGGGATTGCTTCATTTGAGATGCAGATTTAAACTGTGTAGGCCAGGCTGAAGGTACCCAAGTTGATTGGTCGATCACCTGGAGGACAACGTACAACCAGTCTGTCAGATTTTACACACACTTATCGCTAGCATCTCTTGTAGCCACTAGCAATAATCACTGTGTTTTCCTGGCAGGGGCAGCACCGGGTGAACACAATGGCTCCGCAGGAGGGTTTCCCCTGTCTGTGTGGATGGTGGAATCAAGGCAAAATGTTTTTCCTGCAAGCCACGGGACAAACAAAGATAGTTTTTTAATTAATCCATGATTTTGCCAAAATGGAAAAAAAAAGATGTTTGCTTTGTATATTCTTAAGTTTGCTACATAACTAGAACATGTAACAGTGTTATATCATTGCAGGAGATTTCCCTTCACTTCCTGTCTTGGTGTCACCAGGACAGGAAGTGAGGGAATCTCCCGTGGGGATATAGCCAGCAATTCTTTCCTTTTATATATACTATGGACATTATAAGGCAACAATTGCAAGCTATTTCCCCACAGTGATATTCCCCTCACTTCCTGTCTTGGTGACACTAAGACAGGAAGTGAGGGAAAATCTCATGCAATGATATCACCCTACTAGAAATTGTAGTTCCGTCTAAAAAGTATACATAAAGTAAGAGTTAAAACCCCATAGTGTGATCGGGTAATCTGACGGTGTGTTCCTACACTCCTCAATGTGTCTGTTCATTAAGCTGTGCTGAATTATCCTTGATTCACAATTCCTGCAAGAGTTGCACATGGTATGTGGGAGATGCAAATTTAAGGTGGCATAATTATCCACACAATCACACATAATCCTTTTTAAAGGTCCCCAGCAGAATTTGATGGCATAGTGGTTCACAGCAGTGCCATCAGATTCCAGTTAGATCTGTCAATTAACAAAGCAATGTGATCTGGGGGTGTATTTAACTTGCAATGGACACCCCCATTCATTATCATATGGCAGTGTGAGATGGGTGATTTGTTCAAGGCAATCCTTTGAAGACATAACCATTCCAGATTTTTGTGATCACTGATTCCATCTCAGGTGAACCAATTAGCTGCTGTGTGCAGATCCAGCTTATGATGGTAAGAGTGTCAGACAAGACAAACGGGGCCGAGCTTGCAGTGTGTATGGATGTATGTAAGGCAATAATTTTTGGCATTATGCATTTAGGGAATATAATGTTTCTAATCTTGCATATATGAAAAGGGTAAATACATTTGTCTTTATCGAGACAGATTCCAAAGCGTCAGAGCAATCTGTCACAGATAATTGTGTTTCATTTTGTGTAAAAGTTGAAACGAATCATATCTATATACAGGCATAGCCCACTTTAAGTACACAATGGGACCAGGGCATGTATGTAAACTGAAAATGTACTTAAAGTGAAGCAATCCCTTTGTAAATTTTGGCCACATTGACATAGCCTTACTCCCAAACCATGTGGGAGCATGTTAAGGGGAGCCAGGACTATGACATGATAGATTACCTAGGCAAGCTGGCCAGCCACAAAATGGATATGGTGTAGTCCTGGGTACCTGGGTACCCTGTCGTTGCTCCCTAAGTTTGTTATCCCTGTCACTTATGGTTTGTGAGCAGTGTCATGGCAAGCTGAACAAGCTGTGTCCTTACTCACGATTGTATATAAAGTGAGTGTACTTAAAGCAGGGTATGCCTATCTATATCTATATAGAAAGTTCAGAGATGCGAACCTGTTCCCTATTATATACACTAATATATGGTATATAACATATTCTATAATGTATCTAATGTATATATATTGTATATAATATACACACACACACATATATATATATATATATATACATACACATATATACATATATATATATATATATATATACACACATATATACATATATATATATATATATATATACACACATATATACATATATATATATATATATATATACACACACATATATACATATATACACATATACATATATACATATATACACACATATATACACATATATATATATATATATATATATATATATATATATAGGGAACAGGTTCACATCTAGGAAGTTTCTATAACAGGAAGCTTCTAGATCACGTCTAATAGGCAGAAAGTGCATGCGCAGATCAGCAGACCAAAAGTTTCTTGCACACCCGCTAGATAAGCGACCCACCCAGCCCCCCATCCCCCATCCCGCATCCCCCATCCCGCACCCTGCACATTCACACCCCCTCCTTACCTTACACACAAATGCCACTATTTCGGCAGTAAACAGTGCAGGAGCCATGATGCACACTTACGACAGGGCCTGGACAATTTCCGGAAACGTGTGCACGCACCAAAAGTTTCGTTTCCGGTTTCATGTATAAATGTGAGAACGCGGTTTTGTATATTCGCGAATTCGCGAATAGTCAACATACACAACCATTAAGCAGATTTAACTTAGAAAAAGAAATACAAATACATACATTTGTGGACACCAGAAAACTTTATTTAGACACATGAAGACATTTTAAAAAAAAATTGGAAACATGCTGTTTATTACATTTGTATTTTTCAAACAAAAACAACCTTTGTACAACATTTAGACCATATACATCGACAAAGAGCCCATAATCAACAGATGCATGTGCAGATTGACAGAATTATGTTAACAGCAATAAATACTTACAGAGAGTCAACACACAACACAGCCAAATCTCACCTCCATAAATAACAAAGGGCCAAAAATGTTACCCATAAAGCATGTGACACACAAATATATTGGACCTCTTCGTAGGTCAAATCTTTCCTGATGTCTGAGTGAGCTATATATAATCCAAGCAAACACACACCCAGAATGGTAACGCCCAGTCCAAAAATTAACTGTGTGTGTCCTGTGTGTTTTGGAGCATGCTCAGTTGCCAAAACAAGGGAAATAGAAATGAGGAATAGAAATGTATGTAGGTGTGTATAGTATATGTGAATTGAAAAAATTCTCTATTCAAGTTTGCTAGTCATTATTTAGAATGTTTAGATACAGGAATACATACATATATATACAATTACGTGAGAGAGAGAGAAATATATATTTAGGTAAACAATTGAAACACACCTTTTGGGATTTGGGAAGTGAGATTGTGACAATTGACCAGATATGTAAGCCAACAATCTGACTCATCACTCATGAACATCCCTAAATTTGGCGTGGCAATTATATCAGGCGTTCTTATGTGCATTTTGGCTGGCGTTTTCACAGGCGTTTTGACATGCATTTTTTGGGCAGGCATTGTTATATGAAATCACCTACAAAAGCCCCAAAAACAGACCACAAACACGTACATGTGAACGTAGCCCGTTTGGGGGCGTTTGAGGGGGATTTGTCCAGCTCAAGGATCAGCTCCCAAAACAGGCAAAAAATCCAATCCTATTCAGTTCAATGGCCCCTGTTCCCATGTGAGCATTTTGACGGCATGAGGAAAACACCCAACGCTCACTGAGAAATAGCACAATGATTAGGGAGTCTGCCTTCCTGCTGTAGGTTTGTAAGTTCGAATCCGGAAGGTGCCCTCTGTATGGGCAACACTTGGATATCTCCAATCCTCCAAATGTTGACATCATTAATTTTGTTCATGTTTGAAAAAGGCATGTGTATCAGCAAACTTTTAATCTAAAGACATGAACAAAATACAAAAGATGCCACATAAAGTCAATATGTAGCAATATTGTGAGCTAAAGCTCTATTTGTTTGTTGGGCATACTTTGCTAATTAGCCAAGTATAAGGGATATATATATATATACCTTCAGTTAAATGTGTAGTAAAATGGTAACACTTGGCCATACCCATATGGAAGAAAAGGTAGTATTTGCAATATATTTCTAAAAACATTCTTTGGAAACACATAAAATATTGTCAAAATTGTGACATTTCCTTGATATGTGTGAAATGCTAATAATCTTTCTTTGAAATATGTTTTACATCTATTTTTTTTATATCTGACGACCAATTCCCCAATGTAATATTTTGTGGGTTTTTTCAGATAATGTGGAGGTTCTATATAAACACTGTAGATTTGACTGCTATGATTTCGGAGTTAGCAGGAAAGGTGTATGGAATGTGATGGTGTTTACTAAGGGATCCCTTGTTGGAAGTGTGCATGTTTTTCCAATTCCGTCGGTTTTTGCCATTTTCTATGGGCGAGACAGCGGATTTGCAAGCGGTATTCAAAAAAAAATTGACCCAAAATCGCGCTGGCGAAATTTTTTGAGCCTATTTGGCGTTGCGCATGCGCACATTCGCGCGTTCGCAGCTCGGGGCTGGAGGAGCTGTTTAACCTTTCCACACTTTCGCAGATATCTCTCTTTCTAAGTCAGTTTTTGAGATTTTTTAAACGCAAGTCATCTCCAAATTGACTTCCACACCTTCCACAGTGATTTGGGATTTTTGGGGGTACAGGGGAAAATTTGGCTAAACTTTAGTCGAGCTTTTAGCTGGCGTGGTTTTAAGTCGCGCTCTGACCATATTGCATCTTAATAAATCTCACACTAGGCGCTATTTTCCGCCCGCCGTTCTTTGAATGCCAATTTCAGACTTAAATAATCGCCGGTTCGCAAAATCCCGCCGAAACGCCAATTCGCCGTACTATGAATCAGGCCCATAGTTACAAAGCTGGTAAGGTTGAAAGAAGACAACAGTTCATCCAGTTCAACCTGTATGGGTGTGTGTGTTTAAGTCAATATTTCCCATATCCCTGTATATTGCACTTACAAAGATGCCCATCTAAGAGTTTTTTGAAACTATTAATACTTCCCGCTGACACCACTGCTTGTGTAAGTGAGCTCCACATCTTTACAACTCTAAGAGTAAAAAATCCCCTATGCAGTTTAAGGTCAAACAGCCTCTCCTGAAGCTAAAAAAGTTTTCTTTCTATCCTAGTACTGTATAACCATTGAGGTACTTGTATATTGCTGTCATATCTCCTCTCTTCTCCAGAGAGAATACGTTTAATGTTTGTAGTCGTTCCTCAAACTGAGGTCCTCCAGTCCCCTTATTAGCTTCTCTGGACTCTCTCCAGTTCAAGCACATCCTTCCTAAGGATTGGCATACTCAAGGTGTGGCTGAACCAGAGTTTTGTAAAGTTGTACAACTATAGTTTTATCTCTGGAGTAAATCCCCATTTTTATGCATGCTAATATTCCGCTAAGCTTTGCTTGCTGCAGCGTGGCATTGCATACAATTGCTAAGCATGTGATCTACTAAGACCCGCAGATCATTTTTTCATCCTGGAATCCCCCAATGGCTCTCCCCCTAGCGATGAATTTGCATTCATATTTTGGCCCTAAGTGCATTACTTTACATTTTTTACCATTAAATCTCATTTGCCATGTAGTTACCTATACCTTAAGTTTATTGAGGTTTTCTTGTAAGGTTTCTATTGGCACTTTTCCACTGCAAGTACCGGCTCGGCTCTACTCGGCCCTGCTTGGCCCGGTTTGCTTTTCCACTGCTGGTACCGCATGGTACAGTGTTGGAACGGTTCGGTACGGTACGTTATGGTTTGCTTTTCCACTAAAGTAGTACTAAAGTTAAGTGGGTGGGATAACAACGGGGTGGGTGGGATTCTCTGACCAATCAGTGGCTAGTAGTGACTGCATGCAAAGGATTGTGGGATATGGTACCGGTACGGTACCTCTTGGAACCACAATCGAGGTGGTACTGTTTTTGAGAGCCGTACCGTTCAGTTCCATGCAGTGGAAAAGCGCCACCGTACCGTACCGTACCGAACCGTTCCTACACCATACCATGCGGTACCAGCAGTGGAAAAGCACAAAAGCGAGAAGAACCGTTCGGTTCCATGCAGTGGAATCCTGCTGTGAAGGTTAGGTTTGTATCATCAGCAAACACTGAGATTTAGCTATTTATACCAACTTATATATTCTATTTCATTTATGAATAAATTAAACAGAATAGGTTCCAGGACAGAGCCTTGGGGTATCTTACTTACCTCTCCAGACCACTCTGATTACTCTCTGCTTATAACCATCCTTTGTACGTGGCCTTGTAACCAATTTTCTATCCAGGCACATACACTATGGTAAACCAACAGACCTTCATTTAAAAATTAGGGATTGATGAGGAACTATATGAAATTACTTATTTTGTAGTAGCAGAGAATTCCAACCAGCGCTGGGTCGCTTCTTGTCACAATCCTATCTAGTAGTTGGTTCTGCTCCTACCTCACACATGCTCTAGCTCCTTATACGTGTCTGTGCTGTCAATCTAAATCTGATCAAACACTGATTGAAATTTGGCTGCTTCAGCCAAACTTCTATGTTTGTGTGGTTGTCCTTGCTCATTCCTGGCTGAATGAATAAAAAAAGCAAACTGTGTGGAGATCTTTAGTCATTGTGCAATCACCCACTATCGATCTATTGATTTTGTGTCTGGTCACAAAGTCAATTGGCGAACCATCACAAACACATCCACAACCTAATTCAAATCCCACCCCATAGTTTAAGAAACACTGGTTTATATTAATATGCATATATAGCTAGCAAGATATCTAAATCAGAGAAACATTCAAGTCCATTATGTTTCATTGTCTTATCTCTAATCCTATTTAATACATTATTAGTGTTGAGCGAACACGGACTGTATTATTCGTGTTCGTACCGAATAATTGGATTTTTTTTACCCGAACACGGACACGGACACTTTACTGTATGTTCGGGTAAAAATCCGTGTTCGGTCGTTTTATTTCCGGGTTTTGCATGCTTTGGCGCTCTTTTCATGGCGGGCTTTCAACAGCCAATCAACAATCGTTTAACTGGTGTGCCTTAAGCCATCCCAGCCATGCCTGCAAATGTCTTAGTAGCTGTGATTGGCCGACTGAAGCATGTGACCAAGTCTTTATAAGTTCGAGGCAGCCGCCGCAGCAGCGTCATTCTGCTGCTTAGCTAAGGGACAGAGCACACATCAATGTGCTGGCTGCTGATTAGGGAAAGATAGGCAGGAAAAAACCATTTGTGTCCGGATAGAATTGAGGGACAGGTCGGAGTGTTTAGGCAGGGCGAGTTGTAGGCATTTTAGGGATAGAGTCTGCTGAATTATAGGGTCAGTGTCTTCTACAAACTACAATCGATATTGCTGTGTGGGGGGTGGGGTGAATCTGCACTCAATCCTGATCTACGATCTCTTCTCAATCCTGTTAGGGACAGAGTCTGCTGAATTTTAGGGAAACTGTGTTCTACAAACTACAATCGATATTGCTGTGTGGTGTGGGATTGGAGATAGGCAGGTGTCAGTGATCCACATCCATTTTTCTGTGTGTGAGCTGCAGTGAACACAATCTTTTTGGGCTGCAGTGAACACAATCTTTTTGGGCTGCAGTGAACACAATCTTTTTGGGCTGCAGTGAACACAATCTTTTTGGGCTGCAGTGAACACAATCTTTTTGGGGTGCAGTGAACAAAATCTTTTTGGGGTGCAGTGAACACAATCCTTTTTGGTGTGCAGTGAACACAATCTTTGTGGGGTGCAGTGAACAAAATCCTTTGTGGGGTGCAGTGAACACAATCTTTTTGGGGTGCAGTGAACAAAATCCTTTTTGGGGTGCAGTGAACAACATCCTTTTTGGGGTGCAGTGAACACAATCTTTTTGGGGTGCAGTGAACAAAATCCTTTGTGGGGTGCAGTGAACACAATCTTTTTGGGGTGCAGTGAACACAATCTTTTTGGGGTGGAGTGAACAACATCCTTTTTGGGGTGCAGTGAACAAAATCCTTTTTGGGGTGCAGTGAACAAAATCATTTTTGGGGTGCAGTGAACACAATCTTTTTGGGGTGCAGTGAACACAATCTTTGTGGGGTGCAGTGAACACAATCTTTTTGGGGTGGAGTGAACAACATCCTTTTTGGGGTGCAGTGAACAACATCCTTTTTGGGGTGCAGTGAACACAATCTTTTTGGGGTGCAGTGAACACAATCTTTGTGGGGTACAGTGAACAGAATCTTTGTGGGGTGCAGTGAACACAATCTTTGGGGGGTACAGTGAACACAATCTTTTTGGGGTGCAGTGAACACAATCTTTGTGGGGTGCAGTGAACACAATCTTTTTGGGGTGGAGTGAACAAAATCATTTTTGGGGTGCAGTGAACAACATCCTTTTTGGGGTGCAGTGATCAAAATCCTTTTTGTGGTGCAGTGAACACAATCTTTTTGGGGTGCAGTGAACAAAATCCTTTGTGGGGTGCAGTGAACAGAATCTTTGTGGGGTGCAGTGAACACAATCTTTGGGGGGGTACAGTGAACACAATCTTTTTGGGGTGCAGTGAACACAATCTTTGTGGGGTACAGTGAACAGAATCTTTGTGGGGTGCAGTGAACACAATCTTTGGGGGGTACAGTGAACACAATCTTTTTGGGGTGCAGTGAACACAATCTTTGGGGGGTACAGTGAACACAATCTTTTTGGGGTGCAGTGAACACAATCTTTGTGGGGTGCAGTGAACACAATCTTTGGGGGGGTACAGTGAACACAATCTTTTTGGGGTGCAGTGAACAACATCCTTTTAGGGTGCAGTGAACACAATCTTTGTGGGGTGCAGTGAACAACATCCTTTTAGGGTGCAGTGAACACAATCTTTGTGGGGTACAGTGAACAGAATCTTTGTGGGGTGCAGTGAACACAATCTTTGGGGGGTACAGTGAACACAATCTTTGTGAGGTGCAGTGAACACAATCTTTGTGGGGTGCAGTGAACACAATCATTGTGGGGTGCAGTGAACTCAATCTTTGTGGGGTACAGTGAACACAATCTCATACTTCTGAAGATTTGAGGGTGCTGCCTGTTCCATACTCCCCCTACTCCTCATCTAGCCTTTTAGGGGTACAAACAATAGTAATTGGGGCCTAGTGTGGTTGTGTACGTGTGATATACATACACTTTTTTTGGATCATATTTTCTATTCCGCTATTTAATCAAAAACCTTTGGGGATCAGTTAAATTGGGGGATAGTCTGTGTTGGTACGTGTGAGAGAGATCCACCTTTCCAAGTTGTTGGGGTTCATCTCATACTTCTGAAGGTTTGAGGGTGCTGCCTGTTCCATACTCCCCCTACTCCTAGCCTTTTAGGGGTACAAACAATAGTAATTGGGGCCTAGTGTGGTTGTGTACGTGTGATATACATACACTTTTTTTGGATCATATTTTCTATTCCGCTATTTAATCAAAAACCTTTGGGGATCAGTTAAATTGGGGGATAGTCTGTGTTGGTACGTGTGAGAGAGATCCACCTTTCCAAGTTGTTGGGGTTCATCTCATACTTCTGAAGGTTTGAGGGTGCTGCCTGTTCCATACCCCCCCTACTCCTCATCTAGCCTTTTAGGGGTACAAACAATAGTAATTGGGGCCTAGTGTGGTTGTGTACGTGTGATATACATACACTTTTTTTGGATCATATTTTCTATTCCGCTATTTAATCAAAAACCTTTGGGGATCAGTTAAATTGGGGGATAGTCTGTGTTGGTACGTGTGAGAGAGATCCACCTTTCCAAGTTGTTGGGGTTCATCTCATACTTCTGAAGGTTTGAGGGTGCTGCCTGTTCCATACCCCCCCTACTCCTCATCTAGCCTTTTAGGGGTACAAACAATAGTAATTGGGGCCTAGTGTGGTTGTGTACGTGTGATATACATACACTTTTTTTGGATCATATTTTCTATTCCGCTATTTAATCAAAAACCTTTGGGGATCAGTTAAATTGGGGGATAGTCTGTGTTGGTACGTGTGAGAGAGATCCACCTTTCCAAGTTGTTGGGGTTCATCTCATACTTCTGAAGGTTTGAGGGTGCTGCCTGTTCCATACTCCCCCTACTCCTAGCCTTTTAGGGGTACAAACAATAGTAATTGGGGCCTAGTGTGGTTGTGTACGTGTGATATACATACACTTTTTTTGGATCATATTTTCTATTCCGCTATTTAATCAAAAACCTTTGGGGATCAGTTAAATTGGGGGATAGTCTGTGTTGGTACGTGTGAGAGAGATCCACCTTTCCAAGTTGTTGGGGTTCATCTCATACTTCTGAAGGTTTGAGGGTGCTGCCTGTTCCATACTCCCCCTACTCCTAGCCTTTTAGGGGTACAAACAATAGTAATTGGGGCCTAGTGTGGTTGTGTACGTGTGATATACATACACTTTTTTTGGATCATATTTTCTATTCCGCTATTTAATCAAAAACCTTTGGGGATCAGTTAAATTGGGGGATAGTCTGTGTTGGTACGTGTGAGAGAGATCCACCTTTCCAAGTTGTTGGGGTTCATCTCATACTTCTGAAGGTTTGAGGGTGCTGCCTGTTCCATACTCCCCCTACTCCTCATCTAGCCTTTTAGGGGTACAAACAATAGTAATTGGGGCCCAGTGTGGTTGTGTACGTGTGATATACATACACTTTTTTTGGATCATATTTTCTATTCCGCTATTTAATCAAAAACCTTTGGGGATCAGTTAAATTGGGGGATAGTCTGTGTTGGTACGTGTGAGAGAGATCCACCTTTCCAAGTTGTTGGGGTTCATCTCATACTTCTGAAGGTTTGAGGGTGCTGCCTGTTCCATACTCCCCCTACTCCTCATCTAGCCTTTTAGGGGTACAAACAATAGTAATTGGGGCCTAGTGTGGTTGTGTACGTGTGATATACATACACTTTTTTTGGATCATATTTTCTATTCCGCTATTTAATCAAAAACCTTTGGGGATCAGTTAAATTGGGGGATAGTCTGTGTTGGTACGTGTGAGAGAGATCCACCTTTCCAAGTTGTTGGGGTTCATCTCATACTTCTGAAGGTTTGAGGGTGCTGCCTGTTCCATACTCCCCCTACTCCTCATCTAGCCTTTTAGGGGTACAAACAATAGTAATTGGGGCCCAGTGTGGTTGTGTACGTGTGATATACATACACTTTTTTTGGATCATATTTTCTATTCCGCTATTTAATCAAAAACCTTTGGGGATCAGTTAAATTGGGGGATAGTCTGTGTTGGTACGTGTGAGAGAGATCCACCTTTCCAAGTTGTTGGGGTTCATCTCATACTTCTGAAGGTTTGAGGGTGCTGCCTGTTCCATACCCCCCCTACTCCTCATCTAGCCTTTTAGGGGTACAAACAATAGTAATTGGGGCCTAGTGTGGTTGTGTACGTGTGATATACATACACTTTTTTTGGATCATATTTTCTATTCCGCTATTTAATCAAAAACCTTTGGGGATCAGTTAAATTGGGGGATAGTCTGTGTTGGTACGTGTGAGAGAGATCCACCTTTCCAAGTTGTTGGGGTTCATCTCATACTTCTGAAGGTTTGAGGGTGCTGCCTGTTCCATACTCCCCCTACTCCTAGCCTTTTAGGGGTACAAACAATAGTAATTGGGGCCTAGTGTGGTTGTGTACGTGTGATATACATACACTTTTTTTGGATCATATTTTCTATTCCGCTATTTAATCAAAAACCTTTGGGGATCAGTTAAATTGGGGGATAGTCTGTGTTGGTACGTGTGAGAGAGATCCACCTTTCCAAGTTGTTGGGGTTCATCTCATACTTCTGAAGGTTTGAGGGTGCTGCCTGTTCCATACTCCCCCTACTCCTAGCCTTTTAGGGGTACAAACAATAGTAATTGGGGCCTAGTGTGGTTGTGTACGTGTGATATACATACACTTTTTTTGGATCATATTTTCTATTCCGCTATTTAATCAAAAACCTTTGGGGATCAGTTAAATTGGGGGATAGTCTGTGTTGGTACGTGTGAGAGAGATCCACCTTTCCAAGTTGTTGGGGTTCATCTCATACTTCTGAAGGTTTGAGGGTGCTGCCTGTTCCATACTCCCCCTACTCCTCATCTAGCCTTTTAGGGGTACAAACAATAGTAATTGGGGCCCAGTGTGGTTGTGTACGTGTGATATACATACACTTTTTTTGGATCATATTTTCTATTCCGCTATTTAATCAAAAACCTTTGGGGATCAGTTAAATTGGGGGATAGTCTGTGTTGGTACGTGTGAGAGAGATCCACCTTTCCAAGTTGTTGGGGTTCATCTCATACTTCTGAAGGTTTGAGGGTGCTGCCTGTTCCATACTCCCCCTACTCCTCATCTAGCCTTTTAGGGGTACAAACAATAGTAATTGGGGCCTAGTGTGGTTGTGTACGTGTGATATACATACACTTTTTTTGGATCATATTTTCTATTCCGCTATTTAATCAAAAACCTTTGGGGATCAGTTAAATTGGGGGATAGTCTGTGTTGGTACTTGTGAGAGAGATCCACCTTTCCAAGTTGTTGGGGTTCATCTCATACTTCTGAAGGTTTGAGGGTGCTGCCTGTTCCATACTCCCCCTACTCCTCATCTAGCCTTTTAGGGGTACAAACAATAGTAATTGGGGCCCAGTGTGGTTGTGTACGTGTGATATACATACACTTTTTTTGGATCATATTTTCTATTCCGCTATTTAATCAAAAACCTTTGGGGATCAGTTAAATTGGGGGATAGTCTGTGTTGGTACGTGTGAGAGAGATCCACCTTTCCAAGTTGTTGGGGTTCATCTCATACTTCTGAAGGTTTGAGGGTGCTGCCTGTTCCATACTCCCCCTACTCCTCATCTAGCCTTTTAGGGGTACAAACAATAGTAATTGGGGCCCAGTGTGGTTGTGTACGTGTGATATACATACACTTTTTTTGGATCATATTTTCTATTCCGCTATTTAATCAAAAACCTTTGGGGATCAGTTAAATTGGGGGATAGTCTGTGTTGGTACGTGTGAGAGAGATCCACCTTTCCAAGTTGTTGGGGTTCATCTCATACTTCTGAAGGTTTGAGGGTGCTGCCTGTTCCATACTCCCCCTACTCCTCATCTAGCCTTTTAGGGGTACAAACAATAGTAATTGGGGCCCAGTGTGGTTGTGTACGTGTGATATACATACACTTTTTTTGGATCATATTTTCTATTCCGCTATTTAATCAAAAACCTTTGGGGATCAGTTAAATTGGGGGATAGTCTGTGTTGGTACGTGTGAGAGAGATCCACCTTTCCAAGTTGTTGGGGTTCATCTCATACTTCTGAAGGTTTGAGGGTGCTGCCTGTTCCATACTCCCCCTACTCCTAGCCTTTTAGGGGTACAAACAATAGTAATTGGGGCCTAGTGTGGTTGTGTACGTGTGATATACATACACTTTTTTTGGATCATATTTTCTATTCCGCTATTTAATCAAAAACCTTTGGGGATCAGTTAAATTGGGGGATAGTCTGTGTTGGTACGTGTGAGAGAGATCCACCTTTCCAAGTTGTTGGGGTTCATCTCATACTTCTGAAGGTTTGAGGGTGCTGCCTGTTCCATACTCCCCCTACTCCTCATCTAGCCTTTTAGGGGTACAAACAATAGTAATTGGGGCCCAGTGTGGTTGTGTACGTGTGATATACATACACTTTTTTTGGATCATATTTTCTATTCCGCTATTTAATCAAAAACCTTTGGGGATCAGTTAAATTGGGGGATAGTCTGTGTTGGTACGTGTGAGAGAGATCCACCTTTCCAAGTTGTTGGGGTTCATCTCATACTTCTGAAGGTTTGAGGGTGCTGCCTGTTCCATACTCCCCCTACTCCTCATCTAGCCTTTTAGGGGTACAAACAATAGTAATTGGGGCCCAGTGTGGTTGTGTACGTGTGATATACATACACTTTTTTTGGATCATATTTTCTATTCCGCTATTTAATCAAAAACCTTTGGGGATCAGTTAAATTGGGGGATAGTCTGTGTTGGTACGTGTGAGAGAGATCCACCTTTCCAAGTTGTTGGGGTTCATCTCATACTTCTGAAGGTTTGAGGGTGCTGCCTGTTCCATACTCCCCCTACTCCTAGCCTTTTAGGGGTACAAACAATAGTAATTGGGGCCTAGTGTGGTTGTGTACGTGTGATATACATACACTTTTTTTGGATCATATTTTCTATTCCGCTATTTAATCAAAAACCTTTGGGGATCAGTTAAATTGGGGGATAGTCTGTGTTGGTACGTGTGAGAGAGATCCACCTTTCCAAGTTGTTGGGGTTCATCTCATACTTCTGAAGGTTTGAGGGTGCTGCCTGTTCCATACTCCCCCTACTCCTCATCTAGCCTTTTAGGGGTACAAACAATAGTAATTGGGGCCCAGTGTGGTTGTGTACGTGTGATATACATACACTTTTTTTGGATCATATTTTCTATTCCGCTATTTAATCAAAAACCTTTGGGGATCAGTTAAATTGGGGGATAGTCTGTGTTGGTACGTGTGAGAGAGATCCACCTTTCCAAGTTTTTGGGGTTCATCTCTTACTTCTGAAGATTTGAGGGTGCTGCCTGTTCCATACTCCTCCTCCTACTGCTCAACCATCCTTTTAGGGGTACAAACAATAGTAGTTGGGGCCTAGTGTGGTGGTGTACGTGCGAGATACATACACTTTCTTTTTGATCATATTTTCTATTCCGCTATTCAATTAAAACCTTTGGGGATCAATTCAATTGCGAGATAGTCTGTGTCGGTACGTGTGAGATCCACCTTTCCAAGTTGTTGGGGTTCATCTCATACTTCTGAAGATTTGAGGGTGCTGCCTGTTCCATACTCCTGCTCCTACTGCTCAACCATCCTTTTAGGGGTACAAACAATAGTAATTGGGGCCTAGTGTGGTTGTGTACGTGCGAGATACATACACTTTTTTTGATCATATTTCCTATTCCGCTATTCAATAAAAACCTTTGAGGATCAATTGAATTGCGGGATAGTCTGTGTCGGTACGTGTGAGATCCACCTTTCCAAGTTTTTGGGGTTCATCTCATACTTCTGAAGATTTGAGGGTGCTGCCTGTTCCATACTCCTCCTCCTACTCCTCATCCATCCTTTTAGGGGTACAAACAATAGTAATTGGGGCCTAGTGTGGTTGTGTACGTGCGAGATACATACACTTTTTTTGATCATATTTCCTATTCCGCTATTCAATAAAAACCTTTGAGGATCAATTGAATTGCGGGATAGTCTGTGTCGGTACGTGTGAGATCCACCTTTCCAAGTTTTTGGGGTTCATCTCATACTTCTGAAGATTTGAGGGTGCTGTCTGTTCCATACTCCTCCTACTCCTCATCCATCCTTTTAGGGGTAGAAACAATAGTAATTGGGGCCTAGTGTGGTTTTGTACGTGCGAGATACATACACTTTTTTGGATCATATTTCCTATTCCGCTATTCAATAAAAACCTTTCTAGGGCAAGATCTTAAATTACAGAAATATGAGGAGACCGTCAAATAAGGGCCGTGGCCTGGGTCGTGGTGCTGCTGGTAGAGCTCCTGTTGCAAGGAGAGGACGTGGTCGATCTGTGCCAGCTACACGCACAAGTGAAACACCTTCCTCAAGTGTGAGTAGGCGACAGAACCTGCATCAGTATTTGGTAGGGCATCAAACGCCCCTAGAAGTGATGAGGCCAGAACAAGTTGAGGCGATAGTAGATTGGTTTGCTGCTGACAGTGCCTCCAGTTCCTTCACATTGTCTCCCACCCAGTCTACTGCAGAAAGGTCAGAGTTGGCACCTGCAGCCAATGTCCAACCGTCTTTCACCTCACCCCCTTGCAAATCAGGCCAGCAGTCTGAGCCCCAAGCCATACAGCAGTCTCTTATTCTTTTTGAGGACTCTGTCAGCAGGGTTTCCCAGGGCCATCCACCTAGCCCTGCCCCAGAAGTGGAAGAGATTGAGTGCAGCGATGCCCAACCACTTATTTCTCAAGATGAGTACATGCAAGGATCATCGCAGCACGTCTCCGATGATGACGAAACGCAGGTGCCAACTGCTGCGGCGTTCAGCATTGTGGAGACCGACAAGGAGGGCAGGGGTGAAGACTGGGTGGAAGATGATGTGGAGGACGATGAGGTCCTCGACCCCACATGGAATGAACGTCATGCAGGTGACCTGAGTAGTTTGGAGGAAGAGGCGGTGGTCGCACAGAGCCACCAGCACAGCAGAAGAGGGAGCAGGGTGCAGAAGCGGAGCGGCCGTGCCCTAGACACTACGCCCGCTACTGCCCAACGCAGCAAGGGAACGAGCGCACCAAAGTCAGCTCAAAGGAGTTCTCTAGCGTGGAAGTTCTTTAGAAAATGTGCTGATGACAGGACACGAGTGGTTTGCACCCTGTGCAATCAGAGCTTGAAGCGAGGCATAAACCTTCTCAACCTGAGCACAACCTGCATGATCAGGCATCTAAGTGCAAAGCACGAGCTGCAGTGGAGTACACACCTTCAAAACCAAGAAACGTCTCTGGCTCATCCTGCTTCCTCTTCTGCTGCAGTCTCGGCCGCTCCAGCCACATCTGTAGTGATACCGGCACCTGCCACCCCGCAAACAGACGATCTGTCAGCAACACCACCACCTGGGTCACCAACAACCATCTCCACAATGTCCCGTGGAAGCGTTCAGCTTTCCATCTCCCAAACACTTGAGAGGAAGAGGAAGTACCCCCCTACCCACCCGCGATCCCTGGCCCTGAATGCCAGCATTTCAAAATTATTGGCCTTTGAAATGCTGTCATTCCGTCTGGTGGAGACGCACAGTTTTAAAAACCTTATGTCGGTGGCTGTCCCACAGTACGTCGTGCCCAGCCGCCACTACTTTTCCAGGCAAGCCATCCCTTCCCTGCACAACCAAGTGGGGGAAAATATCAGGTGTGCACTGCGCAACGCCATCTGTGCCAAGGTCCACCTAACTACGGATACGTGGACCAGTAAGCACGGTCAGGGGCGTTATATCTCCCTAACGGCACACTGGGTAAATGCAGTGGCGGATGGGCCTGAGGCGGATAGCAATTTGGCGCATGTCCTTCCACCACCGAGGATTGCAGGGCGCTTCAGTTTGCCTCCTGTTCCTAACTCCTCCTACTCCGCTTCCTCATCCTCTACCGCCCCCTCATCCGGACAGCGTAACACCTTCACCACCAACTTCAGCACGGCCAGGGGTAAACGACAGCAGGCAGTTTTACAACTTGCCTGTTTGGGGGACAAACCACACACCGCGCAGGAGTTGTGGAGGAGCATGGAACAGCAGACAAATGAGTGGTTGCTGCCAGCGAGCCTCAAGCCCGGCCTGGTGGTGTGCGATAACGGGCGAAATCTCATAGCAGCTCTGGGCCTAGCCGGTTTGACGCACATCCCTTGCCTGGCGCATGTGCTGAATTTGGTGGTGCAGAGGTTCCTTAAAAACTACCCCGATATGTCAGAGCTGCTGCAGAAAGTGCGGGCCGTTTGTGCGCACTTTTGGCGTTCTCACCCTGCTGCTGCTCGCCTGGCAGCGCTGCAGCGTAACTTCGGCCTTCCCGCTCACCGCCTCATATGTGACGTGCCCACAAGGTGGAACTCCACCTTGCACATGCTGGAAAGACTGTGCGAGCAGCAGCAGGCCATAGTGGAGTTTCAGCTGCAGCACGCACGCGTGAGTCGCTCTGCGGAACAGCACCACTTCACCACCAATAACTGGGCCTCCATGCGAGACCTGTGTGCCTTGTTGCGCTGTTTTGAGTACTCCACCAACATGGCCAGTGGCAATGACGCCGTTCTCAGCTTAACTATCCCACTTCTATGCCTCCTTGAAAAAACAATTCGGGCGATGATGGAAGAGGATGTGGCACAGGATGAGGAGGAGGAGGAGGATGAAGAGGTAACATTTCCAAGGCTTTCAGGGCAGTCATTCGCAAGGGGCTCCGAGGGTGGGTTCCTGCACACGCAAACGCCAGGGACGCAATTGTCCAGCAGGGGCACAGTTCTGGAGGATGAGGAGGATGAGGAGGAGGAGGAGCTGGAGGAGGAGATGGAACCATGTTCACAGCAGGGTGGCACCCAGGCCAGCTCATGGCCATCACTGGTGCGTGGCTGGGGGGATACAGAGGACACGGACGATACACCTCCCACAGAGGACAGCCTTTCGTTGCCTCTGGGCAGCCTGGCACACATGAGCGATTACATGTGCAGGGTCTCCACAACGACCGCCGAGTTGCCCACATTCTAACTTGTGCTGATTACTGGGTGGCCACGCTGCTGGATCCCCGTTACAAGGACAACGTACCGTCCTTAATTCACTCACTGGAGCGCGATCGCAAGATGCGCGAGTACAAGCGCACGCTGGTAGACGCCATGCTGCTGGCATTCCCATCTGACAGCGGGGCCACAGTGGAAGCACAAGGCAGAGGAGGAGGAGGAGGAGGTCGCCAACGCAACCAGGGCACCGCCAGCACCTCAGAAGGCAGGGTTAGCATGGCCGAAATGTGGAAAAGCTTTGTCAGCACGCCACAACAAACAGCAGCACCAGCAGCTCAGATGGAACGTCTTAGCAGGAGGCAGCATTTTACCAACATGGTGGAGCAGTATGTGTGCACACGCCTACATGTAGTAAATGACGGGTCTGCCCCCTTCAACTTCTGGGTCTCCAAATTGGGCACATGGCCTGAGCTTGCCCTTTACGCCTTGGAGGTGCTGGCGTGCCCTGCAGCCAGTGTATTATCTGAACGGGTATTTAGCACGGCTGGGGGCGTTATAACAGACAAGCGCAGCCGCCTGTCCAGAGACAATGTGGACAAGCTCACGTTCATTAAAATGAACCAGGCATGGATCCCACGGGACTTTTCCGTACCTTATGCAGAATAGCAATGGATACCGACCTTACCCACCCATTGTTCCATTTTTGCTCTTTCTCACTCTTTTGGGGTGTACCCTCATTTAAAATTTTTGAAAAGAAGCAGTGTTGGCTACCTCGTCCTCCTCCTCAGGGCCAGATTAATGTAGGGGCTATTGGAGCTGCAGCTCCAGGCCCCTACCTTTTATATAGGCCCCGGGTTGGCCATATTCACTGTTACCGCTCTTCTGTCACTTGTAAACACAGAAGTCTGGCTTCTATGCTCGCTTCCCCAGGCAGCACCCTCAGAACCTCCCCACACAGCGTGAAGGCCGGACAAGGAGGGACAGTTGGCGATGCATGGATGTGTTTATGGGCTTCAGAGACAGCATCCCATGTTGAATTAGGCATGCATGGCTGCACCCTTCCTCCTCTGGGTGCATGGCAAGGCACGGCCCTTAAGGCCCTTCAAAATCCTCAGCACCAAGCCCATGATGCTGTTAATCCGGCCCTGGTCCTCCTCCACCGCCGCTTCCACCTACACCGCCCATAGGTGTGCGCAGCCTATTGCATTAAGGTGTGCACCCCAAAGTTGAAATACACATGCATGTGTTTGCCAGCAGGGAGAGTAATGTATCGGGGCCATGTACCTGTAGGCAAGGAGAAATAGAGCAGAGCAGGTCCCAGGGAGATCTTTCCCATCTCCTCACTGGCAATGCTATGTGCCCTAGGTGATTAGGGTGTGCCCAGGCACACCCAGCACACCCTGTGCGCACGCCTATGTCACCGCCACATCCACCACCACCTCAACCTCCCTCCTACTCCATATGGGCCTCGTCCTTCAGAGATGAAGAAGAACATTGTTTTATTTTTCTGTTTTTTTTTGTTGTTTTAAGTTATTTCCCTATCCACATTTGTTTGCAGAGCACTTGCCATGCTCTTAATTACGTTTTGCTGCCATTTGCAGCACTCTAGCCCTTTCCTTTGGTGTTTTAGAGCCATTTTAGTGCCTTAAAGTTCGGGTCCCCATTGACTTCAATGGGGTTCGTTGTCCGGGAAAAGTTCGGTAAAAGTCCGGGACACGGACCCGGACTTTTTTTTAAAGTTCGGCCGAACCCGTCGAACACGGACATCTAGGTGTCCGCTCAACCCTATACATTATTTTTCTGTTTTCTACTCTAATTCCTTAATCTGCTCATTGTTCTATGTCTCATCTGGTTTCTTACTGCCATTTCCCATTTCTCACCCAGTGACCGTTTGATATCACACTCTTCATCACAGGCCTTTTCTCACTTTAGTAAACAAAAGTTTATATTAAACAAGACAATGGGCCCGTAAATATGTGAGGGCCTCAATTTTTTTTTAAATATATTTTTAAACATTTTAACAACATTTTAAAACATATTACATTAGCTTTAGTGGTGAGGGGCCATTTAGTTTTAACTCTTCACTTAATGTATAATAAATAGTATGAAGAAAGGGGGACAGCTATCGGATATGAATCACAAGAGGTAAAAGTGTCCACGTCCCAATTTGAATGAAAGACAGAAAAGGAATGAGCCAGGGGGACTTTTAAGGGGACACTGTCATCAAAGACAAATTGCCAAAATCAACCATATATATAAAATTAAACAAATTTTATTATATCAAAGAACAAAGAAAAAAGAAAAAATGAACAATTTTAAAAATTATTATTGTGTTAGCACACACTAATAATAATAGTGGACATACACAGCAATTGATAATAATCATATAATGACATGCAACAAAAAAAGCTCAGAGAGCCAAATATCCACGGAGGGATGATGTAGATCACACTATCCAATGACGACCTATGCCAGAGATGGTGGGACTGGTGGGTCTATTAGATTGGAACTAGGTGTCTAAACCAAAACCCAGCCCGACATGTTTCGCGGGTAACCGCTTCTTCAAGGGCAGATAATGTGGATATGGATATCAACAAATTGCTACTATAAGTAATGAAAAAGAAGAAACACAGAATCAATACATATCTGTACAGTAGGTGTCTCAAGATATATTTTATCAAATCATATAAGGTCAAAAAGAGGTAAGCGCCAACTACCATATGACCCACCTGTGTAAAACCGGTTCTAAAAGCAAATAGAGACCCAGGGGATCACACCGGGACAATTGCCCCCCCGGTGGACATGGGAGCAGTCCAAAACCAAGGGGGAGCCAGACCGGGATGTTGGGATAACTGTATTCTGGGTAGTAAAAGTGTATAGTCAAAAATAGGTACTCTGGTTAAATAATTATGTATACCAACTCCACATATAAGGGAGCACTTACCAAAATATCAGTATATTTATATGGTCCCCTGTAGTATCACTTGACAGGGCTAGGGGGTGGCAGTAGGAATGGCCGGGACTGGTGAGGTGACGGATTGGGTCGATATCAAGACCAAAGACCCCTAGTGTGATCTACATCATCCCTCCGTGGATATTTGGCTCTCTGAGCTTTTTTTGTTGCATGTCATTATATGATTATTATCAATTGCTGTGTATGTCCACTATTATTATTAGTGTGTGCTAACACAATAATAATTTTTAAAATTGTTCATTTTTTCTTTTTTCTTTGTTCTTTGATATAATAAAATTTGTTTAATTTTATATATATGGTTGATTTTGGCTATTTGTCTTTGATGACAGTGTCCCCTTAAAAGTCCCCCTGGCCCATTCCTTTTCTCTCTTTAATGTATAATAAAGGTGCAGGAACTGGATGGGCCAGTGATAAAGGTAAATCCAGCTAAAAGAAATATAAACACTGTAAACACTAGGACATTGTGAGAAATGCATTCTGCATATACAGCTTTGAATGAGTGATTACAAAATACAAAAACAATATGCAGGGATGGTAAATTCCTAAACTAACTAAAGCCAAAAACATTAACTTTGGATAGAGTAGGAGAGGGTTTACATTTTTGTCAGGTTTTTTTGCTACCATTATTATATTTTGGGAGATTTTCATTTCCTTTCATATAGTCACAGCAGAAAGTGAGAGAAAATCTCTCCAAAGTAAATTCACCTCTTAGGCAGTTGTCACCAGAACAAATGTACTTGTTGGAAGATTTCCCTTCTCCATTCTATACACATCTAAAAAAAAATTAGGCTAACAGTGACATTTCTGTGAATGCTATGTATGATATCATATTAAAATTATTATATATCGTAATTATCTGATGTCTACATTATTGTTTTACCAATTTTTACAGGTGTTGTTGGCCACCGATTTAACAATCAGTCAGAGACATTTTATTTCCTAGGATTTGGTGAACAAAGCGCACCACCATTACTGCTCTTTGCACTGTTTCTGTCAATGTATTTGGTCACTGTTTTTGGAAACCTCGGAATTACAGTGCTTATTTTAACAAATGATAATCTTCAAAGCCCCATGTACTTTTTCCTTTTTAACCTAGCATTCATTGATCTTTTGTATTCCTCGGGTATTACACCTAAAATGCTGGCTGACCTAATTTCAGCAGAAAAGAGTATATCTTACCTGGGATGTGCCTGCCAAATGTACTTCTTTATTGCCCTTGGGAGCACTGAAAGTTTCCTTCTTGCCGCAATGGCAATAGATCGCTATTCAGCAATATGTAACCCACTTCTCTATCTAAGGATTATGACTAACGAGAAATGTCTTAAGTTACTGAGTGGTTCTTACTTTGGTGGCTTTCTTCATTCTTTAATACATACATGCTGTACATTTCATTTTTCATTTTGTGGCTCCCATCAAATTGATCACTTCTTTTGTGATATTCCACCTTTGCTAAAGCTTTCCTGTATGGATACTTCTACAAATGAGCTTATTCTGTCAATGTTTACTTCTTTTGCAGGAGCTTGCTCTGTTATTGTAATAGTTATTTCTTATACTTCTATTTTACGTGCTGTTTTTAGAAGTCGTTCTTCACAGGGAAGACGCAAAGCATTCTCCACATGTGGCTCTCATTTCATTTGTGTCATTCTTTTCTACAGCACAATCCTTTTTATGTATCTAAGACCAAGCTCAATATATTCTTTACAACAGGACAAGATTATCTCAGTAGTCTATACATTGGTTATTCCAATGCTGAACCCTCTTATTTACAGTTTGCGAAATCGAGAAATAAAGTTTGCTCTGAAGAGTTTTAATAAAACTTTTAGAAATGATTAATTTATTAGATGATATATATTGTAAATGATAGAGATAGGTATACTAAAAAGGGAAACAAGTTATAATGCATGTTTCAAACTTAACTTTAAGCAAACAGCAAGCCTAAGATCTGAATCTTTTAGGTTGTTGACACCGCTGACCCTGTGCTGTTAAAGAATCAGCACTATAAAAGTGATTTTTTTCCGTTTGATAGTTTTTTTTTTAACATATAGGGAAGACTCTTCCTACCAGGGCTACCCACAGTGTAGTTTCCAGGCTTTGAGCTAATTAATTATTTCATTCAATTTAAAGTTTTGTGGCTTACAGTGAATGCATTCTGCAAACCACCTAATTTTCCAGTCAATAAACAGGAATTGAATAACTGGAATCTCCAAGAAATTCACAACTCTTTCTATTTGGGAGTAGGATGCTACCAAAAACATATGCCTGGGTGTTATAAATTAAAGGACTGCAAGGTCTTCTGGCACCTCCCTCTCCTTCCCAAGCCTAAGCACATGGAGCTAGCACATCTGCATGTAAAGCAGTGTGAGGTACAGAAATGTGCATTGACCATAAATTTTCCACATTTTGGTAACATTTGGGACAACTAAATGAGATGGAGGTGATGGAGGAAATGTTAAATCATGCAATTTATCAATAAACAGCACTTTAGAACATATTATTATTATTATATTTATAATAAGTTTTGATTATTATTATTGTTATTATTATTAGCAAAATAAATTCATTCATTTGGAAACTAAAGTCGTTTATAAGCTATCAAAATGTGCAAATAAAAAAAAAAAAAAAGTCTGTAACTGTAGTCTTTTTTCATAAATGAATGTAGAGAATGACCGGGCTGGCAGCCCAGCAATGTAAAGTGCACTGGAAGAGTGGTTCTACCAATGTATTAGCAGAGATTTACCATCACTTTGACAGCTGTCCAATACACTCTTTGTATCAGGAGAGGGTTCAGAGCTCTGAATAAATAGCAGACAGCTCTTTATAATGTGCAGAGCTGAACTGAGCCCTTTTAAGTGTAATCTGCAGGCGTGAGTAAGCAGTTTGACAGTTTAGTTCTGTACAGTGTGGTACATGGACAGCAATGAAGAGTAGGCAGAAGCTCCCTCCCCAACAGAATGCCCCACTGTCCAGCGACCTTCCAGTGACTGATAGAGTGGATGGTGGGAGACATGAACCTGTTTAAGGTGCTGGTGTACTTGGATGACAGCATCATCTTCGGCAGAACCCTCAAAAAGCATGAATGGATAAGGTCGTGAACAGACTTTGCGATAAAGTTGTCATCTGAGAAGTGTCAGTTCTATCAGCCTTCTGTCAATTATCTTGGACACATTATCTTGACTAAAGGAGTGGTCACTGACATCAAGAAATTGGAAGTTGTCACCTCCTGTCCAGACTAAGCAATTTGACCAAACTAAGGCCATTTCTGGGGTTCTGCTCTTACTATCGATGATTCATGGAGGATTTTGCCAAGATATCCTGACCCCTCAATAAGCTGCTGAGGAGGGAGGAAGAGGAAGATTACTCATAATTGCCAAGATCAGCCATTCAAGCCAAAAAGGCCTTGAGAATTGATACAGGACAGATAGACAGATGGAAAGATTGACAGATGAGTGTGAAAAGGCCTATTGCCTATTGCCAGCTTAAGAAATTTTCGATCTATGTCCCGTTCTGACCTACACTGATCTAACTATACTCTATGAGTTACATGTTGACAACAGCCATGATGGGCTAGGTGGGGTTTTGTACCAGGAGTATGATGCAGTGGACACATACAACCTGTTGACTATGTAAGCTGGAGCCTTGCCTACATTGAAACAAACTATCCCATGCAGAAATTACAATTCCTTGCCTTGGACTGGGCAGTGGTGGACCAGTTGAAAGATTATCTGTATGGTGTGGACTTCAAGGCCAAGTCAGATATAAATTTGCTTGCGTACATACTCACCACAGCCAACCTGGAAACAACAGGGTATCAATGGTTGGCTGCCCCGTCTTATTTCCATTTCAGCCTGAAGAATTGGCAAGGAATTAGAGATAACGATACCCTATCAAGAAGACCCTATGACTCTGAGCCTGCCGCAGAAAAGTGGATCCAAAAGACATCGGAAAGGTTCCAAACCTTATGTCAAGGGGTTGAGTAAAGGGTGCTACTGGAGCTGAAGTTATTGAAGTCACTACTGCAGGTGTTCGCAAGCTCTACTGTGACTTCACTCAAGTGAGAGGCAGAGATATATCTACTCTATCATAGTAAGACCTAAGAAAGGATCATGGGAATGTCCCTGTATTCAGTTTGACCCTAAAAACCATGGAGAGCGGATGCTCAGAGCTCTTGCTAGTGAAGTCTCTAAAAGGAGTATGTCTGGTCCACAAAGAGGGGGATTGACTACAGTTCTGTGATAGAGACCGGAGTAAAGGAACCCCGGGATATCCATACTGGTCCCTATTACAACAGGTTGTATACCAGATGTGACACCCAGTGGTTAAACTGGTGTCTGCAACCTCAGTTTTGTTTTCACCAAACACCTGTTTTTCATTCTCACTATTTATTTAGCAGAGGACTTTCCACTCTGTTTGGTCTACTTAAGACATATATATAAACTTCTCACATCACTTCTAATCACGGATATATCACGTTGTATAACAACAGGTCATTGTTTTATAAATTATTGAGTTACTTTATCATTTTTCAATAAAAACACTTATGGTTTATATGGAATTTTATAAAATCACCTACCACTGATCACTATAATACTTTCCAATAAAAAAGCACTGCTTCTGTTTTATTTCCATTTTCAATTTATTTTGCACCAGCACTTATAAATGGGTAACTGCTAGAAAGGGTCTACCCGTCATGGGTTTTGACCACCCATCACAGGAGCACCTTATATAAAAACACTATTTATTTTACTTGGCACGTCAGCACTTTATATTTATTTACTGTTTATCTGGCACGTTAGCACTTTTGAAGGTAGCGCCGTTCTCAACCTCTTTTACATTTTTTCATTTTTAACCCTTCTTGGGTTGGTTGTTGGCAGCTTACACCTTAGGTCTTTTATTGTATTTATTATAAACTCCATAGCGCTGGTCACCTCCTGTATATTTCACTACTGCAGGTGTTCGCAAGCTCTACTGTGACTTCACTCAAGTGAGAGGCAGAGATATATCTACTCTATCATAGTAAGACCTAAGAAAGGATCATGGGAATGTCCCTGTATTCAGTTTGACCCTAAAAACCATGGAGAGCGGATGCTTAGAGCTCTTGCTAGTGAAGTCTCTAAAAGGAGTATGTCTGGTCCACAAAGAGGGGGATTGACTACAGTTCTGTGATAGGGTGGTCTACCAAAGGGGCCCCTCAGATGATCCCCAAGACATGGTAAATCAGTCTGGATCAGTTGGATTCTTCAAGGATCAATTAGGATTTCACCTTTCTTTATGGGCTCATGTTTATCTTTTGCATGTTTGACTTTTTGCATGAAGAGTGGTTGCTCAGAGCTCTTGCTAGTGAAGTATCCAGAAGGGGTATGTCTGGTCCACAAAGAGTGGGATCGACTACATCTTCGTGTTAGGGTGTTCTACCAAAAGAGGCCCCTTGGATGATCTTGAAGACAAATGGCAATTGTTTTTACCAGGGAGACATAGAGAAACTGTTAATTGCCTTGCCTGACAACCATGGTCACTTAGGGCTGGAGAGGCATTTCATGTTAGTTATAGTGAGTAGAGTTGAGCGGACACCTGGATGTCCGTGTTCGGCGGGTTCGGCCGAACTTGAAAAAAAAGTCCGGGTCCATGTCCCGGACTTTTTCCGAACTTTACCCGGACACCGAACCCCATTGAAGTCAATGGGGACCCGAACTTTCAGGCACTAACATGGCTCTAAAACACCAATGGAAAGGGCTAGAGTGCTGCAAATGGCAGCAAAACGTAGTTAAGAGCATGGCAAGTGCTCTGCAAACAAAGGTGGATAGGGAAATAACTTAAAACAACAAAAAAAACCCAGAAAAATAAAACAATTTTCTTCATCTGTGAAGGACGAGGCCCATATGGTGTAGGAGGGAGGTTGAGGTGGCGGTGGATGTGGCGGTGTAGGTGGAAGCGGCGGTGGAGGGGGACGAGGTAGCCAAAACTGCTTTTTTTCAGTCATTTTAAATTAGGGTACACCCCAAAAGAGTGAGAAAGATCAAAAATATAACAATGGCTGGGTAAGGTCGGTATCCATCTCTATTCTGCACAAGGTACGGAAAAGTCCTGTGGGATCCATGCCTGGTTCATTTTAATGAACGCTGCGCTTGTCTGTGATAACGCCCCCAGCCGTGCTAAATACACGTTCAGATAATACACTGGCTGCAGGGCACGCCAGCACCTCCAAGGCGTAAAGGGCAAGCTCAGGCCATGTGCCCAATTTGGAGACCCAGAAGTTGAAGGAGGCAGACCCATCATTCACTACATGTAGGCGTGTGCACGCATACTGCTCCACCATGTTGGTGAAATGCTGCCTCCTGCTAAGACGTTCCATATGAGCTGCTGGTGCTGCTGTTTGTTGTGGCGTGCTGACAAAGCTTTTCCACATTTCGGCCATGCTAACCCTGCCTTCTGAGGTGCTGGCGGTGCCCTGGTTGCGTTGGCGACCTCTTCCTCCTCCTCCTCCTCTGCATTGTGCTTCCACTGTGGCCCCGCTGTCAGGTGGGAATGCCAGCAGCATCGCGTCTACCAGCGTGCGCTTATACTCACGCATCTTGCGATCGAGCTCCAGTGAGTGAATTAAGGACGGTACGTTGTCCTTGTAATGGGGATCCAGCAGCGTGGCCACCCAGTAATCAGCACAAGTTAGAATGTGGGCAACTCGGCAGCCGTTGTGGAGACACTGCAGCATGTAATCGCTCATGTGTGCCAGGCTGCCCAGAGGCAACGAAAGGCTGTCCTCTGTGGGAAGTGTATCATCTGTGTCCTATGTATCCCCCCAGCCACGCACCAGTGATGGCCATGAGCTGGCCTGGGTGCCACCCTGCTGTGAACATGGTTCCATCTCCTCCTCCATCTCCTCCTCCTCATCCTCCAGAACTGTGCCCCTGCTGGACAATTGTGTCCCTGGCGTTTGTGTGTGCAGGAACCCACCCTCGGAGCCCCTTGCCAATGACTGCCCTGAAAGCCTTGGAAATGTTACCTCTTCATCCTCCTCCTCCTCCTCATCCTGTGCCACATCCTCTTCCATCATCGCCCGAATTGTTTTTTCAAGGAGGCATAGAAGTGGGATAGTTAAGCTGACAACGGCGTCATCGGCACTGGCCATGTTGGTGGAGTACTCAAAACAGTGCAACAAGGCACACAGGTCTCGCATGGAGGCCCAGTTATTGGTGGTGTAGTGGTGCTGTTCCGCAGAGCGACTCACGCGTGCGTGCTGCAGCTGAAACTCCACTATGGCCTGCTGCTGCTCGCACAGTCTTTCCAGCATGTGCAAGGTGGAGTTCCACCTTGTGGGCACGTCACATATGAGGCGGTGAGCGGGAAGGCCCGAAGTTACGCTGCAGCGCTGACAGGCGAGCAGCAGCAGGGTGAGAACGCCGAAAGTGCACACAGACGGCCCGCACTTTCTGCAGCAGCTCTGACATATTGGGATAATTTTTAAGGAACCTCTGCACCACCAAATTCAGCACATGCGCCAGGCAAGGGATGTGCATCAAACCGGCTAGGCCCAGAGCTGCTATGAGATTTCGCCCGTTATCGCACACCACCAGGCCGGGCTTGAGGCTCGCTGGCAGCAACCACTCATTTGTCTGCTGTTCCATGCTCCTCCACAACTCCTGCACGGTGTGTGGTTTTTCCCCCAAACAGGCAAGTTTTAAAACTGCCTGCTGTCGTTTACCCCTGGCCGTGCTGAAGTTGGTGGTGAAGGTGAAGGTGAAGGTGTTACGCTGACCGGATGAGGAGGCGGTAGAGGATGAGGAAGCGGAGTAGGAGGAGTTAGGAACAGGAGGCAAACTGAAGCGCTCTGCAATCCTCGGTGGTGGAAGGACATGCGCCAAATTGCTATCCGCCTCAGGCCCATCCACCACTGCATTTACCCAGTGTGCCGTTAGGGAGATATAACACCCCCTGACCGTGCTTACTGGTCCACGTATCGGTAGTTAGGTGGACCTTGGCACAGATGGCGTTGCGCAGTGCACACCTGATTTTTTCCCCCACTTGGTTGTGCAGGGAAGGGATGGCTTGCCTGGAAAAGTAGTGGTGGCTGGGCACAACGTACTGTGGGACAGCCACCGACATAAGGTTTTTAAAACTGTGCGTCTCCACCAGACGGAATGACAGCATTTCAAAGGCCAATAATTTTGAAATGCTGGCATTCAGGGCCAGGGATCGCGGGTGGGTAGGGGGGTACTTCCTCTTCCTCTCAAGTGTTTGGGAGATGGAAAGCTGAACACTTCCATGGGACATTGTGGAGATGGTTGGTGACCCAGGTGGTGGTGTTGCTGACAGATCGTCTGTTTGCGGGGTGGCAGGTGCCGGTATCACTACAGATGTGAATGGAGCGGCTGAGACTGCAGCAGAAGAGGAAGCAGGATGAGCCAGAGACGTTTCTTGGTTTTGAAGGTGTCTACTCCACTGCAGCTCGTGCTTTGCACTTAGATGCCTGATCATGCAGGTTGTGCTCAGGTTGAGAAGGTTTATGCCTCGCTTCAGGCTCTGATTGCACAGGGTGCAAACCACTCGTGTCCTTCCACGCTAGAGAACTCCTTTGAGCTGGCTTTGCTGTGCTCATTCCCTTGCTGCGTTGGGCAGTAGCAGGTGTAGTGTCTAGGGCACGGCCGCTCCGCTTCTGCACCCTGCTCCCTCTTCTGCTGTGCTGGTGGCTCTGTGCGACCACCGCCTCTTCCTCCAAACTATTCAGGTCACCTGCATGACCTTCATTCCATGTGGGGTCTCGGACCTCATCGTCCTCCACATCATCTTCCACCCAGTCTTCACCACTGCCCTCCAGGTCGGTCTCCACAATTCTGTTTGTTGGCACCTGCGTTTCGTCATCATCGGAGACGTGCTGCGATGGTCCTTGCATGTACTCATCTTGAGAAATAAGAGGTTGGGCATCGCTGCACTCAATCTCTTCCACTTCTGGGGCAGGGCTAGGTGGATGGCCTTGGAAAACCCTGCTGACAGAGTCCTCAAAAAGAAGAAGAGACTGCTGTCTTATTGAGGTGTTTATTGAATAGCGGAACAAAACAACAACAGTATCGCACGGGTGTATCTCACAGTCAAATATGCAAACTATGCCGCAATTTAATGTTTTTTACCCCAAAAGGGTGTATATTGAATAGCGGAATAGGAAAAATGTTATAATACGGTGTATCTCACACGTACAAACACAGACTAGGCCCCGATTACAATTTTTTGTACCCTAAAGGCAGGATGAGGAAGAGGAGTAGGAGGAGTTGGGAACAGGAGGCAAACTGAAGCGCCCTGCAATCCTCGGCGGTGGAAGGAGATGCGCCAAACAAATTTAAAAAGGTGTATCTCACATGTACCAATACAGACTATCCCGCAATTAAATTTTTTACACTCAAACAGGGTGTATATTGAATAGCGGAATAGGACAAATTTTACAAAACGGTGTATCTCACACGTACAAACACAAACTAGGCCCCGATTACTATTTTTTGTACCCTAAAGGCAGGATGAGGAAGAGGAGTAGGAGGAGTTGGGAACAGGAGGCAAACTGAAGCGCCCTTCAATCCTCGGCGGTGGAAGGAGATGCGGCAAACAAATTTAAAAAGGTGTATCTCACATGTACCGATACAGACTATCCCGCAATTTAATTTTTTACACTCAAACAGGGTGTATATTGAATAGCGGAATAGGACAACTTTTACAAAACGGTGTATCTCACACGTACAAACACAAACTAGGCCCCGATTACTATTTTTTGTACCCTAAAGGCAGGATGAGGAAGAGGAGTAGGAGGAGTTGGGAAAAGAAAGCAAAACTGAAGCGCCCTGCAATCCTTGGCGGGGGAAGGAGATGCGCCAAACAAATTTAAAAGGTGTATCTCACACGTACCAATACAGACTATGCCGTAATTTAATTTTTTACACTCCAAAAGGGTGTATATTGAATAGCGGAATAGGAAAAATTTTATAATACGGTGTATCTCACACGTACAAACACAGACTAGGCCCCGATTACAATTTTTTGTACCCTAAAGGCAGGATGAGGAAGAGGAGTAGGAGGAGTTGGGAACAGGAGGCAAACTGAAGTGCCCTGCAATCCTCGGCGGTAGAAGGAGATGCGCCAAACAAATTTAAAAAGGTGTATCTCACATGTATCGATACAGACTATCCCACAATTTAATTTTTTACACTCAAACAGGGTGTATATTGAATAGCGGAATAGGACAAATTTTACAAAACGGTGTATCTCACACGTACAAACACAAACTAGGCCCCGATTACAATTTTTTCTACCCTAAAGGCAGGATGAGGAGTAGGAGGAGTTCGGAACAGGCAGGAGGCAGACTGAAGCACCATCAAATCCTCGGCAGTATGAGATGCACCCAAAAAATTGGAAAGGTGTATCTCACAAGTACCAACACAGACTATCCCGCAATTTAATTGATCCTCAAAGGTTTTTATTGAATAGCGGAATAGAAAATATGATCAAAAAAAGTGTATGTATCTCACACGTACAAAACCACACTAGGCCCCAATTACTATTGTTTGTACCCCTAAAAGGCTGGACAAGGAGTAGGAGGAGTTTGGAACAGGCAGCACCCTCAAATCTTCAGAAGTATGAGATGAACCCCAAAAACTTGGAAAGGTGGATCTCACACGTACCAACACAGACTATCCCGCAATTTAATTGATCCCCAAAGGTTTTTTATTGAATAGCGGAATAGAAAATATGATCAAAAAAAGTGTATGTATCTCACACGTACAGAACCACACTAGGCCCCAATTACTATTGTTTGTACCCCTAAAGGCAGGATGAGGAGTAGGAGGAGTTTGGAACAGGCAGCACCCTCAAATCTTCAGAAGTATGAGATGAACCCCAAAAACTTGGAAAGGTGGATCTCACACGTACCAACACAGACTATCCCGCAATTTAATTGATACCCAAAGGTTTTTATTGAATAGCGGAATAGAAAATATGATCAAAAAAAGTGTATTTATCTCACACGTACAAAACCACACTAGGCCCCAATTACTATTGTTTGTACCCCTAAAAGGCTGGATGAGGAGTAGGAGGAGTTTGGAACAGGCAGCACCCTCAAATCTTCAGAAGTATGAGATGAACCCCAAAAACTTGGAAAGGTGGATCTCACACGTACCAACACAGACTATCCCGCAATTTAATTGATCCCCAAAGGTTTTTATTGAATAGCGGAATAGAAAATATGATCAAAAAAAGTGTATGTGTCTCACACGTAGAGAACCACACTAGGCCCCAATTACTATTGTTTGTACCCCTAAAGGCAGGATGAGGAGTAGGAGGAGTTTGGAACAGGCAGCACCCTCAAATCTTCAGAAGTATGAGATGAACCCCAAAAAACTTGGAAAGGTGGATCTCACATGTACCAACACAGGCTATCCCGCAATTTAATTGATTCCCAAAGGTTTTTATTGAATAGCGGAATAGAAAATATGATAAAAAAAAGTGTATGTATCTCACACGTAGAGAACCACACTAGGCCCCAATTACTATTGTTTGTACCCCTAAAGGCAGGATGAGGAGTAGGAGGAGTTTGGAACAGGCAGCACCCTCAAATCTTCAGAAGTATGAGATGAATCCCAAAAAACTTGGAAAGGTGGATCTCACACGTACCAACACAGACTATCCCGCAATTTAATTGATACCCAAAGGTTTTTATTGAATAGCGGAATAGAAAATATGATCAAAAAAAAGTGTATGTATCTCACACGTACAAAACCACACTAGGCCCCAATTACTATTGTTTGTACCCCTAAAAGGCTGGATGAGGAGTAGGAGGAGTTTGGAACAGGCAGCACCCTCAAATCTTCAGAAGTATGAGATGAACCCCAAAAACTTGGAAAGGTGAATCTCACACGTAACAACACAGACTATCCCGCAATTTAATTGATCCCCAAAGGTTTTGATTGAATAGCGGAATAGAAAATATGATCAAAAAAAGTGTATGTATCTCACTCGTACAAAACCACACTTGGCCCCAATTACTATTGTTTGTACCCCTAAAAGGCTGGATGAGGAGTAGGAGGAGTTTGGAACAGGCAGCACCCTCAAATCTTCAGAAGTATGAGATGAACCCCAAAAACTTGGAAAGGTGGATCTCACACGTACCAACACAGACTATCCCGCAATTTAATTGATACCCAAAGGTTTTTATTGAATAGCGGAATAGAAAATATGATCAAAAAAAGTGTATGTATCTCACACGTACAAAACCACACTAGGCCCCAATTACTATTGTTTGTACCCCTTAAAGGCTGGATGAGGAGTAGGAGGAGTTTGGAACAGGCAGCACCCTCAAATCTTCAGAAGTATGAGATGAACCCCAAAAACTTGGAAAGGTGGATCTCACACGTACCAACACAGACTATCCCACAATTTAATTGATCCCCAAAGGTTTTTATTGAATAGCGGAATAGAAAATATGATCAAAAAAAGTGTATGTATCTCACACGTACAAAACCAATCTAGGCCCCAATTACTATTGTTTGTACCCCTAAAAGGCTGGATGAGGAGTAGGAGGAGTTTGGAACAGGCAGCACCCTCAAATCTTCAGAAGTATGAGATGAACCCCAAAAACCTCAAATATCATTCAGCTCTGCTGCAGGCCACAATTTAATTTTTTTTTAACCCAAGGCTGTATATTGAATAGTGGAATAGAAAAAAGTGTATGATTTTTGAAACCACTCAATAATAGCACATGTGAACTGAACACTGAACACAGCAGTGTATGATCAGTCAGCACAGCACAGCTGAAGGAAAAATGCTGCACACAGTGACTGATAGAAAAATACTTTTCTCCCTCCTCCTCAGTGGGCAAAAAAAATTGTGTTCACTGCACCCCACACACAGCAAAATAGATGTGGACCACTGACACCTGCCTATCTCCAGCCTCTCCCTAAATGGATTGATAAGATCGTAGATCGGTCACAGAAAACCCCTCCCACACAGCAAAATCGATCGTAGAAAACTGACCCTAAAAATCAGCAGCAGCCTCTCCCTAAAAGGATTGATAAGATCGTAGATCGGTCACTGAAAACCCCTCCCACACAGCAAAATCGATCGTAGAAAACTGACCCTAAAAATCAGCAGCAGCCTCTCCCTAAAAGGATTGATAAGATCGTAGATCGGTCACTGAAAACCCCTCCCACACAGCAAAATCAATCGTAGAAAACTGACCCTAAAAATCAGCAGCAGCCTCTCCCTAAAAGGATTAATAAGATCGTAGATCGGTCACTGAAAACCCCTCCCACATAGCAAAATCGATTGTAGAAAACTGACCCTAAAAATCAGCAGCAGCCTTGCCCTAAAATGCCTACAACTCGCCCTGCCTAACACACTCCGACCTGTCCCTCAATTCTATGCGGACACAAATGAGTTTTGCCTGCCTGTCTGTCCCTAATCAGCAGCCAGCACGTATGTGTGCTCTGTCCCTGAACTAGTACACAGCAGAATGACGCCGCACGGCGCTGGCTGGAACTTATAAAGACTTGGTCACATGCTTCAGATGGCCAATCACAGCTACTAATACATTTGTAGGCATGGCTGGGATGGCTTAAGGCACACCAGTTAAACGCTTGTTGATTGGCTGTTGAAAGCCCGCCATGAAAATCGCGCCAATGCATGCAAAACCCGGAAATAAAACGACCGAACACGGATTTTTACCCGAATATACAGTAAAGTTTTCGGGTCCGTGTTCGGGTAACAAAAAACCAATTATTCGGTACGAACACGAATAATACAGTCCGTGTTCGCTTAACCCTAATCAAAAGGTGTATGTATCTCACACGTAGAGACTCAGACTAGGCCCAAATTACTATTTTTTGTACCCCCAAAGGCAGGATGAGGAGTAGGAGGAGTTCGGAACAGGCTGCACCCTCAAATCCTCGGAAGTATGAGATGCACCCCAAAAATTGGAAAGGTGTATCTCACACGTACCGACACAGACTATCCCGCAATTTAATTGTTTATACCCAAAGGTTTAGATTGAATAGCGGAATAGAAAATATGATATCAAAAGGTGTATGTATCTCACACGTAGAGACCCAGACTAGGCCCAAATTACTATTTTTTGTACCCCCAAAGGCAGGATGAGGAGTAGGAGGAGTTCGGAACAGGCAGTACCCTCAAATCCTCGGAAGTATGAGATGCACCCCAAAAATTGGAAAGGTGTATCTCACACGTACCGACACAGACTATCCCGCAATTAAATTGTTTATACCCAAAGGTGTAGATTGAATAGCGGAATAGAAAATATGATATAAAATTGGTGATTTATCAATAGCACATGTGAACAGCAGTGTCTTATATCAGTCAGCTCTGCTGCAGGCTATGTAGGGAAAAAAAAATTCCCCTTTTAAGTTTGTAATTTTTAACTAGATTAGTACAGACAATGCCACAATTTAATTTTTTTAACCCAAGGGTGTATATTGAATAGTGGAATAGAAAAAAGTGTATAACTTTTGAAATCACTCAATAATAGCACATGTGTGAACACAGCAGTGTATTATCACAGTCAGCACAGCAGCACATGCTTCAGATGACCAATCACAGCTACTAATACATTTGTAGGCATGGCTGGGATGGCTTAAGGCACAACAGTTAAATGCTTGTTGATTGGCTGTTGAAAGCCCGCCATGAAAAGCACGTCAATACATACAAAACCCGGAAATAAAATGACCGAACATGGATTTTTACCAGAACATGCAGTAAAGTTTTTCGGGTCCGTGTTCGGGTAACAAAAATCCAATTATTCGGTAAGAACACGAATAATACAGTCCGTGTTCACTCAACCCTAGTGTTGACCAATGACATCACCAGTTAATGAGTAAGATAGCCCTACCAATGGGGATAATGTTCCTCCCACTGGGTTTGGCTTATGGTCATTTTTACTGCCCTTTTGTTCAACACAATATAAAAAGGAACCCCAGATGTAATAGGACAACACAACACATCACGACATTGCCCAAAATACATTACACATACAACACACACGTTACTACAGCCATGCATAGACTCATCTATACAGACTCCATCTTGCTCCATCATGTACCTGAAACTTGGAGGGACGCCAAACGAAACTCCTCCCTAACTGGCCACCATCTTGGAAAGGCCGCCATCTTAAGGACTCTGATAATGACCATTCTAAGCTAGCAGCCATCTTAAGTATGGTAAATATACCTTGCTAATTATTTGATTATTATTTACTATCATTTCTTTTCTTCCTTACATGTTTTATATTTCATATTCAAGGGTAACAAGATTACAATCCCAGCCGTATTAACCATATGTAGATTTTTCTCTAAGAGATGATTTTGTTTTTTTATAACATTTTTATTAATATCAGATTAAGCGCATATTGGCGTATTAGTCTCACGTTTTGAATGGCCTATTCTCGCTTCATCTGCAGTGGAGTGATTGTCGGACTTCGCAATTCGCAGACAATTGTGGTCTGATTATATAGCACACTGAAATATGGTTTATGCCACAACATCTGGGAAAAACGTAATCTTGCTTTATTTTACTTTCATCGTTTAGCTAAATATCACATTGCATTTATTGTTTTAAGTTTGTCTTTTATGTAAGGTTATCTCTCTGTATCACTCAAGTATGATCATTTTTTTTCGTGAAGACATGTCTAGTGAATAAATATTCTTATATATTCCCTACTGTAGACTGTTTCACTAAGATTGGTATATGCTTTTAAAAAGAAATTAATCGATCAAAAAGAACTGAGGAAAATTGCTGTGGTATACTGTTGAGTGTCTGAACAAAATTGATTGGGTTTTTTCTTAGTTATTAAATTATTTGCCGTAATCGGCTGGAGGCACTGCGTCATAATCAGAATAATATTCTCGAACGTGTAAAACGCACAACAGGCTATACCCAGTTGGAGGGTCGTGTTCAGTCCCTAACCTCCTCCACTGACCCTACAGTTTCTGCTGCTTCCATGGCTCCCTCCGGGCATCCCTCCGGTCCAACGGTAGTAATGCTGCCTCCTGAGCCAAGGGTCCCTACACCGGAAAGGTTTTCTGGGGATCGGAGCAAGTTTAGAGCCTTCTGCAAGTGAGCTATACTTCTCCCTGCAACCCCGAACCTTCTCCTTGGAAGCAACCAAAGTGGGGTTCATCATATCCCTGCTTCAAGGTGAACCTCAATCCTGGGCTCACCGCCTGCTTGAAGAGCGCAGTAACCAGCTGGACACCATGTCGGCTTTCTTTAACGCAATGGCACAGTTATATGAAGACCTGCAGCGCACTGCTACTGCAGAAACCGCGCTCACCGCACTTCAACAAGGCCGTAGAGCCGTGGAGGATTACGTCACTGGCTTTAGGCTTTAAGGATAAACTGGCCCGAATGGGCATACCCAAAACCCTGGAGGCATTAATTGCCTTGGCCATACAAATAGACCGCCAGCTCCGTGAACGCAGAGCAGAGAGACCCACCCAGTCTGGATGATGCAGCGGATTCCTAATTCCGTCCACACCTTCTCCTCTGGTTTCCGTCCCAGCAGCGCAGCTCCGGTTACTCCTGAATCGGATACTTCAGAGCCAATGCAACTTGGGCTCATGCGTCCCTCCTTATCGGCAGAAGAATGCTTACGGAGACATCAGAACAATCTGTGTCTGTATTGCGGAGTAGCCGGACACTTTGACCTCACATTTGCTGCACAACAACGCATCCCACTTCGACCCAAGTCGCAAGGACTCTCCATCTTCCTAGCAGATGGGTCCCACATCAAGTCTGGGCCAGTAACTCAAGAAACCCCTCCATTGCCTGTGGTCACCCTTGAAGGTCACAAGGAGTGGTTGTGCCTGGATGCCATCTCTTCTCCCTTGTTCCCCATTATTCTGGGTTTACCCTGGTTGCAAGCGTACAACCTGCAAATAAATTGGATTTCTGGAGACGTCATGTTCCAATCCCCTTACTGCCAGAATCATTGCCTGCCAGTACGCTATAGTGCTCCTAGCACCCTACTTTGTATGGACACTGATAAGGAGATACGTTCCTCTGTCCCAGTACCCTATCACTAATACCTGTATGTCTTCAGTAAACAGGGGGCCGAGACTCTACCCCCCCACCGCCTCTATGATTGTCCGATTGAGTTGCTCCCGGGGGCCGAGATCCCTTTCGGACGTATCTTTCCTTTGTCAGAACAGGAATTGGGTACCCTAAAGGACTATGTAACGGAGAATCTAGAGAAGGGATTCATCCGACCCTCTACTTCTACGACAGGTGCTGGGATCTTTTTTGTGGAGAAAAAAGACCATTCACTTCGGCCATGTGTGGACTACCGTGAATTAAATAAAATGATGGTCAAAAATCGGTACCCCCTACCCTTGATTCCAGAACTCTTCCAGAGATTAAGAACCGCCTCTGTATTTACCAAACTGGACCTGCGAGGAGCCTACAATTTGGTCCGTATCAGGGAGGGGGATGAATGGAAGACAGCATTCCGCACCCGATTCGGTCATTACGAATATTTGGTAATGCCTTTCGGGCTCTGCAATGCCCTGGCCACCTTCCAGCACTTCATCAACGATAAATTCAGAGACTATCTGGACATCTTTGTGATTGTCTACTTGGACGATATCCTGGTCTTTTCTTCCTCCCTGGCCCAGCACCGAGAACACGTTAAAAGGGTACTCCACCGACTCCGGCTACACAGGCTCTACGCAAAACCTAGGAAATGCAAGTTTGAACAGCAGAGTATCCAGTTCCTCGGTCTAGTAATCTTCTCTGAAGGGGTCAAAATGGACCCTCAGAAGGACTCCGCCATCCTGGATTGGCCCGCACCTGTGGATAAGAAGGGGATTCAGCGTTTCATAGGATTCGCAAATTTCTACAGATAATGTATCAAGGGGTTCTCCTCTATCATTGCCCCTATTACCCTGCTCACCAAACAGGGTACCGTTTCCACTGGACTCCCGAGGCTCAAGTCGCATTTACAACCATAAGGGAGCTGTTCACTTCTGCCCATATCCACAGCCACCCGGATCCTGTCCTGCCTTACATCCTTGAAGTTGACACCTCGGAAATCGCAGTAGGAGCAGTCATCTCCCAGCATCAAGGCCTCAAGGACCTGATCCATCCGGTAGCTTTCTTCTCCCGTAAACTTTCTCCAGCGGAGAGGAACTATGATGTAGGGGATCGGGAACTCCTTACCATCAAGACCACATTGGAGGAGTGGAGGTACCTGTTGGAAGGGGCGGCACATCCCATACTCATCTACACTGATCATAAGAACCTGGAGTATTTGAGGACGGCCAAACGCCTGAGACCTCGCCAAGCACGATGGGCATTTTTTTTTTACAGGTTTTCGTTCCATATAAAATACCGACCCGGTTCCAAGAATACAAAACCCGATGCTCTCTCCCGAATGTACGACAGTTCTAAAGAAATCCTTGTACCTGACACCATCTTAAAGCGGAGTTCCGGGCACAAAATCAATCTTTTTTTTTGTGCCCGTCCGCTTGTTCTCCTTCACCTGAAACAGAATTGGATAGTTAGTTTTTTTTTTTTTGTACTCACCTTGTAATTGTAGATCGAATATACTCACCTATTCTTCACTTCCTCCCTCTGCGCCGTGGCTCCGCCGTCACTTCCTGGCTTGCAATGATTCCTGGGAGCTGAACGTCATCGCTCCCAGGAATCAATGGCGCCGCACCGGAAGTGACGAGAGGGGCCGGTGCAGGCGCATTCTGGGAGAAGAAGACGCGGAAGAAGACGCAGAAGAGGATCGCGCCGGCTTCAGCTGCCCACAAGAGAGATGGCAACACTGTGGAAGAAATTTTATAAGTGAGTATTTCTTCTTGCAGGTAAGTGCGAACAGAGTGGGGACAGATAGGAGGCTAGCCATTGTGGAATGTACTAGCCCTGACTGTCCCTGGGGTATGTTCACTAAAACATTTTTTCTGTGCCCGGAACTCCGCTTTAACCAGAGGTAATTTCCTGCTATTACAGTCTGACCTTCTTACCTCTCTGAGACAAGCCACAATAAATGCTCCCATCCTCCTTGAACTGTACTGGTACCCAGAAATGGATTGCTATGGAGAGGAGATCAAATTTTTGTTCCAGAAAGTGCCCGGGTGTCCATCCTGGGACTTTGTCATGACCACCTGATGGCTGGCCATTTTGGGATCCACAAGACCCTAGATGTTGTTCAACGCACTTTCTGGTGGCCTGACTTAGAGAAGTGTTGTAAGCAGTATGTCTCCTCCTGTACTATCTGCATACGAAGCAAGACAACCTGAAACAAGGCATGGGGCCTGCTCATACCACTACCAGTCCCTGACAGATCGTGGAAGATGATTGTCATGGATTTAATTGTGGAACTTCCTCCATCAGCTGGTTATTCTGCAATCTTCGTGTCTGTCGAAAATGGCTCATTTCATACCACTAAAGAGCACACCCTCCGCACTCGAAATGGCGCAGGTCTTCATAAAAGAGATTGTAAGACTCCACGGGGGTTCCAATGGACATTGTGTCGGATAGAGGTGTTCAATTTACTTCTCGCTTCTGGAGAGCTTTATGTGACTCATTGAAGATCAAGTTGTCAATGTCCTCCGCATACCCTCCCCAGACTAACGGGCAGACTGAGAGGACCAGCCAGACCCTCGGGCAATATATCCGATGCTTCACCACTAGTGTTGAGCGAACACGGACTGTATTATTCGTGTTCGTACCGAATAATTGGATTTTTTGTACCCGAACACGGACACGGACACTTTACTGTATGTTCGGGTAAAAATCCGTGTTCGGTCGTTTTATTTCCGGGTTTTGCATGCTTTGGCGCTCTTTTCATGGCGGGCTTTCAACAGCCAATCAACAATCGTTTAACTGGTGTGCCTTAAGCCATCCCAGCCATGCCTGCAAATGTCTCAGTAGCTGTGATTGGCCGTCTGAAGCATGTGACCAAGTCTTTATAAGTTCGAGGCAGCCGCAGCGGCGTCATTATGCTGCTTAGATTCAGGGACAGAGCACACATCAACGTGCTGGCTGCTGATTAGGGAAAGATAGGCAGGAAAAAACCATTTGTGTCCGGATAGAATTGAGGGACAGGTCGGAGTGTTTAGGCAGGGCGAGTTGTAGGCATTTTAGGGATAGAGTCTGCTGAATTATAGGGTCAGTGTCTTCTACAAACTACAATCGATATTGCTGTGTGGGGGGTGGGGTCTGCACTCAATCCTGATCTACGATCTCTTCTCAATCCTGTTAGGGACAGAGTCTGCTGAATTTTAGGGAAACTGTGTTCTACAAACTACAATCGATATTGCTGTGTGGTGTGGGATTGGAGATAGGCAGGTGTCAGTGATCCACATCCATTTTTCTGTGTGTGAGCTGCAGTGAACACAATCTTTTTGGGCTGCAGTGAACACAATCTTTTTGGGCTGCAGTGAACACAATCTTTTTGGGCTGCAGTGAACACAATCTTTTTGGGCTGCAGTGAACACAATCTTTTTGGGGTGCAGTGAACAAAATCTTTTTGGGGTGCAGTGAACACAATCCTTTTTGGTGTGCAGTGAACACAATCTTTGTGGGGTGCAGTGAACAAAATCCTTTGTGGGGTGCAGTGAACACAATCTTTTTGGGGTGCAGTGAACAAAATCCTTTTTGGGGTGCAGTGAACAACATCCTTTTTGGGGTGCAGTGAACACAATCTTTTTGGGGTGCAGTGAACAAAATCCTTTGTGGGGTGCAGTGAACACAATCTTTTTGGGGTGCAGTGAACACAATCTTTTTGGGGTGGAGTGAACAACATCCTTTTTGGGGTGCAGTGAACAAAATCCTTTTTGGGGTGCAGTGAACAAAATCATTTTTGGGGTGCAGTGAACACAATCTTTTTGGGGTGCAGTGAACACAATCTTTGTGGGGTGCAGTGAACACAATCTTTTTGGGCTGCAGTGAACACAATCTTTTTGGGCTGCAGTGAACACAATCTTTTTGGGGTGCAGTGAACAAAATCTTTTTGGGGTGCAGTGAACACAATCCTTTTTGGTGTGCAGTGAACACAATCTTTGTGGGGTGCAGTGAACAAAATCCTTTGTGGGGTGCAGTGAACACAATCTTTTTGGGGTGCAGTGAACAAAATCCTTTTTGGGGTGCAGTGAACAACATCCTTTTTGGGGTGCAGTGAACACAATCTTTTTGGGGTGCAGTGAACAAAATCCTTTGTGGGGTGCAGTGAACACAATCTTTTTGGGGTGCAGTGAACACAATCTTTTTGGGGTGGAGTGAACAACATCCTTTTTGGGGTGCAGTGAACAAAATCCTTTTTGGGGTGCAGTGAACAAAATCATTTTTGGGGTGCAGTGAACACAATCTTTTTGGGGTGCAGTGAACACAATCTTTGTGGGGTGCAGTGAACACAATCTTTTTGGGGTGGAGTGAACAACATCCTTTTTGGGGTGCAGTGAACAACATCCTTTTTGGGGTGCAGTGAACACAATCTTTTTGGGGTGCAGTGAACACAATCTTTGTGGGGTACAGTGAACAGAATCTTTGTGGGGTGCAGTGAACACAATCTTTGGGGGGTACAGTGAACACAATCTTTGTGAGGTGCAGTGAACACAATCTTTGTGGGGTGCAGTGAACACAATCATTGTGGGGTGCAGTGAACTCAATCTTTGTGGGGTACAGTGAACACAATCTCATACTTCTGAAGGTTTGAGGGTGCTGCCTGTTCCATACTCCCCCTACTCCTCATCTAGCCTTTTAGGGGTACAAACAATAGTAATTGGGGCCTAGTGTGGTTGTGTACGTGTGATATACATACACTTTTTTGGGATCATATTTTCTATTCCGCTATTTAATCAAAAACCTTTGGGGATCAGTTAAATTGGGGGATAGTCTGTGTTGGTACGTGTGAGAGAGATCCACCTTTCCAAGTTGTTGGGGTTCATCTCATACTTCTGAAGGTTTGAGGGTGCTGCCTGTTCCATACTCCCCCTACTCCTAGCCTTTTAGGGGTACAAACAATAGTAATTGGGGCCTAGTGTGGTTGTGTACGTGTGATATACATACACTTTTTTGGGATCATATTTTCTATTCCGCTATTTAATCAAAAACCTTTGGGGATCAGTTAAATTGGGGGATAGTCTGTGTTGGTACGTGTGAGAGAGATCCACCTTTCCAAGTTGTTGGGGTTCATCTCATACTTCTGAAGGTTTGAGGGTGCTGCCTGTTCCATACTCCCCCTACTCCTAGCCTTTTAGGGGTACAAACAATAGTAATTGGGGCCTAGTGTGGTTGTGTACGTGTGATATACATACACTTTTTTGGGATCATATTTTCTATTCCGCTATTTAATCAAAAACCTTTGGGGATCAGTTAAATTGGGGGATAGTCTGTGTTGGTACGTGTGAGAGAGATCCACCTTTCCAAGTTGTTGGGGTTCATCTCATACTTCTGAAGGTTTGAGGGTGCTGCCTGTTCCATACTCCCCCTACTCCTAGCCTTTTAGGGGTACAAACAATAGTAATTGGGGCCTAGTGTGGTTGTGTACGTGTGATATACATACACTTTTTTGGGATCATATTTTCTATTCCGCTATTTAATCAAAAACCTTTGGGGATCAGTTAAATTGGGGGATAGTCTGTGTTGGTACGTGTGAGAGAGATCCACCTTTCCAAGTTGTTGGGGTTCATCTCATACTTCTGAAGGTTTGAGGGTGCTGCCTGTTCCATACTCCCCCTACTCCTAGCCTTTTAGGGGTACAAACAATAGTAATTGGGGCCTAGTGTGGTTGTGTATGTGTGATATACATACACTTTTTTTGGATCATATTTTCTATTCCGCTATTTAATCAAAAACCTTTGGGGATCAGTTAAATTGGGGGATAGTCTGTGTTGGTACGTGTGAGAGAGATCCACCTTTCCAAGTTGTTGGGGTTCATCTCATACTTCTGAAGGTTTGAGGGTGCTGCCTGTTCCATACCCCCCCTACTCCTCATCTAGCCTTTTAGGGGTACAAACAATAGTCATTGGGGCCTAGTGTGGTTGTGTACGTGTGATATACATACACTTTTTTTGGATCATATTTTCTATTCCGCTATTTAATCAAAAACCTTTGGGGATCAGTTAAATTGGGGGATAGTCTGTGTTGGTACGTGTGAGAGAGATCCACCTTTACAAGTTGTTGGGGTTCATCTCATACTTCTGAAGGTTTGAGGGTGCTGCCTGTTCCATACCCCCCCTACTCCTCATCTAGCCTTTTAGGGGTACAAACAATAGTAATTGGGGCCTAGTGTGGTTGTGTACGTGTGATATACATACACTTTTTTTGGATCATATTTTCTATTCCGCTATTTAATCAAAAACCTTTGGGGATCAGTTAAATTGGGGGATAGTCTGTGTTGGTACGTGTGAGAGAGATCCACCTTTCCAAGTTGTTGGGGTTCATCTCATACTTCTGAAGGTTTGAGGGTGCTGCCTGTTCCATACTCCCCCTACTCCTCATCTAGCCTTTTAGGGGTACAAACAATAGTAATTGGGGCCCAGTGTGGTTGTGTACGTGTGATATACATACACTTTTTTTGGATCATATTTTCTATTCCGCTATTTAATTTAACTGGGCCTCCATGCGAGACCTGTGTGCCTTGTTGCGCTGTTTTGAGTACTCCACCAACATGGCCAGTGGCAATGACGCCGTTCTCAGCTTAACTATCCCACTTCTATGCCTCCTTGAAAAAACAATTCGGGCGATGATGGAAGAGGATGTGGCACAGGATGAGGAGGAGGAGGAGGATGAAGAGGTAACATTTCCAAGGCTTTCAGGGCAGTCATTCGCAAGGGGCTCCGAGGGTGGGTTCCTGCACACGCAAACGCCAGGGACGCAATTGTCCAGCAGGGGCACAGTTCTGGAGGATGAGGAGGATGAGGAGGAGGAGGAGCTGGAGGAGGAGATGGAACCATGTTCACAGCAGGGTGGCACCCAGGCCAGCTCATGGCCATCACTGGTGCGTGGCTGGGGGGATACAGAGGACACGGACGATACACCTCCCACAGAGGACAGCCTTTCGTTGCCTCTGGGCAGCCTGGCACACATGAGCGATTACATGCTGCAGTGTCTCCACAACGACCGCCGAGTTGCCCACATTCTAACTTGTGCTGATTACTGGGTGGCCACGCTGCTGGATCCCCGTTACAAGGACAACGTACCGTCCTTAATTCACTCACTGGAGCGCGATCGCAAGATGCGCGAGTACAAGCGCACGCTGGTAGACGCCATGCTGCTGGCATTCCCATCTGACAGCGGGGCCACAGTGGAAGCACAAGGCAGAGGAGGAGGAGGAGGAGGTCGCCAACGCAACCAGGGCACCGCCAGCACCTCAGAAGGCAGGGTTAGCATGGCCGAAATGTGGAAAAGCTTTGTCAGCACGCCACAACAAACAGCAGCACCAGCAGCTCAGATGGAACGTCTTAGCAGGAGGCAGCATTTTACCAACATGGTGGAGCAGTATGTGTGCACACGCCTACATGTAGTGAATGACGGGTCTGCCCCCTTCAACTTCTGGGTCTCCAAATTGGGCACATGGCCTGAGCTTGCCCTTTACGCCTTGGAGGTGCTGGCGTGCCCTGCAGCCAGTGTATTATCTGAACGGGTATTTAGCACGGCTGGGGGCGTTATAACAGACAAGCGCAGCCGCCTGTCCAGAGACAATGTGGACAAGCTCACGTTCATTAAAATGAACCAGGCATGGATCCCACGGGACTTTTCCGTACCTTATGCAGAATAGCAATGGATACCGACCTTACCCACCCATTGTTCCATTTTTGCTCTTTCTCACTCTTTTGGGGTGTACCCTCATTTAAAATTTTTGAAAAGAAGCAGTGTTGGCTACCTCGTCCTCCTCCTCAGGGCCAGATTAATGTAGGGGCTATTGGAGCTGCAGCTCCAGGCCCCTACCTTTTATATAGGCCCCGGGTTGGCCATATTCACTGTTACCGCTCTTCTGTCACTTGTAAACACAGAAGTCTGGCTTCTATGCTCGCTTCCCCAGGCAGCACCCTCAGAACCTCCCCACACAGCGTGAAGGCCGGACAAGGAGGGACAGTTGGCGATGCATGGATGTGTTTATGGGCTTCAGAGACAGCATCCCATGTTGAATTAGGCATGCATGGCTGCACCCTTCCTCCTCTGGGTGCATGGCAAGGCACGGCCCTTAAGGCCCTTCAAAATCCTCAGCACCAAGCCCATGATGCTGTTAATCCGGCCCTGGTCCTCCTCCACCGCCGCTTCCACCTACACCGCCCATAGGTGTGCGCAGCCTATTGCATTAAGGTGTGCACCCCAAAGTTGAAATACACATGCATGTGTTTGCCAGCAGGGAGAGTAATGTATCGGGGCCATGTACCTGTAGGCAAGGAGAAATAGAGCAGAGCAGGTCCCAGGGAGATCTTTCCCATCTCCTCACTGGCAATGCTATGTGCCCTAGGTGATTAGGGTGTGCCCAGGCACACCCAGCACACCCTGTGCGCACGCCTATGTCACCGCCACATCCACCACCACCTCAACCTCCCTCCTACTCCATATGGGCCTCGTCCTTCAGAGATGAAGAAGAACATTGTTTTATTTTTCTGTTTTTTTTTTGTTGTTTTAAGTTATTTCCCTATCCACATTTGTTTGCAGAGCACTTGCCATGCTCTTAATTACGTTTTGCTGCCATTTGCAGCACTCTAGCCCTTTCCTTTGGTGTTTTAGAGCCATTTTAGTGCCTTAAAGTTCGGGTCCCCATTGACTTCAATGGGGTTCGGTGTCCGGGAAAAGTTCGGTAAAAGTCCGGGACACGGACCCGGACTTTTTTTTAAAGTTCGGCCGAACCCGTCGAACACGGACATCTAGGTGTTCGCTCAACCCTATTCACCACCTTTGTTCAAGATGACTGGGTCTCGCTACTACCGTCAGCAGAGTTTGCATACAATAATGCCAAACACTCGGCTACAGGTCAGTCCCCATTCTGTGCTAATTACGGGTTTCACACATCCTTCTTGCACTGCTTTGTTCCTGAACCTACAGTGCCAGCAGTCTGGGATATCATGAAGTTCCTTGACCGCTTGCCGACCGCCGCAAGTACATTTACTGCGGCGGTCAGCCCCGTGCAGGCAAAGTGACGTACCGGTACGTCAGTAGCCTGTGAGCCAATAGGGGGCGAGCGCGCGCCGCCAGAGGCGCACTCCCGCCCCCGCTTGTTCACGGACACCTCCGCGCGAGTGACCAGCAGACCCAATGTCCTCAGGTCACTCGCGATCGTCAGTTACAGAGGGAGAAAGGCAGGCGGCTAATGTAAACAAAGCCACCTGTCATTCTTCCCTGTGTAACAGCAGAGATTATACGGTCCTGCTATGTAGGATCATAGATCTCTGCTGTTACATGAAAAGCCACATCCCTGCACAGTAAGAAGCACGCCCCTAGGGACACACTTAACCCCTCCTTCCCTGCCAGTGTCATTTTTACTGTAACAGTGCATATGTATAGCACTGATTACTATAGTAATGTCACTGGTACCCCCAAAAGTGCCAAAAACGTCCACAATGTCCGCCGCAATGTCACAGTCCTGCAAAAAAAAAAAAAATCGCAGATCGCCGCCATTACTCGTTAGAAAAAAAAACAACAAAAATGACAAAAATCGTTCCCTTAGTTAGTAAATGCAATAACGTTTGCACAAACCAATGAAAATACGCTTATTGTGATTTTTTTTACCAAACATATGTAGCAGAAAACAAATTGGGCAAAATGTTAAAAAAAAATTAAATTTTTTTGGGGGAATTTCATATAAAAAAAATGTGAAAAATATTGTTATTTTTGCAAAACTGTCGCTCTTTTTTTGTTTATAGCGCATGATCAAAAAATCGCAGAGGTGATCAAATACCACCAAAAGAAAGCTCTGTTTGTGGGAAAAAAAGGACATCAAATTCGTTTAGGTACAGCGTCACACAACCGCTCAATTGTCCGTTAAAGTCACGCAGTGCCGAATCGCAAAATAGGGCCTGGTCAGGAAGGGGGTAAATTCTTCCGGGGCTTAAGTGGTTTTAAAGAGAACAACAAATTATTACAGAATGCCATGACCAAGGCTCAGACCTCCAATAAAGAGGCCTTTGACAAAAGGAGGAGAGGTGAGTTGGTTCTTCAACATGGCAGCCTGGTATGGTTAGCCACTACCAACCTCCGATTGGCATGCCCTTCCAAGAAACTGGCACCCAAGTTTATCGGCCCCTTCCCGGTGAAGAGGAGATTAAATGAGGTATCATAAAAACTCACTCTACCCGATTCCCTCAAGATCCATCCGGTCTTCCATGTATCACTTTTGAAACCTGCAGTACCTGATTCCTTTCCAGGTAGAGATTCGGAGGAATCAGTTACAATACCTGGTTAAATGGAGGGGCTACGGCCTCGAAGAAAACTCCTGGGACCCGGTACAGAATTTCCATGCCCAAGACTTAATCCGAAATTTTTTCCACAACCATCCCCACAAAAGGTATCTTTTAGGCACCCGGAGGTTGCCCTAAAGGGGGGGGCAATGCCAGGGACTCAATACCCTGCGCAGGCACACTGGCGCCGCTAATCCGCGAACGCCTATGCGCATGCACATGCACATACGCTGAGGCTACCATGGGTGTTCGCGGCTATCTTGCGTTCTCGCGAACGCGCATGCGCACGCAATCTGCTTTTGGTGCCAAACAGCCTATTTAAAGCCAGTGATCACTCTGAGTCATTGCTGTGTGATCATCAGCTCTCCTATACCCTGTGCCTGTTTATTATCTGCTGTTCCTGTTTACCTGACCCGGCTTGTCTTTGGATTCTGATTACCTGCTGCCCGCCCTGACCTTGGCTTGTCCTGACTATTCTCCTGCCTTATCCTGATCTGTTTACCTGCTACCGGCTATTGGTCCTGGACCTGCTCCTGGCTCAACCAGGGAATCCGGGGGACCGTGACCTGGTGTAAGCAAGCAGCCAAGTCCATCCCCACCATCTGGGGCCCTGGTGAAAACCGGCTAACACTTAGACTCTGCGCCTCTGGTGAACCTGTGCCACGCCAGTTACCCCGGTAAGCCACTCCTCTTACGTCAGGCTCTGCCACATTACCCGTGACAGCAGACTTCAAAATAAATCTCACTGATGAATTTATTATACAGTGAGGCAAAAAAGTATTTGATCCCCTGCTGATTTTGTATGTTTGCCCATTGACAAAGAAATGATCAGTCTATAATTTTATTGGTAGGTTTATTTTAACAGCAAGGAATGGAATTACAACAAAAAATATCCAGAAAAGTTATAAATTGATTTGCATTTTAATGAGTGAAATAAATATTTGATCCCCTATCAATTAGCAATATTTCTGGCTCCCAGGTGTCTTCTATACAGGTAATGAGTTGAGATTAGGAACACTCTCTTAAAGGGAGTGCTCCTTATCTCAGCTTGTTACCTGTATAAAAGACACCTGTCCACAAAAGCAATCAATCAACCAGATTCCAATCTCTCCGCCATGGCCAAGACCAAAGAGCTGTCCAAGGATGTCAACGGCAATATGTTAGACCTACACAATGCTGGAATGGGCTACAAGACCATCGCCAAGCAGTTTGGTGAGAGGGTGACAACAGTTGGTGCGATTATTCACAAATGGAAAAAACACAAAATAACTGTCAATCTCCCTCGGTCTGAGGTTCCATGCAAGATCTCACCTCGGGGAGTTTCAATGATCATGAGAACGGAGAGGAATCAGCCCAGAACTACATGGGAGAATCTTGTTAATGATCTCAAGGCAGCTGGGACCATAGTCACCAAGAAAACTATTGATATTAAACTACGCTGTAAAGGACTGAAATCCTGTAGTGCCCGCAAGGACCCCCTGCTCCAGAAAGCACATGTACAGGTCTGTCTGAAGTTTGCTAATGAACATCTGAATGATTCAGAGGAAAACTGAGTGAAAGTGTTGTGGACAGATGAGACCAAAATTGAGCTCTTTGGCATCAACTCCAATCGCCATGATTGGAAGAGGAGGAATGCTGTCTATGACCCCAAGAACACCATCCCCACCGCCAAACATGGAGATGGAAATATTATACTTTGCGGGTTTTTTTCTGCTAAGGAGACATAACAACTTCACCGCCTCAAAGGGAGGATGGATGGGACTGTGTACCATCAAATCTTGGGTGAGAACCTCCTTTCCTCAGCCAGGGCATTGAAAGTTGGTCATAGATGGGTATTCCAGCATGGCAATGACCCAAAGCACATGGCCAAGGCAACAAAGGAGTCGCTGAAAAAGAAGCACATTAAGGTCCTTGAGTGGCCTAGCCAATCTCCAAGCCTTAATCCCATAAAAAATATGTGGAGGGAGCTGAAGGTTTGAGTTACCAAACATCAGCCTCGAAACCTTAATGACTTGGAGAGGATCTGCAAAAGGAATGGGACAAAATCCCTCCTGAGATGTGTGCAAACCTGGTGGCCAACTCCAAGAAACATCTGACCTCTGTGATTGCCATCAATGGTTTTTCCACCAAGTACTAAGTCATGTTTTGCGAAGGGGTCAAATACTTATTTCACTCATTAAAATGCAAATCAGTTTTTAACTTTTTTAAATTGTGTTTTTCTGGATATTTTTGCTGTTATTCTGTCTCTCCCTGTTGAAACAAACCTGCCATTAAAATTATAGACTGACTAATTCTTTGTCAGTGGGCAAATGTACAAAATCAAATACTTTTTTTTCCCTCACTCTATGTAGCTGGCTATTCATCACATGGTCCCCGTCCTTAGGCCACACCCCTCAAACATGTTTCACCCCTCCCAGGGCTTTATCATAGATGATAAATTATGATTATGACCTAGGAGGCCGATTTTTTCAATTTTACTACACATATAGTGGTAGACGACCTCCCGAGAGGCTGTTTAAGAGGAGAGGTGCAGTATTTTTTTGGCATGTCTAATTTTAAAACATTTGAGACCATCACTGGTCATTTATGTTTTTATGTAATGAAGAAAGATCACCGTTTGTGAGTGTCCAGCAAGGTGATGTACATAAAAAAACATAACACCCGCCATAGGACCAATTTTTATTTACCTAAAAAATAGGACATATGGGGAATATGCTAAACTTTCTATAAAAATAGCAATGTTGAACAAATCAAGATTGTAGGGGCCTAAATGTTTCTGAAATTTGACTTATCATATTTTTAAAAGACCACATTCATTAGTGCTCTCAATTTTGAAAGCGCCTAGTAATTGCTATGGGCAGCATATACACCCAGCAATAGCCCCAGGCAAAAACCTGTAAAACAGGATGTCGATCTCAGAACTGGTCAGCCAAAATCCACAATAAAATTGATGGTCAGCTGCTACACCTGCACATACCAAACATTACCTCTGCCTTTTCTTTAATTCAGGTATGGTATTCATGTTTTCCTTGCTTATGTTGATTTAATCTGTATTTTTTAAATTCAAGGGACCTTGCACATTATACAGCTATCAATGTTCTGCTCGAAACCCATGGGTCTACATGCTAATTCGATTTCAAACCTTAGTTTACTACTACATAGCTGGCAGATCTTTGTAAGTCTCAGGCACACTCTGAAACACTATTATGAATCTGACACTTGCTCTGGTGATTATGCAACAGCCTTCCACAGAGTGCCAAATTCCTTGCTAATGTCTATTTTGATGTGAAGTAATGAGTTACTGGCACTTTTGTGTTAGACATGGTAAATCAGCCATAATAATTCTACATTCTTGCAACGGAGTCTTGACCTAAGCTGAAATTTAAATACAGACTCGTCCATCAAGACCCCAATCGATACCAGTCATGGTGCAAGAAAGTCCCTGTCTTCTCAAGCAAGAAGCAGACAGAGCCTCCTAAAAATGGACCTTCTTCAACCAACTAGGACTATCCTCCTTCCTTGGACTTAGAAGCCTTCCCACATATAGAGAAATGACCAGATATCTTCAGGTCTGCTCCAGGATGTCAAGTAGAGGACATTAAGGTTTCAACTGGACAATTATCTTCTATTCTGTTATCCTTGGATTACAATTTAAGTCACCTGAGGTTTGACATGTTGTGGCCTCTCTCACTCAATGTTGGATTTTTCAAGAATCATCTAAGATTTCACCTTTCTTTTTGGACTCATGTTTATCTTTTGCATGTTTTGAATTACTAATATGTCTTCAGGTCCACAGCACATTAATTCTTATGGGGTAATTGTGTTATGTTCATATAGGCAAAAACAAAGATTGTAGGCAGGGAATGTTGTGTATGACCTATTATGTATTTTTCATTTATTGCATTGTGTTATTATTATCCCGATGCACGCTGACATCTACTGTTGGTACCTCTTTTTATTGTGTACTGTTTTTTGCTAGTTAGTTACAGTCTGAGTTAGACTTTCACTGCTCCTCTTATGTTCCTCAGCCAGGGCTGAAGACAGGGCTTATGAATGTCCTTTGGGGGGGGGGGGGGGTTCACTAAACCTAGAGCAGACAGAATATTGAGTAGCTGTGTATTTCAACTAATCAGGTTCTAATTTCAGCTTTAAAAATTAAAGATAGAAGCTCAACAGTTGACATGCACAGCTGCTCCAGATTTTGGCCGTTCCATTCTTAGCAAATCTTCCCAACCCCCATGTCTTTTTATACAGTATCTCACAAAAGTGAGTACACCCCTCACCTTTTTGTAAATATTTTATTATATCTTTTCATGTGACAACACTGAAGAAATGACACTTTACTACAATGTAAAGTAGTGAGTGTACAGCTTGTATAACAGTGTAAATTTGCTGTTCCATCAAAATAACTCAACACACAACCATTAATGTAAAAAATTTTAACAAAAGTGAATACACCCCTAATTTAAAATGTCCAAATTGGGCCCGAAGTGTCAATATTTTGTGTAGCCAGCCTTTTTTTCGAGCACTGCCTTAACCCTCTTGGGCATGGAGTTTACCAGAGCTTCACAGGTTGCCACTAGAGCCCTCTTCAACTCCTACATGACAACATCACGGAGCTGGTGGATGTTAGAGACCTTAAGCTCCTCCACCTTCTGTTTGAGGATGCCCCACAGATGCTCAATAGGGTTTAGGTCTGGAGACATGCTTGGCCAGTCCATCACCTTTACCCTCAGCTTCTTTAGCAAGGCAGTGGTCGTCTTGGAGGTGTGTTTGGGGTCGTTATCATGTTGGAATACTGCCCTCCGGTCCAGTCTCCGGAGGGAGGGGATCATGCTCTGTTTCAGTAAGCCACAGTACATGTTGGAATTCATAGTTCCCTCAATGAACTGTAGCTCCCCAGTGCTGGCAGCACTCATGCAGCCCCAAACCATGACACTCCCACCACCATGCTTGACTGTAGGCAAAACAATCCTCACCTAGTTGCCGCCACACACGCTTGACACCATCTGAACCAAATAAGTTTATCTTGGTCTCATCAGACCACAGGACATGGTTCCAGTAATCTATGTCCTTAGCCTTGTCTTCTGCAAAATGTTTGTGGGCTCTCTTGTGCATCATCTTTAGAAGAGGCTTCCTTCTGGGACAGCAGTCATCCAGACCAATTTGATTCAGTGTGCGTCATATGGTCTGAACACTGACAGGCTAACCCCCAACCCCTTCAACCTCTGCATCAATGCTGGCAGCACTCATACATCTATTTCCCAAAGACAACCTCTGGAAATGACGCTGAGCATGTGTACTCAACTTCTTTGGTGGAACAATGGGAGGCCTGTTCTGAGTGGAACCTGTCCTGTTAAACCACAGTATGGTTTTGGCTACAATGCTGCAGCTCAGTTTCAGGTTCATGGCAATCTTCTTATAGCATAGGCCATCTTTATGTAGAGCAAAAATTATTTTTTTAATTTTCTCAGAGAGTTCTTTGCCATGAGGTGCCATGTTGAACTTCCAGTGACCAGTATGAGAGACTGAGAGCGATAACACCAAATTCGGAGGGAAAATTGCTAATTTGGCCCAATTTGGACATTTTCACTTAGGGTTGTACTCACTTTTGTTGCCAGTGGTTTAGACATTAATGGCTGTGTGTTGAGTTATTTTAAGGGGACAGTAAATTTACACTGTTCTACAAGCTGTGCACTCACTACTTTACATTGTACCAAATTGTCATTTCTTCAGCGTTGTCATATGAAAAGATATAGTAAAATATTTACAAAAATGTGATGGGTGAACTCACTTTTGTGAGATACTGTAAATGTTATTTGGGTACAGCGTTGCACGACTGCACAATTGTCAGTTAAAGCAACGCAGTGCCGTATCGCAAAAGATGGCCTGGTCAGGAAGGGGAGTAAACCTTCCAGAGATCAGTCAGCAAAAGGCCATACTGTCCACACAGACTAGGCCTAAAGAGGTGTGTCATTGCATAAATCAGCATTTGAAAGAGAAGAATGGTCATGATTGTGGTGATCAAGCCTATCTAAAAGTCTGTGTTGCAAGTGCCAGGCCAATACCTTAAAATGGTGGTTCACCTCTAGCTGATGCTGAAGAGTAAAGTTGGTAGTAAGATAGCAAATTCTTATTACTGCTGATCAAACTGGTGGCTTGGTTACATTTATTTATTCTGGTTAATTTACACTCATTTCTATATACAAAACAGATTTTAACTAACCACAGAAATTAAACAAAATCCTAAAGTTTGAAGCTGACTAGTGTGGAAAAACACAGCAATTCTTTTAACTAACACTGGTACATGGGGCCCAAATAGACATCAATGACAATTACTGGTTACTACTTATTGGCTACTAAATACTTGTATCTCGGACAACTTTCTGTAAAAAAGACATCACAAAATGTCAAATATTTCAACATTTTCCCCTTTTCATATACATTAAAGCAGAACTTCACCCTAAAGGGGAAGTTCTGCTTTATACCCTGCTTACCCATCCTCTTCTGTTTTTGGCACCTATATATATATTTTTTTTTTGGGGGGGGGTACCTGGTTTTGACAGGTACCCACTCCCACTTCTGGTCAGATCATGGCGGCGATCCACCTGAAGTCTCCCCCCCCCCCTCGCCCCACCATGCAACCCTCTGGGACCCATCACAGCTCTCAGAAGGCTGTGGAACCGTTCACAAAACTCAGTGGGACTCGTGCATGTGCAGTGAACAGCCGGTTGTGAAGCCACAAGGAATCGCATGCGGCTGTCCACAATAAAAATACAGTTATGGACAGTATTGTAGCTGCTGACTTTACTTTTTTTTAATACACGACGAAGGACACTGCATTAAATTGTCACAACATTATTCAGTCACATAAGGGACTTTGATAATTGATCTGGGATAATTAGGTTGCTCAGGCAATTGTTTTTTTTCATTGGAGATACATCTAAAAATAAATTGCTAACATAAAATATCCTTTATTAGGAGTCAATAAATTAAGTATTGGCAGTGGCCTGATATATCTGTTTCTGCACAAATATACAAGATGCCATAATATATTGGTAATTAACTAAAATAACAAGGAAGAAGCTAGAGTTTTGCAAATGTACAGTAATTCAACAAGACATTATATTTAGGAATATTTTTTTACTTACAATACCTACGTTCTGATGTGTTAATGTTATGGACAAGCTTAAAAATGGTCAGTAATGCTGACATGCTGTATTTTCTCTCTATAAAGCACATTGCCTATATTGCAATTAATTAAACACTGCAAGCCAAGGACTGACATGGAATTGTAAAGTATACAGTATCTTACAAAAGTGAGTACTCCCCCTTTCATTTTTGTAAATATTTTATTATATGTTTTTCATGTGACAACACTGAAGAAATTACACTTTGGTAGAATGTAAAGTACTGAGTGTACAGCTTGTATAACAGTGTAAATTGGTTGTCCCCTCAAAATAATTCAACACACAGCCATTAATGTCTAAACCGCTGGCAACAAAAGTGAATAAACCCCTAAGTGAAAATGTCCATATTGGGCCCAAAGTGTCAATATTTTGTGTGGCCACCATTATTTTCCAGCACTGCCTTAATCCTCTTAGGCGTGGAGTTCACCAGAGCTTCACAGGTTGCTTCTGGAGTCCTCTTCCACTCCTCCAAGATGACATCACAGAGCTAGTGGATGTTAGAGACCTTGCTCTCATTCACCTGCCATTTGAGGAGGCCCCACAGATGCTCAATAGGGTTTAGGTCTGGAGACATGCTTGGCCGGTTTCTGAAGGGAGGGGATCATGCTCTGCTTCAGTATGTTGCAGTACATGTTGGCATTCATGGTTCCGTCAATGAACTGTTGCTCCCCAGTGTCGGCAGCACTCATGCAGCCCCAGACCATGACACTCCCACCACCATGCTTGAGTGTGGGCAAGACACACTTGTCTTTGTATTCTTCACCTGGTTGCACACATGCTTGACACCGTCTGAGCCAAATACTTTTATCTTGGTCTCATCAGACTACGGTTCCAGTAATCCTTGTCCTTAGTCTGTTTGTCTTCAGCAAACTGTTTTTGGGCTTTCTTGTGCATCATCTTTAGAAGAGGCTTACTTCTGGGACAACAGCCATGCAGACCAATCTGATGCAGTTTGCGGCCTATGGTCTGAGAACTGACAGGCTGACCCCCCACCCCTTCAACCTCTGCATCAATGCTGGCTGCAGTCATACGTCTATTTCCCAAAGACAACCTATGGATATGACACTGAGCTTGTGCACTCAACTTCTTTGGTCGACCATGGCGAGGCCTGTTCTGAGTGGAACCTGTCCTGTTAAACCACAGTATGATCTTGGCCACCATGCTGCAGCTCAGTTTCAGGGTCTTGGCAATCTTCTTATAGCCTAGGCCATCTTTATGTAGAGCAACAATTATTTTTTTCAGATTCTCAGAGTGTTCTTTGCCATGAGGTGTCATGTTGAACTTGCAGTGACCAGTATAAGAGAGTGAGAGCAATAACACCAAATTTAACACACCTGCTCCCCATTTACACCTGAGACCTTGTAATACTAATGAGTCACATGACATCAGGGAGGGAAAATGGCTAATTAGGCACAATTTGGACATTTTGACCTAGGGGTGTACTCACTTTTGTTGCCAGCGGTTTAGACATTAATTGGCTGTGTGTTGGGTAGTTTTGAGGGGATAGCAAATTTACACTGTTATACAAGCTGTACACTCACTACTTTACATTGTAGCAATGTGTAATTTCTTCAGTGTTGTCACATGACAGGTTATAATAAAATATTTACAAAAATATGAGGGGTGTAATTACTTTCGTGAGATACGTTAGATTTGTGTGTTACCCATGTTATTTCTAAGCATAATTCAGTACAAGTAATACATTTTTCACAATTTTTTAATGTATAAGTCATAGTGAGAAGGAAATAAAGTAATCAAAAAGTTTTCATTCTAAGCAATGCATAGCACAGTAAAGCCTTCTTAAAACAGAAGGTATTCCCATGTCTTATTTGATCACATAGCCCAAAAAAAAATGAGAGAATTATTTAAGGACAGTGGGCAGAGCCACACAAATAATAGTCTCTTTGCCCTTCTGGCCAGATGCAACCCCAAAATTGCTGATATATAGTGCAAAGATCGCCTAACATTATAGAGTCATTATAGAGCATACAACTGTTTCAGGCTATTTGGTCATCATCACTGCATGGCTTCTATGACGTTTCAAATAAATGGCTCTGTAATTTTAGGCTATATTTGCTTTAATCCCTTCTTATTATAACCTGTATTGTTATACTCTTCTGTTAGGTCCGGAGGCCTACTCTATAGAAGCCATGGTTTCCATACAGTGAAAGTAATGACAAAAAGCAATGGTTTGGATAGCTCCATCCACTGTCATGAAATGTGGAATAAAATAAGCCTCTAATTTTTGGGATATCTGATGGAATGAGACATGTGAAGGTTTTACTGTTCATTGCAATACTAATACAGGAAAATACAACTTTAAACTATAATTTTTTTTTTCAACTATAAATTTTTATTAAGGGATTAGGGAATGACTGTACAGAAAAAAAAACACAATATTATCATATGATCTAACAATACAAGCAAAATTTCTTTCATCAGCACTTAGAACATATTTAATTGACGATCCAGACACCTTGTCCCGTCTTATCTTATCTAAATCTCTCTATTCTCGTCATCTCTCTATAGCATCATCTTCGTAGCATCACTACGATCAGACAGCCTCTTCTCACCCTAACTTCCCTATTTCTGTATATGTTAAAAAAAAAAAAAACAACCCAAAAAAAAAAAACATCAGGGGGGACGGGAAAGATGGGAGGGAAAAAAATATGGGGAATAATCTTTTCCATTTCCTGCCGAGTTATCACTCTAATAATTCAAGAGTCCGTTATACCATCCTCTAATAAGGCTATCCCTTGACTCGAAAAAATTAATGAATTCCATGCACCCCACGTTTCTGTATACTTTTCTCTTTTGTGTTGGGCTGTCAAAACGAAATCCTCCATTTTATTTATTTCTTCTACTTTACGTATCCAACAAGCTATTGTTGGAGGTGTTTGTTTTTTCCAGTTAAGAGGGATGCAAGATCTAGCTGCATTCGCAAGATGACACAATATGGATCCTCTGTATCTTTTCAATGGTATAATGCTTAGCTGTAAAAGAAAAAAAGCCAGATCCTCTAGGATCTCTTCTTCTGTAAACTTTTGCATAATCTCTCTGATTTTTTTCCAAAAATCTGATAATTTGGGACAAGACCAAAAAATATGTATTAACGTGCCTTCTTCCACCGAACAGCGCCAACAGCGGTCAGAATTATTAATCGCGATTCTGTGTAACTTATATGGAGTATAATACCACCTTGTCAGAATTTTAAAGTTTGATTCTTGATATTTGGTGCATATAGAAGATTTAAAGACAAGGTTAATCATACGTTGTCGCTGCTCCGGGGAAAAGGCACAGGACCGTTCCCTCTCCCATTTATCAAAATAAGGTAATTGATATTGTACCTTAGGTATATTTATCAGATTATATATTTTAGATAACACCTGAGAGAGATTTCCTATTTCCGAACAGTATCTTTCAAAAGCCGTCAATTGGCGGCCATAATTCTGAGGGTTAGGAATTGAGCGTAAGAAATTATAAAGTTGAAATGCATTCCAAAAAGGAAGTCTGAAAACATTTCCCTCATTTGTTAATGTCTCCAATGAAGGCCATTTATTTTCTCTTAAAAAATGTGAGGCTTGAAAACAACCTGACTTACTAAGGGATCTGAAGGATCGTGCTTCTAATCCCATAACAAATTGAGGGTTCCCTAATATCGGGAATAATGGTGAATCACAAGAGGAGAGAGAGTTCTGAAAGCAGATTTGTGAGCATATTTGTAGGGTCGTACCAATTAATTCATGTGATTTCAACTCTGTTGGTAAATAATCATAGCACCATAGTGCTCTATTTAGGGAGATGGGTGTATATGTCTGCTCTCTTTGTACCCAAAGTTTTAAGTCCCCATGGCGGCACCAGTCAATTTGTCTCCGAAGATGAGAGGCTTGATAATATTTACGAATATCTGGAAGTGCCGCGCCCCCATATTCTTTTGGTAGGGTTAATAACTGTCGCGATAGCCGAGGTTTCTTATACGCCCAGATACATTTTATGAATAGTGAATTTACCTGCTTAAAATAATGAGTTGGAATCTTAATGGGTAATTTCTATTTTAAGCATTGTCTTTAAATGCAGAGTTGTTGAAATAATTTATCTGAGTTGATTATGACTTTTCCTAAGTATTTTAAAACTGAAGAGAAGGTGTTTTTCTGTCAAGAGAAATTTTAGGTTTGCATCCTACCTTCACCAAGACCATGTTAACCAACACTGATTAAACAAATCTCTTCCATTGCACCATAAGACCATCAGAGCGTTTTTGTTCTAGCCTAAAGTATAACTAAAGGCAAAACTTTTTTTAGTTTTGGATATAGTACAGAGGGATTAGAGAACCTTGTAGTTTTTTTTTTTTTGCTGTCTTTGTCCAATAAGGGAGATTCACCCTCTCTGTTTATCCTGTTTACTATTATCATTGAGAGCTAAAGTAACAGAAAATCCCAAATTGTTGGTTGTCCCCAGAAAAGTAATAGCAAGGAAATCTTCCAATGGGGACACTAGTTCTGGTGACCTGGGGGTACCAAAGAAATGTTCTTAATTTGCAGGGATTTTCTCTCACTTCCTGTTTGTCTCTGGGACAGGAAGTGAAGGGAACCTCCACCATGGGACCTAGCGGGAGAAAGAAAAATTGACAGCGGTTAAAAATCTCCTTTTGCTCTATCCAAAATAAAAACAGCCTATATTTTTACTTTAAACATAAAGTATGTTTTATAATAAACTGCTGAGATTAGCCAAACTCAAGGCAAATAAATACACTGATGACATACGTATATATGCACTGTTTTTCTATTTCTGTCTATCCAGTTTTGAGAGTTAAACAGCTCTGTCTCACAGCTTACTTGGACAGATTCTAACAAACAGGAAAATCTATGCATGATAATAAAAGCACTTCTAAATGTTAAAATAGCCTGGTCATACACGATTATAAAATCTATCAAATTGCTTGCAAATATAAGCACTTGCATGAATTGTCAGTTAAACTATATGTAGCGGGGTCTTCCATTATACAAGTTCTAAAAGACTGCTGCTTGACATTTGAGAGGAACTCGGCTCCATCTAGTGGCCAAAAGGACACATTGCAGCGGCTATGGAATGTCTTTTGATGTTATTTTCCTTTCAGGAAGTTGAGCAGTCTTCATCGCCCATAGTGCTTTGAGAATACCAGGGTGCACTGCTGCACCGCACAGCCTTCTGGGGGAAGCTTTATAAAGGAAGGGAGGAGCCAGGCTCACTCTCTTGGGAAAGACACAGTGAGACAAGCAGGATGCCAGTGCTGTGGGCTGATGCTGTATGCTAGGCCGAAACTCCTGGGCCTTAAGTGACTAAGTTGCAGTGTTTCATCTCCAGTAGAGGATCCCTCCTGGAGGTCCCATCGATGTTCTACAGAGACCAGACTCATCCACCCCAAATACCTAGCGCGGCTGGTGACAGAGGCCGGAGACTGAGACAGCAGCGGAGGCTTCCTGGGAGACAGTCCTGTTGGTGAGAGGGCACCTGCCCAAAAACTGACTCTATCTATCAAAGAAGTAACTTTAGTCAGGATTAGCCTTAGAGTAGTAGAAGGCAATATACCAGGTGGCCCAGTACATCTCTCACAGAAGTTTTACCGGCAATCCTGCACAGACACCCCGCGGTGATTACTAACTGTTTGCTGCCATTCTCTCTATTGATCACCCATCCTCAATGTGGATTACAAATTGCGAGTGCACCAACGTTGCTAGCGAAGATATAAAGAAGAAACAGCGGACTCAGATAGGTCTGACATTCTGATACTGTGTCTAACTGAATGCTGAGCCTTATATCCAAAAGTATAATAGTGATTAAGATGGCGGTCCTATAGGCTCTGAGACATTTCCTGAAACAATTAATGTGCCCTTGAGGAGTGATATCACAGTATTTATCTTATCTTTGATTAATTAATTAGTATACCCTTTTACAAAGTCATATTTTACTGTATCGAAACTGTTTATTTGATTCACAGTAAATAACTTTCCTGTTTAAAAGCAAGCTTGTGTGTGGTCACCTTGTATTACCCAGAAGGACTGCAGCTGGAGAGAGGTAACAGGTCATTATTATTTATTGAAGTGTTATATTCCAATCTGTGTAGCCATTTGGTATTCCAGTCCTATTCTGGGTCAGTTGTGCCTAGGGAGGGTTCGAGCCAATTCTGTGGGTTGTTAGGCAGGACGTAGACCCAATAATCTAATCAGCAGCTCCTGCGGGGGTGGTGCTACACGTGGGGGCTCGTCCGGGATCATCTACAGTCCTGCAACACAACCCTCTCAGCCACAGAATCCCCCTCAACGCAGAAATGGATCCTACCGCTGCAGCCGAGTGGTGCAGGGAAGAGAATGTCGTAGTGGAAAATGGCCTGGTGGTTGAAATCAAGGGAGAGGTCTGGACTGAGGAAAAACTCCTCCCAGTTTTAAGGGCACTGTCCACAGACAGGAAATTCTGGGTGACTGACATAAAGACAGACACCACCGTTCCACACACGTATGCATTGTGTGAGTGGAGGAAGGGGGTCCCTGATTACTTTAAGGGAACCAGTGTAAAGACTACTGACCAAACAGAACTTTTCTTAATACATCCAGAAGTCCTTACTGAAGGTCCCTCATCCACCACTCCTGGGGGATCCAGCAAAGAAAAAGGTGTCCAAGAAGGGAGTCCAGAGTCACCACCTTTGTCTACCTTTAGCTCAGAACTGTGTGCTGTTCTCGGGGAAATCGTAGCAAAATGTAGTAAGGACTCCCCAAACTATCTGATGACTGAATATAGGAAGCTCAGGACATTCTCTGGGAAACAGCCTGTGCCTTCGACAGAAGATGGGTTTGAAGAGTGGTTAGATACCGCCACTCAGGCTTTGGAAGAGTGGGAGGTACCAGAACAGCACAAGAAACAGAGAATCACAGAAAGTTTAAAGGGACCTGCACTAGAGGCCGTACGTAATCTCAAGCTAAGCAAAAAGAACTGTACTGCACAGGATTATCTAGACATTCTACAAGATGTATTTGGTCGGACGGAGAACGTGGCTGAACTTCTTTACCAGTTAGACCACTGTTACCAAGAAGAGGAAGAGAAGTTGTCCGAATTTATTAGACGCCTAGATAAGATCATCCACCAGATCTTGATAAAGAAAGGGATAGACCCCCGGAAGGTAGATGAGACTCGTGCACGGCAGGTGCTGAGAGGGGCTCAACCCTTAGATCCCATTGCCATACTGTTGCGAACTCGCCAAGATGGTGGCATTCTGGAATACCCTGACCTGATCCGAATGGTCAGAGAAGAAGAGGTCATGTTAGACAACAAAAGGAAGAGTCGGCAGTTTGACTCAACTGCTCGTGTCAGAGTGATAAGTGCAAAAGAAAGTGACTCGCAAGTTGAACTCCTAAAGACCCAGGTGTCCCAGTTGATAGAAATGGTGTCCATCCTGACTAGTCAGGCATCTACTCTACCTGATGGGAACGTGTCAGAGAAGCCGGATAAACCTTCTAACCTTAGAGTAGACCCGGAACCGAGACCTAGGAGATCGCTAACTTGTTTCAACTGTGGGGGAGTAGGACATGTTAGAGGAGTATGTCCCAGCCCAGGAAATGTCGCCTCAGAACCTCGCAAGCCAGCGGAAAAACTTCAGAGGGCACCCGTGAAGGAGTCGACCGGGTGCCCGTCAGTTTCAAGGGAATCCAAGAGACTCAATGATTCAGGGAATCTGAGTCAGGGAGTCAGATCCAGGTACAACGCCCCTAGTTCTATACTCCAGGCTACTGAGAGAAGGAAAATCAATGCACACCGGGCCCAGAGGGGACTGAAGTCCAGAAGAAAAAAAAAGAAAAGAGCCTGGGTGCAGAGAACTGAATCAGACAACAAGGCCACTTCAAGAGAATTCCCAACTAACTTGGTCGGGCCTTCCCCTGTAGTCTCTGTCCAGGTAGAAGGAATTTACACAAGAGCCCTCCTTGACACTGGGGCCCAAGTGACTCTTCTGTATAGAGACTTCTATGATAAACACCTTACCCATCTACCTCTGCAGAAGTTGGAAGATCTGGAGATATGGGGTATCGGGACTCAAAGTTTTCCCTATGACGGGTATCTGCCAATCAAGTTGACCTTTGACCCATCAGTGGCTGGTGAAGCTGAAACCTTCGACACCCTAGCGGTGGTCTGTCCTCGTCCGCCAGGGGCCAACAAAAGCTCTCTCATCGTAGGGACCAACACTGACCTAGTAAGGCGCCTCCTGACACAACTGGTCCAGGGACAGGATGCTCCAGCGCCAAGGATTCACCCCATGCTACGGCAGGCCTATCAACGATTAGTATTGGAGCAAGAGACTCCTGCAGAAGGAGTTGGAAGACTCTGGAAGTTGGACAGAACGGAAAAGGTCTTGCAGCCAGGAGAGGTGGCTTGTCTGAAAGCTTCCGTTAAACTCACATGGAAACAGCCGGGCCCTTTTATCATCTTTGAATCAGGTCCACAGGAAGAGGAGAGAGGGATAGAAGTAATCCCTGAAGTGATCCCTTTGAAGGTGTTACAGAAAAACCATGGAAGGGTTTTAGTGAGTGTCAGAAACACCTCTACTACACCGGTGAAGGTACCGGCCAGAGTGCTGTTGGGCCAAGTTAACCCGGCTACCCCAGTTGTCCCATCTGATCTTAAAGAGGAGGGAAGGGGTGAAGATGTTATAGAAGAGCTCTGCTCTGGAAACGCTGCCCTCCCACCAGAATGGGTGAAGAGGGCCAAGGCACAACTTGCTGGATGGCGAGGAATATTTTCTAGGGCTGAGTTCGACGTGGGATGCGCCAGGAGTGCCACTCATAAGATCCGCCTGAGTGAGGACAAACCTTTCCGAGAAAGAGTCCGGCGAGTTCCCTTAGGTGACTTAGAAGATCTACGTCAGCAGCTGGCGGAACTCAAGAAGACTGGGGTTATTCGAGAATCCAGGAGCCCATATGCTTCTCCGATAGTGGTAGTCCGGAAGAAAAACGGATCTCTGAGGCTTTGTATCGACTACCGAACACTGAACAGAAGAACCATCACAGACCAGTATACCACTCCTCGAATCGAAGACGCCCTACAGAGCCTGTCAGGGGCGAAGTGGTTCAGTGTGATGGACTTAAAGAGTGGGTATTATCAGATCCCCATGCACCCTGAAGATCGGGAGAAGACAGCCTTCATCACCCCTGTGGGGTTCTTTGAGTTCAATCGCATGCCTCAGGGATTGTCAGGGGCCCCTGCTACCTTCCAAAGGCTGATGGAAAGGACCGTTGGAGATATGAATTTGATAGAGGTACTGGTATACTTGGATGATGTTATCGTGTTTGGCAGAACTTTGGAAGAACACGAGGAGAGGTTGGAAAAGGTCCTGAAGAGGCTACATGAAGAAGGCCTGAAACTTTCTCCTGAGAAGTGCCAATTCTATCAGTCCTCGGTCCATTACCTGGGCCACATCGTGTCTGAAGAAGGGGTGGCCACCGACCCGGACAAGCTGGATGCTGTCGCCTCCTGGCCGAGACCTACAAATGTGACCGAACTTCGGTCGTTCCTGGGTTTTTGCTCCTATTACAGGAGGTTTGTAGAGGGGTTCGCCAAGATTGCCCGACCCCTCAATGAGTTACTAAAGAACGAAGAAGATGACGTTCCTGAACTGGTCAAGCCAATGAAGTCCACCATGGGACCCCGGAAGGCCAAGGAGTCCATCCAGGATCAGTGGACCCCAGAATGTGAAGGGGCTTTCATTCAGTTGAAAAAGAATCTAACCACTGCCCCTGTGTTGGCCTACGCAGACCCCACGAAACCATATGAACTACATGTCGATGCCAGCCGAGATGGGCTGGGTGGGGTACTCTACCAGGAACATGGGGGTCACCTGCGACCCGTAGCCTACGTGAGCAGGAGTCTACTACCTGCTGAAAGGAATTATCCTACCCACAAACTTGAATTCCTGGCCTTAAAGTGGGCAGTGGTCGACAAACTGAAAGATTACCTGTACGGAGCTGAATTCATTGTCAAGACGGATAATAATCCCCTTACCTATCTGTTGACTACAGCTAAGCTGGATGCAACAGGACACAGATGGTTGGCTGCCCTCTCTAGCTTCAACTTCAGCCTGAAGTATCGGCCAGGAATCGGGAACAGGGATGCAGATGCCCTATCCAGAAGGTTGCATGCACCACACGAACCTGATGAAGAATGGACCCATTTGGCTCCAGAAGGGGTGCGTGCCCTATATCAGGGAACTGAACTTCGATCCAGAGGAGGATCAAGAGCCGAAGAGATTGGGGTTTCGGCTGTCGGAGTACCCAAATACTATTGCAGGGTGACCCAGGTTGAAGGGGAAGATTTACCCCGGCTGTCCAAAAGGGACTTGAGGAAGGAGCAGCTGGAAGACCCTCTGGGAAAACTTCTTTTGGAAGCCTTGGAGATCCAGCGCCCTGAGTTGCTTCTCACCGACTCTCCTCAGGGGGCCCGTCTGTTGCATAGAGAGTGGACCCGGTTACAGATCCGAGAAGGGGTGGCCTACCGAAGAGGCCCATCTGAAGATCTGGAGGAGAAGTGGCAACTGTTCTTACCAGCTAAATACAGGGAGAGAGTTCTGGCTGCTCTTCATGATAATCATGGCCATCTGGGACCTGAAAGAACTTTTCAGCTTGTCAGAGACAGGTTCTACTGGCCCTGTATGAGGGCCGAAGTTGAAGGATACTGTCATTCTTGTGTCCGATGTATACAAAGGAAGACTCTGCCACGTCAAGCAGCCCCAATGGGCCATCTGCAAAGCCAGGGACCCATGGAACTGGTGTGCATTGATTTCCTTTGCCTAGAGCCTGATCTGAGTGGCCAAGGGAATGTCCTTGTGGTAACAGACCATTTTACCAGATACGCCCAAGCATTCCCAACAAGGGATCAGAAGGCCTCTACAGTAGCCAAAGTTCTTGTAGAAAAGTTCTTTGTACACTATGGGTTACCACAACGCCTCCATTCAGATCAGGGAAGAGACTTTGAAAGCAGACTGATCAAGAGACTGTTAGATCTGTTAGGCATCCAAAAGACTAGAACTACTCCCTACCATCCACAAGGGGATGCCCAGCCGGAAAGATTTAACAGGACTCTTTTGGACATGTTGGGGACTTTAAGCTCAGAGAAGAAACAGCATTGGGGCAAACATGTAGCTGCCATTGTGCATGCCTACAACAGTACTGTCAGTGATGCTACTGGATATTCCCCTTATCGTCTAATGTTTGGACGAGAGGCTCGATTGCCAGTGGATTTGGCCTTTGGCATCTCGCCCGATCACACCTCTTCAGCATCGCACAAGGGATATGTGGACCGACTGCGGAAGAGTCTGAAATCGGCCTATGATAAAGCTCAGGCCACATCTGATCAACGTGGACTGAGGAATAAAAGGAATTTCGACTTAAAAGTTCGGATCCAAGACTTGCAACCAGGGGACAGGGTATTGTTGAGGAACTTGGGTGTCCCGGGAAAACACAAGTTGGCAGACCGCTGGAAGTCCCAACCTTATGTTATCTGCAAGCAACTACCAAACCTCCCTGTGTATCAAATTCGGCCTGAAGGAAGTGTGGGTCCATTGAAGACTTGGCATAGGAACCATTTACTGCCTCTCTCTGAAGCAGTTCGCATGCCTCCTGTCGTAGATTCGCCAGAGACCCCTTCGACCGCTCGCCTGTCCAGACCAGTCACCAGATCTCAGTCGACACTCCCAGATGTGAGGGAGGGAAATTCTCCATCTGAAGATCTGGAAGATGAAGAGGAGGTACCTGACTGGATGTGGTCGTCTCAGTTACCAGAACCCACACCTGCCTCCCTGTCTTCATCCGAATTGGATGACAGAGGAACCCTTCGGGCGGAAGCCCCCGAATTCATACCTTTCCACATGCTTCCAGAAGAAGTAGTTGATGATGAAGATCCTGAGGAGGAGGTTGCACCTTCCTCTGAAGAAGAACTGACCGCTCTTGAAGCATCAGATTCCTGTGTGTTGGAACATGAGGAGGAGGACATTGAAGAATCCCCAGAAGTGGCTGGTCCTAGTACCTCTGGGATCGTGCATCCCAAAGAACAGAGGGAAAGAAGAGTCATTCACCCGCCCAAAAGACTGACCTATGACCAATTGGGTGAATGCTCAGAAGAGGCTATCTTTACTTCCAAACGAACTCTTGATCAGCCTAGTTCTTCCACCGCAGATTTGGTGGAGGACAACCCTAGCTCACCCCCAGGCACATCTGTACAAGCCACTCAAGTGTCAGGGGTCTGTGAACAGAATTACCTTCCCTCCCCTGACAATTGGTGGGAGGTTCCTATGTCGAACCTGTGTTGTAATATGCAGTTGTTAAGTTTGAACTCTGCTTATGAAAAGGAAGATGATTCCCTGTTATGCATATGTTAATGTTTTTTTTTGTGTACTGCCAACATATGCACTGGAGTACATGCTGTTGTCCTCTTTGGGGACCAAAGTTTCTCAAGTGGGGGGAGTGTGTAGCGGGGTCTTCCATTATACAAGTTCTAAAAGACTGCTGCTTGACATTTGAGAGGAACTCGGCTCCATCTAGTGGCCAAAAGGACACATTGCAGCGGCTATGGAATGTCTTTTGATGTTATTTTCCTTTCAGGAAGTTGAGCAGTCTTCATCGCCCATAGTGCTTTGAGAATACCAGGGTGCACTGCTGCACCGCACAGCCTTCTGGGGGAAGCTTTATAAAGGAAGGGAGGAGCCAGGCTCACTCTCTTGGGAAAGACACAGTGAGACAAGCAGGATGCCAGTGCTGTGGGCTGATGCTGTATGCTAGGCCGAAACTCCTGGGCCTTAAGTGACTAAGTTGCAGTGTTTCATCTCCAGTAGAGGATCCCTCCTGGAGGTCCCATCGATGTTCTACAGAGACCAGACTCATCCACCCCAAATACCTAGCGCAGCTGGTGACAGAGGCCGGAGACTGAGACAGCAGCGGAGGCTTCCTGGGAGACAGTCCTGTTGGTGAGAGGGCACCTGCCCAAAAACTGACTCTATCTATCAAAGAAGTAACTTTAGTCAGGATTAGCCTTAGAGTAGTAGAAGGCAATATACCAGGTGGCCCAGTACATCTCTCACAGAAGTTTTACCGGCAATCCTGCACAGACACCCCGCGGTGATTACTAACTGTTTGCTGCCATTCTCTCTATTGATCACCCATCCTCAATGTGGATTACAAATTGCGAGTGCACCAACGTTGCTAGCGAAGATATAAAGAAGAAACAGCGGACTCAGATAGGTCTGACATTCTGATACTGTGTCTAACTGAATGCTGAGCCTTATATCCAAAAGTATAATAGTGATTAAGATGGCGGTCCTATAGGCTCTGAGACATTTCCTGAAACAATTAATGTGCCCTTGAGGAGTGATATCACAGTATTTATCTTATCTTTGATTAATTAATTAGTATACCCTTTTACAAAGTCATATTTTACTGTATCGAAACTGTTTATTTGATTCACAGTAAATAACTTTCCTGTTTAAAAGCAAGCTTGTGTGTGGTCACCTTGTATTACCCAGAAGGACTGCAGCTGGAGAGAGGTAACAGGTCATTATTATTTATTGAAGTGTTATATTCCAATCTGTGTAGCCATTTGGTATTCCAGTCCTATTCTGGGTCAGTTGTGCCTAGGGAGGGTTCGAGCCAATTCTGTGGGTTGTTAGGCAGGACGTAGACCCAATAATCTAATCAGCAGCTCCTGCGGGGGTGGTGCTACATATACCTTACATATTTGCACAATATGGCAAGTGCTGCTGGGTCCACCTATATTCAGTTTAGTTACTTTTATCTATCTGGACTTCTACTGTCATGCAATGTGTTTTTTTTTTTTTTTTTTAATCCTAAAAGTATCTTTCTCACTTTTTTCTATATTCTTTCTCTATATCAAGAATGACTCCAATGAAACAGAAGAGATTTCCAACTGGTTCACTTCTTAGCAGAATCTTGTCTAGCAGTTGGTTTTGCTCTCACCTCACACATGCCCTAGCTCCCTATGCGTGCCACGGTGCCTGTGCTGTCAATCTAAAGCTGATCAAACACAGATCAAAATTTGGCTGCTTCAGCCAAGCTTCTATGATTGTGTGACCGTCCCTGCACATTTCTGGCTGAATGAATTAAAAAAAAAAAAAAAACTGTGTGGAGAACTTTAGTCAATGTGCCATCACTCACCATTGATCTATTGATTTTGCGTATGGTCACAAAGTCAATTGGCCAACTATCACAAACCTAATTCAAATCCCAACCTATAGTTTAAAGCCTAGTACACAGGGGCCGAATGTTGGGTGGAAACCTAGCTGATATTTGGCCCGTGTGTACAGCAGCCGTTCCGAAAGCCTGTGTGTTTGGCCGACTTCTGTCAAAGGGTTATAACCAAAAAAAGGTCTCCGGCTCCCAGTCAGTGCTCTCAGCCAATGGCACAGCAGAGGAGATCGCTGTACTAACATCATATTGTTAGTACCGCGGCTCTGACTTGAGCTGTCAGTTTTTATTTCGTTTAACCTGCTGGGTTAAAAGGAAAAAAAATCTAGAAGTGTGTATGAGGCTTATATAAGTTCTATATAAATATGCATATGTAGCTAAATAGATATCTAAAAAAAAAATTCAAGTCAATTATTTTTTATTTTCTTATCCCTACATACTATTACATTCTTTCTCTGTTCTCCACTATAATGTTTTTAATCTGCTCATTGTTCTATGTTTTATCCGGTTTCTCTTACTGCCATTTCCCATTTTTCACCAATATTTTGTGGCTCACTTCAGTAAACCAAATTTTTTATCGGACAAGACAACGGGCCAGTAATAATGTGAGGGCACCAATTTTTTTAAACATATTACATTTGCTCTAGTGGTGACAGGCCAAAGTAGTTTAAACTATTCACTTCATGTATAGTAAAGGTGCAGAAATGGGATGGACCATGCTGCCAATGTTGAAGGTAAATCCAACTAAAAGAAATCTAAACACTGTAATCACTAGGGCATTGTAGGTAATTCATTCAGCATACAGTACATAGCTCTGAATAAGTGATTACAAATTACAAAAACAGTATTCAGGAATGGTAAATGCCTAAACTTTAATGTATAACTGAAGCCAAAGATGTTAACTTTGGATAGATTAGGAGAGGGTTAAAATATTTTTCAGGTTTTTTTTTTGCCACCTGTAATTTATTTGGGAGCTTTTTCTTCATTTCCTTTTCTATAGTCATAGCAGGAAGTGAGAGAAAATCTTCCCAAAGTGAATTCACATCTTGTCACCAGAACTAATGTACTCATTGGGAGATTTGCCTACGCCATTCTTTCCAAATCTGGAAAAAAATTGTTTTGACTTACCGGTAGGTAACAGTGACATTTCTGTGAAGGCTATAGTCTTATTTTATTAAATGTTGTGGTAATTATCTGATGCCTATACTATTGTTTTGCCAATTTTTACAGGTATTGTGGGCCACCGATTTAACAATCAGTCAGATACATTTTATCTCCTAGGATTTGGTGAACAAAGCTCACCACTCTTTCTGCTCTTTGCACTGTTTCTGTCAATGTATTTGGTCACTGTATTTGGAAACCTTGGAATTACAGTGCTTATATTAACAAATGACCATCTTCAGAGCCCCATGTATTTTTTCCTTTTCAACCTAGCATTCATTGATCTTTTGTATTCCTCAGGTATTACACCTAAAATGCTGGCTGACTTGATTTCAGCAGAAAAGAGTATATCTTACCTGGGATGTGCCTGCCAAATGTTCTTTTTTATTGCCCTTGGGAGCACTGAAAGTTTTCTTCTCGCTGTAATGGCAATAGATCGCTATGCAGCAATATGTAACCCACTTCTCTATCTAAGGATTATGACTAAAGAAAAATGTCTTAAGTTACTGAGTGGTTCTTACTTTGGTGGCTTTCTTCATTCTTTAATACAGACACGTAGCACATTTCGCCTTTCATTTTGTGGCTCCCATCAAATTGATCACTTCTTTTGTGACATTCCACCTTTACTAAAGCTCTCCTGTATGGATACTTCCACAAATGAGCTTATTCTGCCAATATTTGCATCCTTTGTAGCAGCTGGCTCAGCTATTGTAATAGTTATCTCTTACACTTCTATTTTACGTGCTGTTTTTAGAAGTCGTTCTTTACAGGGAAGACGGAAAGCATTCTCTACCTGTGGCTCTCATTTCATTTGTGTCATTCTTTTCTATAGCACAGTCCTCTTTATGTATCTAAGACCAAGCTCAATATATTCTTTACAACAAGACAAGATTATCTCAGTAGTGTATACATTGGTTATCCCAATGCTGAACCCTCTTATATACAGTTTGCGAAATCGAGAAATAAAGTTTGCTCTGAAGAATTTTAGCAAAACATTTAGAAATGATTAATTTTAGGGTTAGGTTAACAAAAGAAGAAACAGGTTTTAATGAATGCATCAAACTTAATTTTAAGAGAGCAGCAAGCCTAATATCTGAATCTTTTAGGTTGCTGACACTGCTGACCCTGAGCTGTTAAAGAATCAGCACCATGCAAGTGATTTTCCCTTTAATGTAGTCATTTTTAAAACATATGGAGAGTCTTCCCTATCAGGGCAACCTACAGTGTATAAATAATGTGAGCATCAGCGCTGCTCTAGGTGCCAAATAAATAAAGTGTCAAGTGTATATCCACAATCACCAATAAATATCCATCAAAAGTACATAATAATGAATAAATGAGATAAAATAGGTGAATATAAAATATAAATTATCCTTATGTTGATCAAAAATTTTTGTGGTAATAAAGTGCCTGTGCTGATAAACAAATTTGCTGACAATCAAATAGGTAATAGATAAATAAATAAATAAATAAATAAATAGTTCTTGTGAATAAAGTGCTTGTGCTTCAAATTGATTGTGCAGATCACTCCGTGCTCCCCTCTTGTGTCCCCACTCACCGGACAGATGGGGAGATAAAGCATGTATTGCCTTTTAGCATATGAGATCTTGTTTTGCCACTTTCCTAATCCTATATTGGAAGGTTCTCCCAGTGTGGACTCTCCGGTAACAGAATCTGCTAATTCTAGCAAATTCCTGGTGGATTGAAAGTGGTTGATATTGACAGAAATTGCAATCTGTATTACCAGCTCAACAACTGAGCATACTGACTCAGATGTGTTTTTTTCCACAGTGATGTCAAAGGTCACCTTCTGTCAATTTCTGTCCAGCTAATGGGTGACGGGAGCAAACTGTGCCCCGAAGGAAGCGCACCAAACCACAAAAATGAACCATATGGTAACCCAAACACGAGGACTCCAAAGGAGAACCGGTTAGAGGTAAAACAATAAAAAAAAAATTCCCAGGCCTAAGCTAACCTAACTAGAGACCCGTACTCCAGATTGTAAATAAGAACAGTAAAAGAAAAAAGCTCACCATTCAAAACCCATCCCAAGTAATTGGCTGGGGGCTCTGGGTCCGAACCAAGAGACCCCACCAGGCAGAGACAGCGACAAAACACTATAAGTACAGCAATACCAATATAAGGAAGAGGAAAAAGAAGAAAAAGAAAGAAGAAGGCAGAGGGGACAGAAAAGGAGACTGACATACAGCAAGGTAAAGGAATAGAAGAGAGGAGAAAGAAGGTTCCAGCTGTCCGACCCTGATTAAATGGTAACATGAACGTAGGCCGCCCAGGGTTCCCAGATCAGTTCAAAGTTCGTTCTGGAGTCATCAAGAATGCTGTACATCTTCTCCTGTGCCATTATCCATGATATCTTATGCTTAGCCAAATGGAGCAGAACAGAAGGCATTTTCCACTGCTTGGCTATAGCCATTTTGGCACCGAGGAAGATGTAGAAGATGAGGGCCTGGGTGTGTTTGGGAATTTTAGGAATGCACTGACCTAAGAGAGAATGCGTGGGGGACGGATGTACCACAAGGCCAGTAATCCGCCTGACCATACCATAAATGCGCCCCAAGAACGTTCTCAGTTTGGGGCATTCCCAAAAGATATGTAATATAGTGCCCAGCAGGTTGCAGCCCCGAAAGCAAGTGGGATGCGTGGAGGCATATATGGTGGCCAGTCTAGCGGGCACCATATACCACCTCATAATCACTTTTAAGTTAGCTTCCATGAGGCCAACATTGTGAATACCCCGGAAAGAACGCCCAACACATGCATGCCAATCCGGCAGGTCCCAACCTATGTTGAGGTCTTGTTCCCATTTAAGCATGTAAGCCGTTTTACTGCGAGCATCATTTAGGAGGGCGTAGATGAGGGAGATACCCCCCTTAACATCAGTAATTTGGGCACACTATTGTTCATAAAGCGATACCCGAAGGGGTGCAGGAGATTTGGACCTGAGGGAGTTAATAAAGTGTGAGATTTGGGTCAGACGGAACTTCTCCACAGGCGGCATCTTCAACGAATAAATACAATGTGATAATGTTATAGGACCTGAGCTATTCACAAAGTGTCCAATTCTATACATGCCTTTGTCAGTCCACCATTTAAATGCCCCTATGTTTTCTCCTGGAGGGAAGGCCGGATTATGGAAAAGGTGAGTGAGCGGAGCCCACTGTGAGGTCACTTTATGCGACTTATGAATGCGATCACAAATGGAGAAAGAATGTGAAAGAGTGGGAGATAATATCGGGGGGGGCGGGAAGAGGCTGGACACCATACTAAATGATCAATAGTGTGTCGGGGGATAGCCTGACGTTCCATATGGCACCAGTCGGGCTTCCCCCCTCTGGAATAAATAACAGAAAACTGAGTTAGTTGTGCTGCTAGGTAGTAGTTCCAGAGGTCTGGGACACCCAAACCCCCCTGTTTCCGGGAGCGTATAAGTGTAAGTTTATTAATTCTATGTCCCTTCTGTCCCCAGATACATTTAAAAATGTGACCTTGTAAACTCTGAATATGGGATTTCCGCACAGGGATCGGGAGAGACCGGAAGAAATAGAGGATACGCGGTAAAAGGGTCATTTTAACCGCATTGACTTTCCCTATCCAGGAGATATGAAAGCGAGACCATTCAGCTAATTCTGGCTTCAGTCAGCGGATCATGGGCAGGTAATTGGTTGGGTAGAGTTTGTCTATTGTGGGTGTTAACAACACCCCTAGATAGGGGATGGAATCTGGATGCCAGGAGAAAGGGAAGTGGTCCTTCAGCCGATCTACAAGAGAGGAGGGGAGAGTGACATTGAGGGCCAGGGATTTCAACATATTGACTCTCAGGCCTGAGGCCGCCCGAAGGCGTCTAGGAGTGAAACGATATTGGGGAGGGAAATCAATGGGGAGGTGACAAAAAGCATGATGTCACCTGCAAACAACGCGCATTTGTGGGTAGCGGGTCCGCACTGTATACTGTGAATGTCGGGGTGGAGGCAGATAGCCGTTGCTAAAGATTCAAGGGCCACAGCAAAAAGAAGCGGGGATAAGGGGCATCCCTGTCTCGTGCCTCTCTGGATGGGTATGTTTGCCGAATAGTAACCTTGCAGCCTGACCTGAGCAATCGGATGAGAGTAAAGGGCCCGAAGCGTGGTGAGAAAAGAGGGGCCAAAGCCCCATCGTTCCAAGGTCCGGAAAAGGAACGGCCAGGAAAGGGAGTCAAAGGCCTTTTGCAAATCCAGGGACAGGAGAAAACCATGCTGGGGAGGGCCACCATCCCACCCAGAATTTAACAGGGAAATGACATTGATCACTCTCCTTATCTGGTCAGGTCCCTGCCTACGGGGGATGAATCCAACCTGATCTTTATGAATATATGTAGCAATAAAGCTAGATAAACGATTAGCAAAGATTTTCGTCAGGATCTTAAGATCATTATTAATAAGTGAAATTGGTCTATAATTGCCCACCTCGGAGGGATCCTTCCCAGGCTTGGGGATAACCGAGATGTAAGCTTTATTAGATGCTTCTTCAAGTTCAGTGCCGCCCCTGAGAGCATTGAAGAACCGAACCAGATAAGGAGAAAGGACCAAAACAAAAGTCTTATAGTAAGAATTTGAGAAACCGTCAGGGCCTGGGGTGGAATTGGGTCGAAGGGTCTTAATAACATCCAGCACCTCCTGTTCAGTAATAGGGTCATCCAGAAGGGATCTATGAGTAGCCGAAAGACGGGGAAGAGGTACTTTGTTCAAGAACGAATCGGGATCATCCCCCTTATGAGGGGTTGGGGCCACGTAAAGACGTGAGTAGAAGGAGTGGAAAGAGGCCATGATGGAGTTGGGGTTATTTGATAGAGCATCAGAGGGGGACTTTATCTTAGGCATGGAGACCGCACAAAATTTGGGGGAAAGTTTCAGCCCTAGTTTCGTACCCAGTTTGTCCCGAAAAGCATAAGAGCGAGCCTTTTGCCACCGCAGGGCCTTCTCCGCCCTGGAAGTCAGGGCTAAGTTCAGTGAAAGCTTGACCGCATCCAATTCCGCCAGTGAGGCCGGGTTAGGAGATCTCTTATGGGCTTTACGGAGACGAACGTATTCAGCTTCCAAGCGGGTAATGTCGACCATTCTTTCCCTTTTAATTTTTGCCCCCAATTGAATAAGGTAACCCCTGATAACGGCCTTATGGGCCCCCCAGAGGGTAGAAGGGGAGGTGTCAGGGAGATCATTGAGAGGGAAGTAGTCGCGGAGTGCAGCCTCCATCATGGAACACCGAACGGGGTCGCTCAGAATGGACTCATTGATTCTCCAAGGCGAAGGGCCACGGGGAAGCAAGGAGCATGAGAGTCGAAGAGTAACCATGGAGTGGTCTGACCAAGGGACATCTTTAATTTTAGACTTCCGCGCCGAAGGGACGTCAGTCGTGGGGACGAAAATGTGATCTATACGCGCATATGTACGATGGGGTGCCGAGAAATGTGCGAAATCACGGGAAGAAGGGTTCAGTTCCCGCCAAATATCAATTAGACCTAGCGAATGGAGTGTTCTAGCCACTCGAAGGCTCTGTTTGGAGGGGCGGCGAAGCCTACCACCAGAGGGTTTAGACTTGTCAAGGGAGCAGTCAAGGGCTAAATTAGAATCCCCCCTATGAGAACTCGTCCCTCAAGGTGTGGAGAGAGTGTGAGAAACATATCGGAAAATAATTTTGCCTGACCCTGGTTGGGAGCGTAATAAGAGACAAATGTGTATAACTCCCCTTGTATGGTGCCTTTAACTAAAATGAAACGACCGTGGGGGTCCCGAACCGTGTGCAGGTGGGAAAAGGGAAGCAATTTAGCAAAGAAAATGGCAACCCCTCTCTGCTTGGAGGGGGCATTGGCGAGATAAAACAAGGGGTATTTGGGATGGACAAAGGCAGGTTGATATGACTCCGGAAAGTGAGTCTCCTGAAGCAGGAGAACCCCCATTCCCTGGGAGTGATAGTGTTGGAAAGCCTTCCTACGTTTGACCGGCAAATTTAAGCCCTGGGTGCTGTGTGATGCCACCTGTAGAGAAGAGACCGTACTCACATTAGGCGTCATGGTATGCTGTCACAGGTTGTGCTGGGGTGAGCTTCGATGCGGACCCCCACCGATTCCCCGGGGAGAAGTCGGGCACAGTTGCGGCAAAAGAAGGAACACGAGCAAACCCATCGGACCGCTGGAACTCTCTGAAAAGAAAAAGATGCCAGTAAGGGGAGAAAAAAGAAGAAGAAGAAGAGGACAGTGAAAGGAAAAGAAGGGCACAAGAGCGTGCTCTTGCGCAGGGATGAGGTGACCGCAGGCAGAGCCCACAGTCCCCCATCAGACGGTCGGATGAGCCCTGAACCAGTCAGGGCACATTCCCGTGGGAGGGAAGAGGTAACCAACTTGCATCCGACAGGAGGAGGCGCAATGAAACCTCCCCGGTCAAAGAGCACCAACCCGGCATTCTTAATATACAATTAATAAAAGAGAAACAACATCAAAGCACTACGACCCCACTATCTAAGATGTGGGATCCTCCGCCCAGCATACCCCATGAGGAGCATGGGAGCAGAGTAAGGGAGTGGGGAACGACTCCGGGGATAGGGAGGGGAGGGAAATAGGGGAGGGGGAAGGGAGGGGGGAAGGGATAGGGGAAGGATGGGGAAAAAGGTGGGGAAGGAAGGGACAGGGGTAAAAGGTAGAAGGAGGGAGAAGAAGGGGACCACAAGCAAAATAGCACAAAAAACTGATAAAAAAAAGAAAAAAAAAAGGAGCAATGGTCCCATCAATTAAGAAGATGAAAAAGTAAAAAGTTGCAACCAGCCTAGTAGCAGAAAATCAACCCCAGCCAGGACCTTAAAACATAAAAGATGTAGACCCAAAAAGGGGCCAACAAGTGAAGGTAGGGATCATCGAGGATCCAAAATCAGGTGAAAAAGAGTGAACTCCAACAGCCTAGAAGGAGAATAGTAGGAGGGTCCACGCAGGCATCAGGGTGGATGAACATCTCGGTGGCGCTTTGTTTGCTGCTTGTTCCAAGTCGAGGATAAAGGGCTGATCGGTGGAGGACGCTTGGAAGATTCCCTCCTAGAGGTAGTCGAGGAGGGAGCGGGGTCCCTTTGTGACAATTCCCATTTGTAGTAGCATGTGTTCACCATCCTGGAAGTTGGTAAAGCTATGAGTCTTGTTCTGGAATTGGAAACTGAGGCGGAAGGGGAAGGACCACCAATATTTCAGCGCCCTAGCAGAGAGTGCTGATGTAAGTGGCTTCAATGCTCTGAGGCGTTGAATGGTGAAGGGGGAGAGGTCAGCGAAGAATTGGATCTTATGGCCTTGAATGGTCAGATCCTCACTACCCCTGCTCTTTCTCATAAGTTCCTCCTTAACCCCCATAAAAGTGTGTCTTGACGATGACGTCCCTGGGCAGGCCGTCTTTGCAGGGCAATTGGAGGGCCCTGTGAGCTCGGTCAAGTACCAGGCGATGGTCTGAAATGTCTGGGATAAGATCCTTAATAAAAGCCTTGATAGTGTTTGGGATGTCCGTGATGGTTTCGGGGATCCCCGAACCCTGAAATTCAAACGTTGGCTTCTATTTTCCAGGTCATCCAATTTACTGAGTGCAGTGTCAAACTGATCCTGCATAGTTTGGATGCAAGCAGTGTTCTGATTGGCCCTTGCGACCGTTTGATCCATAGTGTGCTTGATCGCTTCAATGCGGGTCCCAAGGTGCTGGAGTTCTGCCTTAATTGAGCCAGTAATTTATGAGGCAGTTTGGGCCAGGCCAGAGGCTAACATCTCTGAGAACTTAGCCATGAGTAATGACAGGTCTGGGAAGGGACCAGGCAAGTTGGGGCCTAGCAAATGAGGCAAAGCCGGGGCCTCAGGTGACAGCAGCCCTGGGGTCCCTGGGGCCTGCAATAGAGTTCTGCTAAGGAGGGATTCAGTGGAGGCTGGAGAGACCAGGGGGGGCTGAATGATATAGGCAGAGGTCGAGGGGGATGGCCAGGGGTCCGGAGAGGGTGCCGGGGAGTCCATAGCACATACAGAAGAGTCTCCTACCTCCAGCGGGCCGCAGTCATCTGAGGAGACGTGAGGCACGGTCGCCATGTCAGGTGAGTTCCGCTCTGTGGAGAGGAAGCAAAGACGGCGGGAAACCTCTCTGCGGTGTCACGCCGACATCCACAGAAGGGCCCCCGGAGGAAGGAGAAGCGGATGGTACCGGCCGAGGGGCACAGTGCGCTATGATGCCGATGCTTGGGCTCTCTAGAGACCCGGGAGGCGCGGAGCTCCGGACTAAGGTGCCATGTCGGAGCTCCCGCGCATGTGCACTCCAATAAATTAACTTTTTAGCCAGTTAGAAGATATGACCTGGATAGCTGGGATCTCCAAGAAATGCACAACTTTGTTCATTATTGGGAGTAGGATGCTACTGAATGCATTGGCCTGAGTGTTACAAATAGGAGGACTGCAGGGTCCTCTGGCATCTACCACTCCTTCCCGAGGCTATACACATCAAGCTTGCACATCTGCATGTACAGCAGTGCAGGGTACACAAATGTGCACTGGCCCTAAATATGCCACATTTTGGTAACATTTTGAACAACTAAATGCAAAGTAGGTGATGGATGAAATGTTAAACCATGTGATTTAGTCATAATCAGCATGTTAAAAAAGATTATCATTATTATTATTATAATAACCAATTGCCGCATGCGCACAGTACATGTACATCACCCAGTCTGGGGCCCCCAGACACAGTGGATTGCAGCACCTGTTAGCCGGCTGCTTTGAGTCTTCACATGATCACAATGTCAGCCAAGTTTTTATGAATGTATGTCATTCAAAACAGCTGTGCTTCCTATACAGTGATGCTGTGATGGACCCACTGCTATCACATTGTACCTGGGCCAATCACAGCACCCTGTACCGTGTGATTAGCTGTAGCCAATCACAGAACACTAGTAATCACAGCTGTTATGAATGTAACCCATTCATGAAAGTTCAAAACATTACTGTTACAGTATCAAAAATAAATAAGTGCAGTGCTAAAAACTATACATGTACAAAACATATTATAGACATAAAGTGAATAAGGTGACACTCATATGAAAAAAATGTCATGAACTAAAGAGAACAATCCTCAATAATGCAAATGAGGGAAAACAAAGTCCATATTGATAATAAAAAAGTCCCAAGTAAAAAGATGACTTCCAAACAAGCAATAAATGTGGTTATAGTGATATATTCCAACACCGATAGAATAATATGAATGCGCTCACCAGAAATCATGGACCCAAGATTCCATATAGAATATGGGTCATTCAGAGCAAGTTATGGTAGCAGGTCTCTTCATACAGCATACAATTGCCAGATGTTGGTGCCAGGATGACCAGGATATTCAGCAAAGAGACACCTAGACTTCAAAACAGATGGTACATATATGGAAATAACCAGATAGTGCAAACATAGTGAAAACATAGTGTAAAACAGCTTCAGCAAAAATGTATTAACAGAAAGGAATACACTTACAAAACATCTTGAAAGACAACGCATGTATTGAAGAGATGGCAGTATGAGGTGCTGATGCGTTTCATCCAACAGGATATAATCATAGGAGAATTGCCATGCGTGTTTACCATAATAATAGGATTTATATATTGTAAGGGATTAGCTCGGTGGTAGGCGTGGATGACCCCTTTGGGGGTGCGTTTTCACAGAGAGATAGCCGACAAGTGCTTGCAAACAAACAGTGTGGTTTATTAAATGATGTTTTTTTCACCAGGCTGTATGCAGCAAAACATCCAAAATAAAATAAAACAGAAAATAAATCCTTGCCTCTGTGGGCGGCTACCTTCTCACAGCTGGAACCTACCTAAGAAGTCTTCCCAACCTACTGTTGGGCCGACACTGCTGATCCTACAGCAGACACTCAAATGTCCATTTGTTTGCTTTTCACACAGCACAAACATTGTCCATTGAACATGTCCCTTTGTTTTCTTTCACATCAACAACACTTCGTCTTCTCACCTTTGAGACGTCTTCACTCTTGGTTACCGTCCCGGGCACACATCACTCCGGGGGGTCTTCTCCCAGGCCCACACATCCTGTCGGGAGGCACACGCTGACTGTCCTCCTGCTCCCAGCCCACATGGCTTCAGGACACAGCTTCTGGAGGCAGCACTCAATAGATTTTCTCTGGACAAATTATAGAGTCCTTGATCTCCTCATTCTGAACAGCTGAATGGTTTTCAACTTCCTGCTGGCTCTCTCTGCAGCCAACACCCTATAGTATCAGTGAACTTTCAAAGCAGGTGAGAATGTGTCTCCTCTCAGTGACTACATTCCCAGATTTACCTGACTTCCTGTCACATACCCCCCCCTCTTGTTTCAACCCTAGGGTTGGGACACATATTTCCAGGCACGCATGTGTCAGGCACTGCTGACTCACTGATAAGCCTCCTATTATCCTCAAGCTTCCGGATGAAACTGTTTTGTCATCTTCATTGACAGATTTCTCATAAATGCCACACAGTTTGTCTCTCATCTCATATACACATTCTTCAACTGCATTTTTGGCATCATTTTGCTCCTTCTCGTTTCTGTCATCTTCATTGACAGCTTTCTCATAAATGTCAGACAGCTTGTCCCTCATAACCGTCTGTCCAATCCACCATGGAGGACCGTGATCCATAGGCAACTCAATTGGGCTAGTCTTAATGTCTTCAACATTCTTAAGACGCCTCTCTCTGCAATCCATAAATGTTTTCCACAAAACTTTGAGAACCTTTGCTTCACTAAGCTTTGTTCCAAGTAGGGACTCTTGACATCCCTCTGTGACTTGAGTTGCCTCTCCATACCTCTGTACACAATCATTGACTTTTTGTTGTAAAAGGGAATGATCTTCCTTCTTGAGCTTTGCTTGCTCTAAGATGCTGTGCAGAGGATTTTCCAATTGAGACAACAGGCTGTCACACATTTCTTCAAAGTGACCCCTGTTCCTTTTCCCAGAGATATCAATATCATTCACCAAACATTTCATATTCATAGGCAGATCGGAAGCATTTGCACTCATCAACTTCTTAAACTTTTCGCCCTCCTGAGCGAGTCGCAGTAAAGGCCTACTACTTGATTTGATATTCAGTTTATATTTCTTGCCAAACTCTTCACAGAAGTAGCCAACCAGAACATCATCAACTTTCCTTCCACCAACATAGGGGTCAAAGGCAACAACACAGTTGAACCCAGCGATCTGGGTGGTATCCATTATAGACCTCCTCTCTGCATCAGTGAAGAAGCATGGAACTGCAACACATTCTTTTACAGGTTTCTTCAATGCACTTTCTGCTGAACTATTTGACCGCTCAAGGTCACCTAGTTCTTTTTCTCTATCTGAATTCCACATGGAATGCATCTCAAGATCACGATCAAACTTCTGCCACCCGTCTTTCACCAGTTCCATTTTGGAAACACTCCCTGAAAGGCACTTATTCATTTGCTTCACGTTTTCACCAACAGCCTTAGTTTTCCCCACTAGGTTTTCAGCCTGAACTGAGAAATCATCACATTTCTTACTCAGCTCCTTTGTTTGCTGAAGCTCTAATGATACATTTTCCAATGCTTGAAGTTTTTGAAGGAACGGTTTATTCCAAAGGGGTGATTCAAGCCACGTGTCATCACATTTCTGAGGCTCACTCAGGACAGACCCCAAAACACTGATCCTTTTAAAAACTGCATCAGGCACACTATCCCCTCTTTGGGACAGATCCTCTGTTGCCTGGAATTCCTCTTCCAGTTCCTGCAACGGAATCTTCATCTCTTCTACTTGCTGTTCTAAGGCTCGTTTAGACTTTTCTAGCTCCTGAACGCTTTTCTCAACCTCATCCTTGTAGCTGACCACATGTTCCATCTCTGTACATAGCTGCTTGTTAACTCTTTCTAGTTCAGCCTTGGACTCTAGAGCTTCCTCCAAAGAGCGAGCCAAGAACAGGGCTTTGCTCTCGTTATCACGCGCCTCCGCTTCTGCGCGGTCGCGTTCTTCTGCATATTTTGCAGACACAGTCTTCTCTTCACCAAGCATCTGATCAAACTTCTTTTTCACATCTTCAACACACTGTAATGAAGCAACGCTTTCTTCCATGCGTTTTTTCATATCCGCTATCTGAGCTTGCAATGTTGCGACTTGCTCTGATAGGTTTTTCTTTGCCTCCGCCTCCTCTTTTAATTGTTCCAGGAAGCCATTTTTCTCATCTTCCATTTGTTTGAGCTTTGTGCTAAAACTCAGCCTTTGACACCTCTCTTCCTGTAAGAGTTCCTGCGTGTCTTGCAGCTGCGATTCCAAGATAGAAAAATCTTCCGCAATTTCTCTAGATTTGCTGTCTGCTTGAGAAAGCTGATTTGTAACATTGTCCAACTCAACCTGCAGTCGGTTTGCCTTCTCTGACAGCTTAGCACACAATCGGTCACCTTCTGACACCTTGACTTGCGATTCCAGAAGCTGTGCCTCTACTTTTTCCCTCTTATGTTCACAATCTTCTTTTCCCTGCATAAGAGCCTTCACCTCATTGGCTAGCATCTGGGAATAAGAATGTAATTCTGCCACACAGGCTTCTTTCTCCTTTAACTGCTGCTGGACACGTTGGGCTTCCCCTTTCCAACTTTCACAGTCCGCACGCCATTCATCTACCACATTGCTTAAAGTAGTGAGCTCATACACAGTACTCAGTAATTTAGCCTCTCTTTCACTTTTCTCTTTGTCGCTGAGAGACAATGTCGCTTCCAGAGCAACATTCTGTTCCTGCGACTCCTGCAGGTCTATTTTTGTAGCTCCCAAAGACTGAAGACTTTTTTCCAGCTGATTACGCAACTCCAACATATCAGCCATACTTTGCTTCTGCAAAGTCTGAATTTCAATTTCCTTTTCCATGAGGATGGTATCTTTCTCCTTTATAGTGTCTTGACATTTTTGCAACTCGACCAAAAGAAGAGCAGTGGATTCTTCCCACTGTAACACATGAGACTTGAGTAGTTCATTCATTTCCTGCAAGTTTCTATGCTCCATTTTAAGCAATTCCAAGGCTTGTTCCTTTTCTTCCATTTTCCGTTGCAAGGCATCCAACTCAGCCCTGCACACATACTCGGTTTCTTCCAAACCGATGGCCTCCATTGGCTGCTGGCGTCTCTGTTTCCAGCCTGCCATGCTCTCTTGATGAGCCTTTTGTTGAGCTGCAAAGCTCCGTTGTTTCAGCATCTCCCCCATTTTGGGTTTACTTTTCATCTGAGCACACTGCGTCTCCATAGCAGTTTCATCAGTGTTGCTAGGGACAACAACCTTCCTCTTTAGTAGACTCTCTTTAGGCATGGATGGGGTTGGTTCAGACGGTAACATCCCCTCCATCCATAGAATCCGGTCTCTCATTTCATCTATCTTTGCATTTTTCAGGCGTTTAGATCGCCCCATCTTCAATAACTCCACAAACAAATTTTTCACAGTCCAGCAAACAATTTTCAGACCACTGTCTCTTTAACACATGTAGTTTTTCTCTCTCTTGCAAGATCTCTTTTCCTGCGCACACAGTTTGTGCAGTCACTTGCACCAGACACAACAAAGTTCATCAAATAATTTTGAGACCGCTGTCTCTTTAAAACACTTTTTTTTTTTTTTTTTTTCTGTCAGGATCTTCTCTCCTGCACACATAGATTGTGCAATCTCATGCACCAGACAAAGTTCATCAAACATTTGCACTTCCTTGCAGGGATCTTCGCTTCTGCCCGCATCCTCCACCATATGTAAGGGATTAGCTCGGTGGTAGGCGTGGATGACCCCTTTGGGGGTGCGTTTTCACAGAGAGATAGCCGACAAGTGCTTGCAAACAAACAGTGTGGTTTATTAAATGATGTTTTTTTCACCAGGCTGTATGCAGCAAAACATCCAAAATAAAATAAAACAGAAAATAAATCCTTGCCTCTGTGGGCGGCTACCTTCTCACAGCTGGAACCTACCTAAGAAGTCTTCCCAACCTACTGTTGGGCCGACACTGCTGATCCTACAGCAGACACTCAAATGTCCATTTGTTTGCTTTTCACACAGCACAAACATTGTCCATTGAACATGTCCCTTTGTTTTCTTTCACATCAACAACACTTCGTCTTCTCACCTTTGAGACGTCTTCACTCTTGGTTACCGTCCCGGGCACACATCACTCCGGGGGGTCTTCTCCCAGGCCCACACATCCTGTCGGGAGGCACACGCTGACTGTCCTCCTGCTCCCAGCCCACATGGCTTCAGGACACAGCTTCTGGAGGCAGCACTCAATAGATTTTCTCTGGACAAATTATAGAGTCCTTGATCTCCTCATTCTGAACAGCTGAATGGTTTTCAACTTCCTGCTGGCTCTCTCTGCAGCCAACACCCTATAGTATCAGTGAACTTTCAAAGCAGGTGAGAATGTGTCTCCTCTCAGTGACTACATTCCCAGATTTACCTGACTTCCTGTCACAATATACTAGAGCTAGGAAGCTGCCCCCACCTGCACTTCCACCCACCTGTCCAAGATGGCGGCGGCGTGCGGTCCAAGCCTCCATATCAACCAGGAAGTGACCTCATATTGGTTGTACATGTCATACAGTATATGGCAAACTGTGCTTTAAATTTACCGATCATATATTCAAAGTGAGTGTACGCCAATAGACTGAATCTATGGATGCAGCCTGCAACTGAATTGCATTGTGTTAAAGTCAGAGGAGAGTAAATAATCCAACTGATGGTGCAGTTCGGTATCGGAATACTCCACCCGGAAGGGACATCATAGGGCACGTCACTTCCGGGAGTCCGTGCGCAGTCAAGAGTTGTCAGCGGACGTGACATCATCACGGGCGTCACATCCGGGAATTGCATATGCATTTGTACCACGCTCCATTGGACAACACCTCACGGTGGAAGAACCTTAACCCCGGAAGTGTCAATCGTGACACCTTAGGCGCTTAGACTGTAAACATCCTCTTAAGTCAGCCCATATACTGTATATCAAAACTTTGTAAAAAGGAAAACCGGAGTATCACTCGCCACATGGGATGGAGGAGGTCCTAGTAAACGCAGCTTCAGGGCTACATAGTAATATTGGGCACAATGAGAAGCCACTTCATTAAAATATTTCAAAATTCAATAAAATACAATGTAAAAGCAAAGAGGGAAAAAGATGAAGGGAACAGATGTAAGTCTTAATATTTACAGACTTATAAACCTATCAATAATAGGTAAATAATCCAGACAGCTTCCAGTAAATTATGTATAAATAGTAATGTCCAGACAGATGTTCGTAGATATAACGCCCCAGGGGAGGACAAGGTATCTACGCATAACCAGCACTTTAAGATGTGCTGATAAATGCGTTTATGTCCCAATCTATATTGAGTCCGTAGGGCGTATAGCTCCGGAATGTGTAGATCCAAAATGTCTCCAGGCATGAGACTCCCCGCTTCTTGGAGCCCCTCCTCCATGGGGCCACATAATGATCTATAATTTGAAACAGTGTGCCCTTGGGGGTCTTTGTTATGATAAAGAAGATAGTGTTTAGGGACACTGTGGTTAGTCTTTCCTTTTGTAATATTTGCAATGTGCTCATTTACTCTGACCGCAAATGTTCTGATGGTACGTCCCACATATTGTTTCCTGCATGGGCAGGTGATGAGATATACAATATGTGTTGTATTACAGGTAGTGAAAAATGTAATGTGGAAAACGGAGTTAGTAACCATGGACTGGAAGGACAACATCTTTCTTCCATGGTGGCAATTCCATTTACACACATTACATCTCTTACACAGAAAGTAACCAGCTAAATTATGAAAAAATGTAGGTTTAACTGGTGGGTCCAACACATTGGGTGCCAACCGGCCTCTCAGGGAAGGGGCTCCTCTGAATGTCACCAGCGCTCTTTCTGGTAATAGTGGGCCTAAAATTCAATTACTTTTGAGGATATCCCAATGTTTGGAAAAAATGTTTTTGATTTGTCGATGTTGTGTAGAGAATTCTGTAAAAAATGACCATTTAGCGAAGTCAGCATCCCTAGGTAACCTAGGTGGATCAGATAACAGAGTTGTCCTGTCCACCTTGGATATTTTGCCCATCTCAACTTGGAGATTCGACGACTTGTACCCTTTAGCCACAAATCTATGTTTCAAGACCTGGGACTGCTTGAAAAAATCAGCATCAAGAGTACAATTTTGTCTCAATCTACACTCAACAAAGTCAAAAAAATGTGTATATTTTCCTGACTCGATAAATGTCTCGAGAGAGAGATGGAATCACCCTTACATAGGAGGAGGATGTCGTCTGGTAACAGAAGATGTGGCCTCCTTATATACATGCATACCGCATGCTAGGGGTTATGAAGCTGTGGAACATTTTCTATCTATGGATTTGTCTATTCCCCCTCCTCATCATGAATTCATTCTTAAATTGCTTCTTTTTGCCACAGGCCACAATTACTTTTGGTCTGATGGCAAGTTTTATTTGCAACAGAGAGGTGTGGCCATGGGGGCCAGGTTTGCCCCTATTTTGGCCAGCCTCTTCATGGCCAAATAGGAGGAGGATGTCGTCTACCCTCTGGCTCAGCCGGAGCTGACACTATGGCTTAGATACATAGATGACATCCTCCTCCTATAAAAGGGTGATTCCATCTCTCTCGAGACATTTATGTCTTATTTAAACCAAAATGATCATGGTATTCAGTTATTATATGAGTGGGGTCAGGAAAATATACACTTTCTTGACTTAGAGATATCAATGGTCAATAACCAAATAATCACTAGTACATATTTCAAAAGTACAGTCCAAAACTCATACTTACCCACAGATAGTTGCCACCATCATAGTTGGCTTAACTCCATACCCCGTAGCCAATTTACAAGATTGAGACGAAATTGTACACTTGATGCTGATTTTTTCAAGCAGTCCCAGGTCTTGAAACATAGATTTGTGGCTAAAGGGTACAAGTCGTCGGATCTCCAAGTTGAGATGGACAAAATATCCAAGGTGGACAGGACAACTCTGTTATCTGATCCACCTAGGTTACCTAGGGATGCTGACTTCGCTAAATGGTCATTTTTTACAGAATTCTCTACACAACATCGACAAATCAAAAACATTTTTTCCAAACATTGGGATATCCTCAAAAGTAATTGAATTTTAGGCCCACTATTACCAGAAAGAGCGCTGGTGACATTCAGAGGAGCCCCTTTCCTGAGAGGTCGGTTGGCACCCAATGTGTTGGACCCACCAGTTAAACCTACATTTTTTCATAATTTAGCTGGTTACTTTCTGTGTAAGAGATGTAATGTGTGTAAATGGAATTGCCACCATGGAAGAAAGATGTTGTCCTTCCAGTCCATGGTTACTAACTCCGTTTTCCACATTACATTTTTCGCTACCTGTAATACAACACATATTGTATATCTCATCACCTGCCCATGCAGGAAACAATATGTGGGACGTACCATCAGAACGTTTGCGGTCAGAGTAAATGAGCACATTTCAAATATTACAAAAGGAAAGACTAACCACAGTGTCCCTAAACACTATCTTCTTTATCATAACAAAGACCCCAAGGGCACTCTGTTTCAAATTATAGATCATTATGTGGCCCCATGGAGGGGGGGCTCCAAGAAGCGGGGAGTCTCACGCTTGGAGACATTTTGGATCTACACATTGCGGAGCTATACGCCCTACGGGCTCAATATAGATTGGGACATAAACGCATTTATCAGCACTTAAAGTGCTGGTTATGCGTAGATACCTTGTCCTCCCCCTGGGGCGTTATATTTCCGAACATCTGTCTGGACATTACTATTTATACATAATTTACTGGAAGCTGTCTGGATTATTTACCTATTATTGATATGTTTATAAGTCTGTACCTATTACGACTTGCATCTGTTACCTTCATCTTTTTCCCTCTCTGCTTTTATATTGTATTTTTATTTTATTTTGAAATATTTCAATGAAGTGGCTTCTCATTGTGACCAATATTACTATGTAGCCCTGAAGCTGTGTTTACTAGGACCTCCTCCATCCCAAGTGTGGAGAGTGATACTCCGGTTTTCCTTTTTACAAAGTTTTGATATACAGTATATGGGCTGACTTAAGAGGATGTTTACAGTCTAAGCTCCTAAGGTGTCACGAGCGACGCTTCCGGGGTTAAGGTCCTCCCACCGTGAGGTATTGTCCAATGGAGCATGGTACAAATGCATATGCAATTCCCAGAAGTGACGCCCGTGATGATGTCACATCTGCTGACAACTCTTGACTGCACACGGACTCCCGGAAGTGAAGCGTGCTATGATGCCACCTCCGGGTGGAGTATTCCGATACCAAAGTGCACCATCAGTTGGATTATTTACTCTCTTCTGACTTTAACACACTGCAATTCAATTGCAGACTGCATCCATAGATTCAGTCTATTGGCGTCCACTCACTTTGAACATATGATCGGTAAATTTAAAGCACAGTTTGCCATATACTGTATAACATGTACAACCAATATGAGGTCACTTCCTGGTCGATATGGAGGCTTGGACCGCACGCCACCCCCATCTTGGACAGGTGGGCGGAAGTGCAGGTGGGGGCAGTATATATAAATCCTATGATTATGGTACACACGCATGGCAATTCTCCTATGATTATATCCTGTTGGATGAAACGCGTCAGACCCTCATACTGCTATCTCTTCAATACATGCGTTGTCTTACAAGATGTTTTGTAAGTGTATTCCTTTCTTTTAGTACATTTTTGCTGAAGAGGTGTTACACTATGTTTGCACTATCTGGTTATTTCAATATATGTACCATCTGTTTGGAAGTCTGGGTGTCTCTTTGCTGAATATACTGGTCATCCTGGCACCAACATCTGGCAATTGTATGCTGTATGGAGAGACCTGCTACCATAATCTGCTCTGAATGACCCATATTCTATATGGAATCTTGGGTCCATGATTTCTGATGAGCGCATTCATATTATCCTATCGGTGTTGGAATTTATCACTATCACCACATTTACTGTATACCAGAGTTTGTACACGCTATACTTTCACAGAAACCATTTAATATACACTTTTTAATCAAATACATGTAGCAGTATGAAGAAATGTGATCTTTTATTTTTTTTTTATTGGATAATTATTGCATAGTCTGAACCTTTTGTTTTATAACAGAAAGTAGAAAATATTGTTTTCTTTTTTTTTTTCAAAATTGTTGGACTTTTTTTTCGTTTATATAACAAAAAAAAAAATAAATAAAACAGTGGTGATCAAATACCACCAAAAGAAAGCTCTATTTGTGTGAAGGAAATTATATCAATTTAATTTATGTACAGTTTTACATGACAGCGCAATTGCCAGTTAATCCTCTAAGGGGCTCGTTCGTAGTTTGATCCTAATCCTCTAAGGGCAGGTTCATAGTTTGATCCTAATCCTCTAAGGGCAGGTTCATAGTTTGATCCTAATCCTCTAAGGGGCAGCTTCATAGTTTGATCCTAATCCTTGGGAACCAAGGATATGTGTTTGAGCCATTCAGGCTGTTTGGGAATGAAGTCCTGTGCCCACTGCTGTGAGCGCTGGCCGGGAAGGGAGCTTGTCTATGCTCCAGGCAATGACAGAGTGCGACTAGGTGTCCCGGGAAATAATCCGTATTTTCCATTAAAGAGAAAGCTCTTGGGTAATGGGTGCTGTAGCAGCCACCAGCTGGAGACTGTATCATAAAGCCACAATTAACTCAACTTGAAGATCTGTGGTGTGCTAGCAAATATCTTCATTAACCACTTAAGCCCCGGAAGATTTTACCCCCATTCCGACCAGGGGGTATTTTGCGATTCGGCACTGCGTGATTTTAACGGAGAATTGCGCGGTCGTGGGACGCTGTACCTAAACGAATTTGGCGTCCTTTTTTTCCCACAAACAGAGCTTTCTTTTGGCGGTATTTGATCACCTGTGCGATTTTTTGATCACGCGCTATAAACAAAAAAAGAGCGTCCATTTTGCAAAAATAGCAATATTTTTCCCTTTTTTTTATATGAAATTCCCCCCCAAAAAAATGTAAAAATCAAAATTTTTTAAAATTTTCGGCCAATTTGTTTTATGCTACCTATGTTTGGTAAAAAAAATCGCAAAAAGCGTATTTTGATTGGTTTGCGCAAAAGTTATTGCGTTTACTAACTAAGGGAAAGATTTTTGTCATTTTTGTTGTTTTTTTTTTTAACGCGTAATGGCGGCGATCTGCGATTTTTTTTGCGGTACTGCGACATTGCGGCGGACAGATCGGACCCTTGACTGACATTTTTGACACTTTTGGGGTTACCAGTGACATTTCTACAGTAATCAGTGCTATACATATGCACTGTTACTGTAAAAATACACTGGTAGTGAAGGGGTTAACTTTATTTGAGAGGGAGGGGCTGTGTGTGTCCCTAGGGGCGTGATTCTAACTGTGATTGGCTGGGGCTTCAGCTGTATGCAGAGTGATCAACGGATCTACATAGTAGATCCATGTGATCAGCTCTCATACAGCGAGGAGAATGACAGTCAGCTTGTTTACACAAGCTGCCTGACTTTCTCCCTCTCCCCCGCCGATCGCAGAGTGGCCGGCGGACATCGGGTCCGCCGGTCACACGCGCGGGGGGGTCCGTGACCACTCGGGAGCGGGAGCGCGCCTCCGGGGGCGCGCGCTCGCTCCCTAGACCCTCACAAGCTAGTGACGTAGCCCTACGTCACTTTGCCTGTGAGGGGCTGACCGCCGACGTAGATAGTCGTGCGGCGGTCGGCAAGTGGTTATAGGTGTCTCAGGAGCGGCGCATCAAGTCAAGGCCTGCTGTATGATAGTGAATGGCAGTCTCAATCTCTGGACCCCAGCCAGGCCACACCCCCTGATGTGTTTCACCCCACCCACTGAAACCTCCCCAAGAGCAAGCTCCGGTGGGCGGAGTGAAAAGCGTTTGAGGCATGGCCCCACAGTCGTGAATTGATGTGCGACTTCGGGGACACCTAGTCAATCTCATTTGATCTCCATTGATCCTATACTTCCCACCAAAGTATAGTATCAGGAGTCAAGTTCTATGACTGGAGGATGTTTCTTTATTCAAGGGAATAGGTACTTCTTTCTGGGCGGTAAAGATAATTCTGTGGTGGCAGTTATTGGAGTAAGACCTTTCTCTGTGCGCTAAAACACCCAGGCTTGACTTATGATCGTTCAATGGAGACTTTGTTCTGAGGAGGGTTACAAGGTAGAGACTGTGTTCCCTAGATCAGTGATTGGCACCCCAGATGTTTTGGAACTACATTTCCCATGATGCTCAACTTCCCTGCAGAGTGCATTAGCATCAATAGAAATGTAGTTCCAAAACATCTGGGGTGCCAAGGTTTGCAATCACTGTCCTAGATGTTACCTGTACTGTGGTAAGCTTAAAGAGGCTCTTATGAAGGATTTGCAAGATATGGATACTGTACATCAACCAAGCTGAGTAACATTGTTGCTGTTGAATTGATTGCCTGCTCTAATATAAAGATGTGTTCTGTGTTGCAAAGATTTCAGTAAAACTGTTTGCAACATGAAGTGAAGTGTGTACCTCCTGTTTTCAACAGTGCTATCAGAGAATTTGTGCTGTGAGAGGTGAGTGCCAGCTGGAGTATAAAAGCTGGGTATGAAGTACAGTGTGCAGCAGAGAAAACAGAATTGGGTACCGTATACTGAGAGAGTATGGTATGTCTCTCAGGTCTGGTGCCTCTGAGCTGTGGGGTCACTCTGGCTGCTGTGGAGCTGTGGCTTCTAAATAAGAAAGTAAGATGCCTCCTGTGATGAATAATGAGACCAATAGGTGTAAGCCAGTCTGGGTCTGCAGGGTATGATGCTGAGTTTCAGATGTTGTCTGAAGCCTGGGGCACTGACTAAAAGTAGAATATTGGAAGACATAGTTGTGTGTTAGGAATCCTCCACTCGCCTTACATAAGGCCCTCAGAGCTAATCCAACCTAATGTTCAGTGGCTATTTAAGTGGTCATGTACATAGGGTCTACCTCAAAAATGAGGAGAGGAGGGAGAAAAGAGAAAGAGAAGTGGGTAAGGGGTGGGGACAAGTTTTCAGTACATGTTTGTTGCTATATATCAACATATGTTTGTACATGTTTCGTTTGTTTTATATATAACATACAAAATCCATATTAGCAATTAAGATTCAATCAACTTGTAAACTGTCAGAAACAAACAGTGTGGGCAGTATATACACTTTTAACACTGAGGGAATCGTAAAAAAATTCAAGAACATAATAAGATATGTTAATCACTTCAAGACCGGACACTTTCACCTCCTTCTTGCCCAGGCAATTGGTCACATTTTGCACAATTACTCAGTCATGCAACACTGTACTAAATTATTTTGTGTTTTTTGGGACGGATAGAGCTTACCACTAGGCTTTTTTATTTTTTGCTATATAAATGAAAAAAAAAGACTGAAAATTTTGAAAAGAAAACATGTTTTCCTATTTTCTGTTATAACTAGTGTTGAGCGAACACGGACTGTATTATTCGTGTTCGTACCGAATAATTGGATTTTTTGTACCCGAACACGGACACGGACACTTTACTGTATGTTCGGGTAAAAATCCGTGTTCGGTCGTTTTATTTCCGGGTTTTGCATGCTTTGGCGCTCTTTTCATGGCGGGCTTTCAACAGCCAATCAACAATCGTTTAACTGGTGTGCCTTAAGCCATCCCAGCCATGCCTGCAAATGTCTCAGTAGCTGTGATTGGCCGTCTGAAGCATGTGACCAAGTCTTTATAAGTTCGAGGCAGCCGCAGCGGCGTCATTATGCTGCTTAGATTCAGGGACAGAGCACACATCAACGTGCTGGCTGCTGATTAGGGAAAGATAGGCAGGAAAAAACCATTTGTGTCCGGATAGAATTGAGGGACAGGTCGGAGTGTTTAGGCAGGGCGAGTTGTAGGCATTTTAGGGATAGAGTCTGCTGAATTATATAGGGTCAGTGTCTTCTACAAACTACAATCGATATTGCTGTGTGGGGGGTGGGGTCTGCACTCAATCCTGATCTACGATCTCTTCTCAATCCTGTTAGGGACAGAGTCTGCTGAATTTTAGGGAAACTGTGTTCTACAAACTACAATCGATATTGCTGTGTGGTGTGGGATTGGAGATAGGCAGGTGTCAGTGATCCACATCCATTTTTCTGTGTGTGAGCTGCAGTGAACACAATCTTTTTGGGCTGCAGTGAACACAATCTTTTTGGGCTGCAGTGAACACAATCTTTTTGGGCTGCAGTGAACACAATCTTTTTGGGGTGCAGTGAACAAAATCTTTTTGGGGTGCAGTGAACACAATCCTTTTTGGTGTGCAGTGAACACAATCTTTGTGGGGTGCAGTGAACAAAATCCTTTGTGGGGTGCAGTGAACACAATCTTTTTGGGGTGCAGTGAACAAAATCCTTTTTGGGGTGCAGTGAACAACATCCTTTTTGGGGTGCAGTGAACACAATCTTTTTGGGGTGCAGTGAACAAAATCCTTTGTGGGGTGCAGTGAACACAATCTTTTTGGGGTGCAGTGAACACAATCTTTTTGGGGTGGAGTGAACAACATCCTTTTTGGGGTGCAGTGAACAAAATCCTTTTTGGGGTGCAGTGAACAAAATCATTTTTGGGGTGCAGTGAACACAATCTTTTTGGGGTGCAGTGAACACAATCTTTGTGGGGTGCAGTGAACACAATCTTTTTGGGGTGGAGTGAACAACATCCTTTTTGGGGTGCAGTGAACAACATCCTTTTTGGGGTGCAGTGAACACAATCTTTTTGGGGTGCAGTGAACACAATCTTTGTGGGGTACAGTGAACAGAATCTTTGTGGGGTGCAGTGAACACAATCTTTGGGGGGTACAGTGAACACAATCTTTGTGAGGTGCAGTGAACACAATCTTTGTGGGGTGCAGTGAACACAATCATTGTGGGGTGCAGTGAACTCAATCTTTGTGGGGTACAGTGAACACAATCTCATACTGAAGGTTTGAGGGTGCTGCCTGTTCCATACTCCCCCTACTCCTCATCTAGCCTTTTAGGGGTACAAACAATAGTAATTGGGGCCTAGTGTGGTTGTGTACGTGTGATATACATACACTTTTTTGGGATCATATTTTCTATTCCGCTATTTAATCAAAAACCTTTGGGGATCAGTTAAATTGGGGGATAGTCTGTGTTGGTACGTGTGAGAGAGATCCACCTTTCCAAGTTGTTGGGGTTCATCTCATACTTCTGAAGGTTTGAGGGTGCTGCCTGTTCCATACTCCCCCTACTCCTAGCCTTTTAGGGGTACAAACAATAGTAATTGGGGCCTAGTGTGGTTGTGTACGTGTGATATACATACACTTTTTTGGGATCATATTTTCTATTCCGCTATTTAATCAAAAACCTTTGGGGATCAGTTAAATTGGGGGATAGTCTGTGTTGGTACGTGTGAGAGAGATCCACCTTTCCAAGTTGTTGAGGTTCATCTCATACTTCTGAAGGTTTGAGGGTGCTGCCTGTTCCATACTCCCCCTACTCCTAGCCTTTTAGGGGTACAAACAATAGTAATTGGGGCCTAGTGTGGTTGTGTACGTGTGATATACATACACTTTTTTGGGATCATATTTTCTATTCCGCTATTTAATCAAAAACCTCTGGGGATCAGTTAAATTGGGGGATAGTCTGTGTTGGTACGTGTGAGAGAGATCCACCTTTCCAAGTTGTTGGGGTTCATCTCATACTTCTGAAGGTTTGAGGGTGCTGCCTGTTCCATACTCCCCCTACTCCTAGCCTTTTAGGGGTACAAACAATAGTAATTGGGGCCTAGTGTGGTTGTGTACGTGTGATATACATACACTTTTTTGGGATCATATTTTCTATTCCGCTATTTAATCAAAAACCTTTGGGGATCAGTTAAATTGGGGGATAGTCTGTGTTGGTACGTGTGAGAGAGATCCACCTTTCCAAGTTGTTGGGGTTCATCTCATACTTCTGAAGGTTTGAGGGTGCTGCCTGTTCCATACTCCCCCTACTCCTAGCCTTTTAGGGGTACAAACAATAGTAATTGGGGCCTAGTGTGGTTGTGTACGTGTGATATACATACACTTTTTTTGGATCATATTTTCTATTCCGCTATTTAATCAAAAACCTTTGGGGATCAGTTAAATTGGGGGATAGTCTGTGTTGGTACGTGTGAGAGAGATCCACCTTTCCAAGTTGTTGGGGTTCATCTCATACTTCTGAAGGTTTGAGGGTGCTGCCTGTTCCATACTCCCCCTACTCCTAGCCTTTTAGGGGTACAAACAATAGTAATTGGGGCCTAGTGTGGTTGTGTAGGTGTGATATACATACACTTTTTTGGGATCATATTTTCTATTCCGCTATTTAATCAAAAACCTTTGGGGATCAGTTAAATTGGGGGATAGTCTGTGTTGGTACGTGTGAGAGAGATCCACCTTTCCAAGTTGTTGGGGTTCATCTCATACTTCTGAAGGTTTGAGGGTGCTGCCTGTTCCATACCCCCCCTACTCCTCATCTAGCCTTTTAGGGGTACAAACAATAGTAATTGGGGCCTAGTGTGGTTGTGTACGTGTGATATACATACACTTTTTTTGGATCATATTTTCTATTCCGCTATTTAATCAAAAACCTTTGGGGATCAGTTAAATTGGGGGATAGTCTGTGTCGGTACGTGTGAGAGAGATCCACCTTTCCAAGTTGTTGGGGTTCATCTCATACTTCTGAAGGTTTGAGGGTGCTGCCTGTTCCATACTCCCCCTACTCCTCATCTAGCCTTTTAGGGGTACAAACAATAGTAATTGGGGCCTAGTGTGGTTGTGTACGTGTGATATACATACACTTTTTTTGGATCATATTTTCTATTCCGCTATTTAATCAAAAACCTTTGGGGATCAGTTAAATTGGGGGATAGTCTGTGTTGGTACGTGTGAGAGAGATCCACCTTTCCAAGTTGTTGGGGTTCATCTCATACTTCTGAAGGTTTGAGGGTGCTGCCTGTTCCATACTCCCCCTACTCCTCATCTAGCCTTTTAGGGGTACAAACAATAGTAATTGGGGCCCAGTGTGGTTGTGTACGTGTGATATACATACACTTTTTTGGGATCATATTTTCTATTCCGCTATTTAATCAAAAACCTTTGGGGATCAGTTAAATTGGGGGATAGTCTGTGTCGGTACGTGTGAGAGAGATCCACCTTTCCAAGTTGTTGGGGTTCATCTCATACTTCTGAAGGTTTGAGGGTGCTGCCTGTTCCATACCCCCCCTACTCCTCATCTAGCCTTTTAGGGGTACAAACAATAGTAATTGGGGCCTAGTGTGGTTGTGTACGTGCGAGATACATACACTTTTTTTGATCATATTTCCTATTCCGCTATTCAATAAAAACCTTTGAGGATCAATTGAATTGCGGGATAGTCTGTGTCGGTACGTGTGAGAGAGATCCACCTTTCCAAGTTGTTGGGGTTCATCTCATACTTCTGAAGGTTTGAGGGTGCTGCCTGTTCCATACTCCCCCTACTCCTCATCTAGCCTTTTAGGGGTACAAACAATAGTAATTGGGGCCCAGTGTGGTTGTGTACGTGTGATATACATACACTTTTTTTGGATCATATTTTCTATTCCGCTATTTAATTTAACTGGGCCTCCATGCGAGACCTGTGTGCCTTGTTGCGCTGTTTTGAGTACTCCACCAACATGGCCAGTGGCAATGACGCCGTTCTCAGCTTAACTATCCCACTTCCATGCCTCCTTGAAAAAACAATTCGGGCGATGATGGAAGAGGATGTGGCACAGGATGAGGAGGAGGAGGAGGATGAAGAGGTAACATTTCCAAGGCTTTCAGGGCAGTCATTCGCAAGGGGCTCCGAGGGTGGGTTCCTGCACACGCAAACGCCAGGGACGCAATTGTCCAGCAGGGGCACAGTTCTGGAGGATGAGGAGGATGAGGAGGAGGAGGAGCTGGAGGAGGAGATGGAACCATGTTCACAGCAGGGTGGCACCCAGGCCAGCTCATGGCCATCACTGGTGCGTGGCTGGGGGGATACAGAGGACACGGACGATACACCTCCCACAGAGGACAGCCTTTCGTTGCCTCTGGGCAGCCTGGCACACATGAGCGATTACATGCTGCAGTGTCTCCACAACGACCGCCGAGTTGCCCACATTCTAACTTGTGCTGATTACTGGGTGGCCACGCTGCTGGATCCCCGTTACAAGGACAACGTACCGTCCTTAATTCACTCACTGGAGCGCGATCGCAAGATGCGCGAGTACAAGCGCACGCTGGTAGACGCCATGCTGCTGGCATTCCCATCTGACAGCGGGGCCACAGTGGAAGCACAAGGCAGAGGAGGAGGAGGAGGAGGTCGCCAACGCAACCAGGGCACCGCCAGCACCTCAGAAGGCAGGGTTAGCATGGCCGAAATGTGGAAAAGCTTTGTCAGCACGCCACAACAAACAGCAGCACCAGCAGCTCAGATGGAACGTCTTAGCAGGAGGCAGCATTTTACCAACATGGTGGAGCAGTATGTGTGCACACGCCTACATGTAGTGAATGACGGGTCTGCCCCCTTCAACTTCTGGGTCTCCAAATTGGGCACATGGCTTGAGCTTGCCCTTTACGCCTTGGAGGTGCTGGCGTGCCCTGCAGCCAGTGTATTATCTGAACGGGTATTTAGCACGGCTGGGGGCGTTATAACAGACAAGCGCAGCCGCCTGTCCAGAGACAATGTGGACAAGCTCACGTTCATTAAAATGAACCAGGCATGGATCCCACGGGACTTTTCCGTACCTTATGCAGAATAGCAATGGATACCGACCTTACCCACCCATTGTTCCATTTTTGCTCTTTCTCACTCTTTTGGGGTGTACCCTCATTTAAAATTTTTGAAAAGAAGCAGTGTTGGCTACCTCGTCCTCCTCCTCAGGGCCAGATTAATGTAGGGGCTATTGGAGCTGCAGCTCCAGGCCCCTACCTTTTATATAGGCCCCGGGTTGGCCATATTCACTGTTACCGCTCTTCTGTCACTTGTAAACACAGAAGTCTGGCTTCTATGCTCGCTTCCCCAGGCAGCACCCTCAGAACCTCCCCACACAGCGTGAAGGCCGGACAAGGAGGGACAGTTGGCGATGCATGGATGTGTTTATGGGCTTCAGAGACAGCATCCCATGTTGAATTAGGCATGCATGGCTGCACCCTTCCTCCTCTGGGTGCATGGCAAGGCACGGCCCTTAAGGCCCTTCAAAATCCTCAGCACCAAGCCCATGATGCTGTTAATCCGGCCTATTGCAAATTGCAAATGTGGGCCCCCAACCCGCATACATGTGAACCAGGCCTAAAGCAATAGTAAAGTCATTAATTGGTTAAACCTGCAGGAGGACCGGTGTTTTTATCTATTAATGACTTTACTATTGCTTTAGGCCTGGTTCACATGTATGCGGGTTGGGGGCCCACATTTGCACAGGCATAGCAGCCCATTGATGTGAATGGGCTTGAGCTGCTATGCCTGCGTTTTCAGCTGAAAAAAGGTGCATGCAGAATTTAAAAAAATGCAGTGGCCATGAAATCCATCCTTCTTTTGCACCATGCGACTTACCTGCCGTTGCTGCACACGCAAACTGTTTATTTTTAAATGCCGTGCCCACGTATACAAAAAATGCAGAAAGCTTGCCAGAGCAGGAACTGCAGGTTAGTCGCATGGTGCAAAAGCAGGATGGATTTCAAGGCCACTGAATTTAAAAAAAATGCTGCATGCACCTTTTTTCTGCGGAAAATGAGGGCATAGCAGCCCGTTCAAATCAATGGGCTGCTATGCCTGTGCAAATGTGGGCCGCCAACCCGCATACATGTGAACCGCCAACCCGCATACATGTGAACCACCAACCCGCATACATGTGAACCAGGCCTAAAGCAATAGTAAAGTCATTAATAGATAAAAACACCGGTCCTCCTGCAGGTTTAACCACTTCTGGATCGCAAGGATTTGCCCCTTTAAAGACCAGGCCATCGGATCAGAGCGCCAGGACCAGTCATCACCAGGTAGGCCAGACACTGCTTGATGGCTATATAATAATGTAATGTGGGCTGCTAGGCGTGTGTGTGTGTATATATATATTTATTAGAGCTGCACGATTCTGGCCAAAATGAGAATCACGATTTTTTAGCTTGGAATAAAGATCACGATTCTCTCACGATTCTCTGTGTAACAAAAAAAAAAAAAATTGGGATAACTTTACTGTTACGTTTTTTTTTTTTTTTTTATTCATTAAAGTCTAATCATTGCGTTTGAAAGACTGCTGCGCAAATACAGTGTGACATAAAATATTACAACAATCGCCATTTTATTCTGTAGGGTCTCTGCTAAAAAAATATATAAAATGTTTGGGGGTTCTAAGTACTTTTCTAGCAAAAAAAAAACTGATTTTAACTTGCAAACAGCAAGTGTCAGAAAAAGATCCAGTCTTTAAGAGGTTAAACTTCCTTTCTCCCTGGCAGAGGGAAGGAAAAGATACAAATGTAATCATTTTTGTTTATAGTTAGGAGACTTAATGCTGAAAGGTGTTAGCTGAGTGAGTGAATGAGTCATCCAGCTCACTGAAATGTATCAATTCACAAGTCAGGCAGACTTGACAGAGAAACTCGGTATTTTAAAAATGCCACAATAACAATACCGTGGCTATGCAATACCGCGATATATCGAATTACCGAAAACCGGCATATGTCTAGTCACCGCCACATCCACCACCACCTCAACCTCCCTCCTACTCCATATGGGCCTCGTCCTTCAGAGATGAAGAAGAACATTGTTTTATTTTTCTGTTTTTTTTTGTTGTTTTAAGTTATTTCCCTATCCACATTTGTTTGCAGAGCACTTGCCATGCTCTTAATTACGTTTTGCTGCCATTTGCAGCACTCTAGCCCTTTCCTTTGGTGTTTTAGAGCCATTTTAGTGCCTTAAAGTTCGGGTCCCCATTGACTTCAATGGGGTTCGGTGTCCGGGAAAAGTTCGGTAAAAGTCCGGGACACGGACCCGGACTTTTTTTTAAAGTTCGGCCGAACCCGTCGAACACGGACATCTAGGTGTTCGCTCAACCCTAGTTATAACATTTTGCAAATAAATAATCTTTCTATACTAAAATGTATTCTGCTATATTTCTTTGGTAAAAATATCCCAAATTGATGTATATTATTTAGTTTGTGTGAAAGTTAAAGAATCTACAAACTATGCTATAAATATTAAAAAAAGGTATCAATCCTGATGTACTGACTGCCTATCTTATTTATTTTGGCCCTAAAAATGCAAGGACAGTACGAATACCCCCAACTTTTTGCAAAGTAAACAGTCTGAGGTTTTTAGTGGCAAAATGAGTTTTTTTGAAGTTGTAATTTTTTGTAACACTTTTTTGTAAAATTAAGAAATAAAAATCTTTTTTTCCCCACAAACTTGTCATTCTAACAAGTTACTTCTCACACAGCATATGTATTTTAGCAGGTGCAGTTAGCTTGTTTGCTACTAGGTGGCTCTGTCCCAAAATAATTATGTAATTGGGCATTAGGTCCTCTTTTAGAGGAAGCCATCTTGTAGTGATGTAATAGATGGAGCTAGTGCCCATATGGGGCATCAGAAGATGGGACATGGGAACTAGACATGTGCAATTTGTTTTGGTCCGAATACTAATTCAGACATATTTTTGGTTATTCAGAGATTCCAATGTACCTAAAACAAATATCCCCCCTCCCAGTCCATATCAGGCCCTTTGGGTCTGGTATGGATTTAAAGGGGAACCCCATGCCACAATTTAACAAAAAACGCAGTGAGGTCCCCCCCCAAAATCCATACCAGACCCTTATCCGGGCATGCAGCCCAGCAGGTCAGGAAAGGGGGGGGGGAGACGAGAGAGCAATCCCCCCCCCCCTTCTGAACCATACCAGGCCATATGTCCTCAACATGGGGGGTGGGTGCTTTGGGGCAGGGGGGAGACCCCACACCATTTTTTTTTCTTTCTTTTTTTTAAATAGCCGGGTACCGGCAATTGTAACTGCGAGTCAATTTAAACGTGATTTGACTCATTTCTTTTCTTTAGAAATGTCATTTTTGCTGCAGCATGTGTTATACATGCTACAGATGCGACACTTTTTATTGTTTCCCTTAAAATAGGGTCCCCTTAGTCTGCCTGTAAAGTGGCGCTTCTGTAGCATGTATAGAATAATGACATTTATAAAGAAAACAAAATGAAATTACATTTAAATTGCTGGCAATACAATCTCATCGCTGTCAATAGAAAAACGTTAAAAGAAACAGCGTGGAGTCTCCTCCCCAGTACATACAGGGTCTTCTGGTCTTGTATTGATTAAAAAAAAAGAAAAAAACGGCGTAGGATCCCTCCCAAAATCCATACCAGACCCTTATCCGGACATGCAGCCCAGCAGGTCAGGAAAGGAGGGGGGATGAGCGAGGGCCCCCCCTCCTGAACCATACAAGGCCACATGCCCTCAGCATGGGGATAGGTGCTTTGGAGCAGGGGGGCTCAGCGCCCCCCCCACCCCAAAGCACCTTGTCCCCATGTTGATGGGGACAAGGGAATCTTCCTGACAACCCTTGGCTGTGGCTGTTAGGGTCTGCAGGCAGGGGTCTTATTGGAATCTGGAAGCCCCCAGATCCTGCCACCCCCGGTATGCACCTGGGTATCAGGTGCATGGTACTCCTACCTATTCATCAAAAAAGTGTCAAAAAGTAATAACCACAAGAAACAGTTTTTGGCAAGTCCTTTTCCTTTATTAAAAAAAAAAAAAAAGACGGTTGTTATATAGGCAAGGGGCGGGGCCACCTGGTTACATCACCTAATGGCACCTCCCCTTCTGATGTCACGTGAAGGGCAGATGGCCGGAGGCCTCCCAGGAGGCAGAGCGGTTTTTATTTTTTTATTTTTCCTGGCGGGCGTCGTGATTAAGGGACACTATTTTTTTTCTTTTTATTAAAGGTCTTGTCAAAAACTGTTTCCTATGGTTCTTACTTTTTGACACGTTTTTGATGAATGGATAGAGGTACTATATACCCGATACCCATTCATATAGGGGAGGACCAGGATCTGGGAGCCCCCTTCTTCCGGATTTTGATAAGCCCCTCACCCGCAGACCTCAACAACCACAGCTCAGGGTTGTCGGGTAGAGGCCCCTTGTCCCCATCAACATGGGAACAAGGTGCTTTGGGATGGGGAGGTGCAGAGCCCTATCTGCACCAAAGCACCCATCCCCCCATGTTGAGGGCATGTGACCTGGTATGGTTCAGGGGGGGGGGGGGCGCACAGGGAATTTTTCGCACAGAATTCTAATCGGTCAATTGTTTTTCGACCGATCCAAATTCGAATTGTTTAGAAAAGTTGGAATCCGTTAGAAAATTAATAAATTAAATTCATTTTAAAGCGGAGTTCCACCCTAAAAGTGAACTTTCCACTGTCCGTTAGCTTAAAAAAACCTGAAAAAGAATTGAATAATTAAAACATTTTTTTTGTTTCACTTACCTTGTTTTAAATGAAAATAAACTTACCTTCCTTCCTTTTCCTCTTTCTGCGGCCCCCGACGTCACTTCCTCCTTTGCATTGACTCCTGGGAGATGAGCGTCATCAATCCCAGGATTCAATGCGCATGCACTGGTGTAACTCGTCACTTCCGGTGCAGGCGCGTCATTCCCTGCTGAACAGCTTCTGGGCATGCGCAGAACCAGCTGCGGGATGACGTGTCTGCCCCGGAAGTGACAAGCAGGGCATTCTGGCATTCCGACATCACCGAAGAGGACACGAAGAGGGACGCTCTGGCTTCAGCTGCCCACACCTGAGACGGCAGCGCTGGACAAGACATTTTCAAGGTAAGTATTTCTTTTTACAGGTAATTTAAACAGGGGACAGTTCAGAGGCTATTGTTGCTTAGATGCACTAGCCCTGACTGTCCCTGGAGTATTTTTATCTAAAAAAAAAATTTTTGCCCGAAACTCTGCTTTAAGGAAACTAAATTTAGCGAAAACTAAACAAATTCTGAGACAAAACCAAAGGAATTCCATAACGAAACGATATTAGTAAGATAACGAATCTATCCAAAATGAACACATTTTTCCTTTCTGCACATGTCTAATGGGAAGCAAACACCACATAGTCATGTAGATGTAGTAGGCTACTGCTTCATTGGGCTGAAACTCCAGGTGAGGTAGAACCAGCTGTAATCGTCCTTTTGATCTGAAGTGGACCTTGAGCAAGATCCAAAAGGCCTTAAATTAGGCTAATTGTTCTCTGCGGCGAGCACACCTGGGAGAGTAACATTGGGGAGCGTGCCTAGCCAGGCAAAACTATATAATGGGACACAGAGAGAGAGAGAGAAATTGATATACTATAGAAAGCACCTTGTTAATCTTGTTTTGATGAAAGCAAAATGTCATAAAAAATATTAAAGATGAAGATTGAGTCCCAACCATGTGGTGCTCTCAAGAAGAAGTAAGGGGAAGATAGTTGATTGAATTGACCCCTACTGATGAAGTCAAGTTAATGATGATATGCGTATAGGACAGGGGTGGGGAACCTACGGCCCGGGGGCCGTATGCGGCCCTTGAAGTCATTTGGTCCGGGCCCCTGTGCAGCTGAGTCTGTGTCTCTCAGCTGATCTGTCAGAGCGGTGCCGATGCTTCCTGTATAGTTCCGGCTCCATTCTGACTGTCTGAGTGAGTAACAGGTGGAGTGATATCATATGCACTCCGCCTGTGACCAATACAGGAAACATCGCCTCTTCCTCCAGCGGGGTGCCGCTGCTAGCCAGCATTTCCCACCAGCAGCACACACAGCAGTACCAGCCAGAGCCAGCAGTACCAGCCAGAGCCAGCAGTACCAGTCAGAACCAGCAGTATCAGCCAGAGCCAGCAGTACCAGCCAGAACCAGCAGTACCAGCCAGAGCCAGCAGTACCAACCAGAACCAACAGTACTCACAGCAGTACCATCCAGAGCCTGCAGTACCAGCCAGAGCCAGCAGTACCAGCCAGAGCCGGCAGTACCAGCCAGAGCCGGAAGTACCAGCAAGAGCCGGCAGTACCAGCCAGAGCCAGCAGTACTCACTGCAGTACCAGTCAGGACCAGCAGTACCAGCCAGAGCCATCAGTACTCACAGCAGTACCAGCCAGAGCCATCAGTACCCACAGCAGTACCAGCCAGAGCCAGCAGTACCAGCCAGAGCCAGCAGTACACACAGCAGTACCAGTCAGAGCCAGCAGTATCCACAGCGGTACCAGCCAGAGCCAGCAGCACTCACAACAGTACCAGCCAGAACCAGCAGTACTCAAAGCAGTACCAGCCAGAACCAGCAGTACCCACAGCAGTAACAGCCAGAGCCAGCAGTAACCACAGCAAAACCAGCAGTACCCACAGCAGTACCAGCCAGCAGTACCTACAGACCAGTACCAGTCAGCAGTACCAGCCTGAGCCAGCAGTACCCACAGCAATACCAGCCAGGAGTACCCACAGCAGTACCAGCCTGAGCCAGCAGTACCAGCCAGCAGTACTAGCCAGTAGTACCAGCCTGAGCCAGCAATACCAGTCAGTAGTACCCACAGCACAGTACCAGCCAGCAGTACCAGCTTGAGCCAGCAGTACCCACAGCAGTACCAGCCAGCAGTACCTACAGCACAGTACCAGCCTGAGCCAGCAGTACCCACAGAAGTACCAGCCAGCAGTACTAGCCAGTAGTACCAGCTTGAGCCAGCAGTACCAGCCAGTAGTACCCACAGCACAGTATCAGCCAGCAGTACCCACAACAGTACCAGCCAGCAGTACCTACAGCACAGTACCAGCTTGAGCCAGCAGTACCCACAGCAGTACCAGCCTGAGCCAGCAGTAACCACAGCAGAACCAGCCAGCAGTACTCACAGCATAGTACAAGCCAGCAGTATCAGCCTGAGCCAGCAGTACCCACAGCAATACCAGCCAGCTGTACCCACCAGCAGTACCTTGTTCAATGAAATATGCCATCAGATAGCAGCAATCTGAGCATATAGGTTTGATATTAAACGTGCCAATCCTAGAGTTCGCTACATAGAAAATTGTGGAAGATTGGGAAGGAAGGATTTTCCAGGCACATAAATTACTTAAAAAACAATTTTATTCAAATTCCATAACATGTAACATTGGGGAAGGGAAACAAATGATCACAAGACAAAAAATTTAAAAAATAAAATTGACTGGAACCAAAATTGGCTGAGCAGTCAACTAGGTAATATACAGCAGTTCAACTTTGTATAGTCATGCATAGTTACAATGCTATTAGTCATAAAATATGACTATAAATACGTGACGAAAATGCTGTCAGAGGTCAATCCAATGGCAAGCACTATCCTGTATATACTCAGAAAATGGTGACAAAGAGTAGTGGTTGAATTGCTCAACATGTTTCGCCTCATATAGAGGCTTCGTCTGGAGCCTACTTGTAAATAGAATGGATAATTCTGTATGGAACAAAAAATATATGATTACTAATAATACAAGTTGTTTCCAAAAATGTGTCATATAAATAACATCTAAAGTTTGAGAACCGCATGCATGTTCATGGTGACGTATCCAATCACTGATTAGGTCTATGCAAACGGGCGAGCGGTGAAAACCTCGTGGGCGCAACGGACAATGCACCCCGGAAGCTTCCCAAAAAGATCACATGTGGGGGACCACACAGTAGCAATTATATAATGGGTATCAATGGATAATACGGATACCAGTGGGCAATTGATTTTATACATACCTGGATATTTATTATGCAGGACAAACGTCACCGCAGAAACATGATAATTAATAACGAAGGGACATTCATGGATAGGTACAGAGCTCGGTATCATAACAGAGGAGGGACTAGCCCAGGGGTGGTAAAGCCTGGGTGCCACCTAGGTAAGGACATAATAGTACATTGATTAATATTTGTTTAGATGTCAAATATAGTCAGAAAACTACAGGGGACTATAGAGAGAGAGATATATTACCAGGCAAATCGTGATAAGACCTAATATACACCCCCAAACACAGTGTGGAGACATGCAATGGAGTAAAAGCTCAAGAAGCGAGGATAGTCCGGGAATAATAGTTAAATAATGTGGGTTGCCAAAAAGGCCTCATGTCTTACCAAACACTACAACTATGGAAACATATCTCCATGCATTCAGTGGGAAAAGCCAGCAAAATGTACCAGCAGGTAATGGTGTATCGGTAGCCTGGAGTGGACGTAAATAAGGTAATGTTTAAAGTATTCTATACAGGCTCTTGGTAATGATTAACAAATAAAGTTGAATCAATTCGTGCCCAAAAGATACCTCATCTCAGCTCTGTCCTATGCATCCATGATGTCCGCTCCGGATGGGGAACCGCCGCCATAATGAGTCCAGCGTGTATGGCCCTTTTATGGTGTGGACTCCGAGCGGCTCGTCAATGACGTCACCTCTCCGGCCACACTCCCCGGCGTAACCTCGCGATAAACTGGGCTGACCGAAGGTCGCATCGTTAAACGCGGGTCCGTTCGGGGAGAACAAGCGTGTGTGCAGGACACGGATGTCCTCACATCCGCTTGTTATGCCGCAGGACTTCAGCACCGGAAGTGCGTCACGTCACTGAGGCCTATCTGGCCGCACATGTGTCAACAAGGGTAGCCCTCCAGAGGAGCACGCCGCAGCGCCACCTCAGGTCACCGCCCGCAACGCATGCAAAACTCTTCCAGCGACAACCCAGGATAGATCACCACTGCAGCATAAAAGAAAAAAAGAAAGAAATCGATATTAATTATGACACTACAAACTTATCAATCTAGATAACTGTTTATCACCATTGTACAATAGAGTACCAAAGAAGATAATAGATTCAAAAACTGACGATTCAGTAATATTGTAATAGTATTGACTAATAACTGTATTATATTTGTACATATATAGAAAAACATAAATATAAAAATATATATTAAGCCAAATGGAAGGGAAGTATACATCTTATAATAAAATGAAGCTATTTGGGTAGTTCCTATGAGCAGTACGCTCAATGCAACTTACTTGGGCCCAATGTGAATCACTTGTAATATAGACTCAGAAAAGGGCATAAATGGAAGAAAATTTAGATGGAAGAACTGTCCACAGACTGTGACCAAAAGCAACCAAAGAGTATTAGCAGATTAAGTAGATACCAATCAGAGGTAATGGGTCCACACACCAGAGAAAATCCGCCATGCAATCTGGTAATGCACATAGCCTAAAGCATGATGATCTTGCATGTTAAATGGAATTTGGAGATCAGGCCTACAAAAATGGTTTGTAGGATTGCATCTCATTAATCCCTGGTCTTTGAGTGGCATTTAAACATTCAATCCAGAGGGTTTCCCTCTGGAGAATCCGTTTGTCCCAGTTCCCCCCTCGGGGGTCTTGGGGAATGATTTCTAGAACAAAGAACCTGGCCTTCCTAGGGTTGAATCTATGGTGAAGATCTATATGCCTGCTCACTGGTGTGATCATTTTGCCCCCCGTTGATACATATACATGGTCTTTTATCCGCTGACGTAATTCCCTGATTGTCTTACCGACATAAAAAGTACCGCAGGCACAGTACATTAAGTATACTACGCCTCGAGTACTGCAATCTGCTCTGAATTTTGGTCTTAGAATTTCACCATCGGGGAGTAGATATTGTGTGGATTCCTCAACCCAGGGGCAAAACTCACATTGTCTGCATCTGTAAGTACCATGAGGGGACCTAGATTTGATTTTTGGTGGCTGATAGTGGCTTGACATAAGATGGTCTCTCAGTGACGTTGTACGTTTGAACACAATTTGGGGATATTCACTAATGTATTTTTTAATGACAGAATCATTGTAGAGTATATGCCATTGTTTCTGTAACATAGAGCGTAAAACATCTGTGTGTACTGAGTATTTTGTGATAAATTTGACGGTTTGCTGAGTAGGGACTGATTTTTTCTTGAAAAGCAAGTCATTCCTATTCTGTCCTGCAGCTCGGTTAAATGCATCTCTGAGTGTGCGTTTACTGTAGCCTCTGTGTTTGAGACAATTACGAAGTAGATTTGCTTGTTTTCTAAAATCAGCATCAGACGTACAGTTACGTCTGAGGCGGACATATTGAGCATACGGGATGCTTCGAATTAATGCTGGGGGGTGTGCGCTGGAAGCGTGCAAAATGACATTTCCTGCGGTTTCCTTACGGTAGAGATCCGTACTCAAGTGTCCATTCTCCAATTTGTGTACTGTAAGGTCAAGGAAGGTGACATAAGTTGGGTTAATCGTGCTCGTCAATTTTAAATTGAATGTATTCACATTGAGTGCTGTAATAAACTCCTCAAGCATGGGTCTAGATCCCGTCCATACTACAAATATGTCATCTATATATCGTAACCAAACGGCTACATGAGTGAAGAATTCAGATAAAACGTCATCAGACGTAATCTGTCGTTCCCACCCCCCCAGGTACAGGTTGGCGTAGGCCGGTGCACAACAAGTGCCCATGGCCACGCCCTGTACCTGGAGGTAGTGGGAACGGTTGAAGACAAAACAATTACCTGCCAGCAGTTCTTTTCAAAACTTACCACCACAAAGAGTCGACTGCGCTCCAGACTGACCGACGCAAACCTGGAAAACCAGTTGCAAGTAGCAACATCATCAATACCAGCTAACATCACACACCTCACCAAAGAGAAGCAGTTGCAGTCATCATATTAGGGGTGAGTTAATTAAATGTTTGTCTGTTACTTTGTAATTTGTTTTCCAACAAATTTTGTTATACGGAGAGCACTAGATCTGTCCCATTTTTTGTCTTATACTGGAGACACAGCTAAGGGCATACAAGATTGGAGATTGAAAGATCATCGGCCAGTTATCATCCTTATTGATATGTCTCTCTCTGGGAACAGCAATTGCTGACCCACTGGTAACACAGGGGTCAGAACGGGAGGTGAGTAGCCACTTTTTATTGGTGAAGGATTGCACCTCAGAACATTCACTTTCAAGCGCTGGCACTTTTCTATTTTGTGATATTTTTGGTCATTTTGCACCACTTTTGCACACTCTTATAGCACAGGAAATTTATATTTATATATTTGTTCTTTTTTAAAGACTTTTTCTATATTTATTCGCTTTAAAATACTTTTTTCACTATTTGTATTTATTCAAAATGAATTAAATATTATTTATTTATTTCACTTAGATTTACTTATATTTCTGAAATTTATTTATAATATATATGTATTCATTCAAGTGGCGCTGCAATTTTTTTGGATCAGAAGATAGTTGATTACTTATGTAGTAAGTTATGTCTGAGTGACTGCTGCAGAGGGTTTGCTCTTGTGTGTGGCAATGCATGCTCTGTCAGCATGTCAAAGTGATGTTACATGTCACTGCCATCTTTGCAAGCTACAGCAAAGTGTGGATAACATATTTCAAGTGTGGGCATTCCTTTATTGATTAAAATAATGGCTTATGGCCTGAGGATGTTGTGGACATGCCTTTGGCCAGGTGTTGGGCACTATATACTGAAAGCTTCTAACTACCAGCAGTGGACCACTGTCCTATCTAAGATGAAGTGGAGCAGCGTCCAACACCTGACCAGATCAGAAGTCCCCCTAAAGGCCTACTTCCAAAAACACTCTAAAACACATTCTAATATGCCTCCCAAGTATGTGGGTTCCACATGTTTAAGATTTTTTCACAGTCTAGATGGACAGAGGTTCCCAAAATCCCAAAATGCATCTTTAGAGATTCCAGGGCATAAATTACACATCTAATTTTCACTCCAAGGCATTTTCTGATCGAGAACACTATTGCTGGCTGCATTGGTCTGTTGACAGTGGGACTTGTGTAGAAGTGATCATAAACACTGCTGCTGGCTTATACAGGTCTGGTTACACTTAGGACAAGTGTGGCAGCAATCAGAAACACTGATGCTGACTTACAATGGTCTGGTGACACAGGGACTGGTGTGATGACAATCACAGACACCATTGGTGGTTTACACTGGTGTAGTGACTGGTTTGGCAGTGATCAGGAAAACTATTGCTTGTTGCACTAGTCTGGTACTAATTGAAGGACATACCCATACGTCGACCCATGAACAACGCTTTTCCCACTTGGCCATATATGTGCAGTGGCCGTGCGGGAAGCAGTTAACCTCTTAAGGACCACCCACTGCAGTTTTACTGTGGCAGGCTGGCTCTCCTGAGCAAACCGACGTAGCTAGGGGGGCTCTGATTGCCGCCGGCCACCCGCGATCGCTCCCTGCTGAGAGAGAAGGTAGGTCAGCTATTGTAAACACTTTTTATAGGATCACATGTCTCTGTGATCATTTCAAAAGCCCGACCCCACAGTTAGAAACACTCCTCTAGGCTTACATTTAACCCCTTGATCACCCACTGTGTTAACCCCTTCCCTGCCAGTCTCATTATTACAGTAAAAGTGCGTATATTTTTAGCACTGATTACTGTAGTAATGTCACTGGTCCCCTCAAAAATGTCAGTTAGGGGTTCGATCTGTCCGCCGCAATGTCGCAGTCCCGCTAAAAATCGCAGATCGCCACAATTACTAGTAAAAAAAATTAAAAAAAACAATAAAAATGACAATCTTTCCCACAGTTAGAAGACGCAATAACTTTTGCGAAAACCAATCAAAATATGCTTATTGCATTTTTTTTTAACAAAAATATGTAGCAGAAAAAAAATTGGCCTAAAATGTTAAAACATTTTACATTTTTAAATTTAGTATAGCAGAATGTGATTTTTTATTTTTATTTTTTCAGAATTGTCGCTCTTTTTTGTTTATAGTGCAAAAAATAAAAATCACACAGGTGATTAAATACCACCAAAGAAAGCTTTATTTGTGGGAAAAAAAGGACATCAGTTTTATTTAGTTACGACTGCGCAATTGTCCGTTAAAGTAACACAGTTCCAAATCGCAAAAAATGGCCTGGTCCTTAAGGGGGCAAATCCTTCCGGTCCAGAAGTGGTTAATACACAAAATGACTTGACAAATGATTGTGAGGAAAATTATACATAACATACTGTAAATGCTTTGACAGATTGGATAAACGTTTTTGAAAAACGCAGGAATATTGTATATATACACAAATCTAGGAGAAGCATCATGTGCAAACATATTAACTACTTGTCTACCTACGCATTTTATAAATGTTTTTGCGTACATGTTAAATCTGCATTTTTTGCTAAAAATTATTGTAAACCACCCAAAAGAACGTTTTTTTATGAAAGCAGAGACCCTGGAGAATTAAATGGTGGTAGGTGCAATTTTTTATGTCACACAATATTTGGGCAGTTATTTATCAAAAGTATATTTTCAGGGAAAATACACTAAAATGAATTTTAGTGAAGACAAACACATTATTATACCCAATTTTTTTAATAAAGTGGAACTTTATTGAAAAAGTTAGGTCCTGGTAGATCTATTCATGCTGGCCTCTTTTTTAGGTTCAGCTATGTAAAACATTAAAAAATAAGTGATTAAACTGTTGAAAATCCAGTAAATACAGTACACTGTCTCACCCTGCTTGGCACATGCTCAGTTACTCTTTTAGGCACTGCACCAAATTTGTAGAGGCTGATCTGCTGACAGCCCGAAGATGTACTGCTGTTCAGGGGCTCTGGGATTCAGCAAAATGGCAGCCTCCAGCAAGAAGAAACAGGGACAAGCTGCAGGCAGTTTACAGCACACACTCATTTTGGTAGCATAATTATTAATGTGAAATGTATTTTCCTTGCTAAAGAACATTATTTTTATCAAGTTCTTTGTAAAGTTCCACTTTAAAATATAAAAGTGGAAGGATTGGGAAAATAAGGATTTCGGGCACATGGGATCAATAAAATTACTCTTTATTTGAATTCAAAGATAAAAACGCAACAGAAAAAAAAAAAAAGGGGGAACATGTACTACATTCTAAAAGAGAGGGCCTATACAGGTCCCTAATGTAATGTAAATACGGTTCACAGTTAGTAAAGTCACAATTCACATACAGAATGCAATGTATAACAATACAAATGATACTTCACATCAAGGAATGCCCGTGGACGGATACCCGAATAAACAAGGTGCCGTCCAGCCGGGTCAAATGATGTTTCATCATAGATTCACCATATTTGGTTAGCATTAGCTCGACATGTTTCACTTTACTTGAGAAAGCTTCATCCAGAGCTGTTACTAAGGCTTTCAATATATTCAGTATAGCAAATAAATATGTTTTAGAACCATTGAATGTGATACACAAAGAAAAGAAAAAGACATTCATATACATAAACATGAACAGGGAACAGTGATTTACATTACATATTACCAATATGGGTGTACACATGAAAATCAACTTCCATTTAATAGTTGTTCATTCCTAGATAGGGTGAGGCTATAGGGGTCTATTGGGGCGGACACACTGTGTCTGCATGTGGGGATCCAGGCCGTAAATTATCATGTACCATTAGGTATGTTATACAGCATACGTACCTGTATGTTGTGTGATATAACACACGTTAAGAATTCCTTAGAGCATAACGAGGGGTTTTTTATTACAATGCATGACCTCTACTTTAAAATGCAAAGCCTATCTATACTGATGTCTTATCAATCTTCACCTGTGGAACACTGGGATATGGCTGTCCGGGATGCACATTAGATCGAGTCAGGGCCATTTATGGACCCTCCCTATGTAAATTTGACGCCAAGTTTAATAGAGATGGGGGGCTTTTTTCTCCTCCAAGAACCCCCCCTTTCTCAATATAAATCTATAGAGGTTTTAAAATGGCTATATATTACATTGACAGAGCCACCAAATGGATTCCATCCCATTTATATATGATCAGAGATGTATAGTAACTAAGTAGAACTACTTCACTACTGTACTTAAGTACCGAAAGGCGGTATCTGTACTTTCCTAGAGTAGAATTTTTTTCTCCTACTTCCACTTTTACTTCACTACATTTTTTCAATGATTTCAATACTTCTACTCCGATTTTTTTTTTTTGTGCTGCATAGTTACTCGTTACTATTATAAAAATGACCACTGCCAGAACAGTAGATGGCAGGTTTCATGAAGCTCAAAACATGTGTATTATCAGCGCATACAAAAATAAATGCTACTGTATGTATAAATAAAAGCTGCATTTGAAATAATAAAAAACAATATGATGTTCAAACTTTTGACTTCTTTCTTTAATAACTACATAAGACAGTACTTGTACTTTTACTTTCAGTACTTGAGTAGCAATGTTTTTTTCAAAACTACTGGTACTTTTACTTTCAGTACTTGGGTAGCAAAATATTTAAAAAAACTACTTGCAATACTTAAGTACAAAAAATGTTGAATTCTTTAGTACTTTTACTCAAGTCACTTTTTGATCGAGCACTTCCATTTCTACTCAAGTCACTTTTTGATCGAGCACTTGTACTTTTACTCAAGTATGGGTTTCGAGTACTTTATACAACTCTGTATATGATTGTGCATCTTGGCCACCCCTCCTTCCCTCCTCTTTTCCCTTTTGGGACATGGGGTACTTACCTATATTTAATTTACACAGCATTGGGATATCTACATGGTATACACAGACGGGGAATATCACATCCCCAGAATATCTCCGCGTTCACATCGAATAAGAACATGATCACTGATATGTAAACACTGGGATCTTTACCTACTCTCATTACTATTAAAAGTTGCCCTCTGTTTAAAACAATCTACTTCTATACTTTGTTTAGATACTGATTATAAACGGTCTACATTTTACCGTATTATAATCGTCGAGCTGACCTCACATGAGTCTCCTACAAGCCCACAAAGACCCCCCTCGTTATGCTCTAAGGAATTCTTAACGTGTGTTATATCACACAACATACAGGTACGTATGCTGTATAACATACCTGATGGTCAGTGTTGGGGGTAACTAGTTACAAAGTAACTGATTACAGTAACTACATTACTTTTTTTTGGTAACTAAGTAAAGTAACTAGTTACAATGCTAATATTGGTAACTACACTACTTTACTAGGCTATAGGAGGTAACTGCACTACTTTACTAGGCTATAGGAGGTAACTACACTACTTTACTAGGCTATAGGAGGTAACTACACTACTTTACTAGGCTATAGGAATGCGCTTTCCTGCGTTACCCAAGCCGTGCGATACAATCGTTATTTCAAAGAATAGAGAGGGATGAAGTTTATGACTTTTTGTTGAACTTTATGTTTTATTCTGTTTTTTCAGGTTTTGTTCTCATGATTCCCAAAGCCTGTGTTTATACAATAAACTCTATGCAGAAAGAGTGTCATGTATCATCTTCTACACGGTCAATGAAGAAAGAGTAAAGTAAAGTAATAAGTAGTGAAGTTACTTTTCAAATGCAGTAACTAGTAAAGTAATCTCATTACAATTTACAGAAGTAACTAGTAACTAGTTACATTTTTTGAGTAACTACCCCAACACTGCTGATGGTACATCATAATTTACGGCCTGGATCCCCACATGCAGACACAGTGTGACCGTCCCACTAGACCCCTATAGCTTCTCCTTATCTAGGAATGAACAACTATTAAATGGTAGTTGATTTTCATGTGTACACCCATATTGGTAATATGTAATGTAAATCACTGTTCCCTGTTCATGTTTATGTATATGAATGTCTTTTTCTTTTCTTTGTGTATCACATTCAATGGTTCTAAAACATATTTATTTGCTATACAGAATATATTGAAAGCCTTAGTAACAGCTCCGGATGAAGCTTTCTCAAGTAAAGCGAAACATGTCGAGCTAATGCTAACCAAATATGGTGAATCTATGATGAAACATCATTTGACCCGGCTGGACAGCACCTTGTTTATTCGGGTATCCATCCACGGGCATTCCTTGATGTGAAGCATCATTTGTATTGTTATACATTTCATTCTGTATGTTAATTGTGACTTTACTAACTGTGAACTGTATTTACATTACATTAGGGACCTGTATAGGCCCTCTCTTTTAGAATGTAGTACATCTTCCCCCCTTTTTTTTTTTTTTCTGTTGCGTTTTTATCGGTGAATTCAAATAAAGAGTAATTTTATTGATCCCATGTGCCCGATATCCTTATTTTCCCAATCCTTCCAATTTAATAATTTCTAGAGGATAGGGGCACTGATTGTATTACTGTTCACATGCCCTGAATGCTGCTGTCTGAAGGCATGTTCTTCTAATAAATTAAAATATAAAAGATGGGGTTGCGTTGAGTAAATAGATACCAAACAAAGTGTTAAAATTGCACACACCCGTGAAAACACAAAAAAATATGATATCGTGCTTTACATGTATTTAAATTCTTTTTATTTATTTCACACAGACCTTTTTTTTTTTTAACATTTTTTAATTTTTTTTACTTTATTGCTAAAACAGCTAAATCATGAGGATGAATGACATACTATAAAAGGACTGGAGATAAATAGATAAAAAAAATAAATAAATACATGATTGTTAGGAGAATCATTAAATCTACAAAACCCTATGAGACATGATTGGTTAATGTTCAAAAAAAAAAACACTAAAAATAAATGTATGAATTGAAAAATCTCATTAGTGCAAAGAAGTGATGAAAAACTACTTATGAATAAAATATCTTACAAATAAAGGTAAATCTATACTTACGTATAAAGATAATTAAAAATATTAATGCTAGACAAATATAAAAATATAAACTGGAGAAGAGACAATAATTCTATTATGAAAATTTGGAAAAAGTGGAGTCCTAAAAACATAGCACTACATAGGATTTTAGTGCATCACATCATTTTTCTAGAATACAACAAAATCTAAAATCTATAACTTTTAATCATATGTAGCACCCTCACTGTTGCTAGTGAAGGTAAATCTAGTTTGGCTGCCCTGTAGGCAGAGGAACATGACCTAATGGTGTTTTAGGAGACTGTGTAGTGCTTCAATGGCTTTAGTTCTGTTAACTCACCCTGTCTTCTATAGATATTTCCAGAACATAGTGGATGGAAGGACAGAGGCTGCAGCTAACCTCTAGGGAGGCAGGCCCAGAAGATGACAGCCCATAAATACTCCAGGGTCTAGCTGTTTGGAGGAGACAACTGCCCCTGGTGCAGAAGAATAAGAGAGCAAGAGAGAGAGAGAGAAGTGGAAAGCTTCATGTCTTCACTCAGCACAGTCTCAGCTAGGCTTAGCTAAAGACTCCAAGACAAACCAGGATTAGCCTGCCGAGCAGAGAGGCCAGTGCATCAGCTTTCTGGATTTAGGAAACTACTTAGGGCTCTTTCACACAGGCGTTCAGTTTTTTTTTGCACGATCAGGTCCTTTTTTTTTTTTTGAAACGGACACGGATGACACTTGTGTCATCCGGTCCGTCTGTCCGTTTTTCATCCCATCCGTTTGCGGATGAAAAACGGACATCATGTATCTCTATGTAAATATGGATGTCAGCGGATGACACCACTCACATCAGTTTTTGCGTCCGTTCCGTTTTTTGAACGGAAGAAAAAATAGGTTTCTCTTCCGTTCCAAAAAACTGAACTGAACGGAAAGGACGAAAAACGGATGTCAGCGGATGATCATCCGCTGACATCCGTATTTACATAGAGATACATTATGTCCGTTTTTCATCCGCAAACGGATGGGATGAAAAACGGACATACGGAACGCCCGTGTGAAAGAGCCCATAAAGTGGTTCTAAAAGCTGAATGTTTTTAACTTCATGCATTCTATGCCAATGAGAAGAAAGAAAAGTGGAGAGGGGGCCAAGCCACAGCTCTATGTGTCTTATAGATGCATAGAGCAGCGGCTTGAGAGTGAACAGCTGGCTTCTGTTGGACAAACCGACATACACACAGGCTGAATGTCAGCCGTTTATTTGGCTCGTGTGTACCCCCTTATGAGGCTTTGGTACCAGAAGCAAAGTAAATGTGTCTCCTTATGAGGCTTTGGTGAAAGAAGTAAAGTAAAGGTGTATGCATGCAGTGTGTCTTTGGTTGAAAATAGGATGGGCTTCTGCCCACTCACCAATCCAAAAGACACCAGGCTTGTGGGAATGGTTACATAGTTACATAGTTAGTGAGGTTGAAAAAAGACATCAGTCCATCCAGTTCAACCTATGATGTGTGTGTGTGTTTGCTTTTAACCGTACATTGTATACCCCTGTATGTTGTGGTCTTTAAGGTGTCCATCCAATAGTTTTTTGAAACTATCGATGCTCCCTGCTGATACGACTGCTTGTGGAAGAGAATTCCACATCCTTACCGCTCTTACAGTGAAGAACCCCTTACGCACTTTAAGGTTAAACCGCCTTTCCTCTAGTTTTAGTGAGTGGCCACGTGTCTTGTTGTATCTCCTCTCTCTGAATAGTTTGTTCCTTATGGTGGGAAGGTCCTATAGCAGACTCCTGCATATGCTGTGAACAGGATGAAGGGGGTGCTCGACCACACACCTTGCACAAAGTGATTCAGCCAGATCCATGTTGCAAATGATGATAGTGACCTCCGGACTGTCACTCAGCTGACTAGACCTGCTGATGGCTCATGCAGCTCTGCACTCTTACCGAAGGCTCCCCTTGCTGCCTAGGCCGCAGCATTTCTCCAGCCGTCCGGGTCACTGCTTCCAGGGGAAGGCAGAGGTCCCAAGAGGGCAATGCTGTCCCCACACAAGCTTTATATTGCCTCTCCCAGCATTCTGTTCTCCTTCTTCAGCTGGCTGGTACTTGTAGTCCATAGCAGTCCGATTTCAGTGTACACCTGGCTCTTCTGACTACATGTCCCAACAGTCTTTGCTCCACTCTCACTCCTATTTGTTCTGCCCTCAAAATGTGATAACATAGAGTCCAGGCTGAACACTAGAGTGAAAAACCATGGTGTAGCGGGTGCTACAGAGTGTCCCCTGATAGTGCAGGCAATTTTAGCTGACTCCTGGCTACAATAAAATCACAATTTTCATGATAAAATCACATACAGTTTTTCAGTTGAAAAAAAATCATGTTTCTTTCCAGGTATAAACTTCTACATAAGATCATTATTATGCATACTGATATTTAAATGTTTTGCTGACCAAAGGTAATTCTGGCATACACATATTCTAACCCAATGGTGAAGGAAATAAGTACAGTACTGGGAAATATTTGGATGTACAAAAAGGGATTAGCCACACTGGCAATTACTTTTTCTAAATAAACAATGACAGAAATAATACCAGGGGAAAATTAGGAGTGAGAAGGGTTATGCACAATAGAGGTCATAATAAATATTAACACCACTATGGCTATATGAACTGTATGATTAAATGCATAAAATATATATACAGTATTTGTGATCTTTATTTAATGGAACATCTATGGAAAGAGCTAAAACCCACAGTTGGGGAAGAAGGGAATAAGAGGAAAATAGGAAAGCATAAGAGGGAAAATTTGCCAATAAGGAAACCCTTTCTGGTAAAACTCCCAATGGGGTGATATCTCCTCACTCTGGAAAGATCTCCTCTTACTGGCTGCTGTCGTTCTGGGACCGGAAATGAAGGGACATCCGACAGATAGCAAAAAAGCTGACAAGAATCTCAAATATTCACTATGCTATCTAAAAATTTTGGCTCTGCACTTTAACTATTGATGTATATAGTCTAGGTGATTTTTCAAATAGGGGTGCATTCTTCTAAATACAGCTTAAAGTATTATTAAATAATATGCAAAATGAGAATCAATTAATCTGTTGAAATGCTCACAGTAATCACATTTCCTAAGCAGTCCACAGACTGGTAAAAATAATGAATTGGCTTTTAAAAGTTGCAAACAAAACCAATGGTGATGTTGCTGCCGTATTTTGTGGCATCAGAATTAATCGGCAGAAAGACACCCTATTACCCAACCTTATTCATTTGTCAACCTCTCTACACTTGTGGTCAACAGACTGGTAAACCTTTCAGATATGTTTCAACCATTCGAAAATGTTATCATAGAAAGAATGGTGGGAGAGCAGGAGAGCACCTGAATGGACCCAGGATTGGTTTAACAAACTAGGGATTAGGGAGTGATATGGGAGGGAGCAGAAGGCCTTGAGTAAGTGGTCAGACCTTTGTTGAAGTTCCAGGGCCTATACATTGGTGGGCTTTCCCCTTCAGGACTGCCAGGCTGTTGAAGAACCCTAAAAGAAGGCACACTGAGAGTTGGCATTACCTATTCCAGGAGGAAGCGACTGGGTCTCTTTATTCCCATGGTGCACGGTGACCTATACTTAGGGAACAAGAAGTAAGCATACAGACTGACTTAGTCAGGGGACTGGTGGTGGTTGAGAGAAGGTGGTCCCATCCCTATGGCAGTGGTGACAGATCCACTCTCTTGACCATATGCCTGAAACCTGATGTATTTGGGTTGCGTTTGTGGCCAGGAAATATGATTTAAAATACGTATAATTACTTTTAAAAATACATTTTAATCTAATGTTAAATATTTCCCTTGAGTTCAGCTCTAATTAGTTTAGGGATTTATTTATTCTCAGAATGTTTTGAAAACATATATTCTTTAGAGACACTTTATGGGTATTACAGTTTATAAATATATTTTCTTTAATGGAAAGAATCTAAAGTCATGCCAGACCTCGATGATGCCTGTGAAAAATACTTTTGATTCTATGTTAGGAATCAGTAGCTGGGAGACCAGATATAAGTGGCTACACCAGGTAAACTGGGACCAGACCATGTATGTATATATCTATAAAGTGAGATTTGTTTACAGTGAAGCAAAAGACAATCACACACCAGCAAGCAATAAACATAAGAATGCATGAGAGTCAAAACTAAATGACAAAATGCCTAACCAGCAACCTAACAATATACACTATATATGCAAGATGAGATACACACAGGGCAGAGGAAAAATGGAGGAGCAGGGAGTAAGGTAGCAGGGTACTGGGTACAGGGCAGGAACAAGAGCAAGGTCAAGAATAAATGGCAGCAGAGTCCGGTGGTGGCAGCAGCACGGCAACCAGAGTATAGGGCAGAAGCAGCCAAAACACTGAGGCGCCATGCGCTAGTGGGAGAAGCATTATATGTCCTGCTAGCAGCTGAGACCATTTGGAACTGATTACTGGGCCTCTAGGAGACACCTCCTGGTGGACACTAGATCTGCAGCAACCAGCCCAGAGCACCACAGTGACACCAGCAGGCAAACGCGGTCTTAACATTCTATTCGATTGTGAAAAATCAATATCAACAGTGAGTGGATGTTTGAAAAAAATATTTAATAATAATAACAATAATAATAATAATAATAATAATATTGTTAGGACAATAGTTCTGGTAGTAAAGAGGATGTGGGATTGTTTACATCTTTCCGATTGAACCTACCATGCCAAGCCATACGGATATATAAACAGGGAACAGTTTTAGTGCTTCTAGAATGCCTTAGGATTGTGGGAGGAAATTATTGGAGGAAAATACATATAAATAATTGGAGAATAGACAAACTCCATAAAATGTGTGTCCCAGGAGGAAATTAGACTTAGTATCTTGGGTCTAACCACTAAGGTATCATACTGCAACAGTATGTTGTGTTTTACTTCCTCCTTTACTTCCTATCTACTAGAGCACAACATTTTTACTGATACTATGGATTGTTTTGCAGTAGAATCAGTGACATAACAAGAGCCATAGCAGCTAGGGGGCCTGGGGGTGGGAGGGGGGCACATTAGGCTATTGAGGCAAATTAAACTGCATCCCCACTCCCCACTCACAGCTGACCTCAGGAACACAGAATGACTCTTCAAGATCATCCTAACATCTGTGCAGTATGGAGCTTTTGTTTAGCTGTATTTATTTATCGCCATCAAAAATTCTGTTTCAGCCCCTATGCAGCACTGAAATTCTTACTGTATACCTAAAACAGCCCACTTGAAGAACAGGATTTTTCTGGCACTTTCTGTTTAAAAGTTTAAATCAGTATTTTTTGTTAAAAAATTACTTAGAACGCCCAAATGGTATACACTTTTTTTTTTAGCAGAGACGCTAGGGAATAAAATGGTGATCGTTGCAATTTTTAATGTCACACGATATTTGTGCAGCAGTTTTGCAAACACAATTTTTTTGGAAAAGATACACTTTAATAAAAAGAAGAAAAAAAACACAATATATACCGCAATTTATGCTTTAAAATTGTGCACGTTTGTGAAATAGCGACAAACTACGGTACTTAAAAATCTCCATAGGCGATGCTTTAAATGCCTTTACAGGTAACCTGTAAAGTTACAGAGAAGGTCTAGAACTAGAATTATTGCTCTCGTTCTAACATTCTCGGCGATACCTCACATGTGTGGTACGAATATATGTTTACGCGTTTATTTTTTAGAAAACATTTTCTTATATAATTAATTTTTTATTTTTATGCTGTCCCTTTAATTTTAATTTTTTTTTTATCACTTTTATTCCTATTACAAGGAATGTAAACATCCCTTATATTAGAAACAAGGATGACAGGTTCTCTTTATAGAGAGATCTGGGGTCAAAAAGACCCCATATCTCTTGTTTACCTTTAACCACTTGCCGACCGCCCACAGTATATTTACTGTGGCAGTCAGCCCCTCCTGGGCAAAGTGACATAGTACTACGTCGCTTGCCCTAAAGCCTTCAGGGGGCGAGCGCGCGCCGCCGGAGGCGTGCTCCTACCCCCGCTCGTTCCCCTGCATCCCCGGGCGTTTGACCGGCGGACCCGATGTCCGCCGGTCACTAGCGATCTCCCGGTGGAGAGGGAGAAAGGCAGGCGGCTGATGTAAACAAAGCCGCCTGTCATTCTCCCTGGTGTAACTGCAGAGATCATACGATCCTGCTATGTAGGATCGTATGTCTCTGTGGTTACATCAAAAGCCACACAGCTTTACAGTTAGAAACACGCCCCTAGGGACACACAACTCCTTGATCACTAATGAAATTAACCCCTTCCCTGCCAGTGTCATTTTTACAGTAACAGTGCATATGTACAGTATAGCACTGATTATTGTAGTAATGTCACTGGTACCCCCAAAAGTTTTAAAAATGTCAGTCAGGGGTCCGATTTGTCCGCCGCAGAGTCGCAGTCCTGCAAAAAAAATCGCAGATCGCCGCCATTGCTCGTTAAAAAACCAATAAAAATAACATAAATCTTTCCCTTAGTTAGAAAACGCAATAACTTTTGCGCAAACCAATCAAAATAGGCTTATTGCGATTTTTTTACCAAAAATATGTAGCAAAAAACAAATTGGCCTAAAATGTGAAAACATTTTGATTTTTACATTTTTTTGGGGGGGAATTTCATATAAAAAATGTGAAAAATATTTTTATTTTTTCAAAATTTTTGCTCTTTTTTTTGTTTATAGTGCAAAAAGTAAAAATTGCACAGGTGATCAAATAGCACCAAAAGAAAGCTCTGTTTGTGGGAAAAAAAGGACATCAATTTCATTTGGGTACAGCGTCGCACGACTGCGCAATTGTCCGTTAAAGTCACGCAGTGCGAATCGCAAAATAGGCTCTGGTCTTTGAGCAGCCAAATCCTCCGGGCTTAAGTGGTTAAAAGCAACAGATAACAAAAAAAAAACATTTGATCTTTTGCTTTAAAAAAAAAATTAGTTTACTGGATCGGAAGTCATAATGTCGCTCCGGTCCTCCAAGGCCATGGAGTTGATCAAAGAAGATCTACTCATTGATCGCCTCTTGGGCGAACCAGGGGGAACAGTAAGTCCACTCCTACTGCTTCAGAAAGCGTTCTAGTTGCTTATGAGCCGATCAGAACACTTTCATGAGAAAGCCAGCTGCTGGCTGTAAAAAACAATACGGGTTATGGTTGATATCTTCAGCCATAATCCCGGTAAACCAATTCAAAGCAGCAATCTATATATATGTATTGCGAACTTAAAGTGGTTAAGACTTAAAGCAGAACTGAAGTTAATCTGTAAAAAACAGCGAGCATGCAGGCTATTATTGCAGAAGAGACATGCAATGTCTCGCCTGCAAAAAAATGGCCCTATCTGCCTGGTTGCTGTCTTCTGTAAATTGAATGTCTTGTGTTCATTGAGAAAAATGCGAGGCATTCTGTGAATGTTGCACGTGCTGAGAGGGAAACCCCCTGTGAGTACCATGCAGCAGGATGGCTGCTTAGTATGGGACCTGGAAGACCAGGAATTAAAAAATAAAACCATAGATTGATCTTTTTGGTTGATGCTAACCTTATTGTGCTAATACTTTGGTTCTGATTCAGATTCATAATGGTGTTGGCTACTACTGGTGCAGAAATAATGGCACCCAAAATTACGTCTCCTGAAAAATAGTACTGTTTGCATTAAGTCTGGGTTTACACTTGTGCGATCATAGATATTGCATGTGATTCGCACCGCATTGCTATGCAGATCACATGCAATGTCTGTGCAATGCAAATTCAGTCATACAAACTGTATGACTGAAATCACATTGCATTCGCACCAAAATGGTGCAGGACCCTTTTTTTGGTCTCCACTGGAATCGGATCCCATGGGTGTTCACACCTATGCGATCCGATTTCTGCACCATTTGACAGTTCGTACTGCGATCTGCGAACCAATCTGGGGGTGTCATTAACTTTACATTGACTCCCCCAGCGTTTTGCAGATGTCAGTGTGAACCAGTGTGCGATTCAGGTGCAATGCGGCAACTGGCACTATATCACAGGGTTTCCCTCATCGCACCAGTGTGAACCGGGACTAAGATAAAATACTAATCTGTCAATTAGTACATGCTAACAGTGGCTTAAACCCTTTGTGTTTGCCATCCATATTGCACATATGTCCCATGCTTATAGTTTTACTGACAACTGCCCTGGCAGACTAGCGATTAGTTATATAGCAGGGAGCGAAATACAGCTGTTTGACTTTGCAGACTTGTCTTCTGCTGTCCCAGATTGTCTTTGCATCCCCCTAGTGCTGGGCTTGGATCCACAACCAGACTGTTTTATTCCTACTCTGCTAAACATTCTGGGAACACTACATTGAGAAAAGAAACAACATTGGGGTGACTACCTTGCCACAGTAGCCCACGCTTACAATAGCATGTTGAATGACTCTACCGCATACTCTCTTTACCGGTTGATGTTCAGGAGGGAGGCCTGTTTGCCTGTGGAACTAGCTTTTGGAACGTCCCTGGATCACACTTCTCAGGTCTGTTATCTAGGATATGTTGATAGACTTCGAAGAAATTTTAAAACTGTCTATGAGAGAGCCAAGGGAGCATCCACTGCTAGAGAACAAAGAAACGAAAGGATCTTTGATCTCAAAGTGGAGACTTGCAACCAGGAGACCGGGTGCTGTTACCCAATTTGGGAGTGCAAGGAAAACACAAATTGTCCGATCGATGGCGTTCTCAACCATACATTGTCTGTAAACCGCTACCTAGTATTCCTTGTGTACTAAATTAGTTAATCAAAGCTTTCTCCAAGAGACTAACGTACGACACTCTGGGAGAAAGCTTTGATTAATTAATTCTACAGCTCAATGCTCTAATCAAATGTCAGCTTCTACCTAAACCTTTTGTAAAGGATGACCCAGTTCCACCCCCTGACACTTCTGGGTGGGTCACTAATCTATTACTGGCCTGTCATCAAAATTATTTAACTTTATCTGATTACCTGTATAGTTTACTATTGGGGAATTCATCTATTAGCCAGTTGTTTATTACTGTAGATTCTGGTTAGCATATTTATTTTTTGCAGATCTTTAGTGTGTAAATTAACAAATATTTTGGTGGGACTGTATCCTGTCTTTGGGGACCAAAGACTTTCAAGTGGGAGGGGGTTGTAGCAGGGAGTAGACTACAGTTATATGACTTTGCAGACTTGTCTTCTGCCATCCCAGACTGTCTTTGTATACCCCTAGGGCTGGGCTTGGATTACTTGCATCACACTTCTGAGCCTAGAGGAGAGCATTTTGGGAACTGTAGTCTTCTGAGCAGACATCACTAAACTGCAGAACTGTCCATGAACTACACCTCCCAGAAAGCCATCTGCTCCAGGGGAGAATTATGGGAGAGACTATAAAGTGATCTGCCGAAGAGGCCTATGCTCTCTTGCTTCTCGGGTTTCATCGAGTGAACACCCTCTCCCCGCTGTGTGAGTGGACTGCGGCTTACTACGCGGTGCACAGCCTTCTGCAGCTCCAGCCTCAGTGGGTCAAACGTTGCATGCTACACAAGGGGCGCCCCCAGCAGCATCGCTGAAAGCATTGAAGTCAGATGACTCGCTGATTCAGCAGACTAATTGCCATTTTAGCCCGCCTCCAGTAAGAAGAAGCCACTTGGATCGTTCGTCAAGAAGTTCACAAAGTTCCTAGGACTGGTGAGAGGGCACCTGTCCAACATCCAGCCGCCACCCACTATCATATCACTTTGAACACTGTATACAGACACATTATATCAGGATTGCTGAAAGTCTTGCTATTAGTCAGCACTAATAGCTTGCCTTGACTGTTCATCAATGTGCCACACTTAGGAATCCTTACTCTTTGAGCTCCAACTGCCTGTGAAGATCATTGCAAGACCTTGCATCCTGAACATTGCTGCCTCATTGCTCTTAAAGGGAACACGTCACTAATACCTATATTACCTCATCCCTAATTAGGATAAAGGTATTATAGGCCCTGCCTGGGGTACCCCCATTAGTATTAGTGATATTTAAAGCATTTAATAGCTCTTTTCTTTTAGGAACCTATTCATTCAGAGTCTGTTATTGTGTACATTGATATCATTTGACTGGCATTTCTGATATAATTGTCTTGAGAACTATTTCAACCTAGTCTTGGCAGTTTATCCAGGACTCGGCTGACCAATACCTTTTGAGTCTCTTCTCTTGATCAAGTATATTTGAGAGAGCTGAGGTCATTTACATTGTGTCAGTGTGTTATTTTAATCTGTACACAACATTTCTGAACCTAGAGTGTCAGAAAGGTTGGAAAGTTCACAGGTCAAGGCTGCACAGAGGAACATGCAATTTCAAGCAACCCCCAACGGGGCAGTGCTACAGTTACATATTTACATAGCTGGGAAGGTTAAATAAAGACAATAGACCATCCAGTTCAACCTATGTTGGTGTGTGTGTGTGTGTGTGTCCGTGTAGATAAATATTGCCCATATCTAATGGGATATTGATCTTTCTGAGTTTGGATTTTATGCAGAAGTTAATCATTTACCTGTATTTGCAATTTTTGTATGAAACTAAAGCTGAAGAACTACTTTAAAGCTTGTATTTTAGTAACAGAATGAAGTCAGGAAATGGCTTACGTAAGAAAGAGGAAGTGTCTTCATGTCCTAACCGACCACAGATGTACAGACTTATACAATGTTTTAGTAAGCAATATTATTTGCCAGAATCTAAAGTTAGATTTCTGGTAAGGTGAACACATAGATGGGGAGGTACCTTAGGGGGTAAATGCATCCACCCATAAGAAGGGAATTATGTCCCTATCATGTGATATCCTATAGTGTTTATTATCATATCCTGTATTGTGTCGTTGTTATGAACTCTATAAAATGGAGGAAACATGGAAATAAAAGTTGAGTGTTATACTGACTTTGATTGTAATGTAAGCTGTCTGTGTATAGCACTCCACACGCAGTCTCTGAGAATGCTGAGTTGAGGTAAGAGTTAAACTAGAATTTATTTCTATAGGGTATAATAAGGTAGAGACGAGAGGGGTATTGAAATAAGACCCTAACAATATCCCTGTTTATCATGTTCGATAAAATGCACGTCCAAAAGTCTTTTGAAACTATCAATACTTGTTGTTGACACCAATGATTGTGGAAGAGAGTTTCACATCCTCACGTCGCTGACAGTGAAAAAACCCCCTAAGCAGCTTAAGGGTAAAGCACTTCTCTTCCAATCTCATTGTGTGGCCCCGTGTCCTCTTACACACCCTGAGACTGAAGAGTTTCCTACCTACACAGGGATTATCATTGAGATATTTGTATATCACTATCATATGACCTCTCAAGCATCTCTTCTCCAGGGAGAATAAATTTAGCACTTGTAGTCATTCCTTGTTTTTGAGGTCCTCCAGCCCCCTTAATCATTTTGTTGCCCTTCTCTGAACTCTCTCCATCTCCAGCACATCCTTTCTGAGGATTGGTGACCAGAACTGGACAGCATACTCCAGATGTGGCTGAACCAGAGTTTTATAAAGTGGTAGAATCATAATTTTATCTCTGGAGTAAATCCCTTTTTTAATGCATGCTAATATTCTGTTGGCTTTGCTTGCCGCAGTTTCACATTGCATGCCATTACTAAGTCTGTCATCAACTAGGACCCCCAGATCCTTCTCTATTCTGGAATCCCACAGAGCTTCTCCACCTAGTAAGTAATCTGCATTTATATTTTTACCCATCAAGTGCATTACTTTACATTTTTCAATGTTAAATCTCATTTTCCATCTAGTTGCCCACTCCGTTAATTTATTGAGGTCTTCTTATACGTTTTCTACATCTTGCTGTGATGTTATTGCCCTGCTTTTTTTTGTGTCATTGGCAAACACTGAGATTGAGCTATTTATCTCTTCCTCTATATCATTTATAATTACATTAAACAGAATTGGTCCCAGGACAGAGACTTGGGGTACCCCACTTACCACTCTAGACCATTCTGAGCACACATTATTTAACACCACCCTTTGGATGCACCCCTGTAACCAGTTTTCTATCCAAGAGCAAACCTTTGGATCATGCCTACAGACCTCAGTTTATAGATTAAGCATTTGTGGGGGACTGTATCAAATGCTTTTGCAAAATCCAGAAACACCAGCATTTTAGCATTGTTCCAAATCACATGGCAAATATCAATGACACGGTCATCACTTTGCTTTGTTTATAAACAGCTGTCACTTTTTTTCTATTTGTAAGCCTATAATAGGAGATCTGAGTAGAACATTTAGTTAACATTGTACGAAATAAAGTCTTGTATGTCCTTGTGAAAATGATTTGGGTGGGAAATTTAGTTAGAGACTTATTGTCAAGGTAATCAGTACATATTTTTGCTGCTAAATTTGGTCTTGTCTTCCAGGCACTAATTGTCTCTTGTCATGAAAAGGTTAAACATGCTTGATGCAAAAGAATAGGAGTAAAGGATAGGAAGATCTATCCTTCCCTTGCTGTTGTTCTGAAATGTCTTTATTTTTATGTGTAATAGCTATTTTTTATTATTATATTGATTCTAATTAGACCTCAACTCTTCTTTTATTCTTACAGACATAAAACTTTACAAAGTCTCCATGGAAGATCCTAAGGGCAGTAATAACTCATTGGTAACTGAGTTTGTTCTAATTGGTTTTTCTAATAGACCTGACCTGAAGATATTTTTATTTACGATGTTCCTTATTGTTTATGTAACTTCTATTTTGGGAAATACTGGTATAATACTTATTGTATTTAATAATACCCGTTTTCATACTCCTATGTACTTTTTCATTAGCAACCTCTCCTTCATAGACCTTGTATACTCATCAAACATTGCTCCAAAGATGCTTGCTGGTCTACTTTTTGGTCAAAAAACGATCTCCTACATTGGCTGTGCAATACAGCTTTTCTTTTTCTGTGCTCTTGGAAGTACTGAATGTATGCTATTTGCAATTATGGCTTTTGACCGATATGTAGCAATCTGTAACCCATTAGGCTATAACTTGGTAATGCAGCAGAAGATGTGTCTGCAGCTGGTATGTGGAGCTTTTATAGCCGGTTTGCTGCATTCTGTGATTGAGACATGCCTCACCTTTCGTCTGTCTTTTTGTGTCTCTAATGTTCTTCATCATTTTGCTTGTGATTTTCCTCCACTATTAAGCATTTCTTGCAGCGACACTACTATTAATGAAATTGTTTTGTTCATTTTGTCTTCTTCACTCACCATGCCTTCTGTTCTGGTCATTCTTGGGTCTTATATTTCTATTTTATTAGCCATTTTAAAAATAATTGGGAGAGAAGGAAGGCAAAAAGCTTTCTCTACCTGTGCCTCACATATTACAGCAGTGACTTTACTTTACACCACTGTCCTTTATGTGTATCTTAGTCCCAAATCCTCAGCTTCCAGGGATAATGTAAATATAGCTACTGTATTTTATACAGTGGTACTGCCCATGCTAAATCCAATGATTTATAGCATGAGGAACCAAGATATTAAAAGTGTCCTAAAAGCAACATTACTAGGGAAATGTTGCAGAATATCACGTAGGATGTAAGCATGGACAGTTATCTTGTGTCCTTCCCTCCTACCACTGTCAACTGGCTACTCTTAGTATCACACACAAAAAAATCAGATGTTCATGCAAGACAATTCAAGGCTGGTAGTGAAGGTGATGACTATAGTTTGCCCACTCTGTAGATCAACTATAACCAAAAACTACTGATGAGCGAAGCGGATGGAATTTTCTTCAATCCAAATTTGGCAAACTTTTTTAAAAAAATTCAGAATTTAAATGTGCCATCAAATGCATTTGAGACATGTGAGAACAAATTTTGATTGTCACTTTTGGCTCGTTCACACTTGTGCAGAGGTGTTTTTCTGGCCTTAATGTTGGTGCAGAAAATTGCTGTGTGGAAATCTGCAGAATGTCTGCAATGTATACAGACTGCAAAAGACGTTTCCATGGCCCGTCAGTTTAACTGTTCTAAACTAGTGTAACGCTCCGGCGTTTATTTGTGTGGTGTGGATTTGCAGCTGCGGAAGTTACACTCAGTAGTCATGTAGAGATGTGTTGAACTACCATATCCAACTCTCAAGACTCATCATTGTGCATCAGCCTGTCTCAGCAAGCACATACACAAACACAGACACTCATTAAAGATGTTCCTGGAGTGATATATGTGAAAGTATAGAGGTGATACTGAGGGGACAGGCGTGGATAGTGATAGCAATGGTAAGAGGTAACAGATGGTGATAGTAAGCACTTAGGATAGCAATCATGTACAGGTAACAGGTGGTAGTGAAGAGCAGATGAAGTGTACAGGAGATGCTAGGCTAGTGCAGTGACAAGATGGTAATAGGCTCAAGAGCTTGCAATCTAAGTAGCGGTGCAGATGTTAGATGTAACAGTATAGTTCTTAGAGTAGCAATAGTCTTTAGTAAGCAGAGTAGTAGTGAAAGTAGATTAGGAAGGTATTCCCCTGTGGGGTACTTATCACTGGTAGGTTTGTAAGGAGAGGGTTCCGGCGGTGAGGTAATGATCTTGTAGCGAGATACAAGATGTTGTAGCAAGTCTTCGGTCAATCCAGGTATTAGGGAATAGCTGGAGGATTCGGCAGCGTTAGGTAATGCTGTAGCAAGCGGTTTGCACGAACACATGTGAGTGAATGCCGGCAGTTGAAATAGCCGCTCAGAGCGGCACTCACTGATGAGGTCATGGAATTTAAAGGGACAGGTACTAGATGCGTTCCACCTATCTATATGGTTGAACGTAATGTACAAATAATAGGCTGGAAGGGTACCGCAGGTACCAGGATCTTACAGTACCCCCCCCTAAGGCCGGCTCCGGAAGGCCTATAACACTGGTCTCTCCGGGTATTTGGAGTGGAACCTTCATATAAGCCTGGGTGCGTGGACGTCAGAAGCATCCAACCAGGTGTCATCTTGGGGACCATAATTTTTCCATCTTATGAAATATTGGAGCTTTCCTCTGTGGATACGAGAATCCAAAATTTCTTTAATCTCAAATTCTTCTCCACCTTCAACTTGTATTGGAGGTGGAGGCGCGATGGTAGGTCTAATCCCTTGGTTGGGTGTATGTGGCTTCAATAAAGATACATGGAACGTGGGGTGTATTTTAAGATCTGCCGGTAAAGTGAGTCGAACTGCAGATTCCCCAATGAGCTTCTCAATTGGGAAAGGTCCCAGGAATAGAGGTCCAAGCTTTTTACTAGGAATTTTCAACCTCAAGTTCCTCGTAGATAGCCAAACAAGATCCCCAATAGCATATTGAGGTGAAGGTCTTCTGCGGAGGTCATAGTACCTCTTTTGTTGGCTATGAGCATGTGAGATGGTGGTGTTAAGTAAGCCCAAAGAGTCTTTTATTTGGGTGAGATAGTCAGAGGCTACTGGGTTACTTGATGGTAGGATGCGTGGTGGAAGAATTGTGGGATGGAACCCATAGTTCAGGTAGAACGGACTTTGCTTAGTAGTACTGTGGGTTGCATTGTTATAAGAAAATTCTGCCAGAGGGAGGAGGTCCACCCAATCATCCTGTAGGTATGAGGTGTAGCAACGCAAATATTGTTCAATACACTGGTTGACTCTTTCAGTTTGTCCGTTGGTCTTCGGGTGATAGGGGGAAGTAAGTTTTCGCTCAATGCGCAGTATGTGACATAGAGCTTGCCAAAACTTAGAGATGAACTGCGAGCCCCGGTCAGATAAAAGAGTCTTTGGAATTCCATGTAGTTTGAACACATATTTTACTAGCAATTCCGCTGTTTCCTTAGATGAAGGTAGTCTGCGAATGGGAATGAAATGTGCCATTTTTGTCAGATGGCCCACTGACACTAGGATGTATAGGGTGTGCTCCCGCTGTGTTCCTAAATGTGAGTGCCACATCCCGATATGAGAAGCATATTTGGGGGATCCCCTTGGGGTGGGACTTTGAAGGCCACTCAAAAATGTACAAAAAAAGGATATTAGATATAAATGGATTTTATTACAAAAAATAGTAAAAAATAAACATACAAAGATATACAGTAGAAACTGATAAAATTTGTCAAAACTGATGTTTATAAAAAGGTGTACAAGTCACTCAACCAACTATTCCGTGCAAGATCCGACGTTTCAAGGTGAGAACCTCTTCTTCAGGGATTTTTTGTGGGAATAATTTTTCTGTAAGCATTGGAAAAATATATATCAAAGCAAACAGTTGTCGATGCAAAAAATACAATGACAAAATATTGATATAAACCTGTTTTAGAGTATAAACAAATGAGTGTTTGTTTATACTCTAAAACAGGTTTATATCAATATTTTGTCATTGTATTTTTTGCATCGACAACTGTTTGCTTTGATATATATTTTTCCAATGCTTACAGAAAAATTATTCCCACAAAAAATCCCTGAAGAAGAGGTTCTCACCTTGAAACGTCGGATCTTGCACGGAATAGTTGGTTGAGTGACTTGTACACCTTTTTATAAACATCAGTTTTGCCAAATTTTATCAGTTTCTACTGTATATCTTTGTATGTTTATTTTTTACTATTTTTTGTAATAAAATCCATTTATATCTAATATCCTTTTTTTGTACATTTTTGAGTGGCCTTCAAAGTCCCACCCCAAGGGGATCCCCCAAATACACTGACACTAGGATGGTAGTGAATCCCTTGGACGGTGGTAATTCCACTATGAAGTCTAAAGAAACAACTTCCCATGGAACTTTGGGTATTGGTAGACTGCAAAGTAAACCAGAAGGTTTTGTAGTGTCAATTTTGGACCTTGCACAGATGTCACATGAAGAAATGAATTTTTGTACAGATGTCTTCATCCCAGGCCACCAAAATTGCCTAGTGAGCAAATTAAATGTCTTAGTCATACCCATATGTCCTGCCATAGGTACGTCATGGGATAACTCCAAGATTTTGGTACGCATACCGGGAGGTATGTAGAGTTTGTCGTTAAAGTAGCGGAAGCCTTCTGCATCAGTACTTAGTTGAGGTGGTGGTGAATCCAGTCTTAGACTGTGCAGAATCTCTTCCTTTAAGGGACGAACAACACCAATAATACGGTCATGGGGTATTATAGGTAATGAAGGAATTTCGGCACAGTTATCTTCAGTTAACCGTGATAACGCATCTGCCTTCTTGTTTTTGTCTGCAGGTGTATAGGTCACTAAGAAATTGAATCTTAGGAAGAATAGCGACCAACGTACCTGTCGGTGGGAAAGGGTCTTGTTGGTCTGGAGATATTGGAGGTTTTTATGGTCTGTATATATGAGTATTGGCAACCGGGTGCCCTCAAGTAGATGTCACCAATTCTCCAGTGCCAACTTCATGGCAAGTAACTCTTTTTCACCCACTGGGTAGTTCACCTCTGGGTTACTTAGTGATTTAGAGAAGAAGGCAACTGGATGAAGTGGTGAAGTATTCGTAGGTCGTTGGGAAAGAACTGCTCCTACAGCCATATTTGACTCATCTACCTCAAGGATGTATTGGAGGGATGGGTCTGGATGGCGTAGTATGGGAGCGGTAATGAAGCTTGATTTCAACAAGCTGAACGCTTTATTTGCTTCTTCAGACCATTTAAATGTTTGCTTAACACTTGTAAGTTTTGTGAGTGGTCTCACAATAGACGAGAAGTTCTTGATGAACTTCCTATAGAAGTTTGAGAATACAAGAAATCGTTGTAAGGCCTTACGAGTTGTTGGTACAGGCCAATCCAGAATACAGGATATCTTGCTCATATCCATCTTGATGCTGTTCTTGGATATGATGTATCCTAAGAATAACACCTCTTCCTTATGGAATAGGCATTTCTTCAGTTTTACGTACAAGTTGTGTGCGAGCAATCTGGACAACACAAGTCTTACATGTCTTTTATGTTCAGACAAGGATTGAGAGTAAATGAGTATATCGTCCAGATATACTACGACACAGACATCGAGTAGATCTCGGAAGATGTCGTTTATGAACCGCTGAAATGCTGCGGGAGCATTACACAACCCAAACGGCATCACTAGATATTCGAATAGTCCGTATCTAGTTCTGAATGCCGTCTTCCACTCATCCCCACTACGGATGCGGATGAGATTGTAAGCCCCTTTAAGGTCTAACTTTGAGAAGTAAGTGGCTCCACGCACTTGTTCAATCAGTTCCGGGATGAGAGGTAAGGGATAGCGATCCTTTATCTTAATAATATTTAATTGCCTATAGTCAATAATAGGCCGAAGGCTTAAATCCTTATTGCGGACAAAGAAAAGTCCTGCAGCTGTAGAGGAAGTAGAGGGTCTAATGAACCCTTTCGCTAAGTTCTCATCCAAGTATTCCTTGAGATGAGAAAGTTCATCCTGAGAAAGAGGATAAACATGACCGAAAGGTAGCTTACTATTAGGGAGTAGGTCAATAGAACAATCGTAGTCCCTATGGGGAGGCAACACTTGAGCATTTTTCTCAAGGAAGACTTCTGATAAATCCTGATAGCATGGTGGTGGTGTAATTTCCTCTGACACCATGGACAGGATTTTCTTTTGAGATTGGAGGTTACACGTGGTCTCGCAATAGTGAGAAGGGAAGGTTAGGGACCGTGTCTTCCAATCAATAGTTGGTTGATGTATATGTAACCAGGGAAGTCCCAAAATAATGGGAAAATGTGGTGAGGGTAACACATCAAACGTGGTGGTCTCAACATGAGACTCGTTAGCAGTAGCAAGGATGCTTGTGTCTGAGTGGTAATTGGACCAGAAGATAACGGAATACCGTTAATCAAACTAACAGAGACAGGTTTGGGTTTTGAAATAATAGGTATTTTATTTAAAGCAACAAAACTAGTGTCAATGTAGTTCCCACAAGATCCTGTGTCGATCATGGCCTTGGTGGTGATCCTAATTTGGTCCCACTGTAGGATCAAACGAATAAAGAGATAGGGATTAGTAAAAGAAGTCGTTAATCCCCCCAGCAAGACCTGTGAACACTCGCCCTTTTTCTTGTGGACAAGGGGACAAATGCTTATCAAATGTTCGGCGGAGGCGCAGTACATACAGAGATTCTCTGTTCTTCTCCTGGCCTTTTCAGTAGACGATATTGGTGGGCGGATGGTTCCTACCTCCATAGGAGTAGGATCGAAGGACGACTCCCGAGAAGGGTTGGGTAATGGGATTCCCATTTTCTCAGCCTCCCTCTCTCGCAATCGTCTGTCTATTTTGATACTAAGTTGTATCAAGGCATCCAAGGTGCCAGGTAAATCCGCTCGGGCGAGCTCGTCTTTTATGGCTTCAGATAACTCAAGCCTGAACTGGGTTCGCAGAGATGCATCATTCCACCCTGAATCAAGGGTCCATCTCTTGAACTCTGCTACGAAATCTTCAACAGGTCTCCTTCCTTGTTTTAAAGCCCTCAATTGGCTGTCAGCAGTACTCTGCCTATTAGAGTCTTCATATAGGCTAGAGAGCTCTGCTAAAAACGTAGGATAGGAATTGAGAAGAGGGTCATTTTTCTCAATAAGAGAGTCTGCCCAAGCCCGTGGATCACCTGACATATATGATATAGTGGTGCAGACTTTTAATTGGTCTGTAGTGTAAGTACGAGGTTTTAGATTAAAAAGCAATTGACATGTGTTTTTAAATTCACAGAATTTTTTCCGATCACCCGTAAACACTTGTGGAGGGTTTATTTTGGGCTCACGGGGTTGGGCAGCAGTGAGCTGTGAAACACGGGCTATCTGCTGTCTCAAGGTCTGGTTTTCATTTTTCACTTCAGTAAGTGAAAGAATTAATGAATCTACCTTTTGTGATAGTTGTATCACATGTGTAGCTATTTCCGCTGAATCAATTTTTCTGGTTCGTGCAATCTGTAACGCTCCGGCGTTTATTTGTGTGGTGTGGATTTGCAGCTGCGGAAGTTACACTCAGTAGTCATGTAGAGATGTGTTGAACTACCATATCCAACTCTCAAGACTCATCATTGTGCATCAGCCTGTCTCAGCAAGCACATACACAAACACAGACACTCATTAAAGATGTTCCTGGAGTGATATGTTTATATGTGAAAGTATAGAGGTGATACTGAGGGGACAGGCGTGGATAGTGATAGCAATGGTAAGAGGTAACAGATGGTGATAGTAAGCACTTAGGATAGCAATCATGTACAGGTAACAGGTGGTAGTGAAGAGCAGATGAAGTGTACAGGAGATGCTAGGCTAGTGCAGTGACAAGATGGTAATAGGCTCAAGAGCTTGCAATCTAAGTAGCGGTGCAGATGTTAGATGTAACAGTATAGTTCTTAGAGTAGCAATAGTCTTTAGTAAGCAGAGTAGTAGTGAAAGTAGATTAGGAAGGTATTCCCCTGTGGGGTACTTATCACTGGTAGGTTTGTAAGGAGAGGGTTTCCGGCGGTGAGGTAATGATCTTGTAGCGAGATACAAGATGTTGTAGCAAGTCTTCGGTCAATCCAGGTATTAGGGAATAGCTGGAGGATTCGGCAGCGTTAGGTAATGCTGTAGCAAGCGGTTTGCACGAACACATGTGAGTGAATGCCGGCGGTTGAAATAGCCGCTCAGAGTGGCACTCACTGATGAGGTCATGGAATTTAAAGGGACAGGTACTAGATGCGTTCCACCTATCTATATGGTGGAACGTAATGTACAAATAATAGGCTGGAAGGGTACCGCAGGTACCAGGATCTTACAACAAGACTATAAAGGAATGTGCTTTTGAAGGAGATGGTATACTGATTGTTTATTGTGATTTGAAAAGGGGGGTGTTTTTCCCTCATATTTTTCACAATATATAGATACCAAAGAAATGGGATTTTAAAGGTGTCCCACACACAAATTGATATAAAAATATCCAAAAATGTATTACAAACATGTTAAAAATTCAACAATTTCATAAAAACATATTTTACAGATGAGATGCAGTAGTTTTAGCTCGACATGTTTCGCCAGGCTATGGCTTCTTCAGAAAACATTTATGGATACTGCATATATAGACACTATGAGTTAGAGAACATTGTATTATTTAAAAAACAACCAATTAACAATTCATACAATATACAAATCATTGCAAAGTTAGTAATACATCTACTAATACATCTACTTATTGTCTTCAATAGGGCTTACATTAATAGGTCATCTGGAAAGGCTCTCTTATCTGGGTATATACCCAAAAACATTTTGTAGGAACAGATGTAATAGATCACACACCAACCGGAAATATTCCTAGGGGGTATCAGTGGACCATAGGGGAGAACACAAGGCAGAAAAAATATCTGCCTGGTAGAGGATGTATAGTATATTATAATAATAGTTACCTATTATATACTAACCAGAAACAATAAAAAACTAGAAGATGCAACCATCGCCGTCATGCATACCCACCCCTATTAAAAAGGGGTGGGAAAAAACAAACAATTGGAGAATCTGCAGATACGTTCCTTGTTTGTTCTTTTCCCTAATGAGCTACTGCATCTCATCTGTAAAAGATGTTTTTATGAAATTGTTGGATTTTAACATGTTTAAAATACATTTTGGATATATTTTTTATCAGTTTGCGTATAGCAACTTTAAAATCCCATTTCCTTTGTTATCTATATTTCTCGATTTTCAAGGGATGTGATGCCTGTGATACTCAGCAATCCATGTAATATTGTTCATATTTTTCACATAAATCATTTCTCACAACAATACAATTCTTTGAAATACATTAATGTTTTGGTTCTTAAAGGTTAGGTTCACCCTTTGCAAAAAATAATAAATGCACCCATATTTTTAAAAAAATCCCATTTATTATTTTTTTGCATGAGGAGTTTGAAAGCATTACAACCACGATCATTGGCTTCTCCAGACTCTTTCTGCAGCCACTGGTCTGTTCACGGGTAGGAACCTTCAGTTACAGGGATGGAGGAAGTGTCAATGAACTACAAGTGCAGTGGAGTCACCGTATTTGTGTTCAATTGAGAACTGCAAGTCCCTCTGGTGGCAGATCGGACTCCTAGTTTTTTCATTTACAGATTCTTGTGAATGCATGTTGCAGTTAGGCTGGCAGAACCATGCACAGCCACACCAATTTTTGACAGGAGCCATTTGGTAGAAGGTCCTACCTTGTGTAAGAGGTTGTAGTAGTTTACGGAGGGGACTGCAGACTCTGACCATGTTTCATGTTTGCTTTTAAGGAGGATTGTGATTGTAGTCCTATACAATTACTGAAGGAACCCCTCTTAGCAGAGAAACCTTGATGGCAGTGTGAGGCTTCCATATGCGCAGCAGCATAGACCTCTGATTTTATTACTATTTTTTTTTTTTTATTTCAAGTTCTTATACAGAGCTGTCAATTTACGCAACGCTTTACATATAAATTGTACATTTACATCAGTCCCTACCCTCGAGGAGCTTACAATCTAAGGTCCCTAACTCACATTCATACATACATGTAGTAGGGCCAATTTAGGCAGGATCCAATTAACCTACCAGCATTTCTTTGGAGGGTGGGAGAAAAAAGGAGTACTGGGAGGAAACCCACACAGGCACAGGGAGAACATGCAAACTCCAGGCAGGTAGTGTCGTGGTTGGAATTCGAACCGGTGACCCTTTTGCTGCTAGGTGAAAGTGCTAACCACTACTTTAGATTTAGAACTAGATTCTATGTCAGCTCTCTTTTGCTACTGGCAAGCAACTTTTTATATAAATTCTTTAGTTTTAATAACTTAGAAATTATAAATGTCCCCAACAATGCATTTCAAGTATTGTCATGTCCATATACAATAAAACAAATAAATAGAAACAGCTTAGTTGTCTATTTACATTGAGTTAGACATAGGTAGGGGATGTGATTCTGTGGTCATTTGTCTATTAGTCCAATGAGTAAAGCTGGGTAGAGAGAAAGGATGAGGAGGGAAACTGTGTGAAGCGTGTGATTGGTGGATGTACCTAAGAGTTTTCCAACCTGTGTTGGAGCCCAATGATATGCAATAGGAGCAGGACCGGCCCTACAATGGGTCCCAGTGGGTCCATTGGACCCAGGCGGCAGTTGAGCAGGGGCGGCCGCGCTGTGACCACTATGACAGTCAGCCAGTGTAGAAGAAAGGTAAATTCAACATTGCCAGTAACCGTTTAAGTAAGTGTTGCGGCCGGCCGGCGGTTAGAGTATTTTAATTACACTGGCTGCCATCTCTGTCTCTGCTCTATAGTGTCACGGTCTCACTGTCAGAGTGTCACCTCCCTATGCTGATGACTGGCCGAGCAGCAATGCCGCCATTGGTTTGGAGCAGTGTGGGTGGGAGGGCTGTGGGCGGGCTTGTGGGGCGGAGCCAGAGCAAGGGCATCGCATGGGTAAGAGCAGAGCACAAGAACCCACTTAGTTACCACAGTGCAGTGCTGTGGTAACCCACTTAGTTACCGCAGTGCTGTAAGAAGGCAAGACTTTGCTGGTGAGTGCAATAGATAAATGAAATAATAAAAACCACTCACGCCACTAATTAATAATGAGGCAATATTGTGATGTAAGGAAAATATTGTGATTTGAGGAAATTGCTGCTGCTTCAAAAACCCCTAGGGGTGTGAGACAGACATGTAAATATGCAAAGGCAGCGCTAAATCCTCCTAGTGAATGAAGTGCTCCACTATTCCAAAATGCAAATACTGTGCAAACAACAAGTGCCTAAATGAATAAAATGAATATAATTAGAACATATAAATATACATAATCAATGTGCAATTTCTGAAAATGCAATCCACAATCAAGGTGCTATTGTGCAAGAAAAGTGCTCAAGTGCATTTGGTATATATATATACGTGTAAAGTCACACAATTACTAATCATCGTAATCTAGAAACAATGAGTAGTCCAAAATGTAAGTCCCATGTGCAAATATGTGACAGCCAAAACGTGGTGACTGTATGTTGTACAAACAATAGTGGTGGCACCCTCCGAACACTGCCAAACTGTGGGAAAAATGCAGACTCACCGGATGGAGTTGTTCTTTGTTGGCTTATATCAACTAAAGATCAAGAAGCTTTGGAATCTCCATGGGTTAGATGGCTTGTGTCCCAATGGATGGAATTCCTGTTGGTGATCTCAGAGGGCAAGATGCACTTGTAGTTTGCACAGCATTTGCATTTTGGAATAGTGGAGAACTTAATTCACTCTAGGATATAGCGCTGCCTTTGCTGGTGAGTGAGTTCCAAGAAATTTAGTTAATAATGTGAGTGGCTGACTTACTTGGTTGCTCTTTTTAATGTGTTTACTCAGGTCCCTCCCACTTGCCAACAGCGCTATAGCCGATAGTTCTGGGAGGCCATCATATAGCGGCCCCCCATTTGCGCGCGTGGAAGTGTCTGTGATGGCTGGGTCTGCAGGACCTAGCGCATCACGAATCCAGATAAAGGGCAATAACAGCGGCCCTTTACCACACCGATGCAGAACAAGAGGAGAGAGAGACACCACAGCAGCATGAGCTGAACTGGCAATGACGCCAGTTTGTTGACAAGTGATCACAGCGGCCCTTTACTGCATGATCGCTCCGTCCAATGATAGAGTGATCACTTTTTAACAAACCGGCGTCATTGCCAGTTCAGCTCATGCTGCTGCGGTGTCTCTCTCTCTCTCCTCTCGTGCTGCATCGGTGGGGTAAAGGAGGGTAAAGGGGGGGGGGCATCATTTTTTTCTTGGACCCAGGCAGCACGATGCCTTGGGCCAGCCCTGAATAGGAGGAGGCATAAAAGAGGGAGTTTGGGGGAGAAGGATGTCGGAGAAGAGGAAGTGGGCTGTGGGAAGGGGGTTAAACGAGTTATGGAATGGATGGGAAGAATAATGGAGCTGAGGAGGATGGGAATCTGTGATTCTGCTTTTCTTTGGGGGCAAACTATTAAAAATGTAAGCAACATTTCTGGTGAATGTATTTTCTGACCTAGCTTGTATCTTTCTTGTAGTACTCCCATCTGGCTTGTGTCTCTCTGGAGTTCTGGATCCAGGAAGATGCTTGATATCTTCGACAAAGTAACCAAATGTAACTTCTAGCTTAGCCCTGTTGCTGCTGTCTTGCTGGCAAAGGGCCTCTACTGCCAGTGTCCCTGATACATCTGCTTATTATTTGTCAGAATAGACAGCAAGAAAACTGAAAAACATGTCAACCAATCTCTTTTAGAATAAAGCTAAAATGTGTATTTGTTTGGACTTTTAGGGCGAGGCAGGGCTTTGCTTCCTTATATCAGAACTCAGATGACTGGTCAACTAATGATTCTAAAATGAGACTAAAGAGTCTTGGTCAAGAGTCAAGGCCAAGGTCAGCAACACAGGTAGGCAGCAGACATAAGCCGGCAGTGATAGTCCTGAGGCAATTCAGATGAATGCCGGGTCAATAACAGAGTCAAACAGGATCAGGATCAAGGATAACAGAAGTGACAAGCTAAAAAACCATCTAGCAATGATCCCATGCAGAGCCCAAGTATAAATTGTCCTCTAGGGACCTGTATCTGTGTGGTCCATGTGCACACTGCTGTGTGCTTGTTTCTTTGTGTGTGCACATTCTGGCACATTCAGTTAGGCTTCCAGGCCCGAAAACATTTGCACAAGCTTACAGCTGACATGATCTCTCTGATAGCTGACGTGATGTTCCTGACGACAAGTCCTCAGTATACAAAGGAGAACAGGGAGAAGCACAGTAGTGACATTGGCAAATCTCATTCCAAATACACCATATTGTGGAAAGAATTGGGTCGCCTGCCTTTACACGCACATGAACATTAATGGCATCCCAGTCTTAGTCCGTAGGGTTAAATATTGAGTTGGCCCACCCTTTGCAGCTATAACAGCTTCAACTCTTCTGGGAAGGCTGTCCACAAGGTTTAGATTGTATGTCGATTTGAACATTTAACCATTCTTTCAGAAGCACATTTGTGAGGTCAGGCACTGAAGTTGGAGGAGAAGGCCTGGCTCTCAGTCTCCACTCTAGTTCTATCGGGTTAAGATCAGGACTCTGTGCAAGGCAGTTAAGTTCCTTTACCCCAAACTCGCTCATTCGTGTCTTTATTGACCTTACTTTGTGCACTGGAGCGCAGTCATGTTGGAACAGGAAGGGGCCATCCTCAAACTGTTCCCACAAAGGTGGGAGCATGAAATTGTCCAAAATGTCTTGGTATGCTGACCCCTTAAGAGTTTTCTTCACTGGAACCAAGGGGCCAAGCCCAACCCCTGAAAAACAACCCCACACCATATTACTTAGTCCACCAAAGGATTTGGAGAAGCAGCAGAATGTATTTTGGGGTGTAATTTCACATACAGTATACCCATGGCATGTGTAAGCAATATATCATTTAAGTAACAACTTTGTGTAAAAAAATAAATAAATAAATTTGTCATTTTTCCAGAAACTTGTAACAAAAACCAAAGTATTCAATGAGCTGGGCTCAACATGCCCCGGAGTAAATAGCTTGTGGTGTCTACTTTCCCAACTGCGGTTTTGTGTACTGTGTATCAGAAGTGACAGTGATCCACCTGACACTGCAGTTGTTGGGCTGGGGAGGGGGAGTAGGGGCTAAACGCATGTGCTGGCAAGTTTCGGGGCTTATTCTGCTAACGCTGCATTTTTTGGGGACGCTAGTATAGTTCTGATCTGATCAAATATGTTGATCTGTTTACACACTATACTAGTAATGGAGTGTGTGTGTGTGAGAGTGTTACTAGCAATCAAAGGGCTAAATGTGATAATGAATATGTAGCAGGCAATCTGGCGTTATCTGAGATTGACGCTAACTGATGATAATGCTATCTGGCATCACCCGTGACACTAATACAATAATCAGAAAAAAATCTGTACACTGTGCTAATGATATTGTCACAGGGCAGTGAAAGGGTTACTGGGGGGTCAATCAGGGGGTTAAAAATGATTAAGGAATATGTGGAGGGCAAACTGATGCTGTCTGGAATTGATGCTAATGCTATCTAGTGTCACCAGTGACACTAATACAGTGATCCCCCAAAAAAAACAGTACACTGTACTAATGACACTGTGACAGGCAGGGCCGCTGATAAGGCAGTTCAGCCAGCTCTCCTGTATTGGGCCCAGGCCCCATTGGTTCAAAAGGGGGGCCCAGAAACCAGCTGAGCAGGAGGGCCAACTGTACTGCCTTATTGCTGAGGCTGCAGAGAAAGGGACTGATGAATCTCTGTCCTCAATCCCTTTCTCAATTCCTGTCTCTTTTAAAAAAGTAAAAACAAATAAATGAATACTAAATAGCTAAAAGAAAAAAATGTAAAATATTTTAAAATTGTAAAAACTATTTAAAAAAAAAAGAATTAAAGACATGTTCAAATTTTTTATATTGCTTCCTCACTGCCTGTTTTAACTCCAGTCTAGCACACCACAACTGCATGCTTTGCACATGATTGTGGGGCACTTGCAGAGCAGCTCTATTCAATTAAATGGGTATTAAATGGTAAAATGAGCTTTGGCTGTACTTCTCCTTTAACCACTTTAAGACCGGAAGGATTTGCCCCCTTAATGACCAGGCCCTATTTTGCGATTCGGCACTGCGTTATTTTAATGGACAATTGTGTGGTCGTGCAACGCTGTACCCAAACAAAATTTACGTCCTTTTTTTTCCACAAATAGAGCTTTCGTTTGGGGGTATTTGATCGCCTGTGTGATTTTTATTTTTTGTGCTATAAATAAAAAAAGAGCAACCATTTTGAAAAAAAAAAAAAAAACAATATTTTTCACATTCACATTTCACATTTTCACATATGACAGTCTCAAAAAAAAATAAAAAATTTAAAAATAATTTTTTTTTAACATTTTAGGCCAATTTGTTTTCTGCTACATATTTTTGGTAAAAAAAATCCCAATAAGCGTATTTTGATTGGTTTGCACAAAAGTTATCGCGTCTACTAACTACGGGAAAGATTTATGTCATTTTTATTGTTTCTTTTTTTTTTACTAGTAATGGCGGCGATCTGCAATTTTTAGCAGAACTGCGACATAGTGGCGGACAGATCTGACCCCTGACTGACATTTTTGACACTTTTGGGGGTACCAGTGACATTACTACAGTAATCAGTGCTAAAAATATGCACTGTTACTGTAATAATGCCATTGGCAGGGAAGGGGTTAACCCTGTGGGTGATCAAGGGGTTAAGTGTGAGCCTAGGGGAGTGATTCTAACTGTGGGGGGGCGTGGCTTGTGAAAGGATCATAGAGACATGTGATCCTATATACTGTAGAAGGATCACAGGGGCTCTATAAGGACGGTCGGCTGTGATTACAACAGCCGACCGTCCTTCTCTCTCAGCGGGGAACGATCGCGGGTTTCAGGCAGCAATCGGAGCTACCTGACACCCGCATCGGCTTCCCTGCTGACGATCGGGGATGGTAGCGCGTCGCTGGCGGCACGTGCTCGCCCCCCAGCTTCCTCCAGGTGAGCGACGTAGATCTACGTAATTTTGCCTGTAGGAGCCAGCCTGCCACAGTAAATATGGCGTAATCGGTCAGCAAGTGGTTAAAAGAGAAGTATGGGTTTATCTTTTGTCACTCATTTATACTTACCTAGGTGGATGCTGAATCTGTTCACCTCTACATTGAGAATCGAGTGATCAAACGCCGCCGATCGCTCGCTTCCCAACAGCTCCCTGAGCAGAGAGCTCTCCGCTCTGCCCTCTCCTTGCTCATTGGAGCACTGGGCTGTGGAGGGGTGGGAACGGCAGGCACAGGCTCTAAGCGGCTCGCTGAAAGGCTGAGCCGGGTGTTGGTCCAAACACCTGGCGGATCTCGACTTCCATTGTCGCGATGACACGGTGCCTGGACCGACATCTGTAACGTCAGCATAGAGTGGAATTCAAACCGCTCTCTGTTGAAAACAGGTCACAGGAGTGCAGAGCGAACTGCACTTCTGTGATCCATAGAAGTACAGCCAAACAAGCTTTGGCTGCATCTCCTTTACCATATAATGGCACCTGCTGTTGTCTAGTAAGGGCAGCATGCTCCTGCATGAAGCATGCCTTTCCCGCACCACATTCTGGTGTGACCAGGCCCTTAATGCATATTTCCACTAATATTATAATATTATATAGCATATAAAGTTTGGGAAAACTACTATATGTTTGTTATGTGCTCCCATTCACACACCATACTTGAAAAAATGTGCTTCTAAATCATTTTTTACCTTTTAGATGTTCCGCAATTCAAATGAAGTGCAATGGCTGACCGGAAAGTTTTTTTTGAACAATGAGCCTGTCCCAGTCTGTCCTCATTAACATACAATGCAAGAAGCCCCAACCTCTACACCTTTAACCCTTTTTTGGGGCAGATGGGTTGATTTACTAAAACTGGAGAGAACAAAATCTGGTGCAGCTCTGCATGAAAACCTTCCAGGTATTTTAGACAAAGCCTAACTGAAGAAGCTAAAGTTAGAAGCTGATTGGCTGCCATGTACAGCTGTGCAAGATTTTACACTGTCCAGTATATAAGTTAAGCTATGTGAATGGGGGACCTATAACGAACACAAGTAGGTGTTGTCTCAGTTTGGCTGAAAAAGTGCAAATACATTTTAAATGCCCATAAGGCCCCTTTCACACTAGCGGACCGTTCAGATCCGCCTGTCAGTTTTTCAGGCGGATCTGAACGGATGCCCCATGCATCTCTATGGGGCATCGGATGTCAGCGGAGACATGTCCTCTGACATCTGATCCGTCAAATCTGGATGGGATCGGATGAGAACGGACAGGCGGTCCGTTCCCATCCGATTCCCCCATAGAGAGCAGCGAGGACCTGACAGCTCTATCTCCGCACACAGCGCGGAGACAGAGCTGGCATCCGCCTGCTCAGCGGGGGATCGGCAGATCGATCCCTCGCTGAGAAAAACGGAGTCCACCGACGGACTCCTATGTGTGAAAGGGGCCTAAAACATATGTTCAGAGAAATTCATATTTCATAGTTTTTTGAACAAATCTATTCATCATAACATATCATTCAGTTTCCCGAAGTGTTGTTTATCACTGTCAAACTGGGAAATTTGAAGGTTATCTTGTACTTATCAAGATAGACTATGTCAGTACTTGTCAACAACATAATTTTGAATTTAAACTAAAAAGTCTGCTTTGAGAAATAGATGGAACCATAGCAAAGGAAACACCCAATCCAAACACAAGAGGGAGCCCTAAACCTTTTTAATTTGCTAACTTATGTTAAAGGAAGACAGAATCGCTCATATGAATAAAGTCTTTGAATCTGCAAACTGTTGCTTAGTAAGTTGGTGAATGTGGGCAGAAAATTCCACCTTAACATTTTCTTTGGGTTGTTTGTCTGAACCATAAGGTTCTTATTTGACTAAGAGGAATACATATTCATAGACAAATGCGTTCAGCATTATTCTTGAGTTCCCATAATTGCAATTCCTGGTTTTATTAATAATAACTTTTTTTTTTTAATATAGCAAATTATACAAGCCACCAAGTCCACATTATATTACACATTTACTTATCAGAGTTGGAAAATCATTGACTTTGTCAATGATTCTCCCAGTATTTCCTATGGATACACACTTTAACCCAACAAAGAAATCTCTCGCCGTCCAACTCCTCTTGTTTTGTGGGAAATGCTCTTAGCTGTTGTTATAGGCATTGCAAAATTCATTGCAGGAGCAGCTGCAGCACGTGATCGGTAAAAGGTAACAAAAAAAAATAGCAAATAAAGAAAAAACAATATAGTGCAAACAATTGCGACACAAATCATATTGTGAATTGAATGTTATTAAAAAATGACCTTTCCTTTTCAATCTGCAGCCGCTGTAATTTTCTGAAAATGCAATGCAATATGGCTACCTGGAGCTGTTCTGTACACAGAATGTATACTGACCACACTCCAGAAACATAATTTTCTGCTTGTGTGATTGGCTCGCCAATTTTCCCAGAAGTCTACACTAAAATACAAGTCAGATTTCTGGCATCCCCTGCAACAAAAATTGTTTGGTGAGATACTCCCAATAGGAACCGTCTAAAGGGATGCAAGCCCAGTGGATTTCCTCATTAGAGCCCTGCAGCTGCCACAGCTGATAGATAATTATGAAACCACTCCCATTTGACCCACTCAGCACAGAGGAACAAACAATGATTTCTTCAGAATACCAAAAGGTTGTTAAAATTCTTGTAATGTACATAGATCACCCAGAGGGGAATGATTTTTCTCAGCAAAAGTGGAGTTATGCTTTAAAGAAACACTAACTACCAAACTCCTTTGAATACAGTTACAGTGAATTAGATCAAGGCTGGGTTCACGCTTGGAAAGGATGCGGCTCACAGCAGGGGTCTGGTGCATCCTTGTTCTCTGTTTAAGGGACGAATTAGGCCTGAATTTTCACCCTAATTGGGACCTGAAACAAAGCCAAAGATGCACAGGACCCCCTTGTACAACCCGCTCCATAACAGCCACGGAGATCTGTGAACCGACTCCATTGAGAGCCGGTCACAATCTCCGGTCATGCAAATTGGATGCAGGGAAACCCCCATCCAATTTGCATAATTGTGAACCCAACCCAAGAGATAATGGTGATGATGAATTTTGACTAATCTATATAGATTCCATCTGTTCAATATTTTACCAGTTCATGCACATAGTAAAGGGTGTATTAGGAATATAGACCTAGAGTTTGCACATTTGAAGTGACTCTGTTGCTAAAATTAAAATAAAAGTGCCAAAAAAGCTCTCCCTGCAAAAGAAGATTGTATATACAGTACTTACCTCTCCCACTGCCCGAATGCATCTTTGAAGCAGAGAAATCAACCAGTGAAGTCCCATTAAAACCAACACTTGTTGGATTCTTGGTCCCTCGCTAACCTCAGTGTTTGCTCCCACTGATCCCTATGGCCTATGAGTTTAATTGTCTTCTTTTGCAGGGAGAGCTTTTTGGGTACATTCATATTTGTGATAGAGTTGTTTTAAAAGCCCCCTGCACATATAGGATGAAAAAGATAAAATATTTCTATGTATTTGGTTTTTTGTATCTTAGTGGGTTTTTATTTCTTGTTTGTTTTATATATTTTTTCCTGTTTTCTTTATGTCTGGGAAGGCTAAAAGGAGAGGCAGATGTTTTGTAAGTGGTAGTCATAGGGGGCAAGTAGGGTCTGCATCTGCAAAACAAAGCAGTAGTCAAGCCACACCAAATAAGAGGCAGGGCACCTATCACGTACCTGGTGCTAGAGGCCAATGGAGAGAGAGGGCTTCCCTTGCGGCTAAGTTCCAGACCCCCCTGAGGATGAGAACAGGAGAGGTCAGGCCCAAAGTAGCACGGGTCGCCTGCTGGATTGTGTGCAGGAGGATCCAGAGTACAGCTGGAGTGCTGGAGTGGAATCAGCAGACAGGTGGCGCCCGTGAGGTGTTTGCAGGACTTGGATAATGCTGAGACTGGAACGTGGTCGGGTGGATAGCCGAGATCAGGAGCCAGGTGGATATCAGAGCAAGCGTGGTCAGGTGGATAGCCGAGATCAGGAGCCAGGTGGATATCAGAGCAAGCGTGGTCAGGTGGATAGCCGAGGTCAAACACAGGAAGCAATCAGGAGACAGGTCAAGGACAAGCCGGGTTGGTAACAGGAGACAGGAACTGGAATATCACAGGGATAACACACTGGAGGAGCTGAAGATCAACCAGCAACTAAAATCACTGGCAGGTTTCCTTAAATAGGCCCAGGTAAATTGCTGGTAGTGCTGCTGGGTCCTAAAGTCCTTCTCCTGCCAAAGTGCTGATAGCGCTGCTGGGTCCTAGAGCCCTTCTCCTGGTGTTTGTGCCCTGACAGTGCCCCCCCTGACGGGCAGCCTCCGGATGCCTATTTGAGAAATTTTCTCTGGGTATTTGTCCTTAAACTCTTGGAGGAGTCTGGGGGCATGTACATTGGCTTCGGGTTCCCATGAGCTTTCTTCGGGTGGATACCCTTTCCATTTAATTAAGAATTGGGTTTGTCTCCCTCTCTTCCTGCAGTCCAGGATTGCTTCCACCTCGAATTCTGTGTCCTCACCAATCGTCACTGGCGGTGGAGGTGGCTCCACTCTCCCTGGAAATGGATCTGGAATAGTTGGTTTAAGCAAGGAGGTGTGAAAAACCGGATGGATCCTATATGAGTCAGGCAAAGATAGTTCGTAAGCCACTGGGTTAATTTCCCGTTTGATCTGAAAAGGCCCAATATACCTTGGCCCTAGCTTCCGTGAAGGGCAGGCCAATTTCAGGTTGGCAGTAGACAGCCACACTTTGTCCCCAACCTTGAAGGAAGGATTTCCCCTCCGTTTCCGATCAAAGTGTTTTTTGTAATCCACTTGGGCTTTCTGTATGGACTCCCGGAGGACCTGATAATTGTTTTGAATGAAAACAAGTCTGTCCTGCAAGGTGGGTACAGAAGTTTCAGGCATAATTTCAGGCAGGGCAGCAGGGTGGAATCCATAATTAGCCCAGAATGGGGACTGATTTGTAGCTGAATGGACAGAGTTATTATAGGCAAATTCCGCCAGCGGAAGCAGGGATGCCCAGTCATCTTGGGAAAAAGCTGAAAAGCAGCGGAGGTATTGCTCGAGGGTTTGGTTAGTACGCTCCGTTTGCCCATTACTTTGGGGATGGTAGGCAGATGATAAGCAGAGTTCCACTTCCAAGGCTTTACAAAGAGCTCTCCAAAATCTAGAGGTGAATTGCACCCCCCGATCCGAAACAATGTTCTTTGGTAGTCCATGAAGTCTTATGATCTCCTTGATAAACATGTGAGCGGTTTCCGCTGCAGAGGGAGTACCAATCATTGGTATGAAGTGGGCCATTTTTGATAATCGGTCTACCACAACAAGGATGGTCGTGAATCTTTCAGAGGGAGGAAGATCAACAATAAAATCCATAGAAATCATTTCCCAGGGGCGATTAGGGATAGGCAAGGGTCTTAATAACCCCCAGGCTTTGACTTTGTCACTTTTGCTATGTAGACATATGGTGCATGACTTGACGTAGGATCTACAGTCCCGACTGAGGTTAGGCCACCAAAAGGACCGCTGAATGAGCTCGTTAGTTTTACGGGCCCCAAAGTGCCCTGCAAGTTGGTGGTCGTGAAATGCCCTGAGAACTAGAGACCTAGCTTCTTGAGGTACAAAGATTTTGTCCTGGTGCCAAAGTAATCCACCCTGCCTCCTTAACGAGTCATGTTCGGATTCAGGGCACGATACAGAAGCTTGTTCAATGGATGCCTTTAGGTTAGGTTGAATCAGCAAAAAATTTTGGGCAGATAAGATAGTGCTTGGAGGAGCACATTCAGCAGATTCGGGGAACATCCTGGACAGGGCATCGGCTTTCCCATTTTTGGAACCAGGGCGGTATGTCAAGTGGAAATTAAATCTCGAAAAGAATAAGGCCCACCTGGCTTGTCGAGGTCTTAGGCGTTTTGCAGATCTTAAATATTTCAAATTTTTGTGATCTGTGAAGATCATAATTGGATGGTTAGCGCCCTCCAGGAGGTACCTCCATTCTTCGAGAGCGACTTTAATTGCCAGGAGTTCTCTGTCACCCACGTCATAGTTTCTTTCGGCCTGATTCAGCTTCCTGGAGCAATAGGCTACTGGGTGGAGCAGGGCCTTTGGGCCCTGACGCTGCGAGAGCACGGCTCCCGTAGCTACTTCGGATGCGTCCACCTCAAGGACAAAGGGAAGAGCTGGGTCAGGGTGTTGCAACACTGGAGCAGAGGTGAAGAGAGCCTTCAGTTTTTCGGAAGCCGCTTGAGAATCTTGGTTCCAGGAGAAGCGTGAGTGCAGGCGAGTGAGCTGGGTGATCGGGGCAATAATAGTTGAGAAATTCCGAATAAATTTCCTATAAAAATTAGCGAAGCCCACAAACCTCTGGACCCCTTTCTTGTCAGAAGGTGCAGGCCACTCCAAGATTGCTGATACCTTCTGAGGATCCATGGAAATCCCTTTCCTGGAGATTATGAGTCCTAAGAACTGGATAGATTGTTTCTCGAACTCACACTTTTCTGCTTTAGCATATAAGCCATGGGTTCTTAAGGTCTTTAACACTTTTCTGACGTGCTCTCGATGGAGTTCAAGCGAGGCTGAGAAAATTAGTATGTCGTCCAGATAGACGATTAAGAACAGGTCAAGGTATTCTCTGAAAATATCATTCACAAAATGTTGGAATGTGGCGGGGGCATTACATAGCCCGAAGGGCATCACAAGGTACTCAAAGTGACCAAAGCGTGTTCGGAAGGCGGTCTTCCACTCATCACCTTCCCTAATACGAACCAGGTTATAGGCCCCCCGCAAGTCCAACTTCGTGAAAACCTGGGCTGTTCGGAATCTTTGGAATAACTCAGGGACGAGAGGGAGTGGGTATCTGTTCTTGATAGTAATTTTATTAAGGTCCCTATAGTCAATGCATGGTCTGAGAGAACGATCCTTCTTCTCGACGAAGAAAATGCCAGCTCCAGCAGGTGACGATGAAGGGCGGATGAATCCTTTGGCAAGGTTTTCATCTATATATTGTCGGAGGGCCTCCAGCTCCACTTCGGATAACGGAAAGATGCGCCCAAAGGGGACTTCTGCTCCAGGTAGCAACTCAATTGGGCAGTCGTAGGACCGATGTGGGGGCAAGGCATCGGCACCTTTTTTGTCAAACACATCAAGGAAGTCAAGGTAGGCTGAAGGAACAGCATGACAGGGATCCGGTGTAGGTTGAACGGAGAGACACACTGAAGAGTTGACAGGCGTGGGGACGCCACCGTGTTGCTGACAATAGGAAGATGAGAAGATGATTTCTCCCTTGGGCCAGTCAATTTGCGGGTTGTGGGCCCGTAGCCAGGGTATCCCTAGGATGGCTGGGAAAATAGGAGACCTGATGACATCAAAGCGGAGGAATTCCCGATGGCCTGCTTCTGTTGTGGCAAGGACAGGGATAGTCTCTTGAGTGACTGGTCCAGAGCTAGGAGCAGTGCCATCTGCTAAATGTACATCAAGTCTTTGTTCCTTCAGTTTCAGGGGTATGCGCAAGTTCTTGGCTAGGTTGATATCCAGGAAGCAACTACAGGCTCCAGAGTCAATGATCGCCTGCAGCTTTACTTCCTTTCCATCCACCTGCAGAGAGATGGGGAGAATTAAATGAGTGGATATAGTCCCAGACAACTGAAGGTAAGAGGGGCGTGGAAGGCTGGACTTCCTTGGGCGAACAGGACAACTGCGAAGGAAGTGGCCCGAAGTCCCACAGTAGAGACACAAGTTATCCTGTCGTCTGCGTGCTCTCTCTTCAGGGGTTAAAGCAGGGCGGAGTAGGCCAGTTTGCATGGGTTCCCCATCGGACATATTCATGGACTGGGGAATAGAGGCTGGGAGTGTTGGTCCTGGGACCTTTGGCATTATCCATGTGGGTCGAAGGGTCTGAGTGCGTTCGGACCTTCGCTCCTGCAGCCGTCGGTCTAGTTGGATAGAGACTTGGATGAGACTTTCTAGTGAGGCGGGAGCCTCAATCCTAGCCAACTCGTCCTTGAGAGACTCAGATAAGCCTTGCCGGAACTGGTATTTTAGGGCGGCATCATTCCACCCAGTATCAGCTGACCACTTGCGAAATTTCACAATGTAATCCTCCACAGGTCGTCTGCCTTGTACAAGAGCATGAAGGGCCGACTCTGCGGTGGCAGTCCGTTGTGGATCATCATATAAGGTAGCCATAGCTTCAAAGAAGGTGAAAACTGAATCCAGGACTGAGTTCTTTTGCTCAATGAGATTATGAGCCCAGGACTGTGGCTCATCAGATAAGAGTGAAATGATGAAACCCACCTTGACAGTCTCAAGAGAAAAAGTCCTTGGTTGCAGGGCAAAGTAAAGGTCACAAGCATTTTTGAAAGCTCTGAATTTCCGTCGGTCACCTGAAAAGCGATCGGGAGTGGGAACTCTGGGCTCCGGAGGGGGTAAACCCATAGCAGGTGCGGCTGTAGCAGAACAACTGAGAGGGTGAAGGCATCCTTCCAGCTGAAAGTAGCCATCTTGTAAGCTCTGGACTGCTTGTGTAAGAACTGTAATCTGCTGACATAGGGCCTCTAATGCGGAAGCACCTCTCTCGGCCTCAGACATCTTGGCTGGTTGATACTATCACGTACCTGGTGCTAGAGGCCAATGGAGAGAGAGGGCTTCCCTTGCGGCTAAGTTCCAGACCCCCCTGAGGATGAGAACAGGAGAGGTCAGGCCCAAAGTAGCACGGGTCGTCGCCTGCTTGATTGTGTGCAGGAGGATCCAGAGTACAGCTGGAGTGCTGGAGTGGAATCAGCAGACAGGTGGCGCCCGTGAGGTGTTTGCAGGACTTGGATAATGCTGAGACTGGAACGTAGTCGGGTGGATAGCCGAGATCAGGAGCCAGGTGGATATCAGAGCAAGCGTGGTCAGGTGGATAGCCAAGATCAGGAGCCAGGTGGATATCAGAGCAAGCGTGGTCAGGTGGATAGCCGAGGTCAAACACAGGAAGCAATCAGGAGACAGGTCAAGGACAAGCCGGGTTGGTAACAGGAGAAAGGAACTGGAATATCACAGGGATAACACACTGGAGGAGCTGAAGATCAACCAGCAACTAAAATCACTGGCAGGTTTCCTTAAATAGGCCCAGGTAAATTGCTGGTAGTGCTGCTGGGTCCTAAAGTCCTTCTCCTGCCAAAGTGCTGATAGCGCTGCTGGGTCCTAGAGCCCTTCTCCTGGTGTTTGTGCCCTGACAGCACCTCTGCTTTTTCTTTCAAAGAGTGACCGTGGCATACAGCCTGAGTAAATGGAGGAGGTAGTTGAGTGGCTCACAAAGCCTTCCTTCTCTCAGAGGCAGAGCAACCAGTTTCCACAACCGCTTTCACTGCACCCTTTCTTCCTCCTCTTATACTGCTAAAACCCATCATAGTCCAGCATGAAAGAGTCAGTTGTATATTTTTAGCTTGTAGCCTCTGCCTGCATCATATAAGTCTAGGTTATATTACCAGTCATTTGGAGATACTGGAATCTACACCACAAAGCTCTGTGGGAGCAGCAGTTCAATTATACAACTTGACAGCACTCATCTTCCTCTTTGTTCCTTACTTTCAAACATCCCCCACCCCACCCCACTCCACAAGATTTTCCATCTACATATGCTGCAACATCTGTGACTTCAAGCGATAGGGAGGGAAGCTTATCTTATGGCACATCAAACGGGGAAGACAGTCAGAATGGTGTCATGCTGAGTGGGGACATGCATAAGCTTGAACCCATCCCACAAACTCCAGCATCATCCTTAACCAGGCAGGTACCTTTTCTGCAGCTGCTAGAGCAGAGGAAAAAAATGTACCCTAAACATCCCCATGCCAACACCTACATGCCTACATTCACATGGTTCAGTAAGCATGGGCAGGAAAGTTTAATCTTTTTCAGGGCCCAGTTTGTAAATTTGCTGGTGGCTGTTGAGAATGCAGGAGGGGATGCATTGCTGGAGCTAGTGGTCCTGCATCTTGGTGATGGTCACAGTGCACTCACTTCTTCCAACTCCTCCTCAATGGCTTATCCAGTACTTCTTCAGAACAACTATTTTTCCCCAAGGGCTCCAGAGCCTATGTAACAGCCCCAGCAAAACACTGTCACACTGTTTTGCAGCTGCTGTACCTGGGGAACATGAGCCACACTGGGCCAGAGATTCTGCAAGGGCAGACCAAAAGATGGCCTCACCAATTTGCGTCATGCAACATTGAGTGTGATCAGGGCATCAATCCACCAACCATATAATTGCAGACAACATTGAGTCCAGGGCCAACACTGGCCAGAGCTTGCACAGTATGCACAGGAGCTGCCCTGTAACCAGTATGCTGTCTATGAGGGGGTTCAGCACAGCAGCTGGTTTTGTTACAGAGAGACAAATCCATCTGTCCCCTGACACTGTGGACTGGCTCACAAAAAAATAGTCCAGTCCTGGACGAGTAATACTTACAAATGCCTGAAGCTAATTTTACTGACTAAATTCTTCCTCGTAATTTGAAACAAATAAAAAACTGCACTTTTCACTATTACCAGTTCCTATCATCTCTACTGCCCTGCCACCATTACCAGATACTGGCGTCTCTGCTGGGCTGCTGCCATTATCAGCTCTTGTGACCTCTGCTGCACTGCCACTATTATTAGCTCCTGTCACCTTTTCCACCTCTGCTGGCCTTTCACCAACTTCTGTCTCCTCTGCTGACCAGCAACCATTACCAGCTCTTGCTTCCTCTGCTGGTCTGCCACTGCCACCATTATCAGGCCTTCACTGCACTGCCACCATTATAGCTCCTGCCACTTCTCTTGGCTTGACACTTTTAATAGCTCCTGCCACCTCTCCTGGCCTGCTGTTACCAGATGCTGCCACTTCTGTTGACCTGCCATTATTATCGGCTACCACCACCTTTCCTTGCCAGTTCCGGTGCTCTAGCAATGAAAAGATGCCACACAAAATGCTTTTGCAGCTGAGCCTCAGCCGATAATTCAGAGTGGCTGCAGCAGTAAATCATTCTGGCTGCTCTGCAATTTCAGTGTGAATTTGCCCTTAGCGTATCTAATCAAATCTGCTAGTCCCTTTAACACTCTCCTCCCCCCAGACTGAGAATGCTGTGTGATCCCTCGCTTAACCCCACTGACACATTGTGAGCAGTTACAGCTCCTGTGGAGGAGCGTTGGCTCTGTGTGTGATAGATTCCCTGCCCCCCCCCCCCACCTCCACTGCTGGGTTCAGCCGCCCTCAACCTGACCTTCCCTGCTGTGTAACTTAAGAACAGCTCTGTGTGTGACTCCCCCCCCTCCAGGAAAGCAGGAAAGGGACCAATCAGGAAAGTCTGAAGGAGGATCATGGGACATGTAGTCCCCTTGAGAGTGCTGCCCACTGAAAGTAATGGGGCCTGAACTACAGCCTCCACCAGACCTTACAGAAGAAGGGGGAGGACTAAGGATTTTTTCCTGGGCAGGTTACTGAGGTCTAGGGAGAGCAGCACGAGGCAAGGGAGTGTGAAGACCTTCTACAGCACTTATTTGGGGAGTATCAAGTGGGGCCTGTGTGTTGGAAGACTAATCTGCTGCCAGGAAACAGTCTGTGCTGTGCTGTACCATGCTGTGCTGAAGCATTGAGTTACCCCAGGAAACCCAGAAGTGAGAGAATATTTGAATGGTGGGACCACTGCTGCTGTGTCGCTGGATCTAGTGAGAGTGCCTTGCAGGTACATCCTGTTGCTACAAGAGAGACTGAGCCTTTTGGGTACTGACTACACAGCTGCCTAGTAGCCTTATTGCTGTCTACAGGTCTGGGTGGGACTGGTCTTGTGTGCACCAACAGAACAACTGGGCCCCAGCACTAGCCAGCTGAAGAGTTAGGCCTAACGTTTGCCCCTTTACAGTTGCTCCCCAGAGACCTTAGCCCATTGCATAGTTTAAAAGGTACCTCTCAGGGGATATTGCACAGGACCCTAGCCATTCTTTAAAGTGAACGCTTTATTATCGTTCTTACTGCAGTAAAATCTTTATATGCACTGTTGCTGATCTTGCTGATTTATGAGTTGATTCCAGTCTAGTGGTACAGAATTGTATACAGCATTACTATGGCCTAGAGATCACACTGTTTAGCAGACTGTATTTGAATCTACCATCTGTGTTCTCATTTATGCTCATATTATTATTTACCCTAAACTGTACCAATATGTTGAGTTAATTTACCACTAAACAGTTTTGTGTCTATTTCCTGATACTAGCTCACAACCAAGGTAAAGGTATCAATGCTTATGTTTTTATAAGTGCTTGCAGTAACTTTCATTCAACCAGGTGTGTCAGAGTGTATAAGTTTGCTCTTGGAGTTAAGGGAACAAAGCAGAGAACCCACATTACCAAGCAGCTCCTTAGGAGGTATCACTACAATTGTAAGTTCTCAAAGGCAATTAGCTTAATTACCTCTGTGCTTGCCATTCTCACAGGAATAACTTTGCGGGTCTGTATTAAAGAGGACACATGGCAATTAATATAATCCCCTAGGTAGACTTTGTCGTGGTAAAGCACGATGTTCAGGGAATCTCTTCAACACAATAAAAATCCATCATCGTCAGCATCATCTGTTCTGGACTTTAACTACTAAATTCAAACCCAGATCCATTACTCTTCAATGGATAAAATACTGTCTCCAGATATTTCTATACCCAACATCTTAAAGACACAGGATCTACATTATAAGTGAGTCATGCTGATCAACTTAGTAAATGCAAATTTTGCAAAAATACTTTTATTTAATCATTTTTAAAATTATATTACACAGACAAACAAAATTTTAGCTCTGGAAAATTAAAGGTGTTAGAGATGTTCATACTGCATGAGGAATTATCTGCATTCAACAAGGACCTCCAGCTTCAGCTGTATATGCCTTAGTAGTTGATAAAATCGAACTAACCCAATTAACTAATCAACCCCAGATCCATCTCAGGGGACTTCTACTGAAGGCCTTCTGGTCCTGACAAAATGATCAAGGTTAATTACTATCTTTTCTCCATGGATACCTCTAATATGTATAGTCTTGAATAGAAAAACATGGAAAGAACACACTCATCATTGTTGCCAAAGTCTATAGAGTTTTAGAAATGTAATAGATGAACCCATATTGTAAAATTAAAATATTGTATAAAAAAAAAAAAAAAGAAGGTATAGATTTTATGGGGCACCGCTGGGCATCATATGACCTCCTGGAATTGAAGCTGAGATATCAGAATGATGCCTGCAGCTGTAGGAATTATTCAGATGTCTTTTTTTTTCTGCCAGTGATTCCCTGCAATGTAAAAACATTCATAGCGGCTTTTCAGCCAATTGATTGTTTTTACAGGCGGCAGGAGGGGACGTCCCCCCTCCCGCCGCCCTCCGGTGCTTCTACTGGCTCACCCATGCGGTCAACGAGCCTGAGAATGAATCGGCCGATGGAGGCCATTTACCATAGAGCTGACCGAGGACCAGATCATCCCCAGCCATCTCAATGACCTTTGGAAGCCAGGCACGACAATATGACGTCACGTCCGGCGCCGGCAGATGTAAACACTGCGTTTTTTTGGCTGGGAAGCTGAGATCTTTTTATTTTTTTTTTCTTAATCATAGGCTTTCCAGTCTAGAGGAGAGATGTGGGGACTTAAAGACCCAAGATCTCACTGTAAAGAGGACCTGTCATGCCCTGTTCCTATTACAAGGGATGTTTACATTCCTTTTAATAGGAATAAAAGTGTTAAAAGACAAAAAATTCAAGGGAAAGTGTAGAAATAAAAAAATTTATATAAAATAAACAATAATAAAAAAAATGAAGACCCCCCTCAGCCCCCTCAGAAGTGAACACATACGTAGGTCGTGTCTGCATATGTAAACAACGTTCAAAACACATGTGAGATATCGCCCAAATGTTAGAGTGAGAGCAACAATTCTGGTGCAAGAACTCCTCTTTATCTCTAAACTGGTAACCTGTAAAAAATTTGAAAGCCTAGCCTATAGAGATTTTTAAGTATCAAATTGTGGCACCACTCCATAGGTATCCGCAATTTTAAAGCATGACATGTTAGGTATATATTTATCCAGCATAGCATCATCTTTCACATTAAACAAAAAAAAAAAAAAATGGGGTAACTTTAGTGTTTTTTTTTTTTAATTAATGAAGGAGTTTTTTTTCCAAAGAAATCGCGTTTGAAAAACAGCTGCGCAAATACCATATGCCATAAAAAATTCCAACAGCCGCCATTTTATTCCCTAGGGTCTCTGCTAAAAAATATATATAATGTTTGGGGGTTCTGAGTAATTTTCTAGCAAAAAAGATATGATTTTTTTACATGTAGGGCAGGAATGCCAGAATAGGCCCGGTATAGTGAATAGTAGGGAAAAAAATATATTGGCGCAAACACTAATGAGATAAAACCATGCTGCTGGACACCAAGGTACAAAAAATAACATCAGGAATAAATATAGTATAAAACGGTGCAGCACTAAAATTGTCAATAAGGATAAAACTAAAACGGATAAAAACTAAATATATTAAAAGTCCATAATAGTCATAAAACACAGCATAAAATCTTCTGTATAAAAAGGGGAAAGTCCATCCAGGTATATTGAGACCCAAAGAAAGTGCACAGTGCTGAAAACAATGGTCAAAAGTGCTCTCACTCAGTGCAAATCCTCCACCATTTTGTACGACAGCTTAGCAAACGAGAGTCTTTTGGGATTTTTGAGACGAAAGTTGGAGTTCCTAGAGGTCTCAATGTTGATTTTAATCTTAATTGTTTTATTTAAGACCGGTAATTTTATTGATTATATTGTTTTTATTGTCTACAATTTACTGTGTGTTTGATTTTTGTAATGTTTTATATGTCCTAAGTAGTATTTAATATATTCTTGTCAGTATATTTATATATTTATGAGAATGCTTATTATACAGGTGACTGTGGGTGACATGTTATGTATCTCCTCCCATTTTTGGAAATATATATATATTTAATATATTTCTAATCTTTAATTTTATTTTTCATCTGTGCCTCTTATTTAAGTAAGGGTACGGTGTAATGCTTGTATTTTTTCAAGTTAACTGATGTATTTAATTATTGATTTATATTGGCTACTATCCAGGAGCAGTATCTCTATACATATCATGGGTTATGCATCCGGGTACTTCATTCAGTTCCGGGTTCATTCATTCCCATGGAAGAGTCCTGAAGTCTAATATGGCTACCTTCGTAGCTATCTTTATGGTCACTTCCGGTTATATGGGTCCCGAGTTGCCGTCAGGCAATGATATGTATTGGACGAGATATCCGCAGTCTAGGTATAAAGGTGACGTCCGATCCTCCTCCCATAACGCTGAAGAAGTCCCGCCCCTAGGGACGTAACGGGTGCGGAGGTCGGAGGAGTGCATGACGTCACCCGCAGTCCCGATTGGAAGTTATAGTATCGGCGTTCAGGACGCCAGCGGCTTCATACCATTTAATATTATGACATGCTGTTATCCCCATTTATGCAAGTAAGAGGCTTTTAAACACTTCAATAAAGGTAACTGTTTTCGACAGTATTACACTATGGTGTGCCTTTTTTTGCATTTTTTGGGGGACATACGATCTTCTGAGTGGCAAGAGGATTAAGGAGTCCTTGAAAAGGGCAGATCCGTGCAACTGCTGTCCTTGTGACTTAAGGCCCGTACACACGTACCGATTGTCGGTCGTAAATATTCGGCCGACGACCGATCGGCCGATTGTAGGCTTGTTAGTATAATGCTTCCGACAGCCGACAGCGCACTTTCGGCCGAAAATAATCTGTAGTGTAGGCATTAAAATTTTTGTTGGCCAACACCAGAACGGCCGATTGTTCACCAGTCAGTACAGAATTCGGCCGACAATCAGCAGATTAGCAAGACTGGGCATGCTCAGAAAAGAAAAAAAACACGGAAAGTTAACCATCACATGACATCACTTCTGCAGTTGGCTGTTGTTGGCCGACAAAATTCATGTGCAGTCTTTTGCAGTTTTCAACAGACACGACAGCCCTGGACAAAAGACGGCCGATCGTTCGGCCGACGATCGGTACGTGTGTACGAGGCATTACACCCAGAAGCTGGCTCGTGGTTGTTATATGCTATATGCTGTTTATATACAGCTCTCAGGTGAGAGGCTGGTACCACTGGTGGAGGATTTGCACTGAGTGAGAGCACTTTTGACCATTGTTTTCAGCACTGTGCACTTTCTTTGGGTCTCAATATACCTGGATGGACTTTCCCCTTTTTATACAGAAGATTTTATGCTGTGTTTTATAACTATTATGGACTTTTAATATATTTCGTTTTTATCCGTTTTAGTTTTATCCTTATTGACAATTGTAGCGCTGCACCGTTTTATACTATACCAGTATAGTAAATGTCACATTCATTGCTTTATAAATATACCTCTGGTTGCTATAGAAAAGAAAAAAAGCAATTGAAGAAAATAAAATGTTTAAAGAGTAAGATTCTTGGCAAAAACATAAAAGTATAATGGGAAGAACCATAGCCATATATAGATAAGAATAACCCAAGAATGTAAGGTATTATGGACAGCCCAAATGTTTAGGTTTTGACCTTGAAAATATCATATTTTGAGCCTTTAATTCTACACATGGGACATATAGCCTGGAAAAAAAGTTGTTTACCTGTCTGAATGTACGGCTAAACCTAAGGAAATGTACACAATTCCATTAGCCCCTTCACAAAACTAGAAAGACCATGTGTGTGGAGGGGGGCCTTGAAAGAATAATTTAAAGTTATAATAAAGGTAATTTTAAAAAAAACACAACCACGTTATACTTACCTGCTCTGTCCATGGTTTTGCACAGAGCAGCCCTGATCCTTCTCTTCTCGGGTCCCCCACCGGTGCTCCTGGCTCCTCCTCTTCTCTGAGTGCCCCCATAGCAAACCGCTTGCTATGGGGGCACTCATGCATGCTTGCTCCAGAGCGCCGCTCTGTCTGTCCATAAGACACACAGAACAGCACCCAGCCCCACCCCTGCTCCCTCCTCACTGGCTGTGATTGACAGTAGTGACAGCAAATGTCTCCTGTTGCTGTCTCTGAGCCAATGAGGAGGCAGAGACCAGGGAGAGCAGCTGCTCTCGTGCACAGCACTGGATAGTGATCGGGCTTGGGTAAGTATTAGGGGGGATGTAGGTGGGAGCTCCATACTGAACGTTGAAACTAAAAAACCTTCAGCCTTGAAAACCACTTTAAGTATCTTTCTGGGAGAAGTACATTTTTTTGGAGCCTCAAGTGTGTCCCTAATTCTGAGCTGCAGCACGGTGGCCAAGACCACAGAGCGGTATAATAGGACAGGTTCCACTCAAAATAGGCCTCGCCATGGTCGACCAAAGGAACTGAATGCCGGTGCTCAGCGTCATATCAAGAGGTTGTCTTTGGGAAATTGACATATAAAAGCTGCCAGCATTGCTGCAGGTTGAAGGGGTGGGGGGGTCAGCCTGTCAGTGCTCAGACCATACACCGCACACTGCATCAAATTGGTCTGCATGGCTGTCGTCTCAGAAGAAAGCCTCTTCTAAAGGTGATGCACAAGAAAGCCCGCAAACAGTTTGGTGAAGACAAGCAGACTAAGGACATGGATTACTGGAGACCAAGTTAAACTTATTTGGTTCAGATGGTGTCTAGCGTGTGTGGCAGCAACCAGGTGAGGAGTACAGAGACAAGTGTGTCTTGCCTACATTCAGGCATGGTGGTGGGAGTGTCATGGTCTGGGGCTGCATGAGTGTTGCCGGCACTGGAGAGCTACAGTTCATTGAGGGAGCCATGAATGCCAACATGTACGGTGACATACTGAAGCAGAGCATGATCCCCTCCCTTGGGAGACTCGGCCACAGGGCAATATTCCAACATGATAACAACCCCAAACACACCTCCAAGACAACCACTGCCTTGCTAAAGAAGCTGAGGGTAAAGGCGATGGACTGGCCAAGCATATCTCCAGACCTAAACCCTATTGAGCATCTGTGGGGCATCCTCAAACAGAAGATGGAGGAGCGCAGGGTCTCAGCTCCGTGATGTCGTCATGGAGGAGTGGAAGAGGACTCCAGTGGCAATATATATATATATACACTATATTACCAAAAGTATTGGGATGCCTGCCTTTACACGCACATGAACTTTAATGGCATTCCAGTCTTAGTCTGTTGGGGGCAATATTGAGTTGGCCCACCCTTTGCATCTATAACAGCTTCAAGTCTTCATGGAAGCTTGTCCACAAGGTTTAGGAGTGTGGCTATGGGAACTTTTGACCATTCTTCCAGAAGTGCATTTTTTAGGTCAGGCACTGATGTTGGACGAGAAGGCCTGGCTCCCAGCCTCCTCTTCGATTCATCTGCAAGGTGTTTTATCGGGTTAAGGTCAGGACTCTGTGCAGGCCAGTCAAGTTCCTCAACCGCAAACTCACTCATCCATGTCTTTATGGATCTTGCTTTGTGCACTGGTGCGCAGTCATGTTGAAACAGGAAGGGGCCAACCCCAAACTGTTCCCACAAAGTTGGGAGCATTGAATTGTCCAAAATGTCTTGGTATACTGACGCCATAAGAGTTCTCTTCACTGGAACTAAGGGGCCAAGCCCAACCCCTGAAAAACAACCTCACACCATAAACCCCTTTTCACCAAATGATTTGGACCAGTGCACAAAGCAAGGTCCATAAAGACTTGGATGAGCGAGTTTAGGGTGGAGGAACTTGACTGACCTGACCTCAACCCGATAGAACACCTTTGGGATGAATTAGAGCGCAGATCCAGGCCTTCTCCTCCAAGATCAATCTTTCCCAGAAGAATTGAAGCTGTTATAGATGCAACGGGTGGGCCAACTCAGTATTGAACCCTATGGACTAAGACTGGGATGTCAGGGGTGCGTGGGATGCATGTAAAGGCAGGCATCCCAATACTTTTGGTAATATAGCGTATATATATATATATACAGTTACAGTATATACAGTATGTATTTCCCATTGTTCTATTGTTCTATAGTATGATATAATGATATAAACTGAGATAGCCTTTTGTGTATGTTTGGTTTTATGTGAAAGGCATGAAATCAATCTTATATTGTACTTGCAGGTCCTCCAATAAGCAATGGCTTTACCCAAAAGTAGCAATTCTACATTAGTAAATGAGTTCATTCTGACTGGATTCTCAAGTAGACCTGACCTTCAGGAAATGTTCTTCTTACTCTTTTTATCTGTGTATTTAATAACCCTTTTGGGTAACTTGCTGATCATCTTTGTTGTTTGTCACAATGACAGCTTGAAAACACCCATGTATTATTTCCTATGTAATCTATCAATAATAGACCTGTGTTTATCTTCTGATATTGCTCCCAATATGTTATCAAACTTCCTCTCTGAACAGAAAAGAATATCTTATGTTGGCTGTTTTGTACAGCTTTTCTTTTTTTGCATTCTTGGAAGTACAGAATGTATCTTGTTTGCAGTGATGGCTTATGATCGTTTTGTAGCAATCTGTAACCCATTAAACTATTTCTTGGTAATGCAGAAGAAGACCTGCATGGAACTGGTATGTGGAGCGTATACAGCTGGTGTCCTGCATGCTCTCATTGAGATTTCTTGCACCTTGCAACTGTCTTTTTGTGCCTCCAATGTTCTCCACCATTTTGCCTGTGATTTTCCCCCGTTACTAAGTATTTCATGTACAGACACTACTATTAATGAATTCGTCCTCTTCATTTTTTCTTCTTTTATCACTGTACCTTCTATAGTGGTCATTATTGTGTCATATGTCTCCATAATTGTATCCATTATGAGGATAAAGAGTGTTACTGGAAGACAGAAGGCCTTTTCTACTTGTGCATCCCACATAACAGCAGTGTCACTTTATTATGGAACAACTCTGTATGTATATTTAAGTCCCAAATCACAGTCTACAGTTGAGAACAGAAGTGTCGCCACTCTCTTCTACACTGTTGTAATACCAATGTTAAATCCAATTATTTATAGTTTGAGAAATAAAGATATTTATAAGGCTGTGAAAATAATGTTCCAAAGTAGAATTCAATTTTAGCCTGTGAATTATAGTATGATGAACTCCTATTGCTAATGATGGATTTTGAATGCTCAAAGTATTAAAGTTTAACAAAAGTCAAAACTTTTTTTTAGTTTTGGATAGACGGGAGAAGTAGTAGAACGCTTGTCAGTTTTTGCTGGTGTCTGCGTCTCCATTAACCTCCCTGGCGGTATGATTGTTTCGGATTTTAGGTGCTGAAAGCGCGGGATACCGGCGACAAGGTAAGTAACCCTCTACCAGGATCCAGCGATGCTCCCTGGCGGTACCCCGTGTATGGTTTGGGGTTACCGCTAATGGGACTGAAATTTCACCCCGAGCCACACTCGGGAATACCGCTAAGGAGGTTAAGGAGATTCACCCTCTATATTTGTCCTGTCCTGTAAAAGAAAATCCAACATTTTCGGTTGTCCCAAGAAAAGTAATAGAGTGGAAGTCTTCCAATCGGGACACTTGTTCTGGTGACCTTGGGGTCCCCAAGTAATTATTTTAATTTGCAGCGATTTCCTCTCACTTCTTGTTTGGCTATGGGACAGGAAGTGAAGGAAAATCTCCGCAATGAGACACAGATGCCGAAAAATCTGACAGGGGTTATAAACCCCCCCTTGCTCTATCCAAAATGAAGAAAAATGTTTTACCTATAGATCTATTTTAGAGAGAAGCTCCAGGCTCCTTCAGAAAAAATTAAAAGTCAACAGCTACAAATACAGTGGCTGCTGACTTTTAACCACTTCTGGACCGGAAGATTTTCCCCCCTTAAAGCGGAGCTCCGGCCTCAAATACCTTTTTTAACTAAAAATACCCCTGTAATTCTAATCCATCGCCCTTTACAGAACCGCTATTCTCATACTTACAAGGTGTACAGTATTGGATTTTAGTCAAAATCTTACTTTTAAAAACGCTGTCTGGGTGCAGCCATCTTAGACGTGGGCATCTGAAGCCGCAGTGTAATCTGCTGTGTCCTTCTTCCTGATTCCAGGGAGTGTTCTGGGAGTTCTTCCTGATTCCAGCCTCCTGGGTGTGATGACAAACAGCTCCCAGGATGCAATGCAAAGGCGGAAGTGATGTCGGTGGCCTTGGCCACAGAGGGGGCAGAAGGAGGAAGTACAATCAAAAATGCTCTGAAAATAAGGTAAGGGACCCCCGAAAAAAATTGAAAATGCCCAATTGTTGATCAGCATAGCGAGAACTCCAGGAATCACTAAGTTGCAAAATAGGCCGGAACTCCGCTTTAATGACCAGGCCATATTTTGTGATTCAGCACTGCGTTACTTTAATGGACAATTGCGCAGTTGTGCAATGCTGCACCCAAATAAAATTGATGTCCTTTTTTTCCCACAAATAGAGCTTTCTTTTGGTGGTATTTGATCACCTCCGCAATATTTATTTTTTGTGCTATAAACAAAAAAAGAGCAACAATTCTGAAAAAAAACCCCCAATATTTTTCATTTTAGGCCAATTTGTTTTCTGCTACATATTTTTGGTAAAAAAAAAAAAAATCGCAATAAGCGTTATTTTGATTGGTTTGCACAAAAGTTATCGCGTCTACTAACTACAGAAAAGATTTATGTCATTTTTATTGTTTTTTTTTTTTTAACTAGTAATGGGGGTGATCTGCGATTTTTAGTGGGACTGCGACATTGTGGCAGACAGATCGGACCCCTAACTGAGATTTTTGACACTTTTGGGGGGACCAGTGACATTACTACAGTAATCAGTGCTAAAAATATGCACTTTTACTGTAATAATGACAGTGGCAGGGAAGGGGTTAACACTGTGGGTGATCAAAGGGTTAAATGTGTACCTAAGGGCGTGTTTCCAACTGTATGGGGGTTGGGCTTGTGAAATGATCACAGAGACCTGTGTTTCTATATAGAAGGATCACAGGAGCTCTGTTTACAACAGCTGACCATTCTTCTCTCTCAGCGGGGAACGATCGTGGGTGTCAGGCGGCAATCGCAGCTGCCTGCCCCATGCATCGGAGTCCCCGCTGCCGAGTGGGGGCAGAAGCTCGCCCCTTAGCTGCAGGCGCACGATCGACATAGACCTACATCAGTTCGTGCAGGAGGGCCGCCCAGCCACAGTAAATCTTCGGCGGCCGGTCCGGAAGTGGTTAATTTAATGACCCTGCCCTCTCGAGGAAACCAGCCGTGTCCTCACCCGAGCCGATTTTGTAATCGGCTATTGGGTTCTGCCGCCATCTCAGCTAAGAGAAACCGGCAGTGATGCCTTGCGGCTTCACAGCCTATTCCCTAGTGCGCATGCACAAAACTCGCTGTGCTCTGTGAATGGGCCAGCTGCGGGGGAAGGAGGAGGAGGGCCAAACTTCTGTCTGAGGCGGACTCAGCCAGAAGCGGGAGCAGGTTCCTGTCAAAACCAGGTACCCGCTCCCCCCTCTCCTCCAAAAGGTGGCAAATGTGGCAGCAGAGGGCGAGGGAGGAGGCACACAAGCGGAGCTTCCCCTTTTGGGTGGAGCTCCGCTTTAGGGTATATTGCTGCTTCTGCCCATCTCTTCTTTTGAAAATAATAGCTGCTTGGTTCTTTAGCTTTAGCACTTTATGAGTCACTTGCCAAGCACAAGTTGATAGGAAATTTCAACCAACTTTTTTTCTGCTCTTTGCTTGCTCGAGGGCTGTGTCTCGGAAGTCCTGAAGCCAAACACAATTCAGAAGGAGCCAGGATGAGCTACCAGCCCGGTGCCAACGGATAAGCCAAATATAAACAAAAGTCTTTTTACTAATTAGAATATGTTCCAATATGCAGATCATATTCCATTGACTACATCATTTGTTTATGGTGCCCCACTCCTTGCCAGTCCCCTGTTTCCGCCCAAAGGCCATACATGCCACATTCATATGGAGAAGGTTTGTCCACTTTAACTAAATATACATGCAAATGCAAAAAATATATTTTTGGCTTATTGTGTTTTGATATTTCATTGTTTTTTACATTGTTGTATTATTAGCCACTAACTCCTGTTATCTTTTCACCTTAAGAATTGTCTTGATTATTGTTGGTCCTGATGAAGCTTGACCTTTAATCAGATAGACCTCATAAATTCAAGTATTGGTTGATTGTTAATCAGATCAATTCCTGAATATTTATATATCTCCATTTGGTTGTAATGATGTGATATGTGGCCTTTTTTTTGTTTTATGATGTGACAAACTTTTTCATTGAGTATGGAGGTTTTCTATGCCCTGCTCTGTAATTTTAAAATGTATGTAATAAAAGTCTTTCTTTTAATAACTACATGTATCAAGTCTATCTTATGATATGCCTTTGAAAGTCCAGCATTTTTGCTAATGTTTAGTTGGTTTCCCACAAACATTTCCCTTTTTACAATTCAGAAGGAGGTGTACAATGGGAATCTTCCCGTTTCTCTCATGACACTTTTAGTTTAAATAGAAGATACTGTACTATTCGTGATGCACACAGTGGTCATGCAATCTGTCCTCATCCTCCCAATGTCAAGTCAAAGTCAAAATCAAAGTCAAATCTACTTTATTGTCAATTCTTCCACATGTACAATACATACATACAGAGAATCGAAATTACGTTACTCTTAGACCCCCGGTGCATACAGATAACACTAACAATATAGCCTAAAAATCTAAAAACGCAAAAAAATAAATAAAAATAAGGTTAAAATAAAAACAGCGCAAGGCACATAACAGATAAAGTGCAGACCAATGACTTCAGTTCCATGGTGAATGAGGTAGTGAGCAGACCAATGCTGCCAAAGTGACTGGTGCAAGTCATTGAAGTCATTGAATGCTAGTGGAAGGAGGGGATGGAAGGACCTAGGGATATGGGATCTAGGGAAGGGGAGGTGCATAGTTCAGTGGTGCCTATGGCAGAAAAGGGACAAAGGGGCAAGTTCAGAGCGAGTTCAGCTTCCTGACAGCCTGATGGATAAAGCTGTCCTTCAGTCTGCTGGTCCTGGCCTGGAGACTCCGCAGTCTCCTCCCTGATGGCAGCAGACTGAAGAAGCTGTGTAACGGGTGGGTAGGATCACCTGCAATGCATAGAGCTTTGCGAGTGAGACGGGTTCCATAAATATCCTGAAGGGAGGGGAGAGAGACACCAATGATCTTCTCAGCTGCTCTCACGATGCGTTGCAGAGTCTTCCGGCAAGACACGTTGCAGGTGCCATACCACACAGTGATGCAGCTGGTCAGAATGCTCTCGATGGTGCCTCTGTAGAAGGTGTACATGATGGGGGATGGGGCTCTGGCTCTCCTCAGTTTGCGGAGAAAGTAGAGACGCTGCTGTGATTTCTCGGCCAGTACTGCAGTGTTATCAGTCCAGGAGAGGTCCTCTGTGATGCGCATACCCAGAAACTTGGTGCTACTCACTCTCTCCACAGTCGCACCATTGATGGTCAGAGAAACATGCTGAGTGTGCGCTCTCCTGAAATCAACAACAATCTCCTTCGTCTTCTCCACGTTCAGAGAGAGATTGTTGTCACTGCCCCACCCGGCCAAGCGGCTCACCTCACTCCTGTAGTTTGTCTCATCTCTGTTACTAATGAGACCCACCACAGTCGTGTCATCCGCAAACTTAATGAAGAGGTTGGATTTGTGTAACGGTGTGCAATCGTGGGTCAGCAGAGTGAAAAGGAGGGGGCTTAACACACATCCTTGAGGGGCCCCAGTATTCAGTATGATGGTGCTGGATGTGTTCCTGCGACCCGTACTGCCTGAGGTCTTCCAATCAGAAAGTCCAACAGCCAGTTGCACAGCGAAGTGTTGAGCCCCAACTTGATCAATTTATGAATGAGCTGTTGAGAGATGATTGTGTTGAATGCTGAACTGAAGTCTATAAACAGCATTTGAACATATGAGTCTTTTTTCTCTAAATGTGTAAGTGCTGAGTGAAGGGTAGTTGAAATAGCATCATCGGTCGACCGGTTGGACCGATATGCAAACTGGAATGGGTCCAGGGAGGAGGGGAGGGCAGACTTGATGTGATGCATGACTAACCATTCAAAGCACTTCATGATGGTAAGTAAGTGCAACAGGACGGTAGTCATTGAAACAGGATGGAGATGGCTTCTTCGGGACTGGAATGATGTTTGTAGCTTTGAAGCATGTGGGAACAACAGCCTGACTAAGTGAGATGTTAAAAATATCTGTAAAAACATCAGTGAGTTCTGCTGCACAGTCCCTCAGTACACGCCCAGGGATGTTGTCAGGACCCGGAGCTTTGCGTGCATTGATCCTACAGAAGGATCTCCTCACGCTGTCTGGGGTCAGCATCATCACCTGGTCACCGGGAGAAGATGGAATCTTCTGTGCAGTGGTGCTGTTTTGTGCCTCAAAGCGAGCGAAAAAGGTGTTCAGCTCGTTCAGCAGAGAGATGTTACTGTCACCGGTCCGTGGTGGGGGCTTGTAGTCCATAATAGACTGTATCCCCCGCCACAGGCTCCGAGTGTCTCTGCTGTCGCTGAAACAATGGGCTATCCTCCTGGAGTACTGTCTCTTAGCCTCTCTAATGCCACGAGATAGGTTGGCCCTGTGCAGTTCCAATAAAACTTGATGGTAGGGGAAGTGTCCTCATCTACTGTAAAGTCAATTTTGAGGTTGGGATGTAACTTCAGGTTTATAGGGACAACGATATGGCTCAATACCAAGCAGTATGTCTGAGAATTTAAGGCCTCAATAGCACCATGAGAGACGTCAGTTTTTCTGCGCGCATTCTGCAAGGGCACAAAAAAACAATTGTTCTCTCTGTGCCCTGTTCACACCACAACACTGCTTTTATGTGTACATTTCTTTCTGCGCAGGAATCTGCAACATGTATGTAGTTTTCTGCAGGGGAAAATAAGCTGACATCGCATCAACATTGGTGCACATAACTGATACGCAATAAAACTGATGTCAGTGTGCATGAAAACTGATGTGAAATGTGAATTTCTGCAAGTGAAATCTGCGCAGTTTCCCAATCAGTTCCCATCAGTTTTCATACACACATGGTGTGAACGACCCAAGAGCTAGTATCAGATCAAATGGAAGTGCCCTGTGAAAAAGTTTGTCTGTGCCTTGTTAAGCTAGGACTGGGCAGAGCTGCCTAAAGATGAGGCCCAGGATTCCTCCAGACTGGCACTGTTCATATGGTTGATGCCTGGATATAGGTGATGTGATCAGTTAAGGCAACAATCACTAATCAGCTGTATGAAGGAAAGAGTCATATTGTAGACTTTTGTATTAGCTTTATATGTGTAATATTATTTTCAAAATATTGCAAGTTAATTTTAAAATTTAAAGTGTAACAGAAAAAATCATCCCCCTTTGGGTGATCTCTGTACATTGCAAGGATTTTAATAAACTTTGTTGCAGATTCCTACCCTTTATTATTCTGAAGAAATCATTGTTTGTTCCTCTGTGCCTCTGTGCTGAGTGGGTCAAATGGGAGTGGTTTCATAATTATCTGTCAGCTGTGGCAGCTGCAGGGCTCTAATGAGGGAAGCTGCTAGGCCTGCATTCCTTTAGACATGTTCCTATTGGGAGTATCTCACCAAAAATGACATTTTTGTTGCAAGGGATGTATCACGTACCTGTCGGAGATTGAGCTGTAGAGGGGGCTTCTCTTGCACCTCCTGTCCAACACCCCTGTTAGAGATGACAGGTGGAGTGGGGTACAGAGTGGCACAAGGGCCGGTATACAGTGGGGATCGTAAGTTTGGGCACACCAGGTAAAAATTTGTATTAATGTGCATAAAGAAGGAAAAATCTCCAAAAGGCATCATATTACAGATTAGACATTCTTATAATATGTCAACAAAAGTTAGATTTTATTTCCATCATTGACACTTTCAAAATTACAGAAAACAAAAAAATGGCGTCTGCAAAAGTTTGGGCAACCTGCAGAATTTATAGCATGCACTGCCCCCTTTGCAAGGCTGAGACCTGCTAGTGTCATGGATTGTTCTCAATCATTGTCTGGGAAGACCAGGTGATGTCAATCTCAATGGTTTTAAATGCCCAGACTCATCTGACCTTGCCCCAACAATCAGCACCATGGGATCTTCTAAGCAGTTGTCTAGAAAACTGAAACTGAAAATAGTTGACGCTCACAAAGCTGGAGAAGGCTATAAGAAGATAGCAAAGCGTTTTCAGATGTCAATATCCTCTGTTCGGAATGTAATTAAGAAATAGCAGTCATCAGGAACAGTGGAAGTTAAAGCAAGATCTGGAAGACAAAGAAAAATATCAGACAGAACAGCTCACAGGATTGTGAGAAAAACAATTCAAAACCCACATTTGACTGCACGATCCCTCCAGAAAGATCTGGCAGACACTGGAGTTGTGGTACACTATTCCACTATAAAGAGATACTTGTACAAATATGGTCTTCATGGAAGAGTCATCAGAAGAAAACCTCTTCTACGTCCTCACCACAAAAATCAGCGTTTGAACTTTGCAAATGAACATCTAGACAAGCCTGATGCATTTTGGAAACAAGTTCTGTGGACTGATGAGGTTCAAATTGAACTTTTTGGCCGGAATGAGCAAAGGTACGTTTGGAGAAGAAGGGGCACAGAATTTAATGAAAAGAACCTCTGTCCAACTGTTAAGCATGGGGGTGGATCAATCATGCTTTGGGGTTGTATTGCAGCCAGTGGCACAGGGAACATCTTATGAGTAGAAGGAAAAATGGATTCAATAAAATTTCAGCAAATTTTGGATGGTAACTTGATGCCATCTGTGAAGTTAAAGAGAGGATGTCTTCTACAAATGGATAATGATCCTAAACACACCTCGAAATCCACGGGGGATTACATCAAGAGGCGTAAACTGAAGGTTTTGCCATGGCCTTCACAATCTCCTGACCTCAACATAATTGAAAATCTATGGATAGACCTTAAAAGAGCAGTGCGTGACAGACAGCACAGAAATCTCAAAGAACTGGAAGACTTTTGTAAGGAAGAATGGGCAAAGATACCTCAAACAAGAATTGAAAGTCTCTTGGCTGGCTACAAAAAGAGTTTACAAGCTGTGATACTTTGCCAAAGGGGGCAGTACAAGATATTAACTCTGCAGGGTGCCCAAACTTTTACAGACGCCATTTTTTTGTTTTCTGTTATTTTGAAAGTGAAAATGATGGAAATAAAATCTAAATTTTGTTGACATATTATAAGAATGTCTAATCTGTAATTTGATGCCTTTTGGAGATTTTTCCATCTTTCTCTGGCTTCTTTATGCCCATTAATACAAATGTTTACCTTGGGTGCCCAACTTTCGATCCCCACTGTAGCAGGTGGCGCCTTGACAGGAGACTGATGGCCATTGACCACCGGATGAGCACCTGGAACTGGAACTCTGTGATGCTGGATGAGAAGGCAGGAGTGAAGCCAGAACAAAAGCCAAGGAGTCGTCAACAGTCGGGCAGCGCGGGTACAGGAATGTGAGACGGAAGCAGTGTCAGGATACAAGCCGAAGTCGGTACACAATCTAGCAGCGAGGTACAAAGGGATAAGAAAGGAGCAAGGTCAATCACAGGCCGGGGTCACAGATAGGCAGGCAGGAATCAAAAGGAGAGTCAAGGGCAAGCCGGGTCAGCACAGGTAAACCAGAGGCAGGTCAGGGCACAGGTGAGCAGGAACAAGCTGAAAGACCACTCAGCAATGTGCCCCTGTCACTGCTCAGGTTAAAAAGGGCCGATTGGCGTCAATGCGTGCGCGTGTGCGCCAATGCCTGTTTGGGTCCAGCTGAATGTCTCTTATAGGATGCCAGAAATATGACTTGTATCTTAGGCAGACTTCTGGGAAAATTGGTGAGCCAATCACACAAGCAGGAAATGATGTTTCTGGGGTGTGGTCAGTATACATTCTGTATACAGAACAGCCCCAGGTAGCCATATTGTATTGCATTTTCAGAAAACTACAACAGCTGTAGATTGAAAAGGAAATAAATACCATTCAATTACAATATGATTTGTGTCGCAATTATATACGCTATATTGTTGTTTCTTTATTTGATATTTTTTTCCCCACAAAAGTGGAGTTACCCTTTGAGTCCGCTTTAATTATCCCCCTTTCTTGCTGACAAATAAGCCGAAGTTACTTTTTTTTTTTCCTTCAATTCACCCAGATACCAGCACTGGATCACCTTAGGCTGGCCATACACTATACAATTTTCTTGTTCAACTTTCCTTTAGATTTACCAAAACCATATAATATAAGTTCAAACCTGAACACTTTCAATTTGTATGCAATCAGGCAGGCCCTTGCACTACATAGTTGAAGGTAAATCTAAAGGAAATTGAATAAGAAAATTGTATGGTGTATGGCCAGTCTTAGTTTACCACAACACTAAGGCTGGCCATACACTATACAATTTTCTTATTCAATTTCCTTTAGATTTACCTTAAACTATGTAGTGCAAGGGCCTGCCTGATTGCATACAAATTGAAAGTGTTTAGGTTTGACCCTATATTACATGGTTTTGGTAAATCTAAAGGAAAGTTGAACAAGAAAATTGTATAGTGTATGGCCAGCCTAAGTTCCTTGGAAAATGCTTATGTTAACTAATTGCTATTTCAGTCTATTTGCTTCACTGATTCTGTATTGTTTTATCACTTGGTTCAGACTGACACTCCTTGTTCCAATAAATATTTTGGTGAACTTCTCTAAGCTTTTTGTAATCCATTTAATTGTTTTATTTTGCATTAACATTTTTTATGTTGTATCATATTTTATTACCTTGCATATTTTGCATAACTTTAATCAAATGTTTTCATACATTTTTGCATTTATCTTATTTTTGGCTTGCTATACTAAGGCCCCTTTCACATGAGCCATCCGATCAGATCCGCCTGTCAGTTTTTTAGGCGGATCTGATCCCCCATGCATCCCTATGGGGCAGCGGATGTCAGCGGAGACATGTCCGCTGACACCCGCTGCCATCCTCATCTGTCCTGTCCGTGAAATCCGGACGGATGGAAACCCTATTTTCCATCCGTCCAGGGGATCGGATTAGAGCGGACAGGCGGTCCGCTCTCATCCGATTTCCCCATTGAGATGCATGGAGCTCTGACACCTCCCTCTCCGCACACAGAGCGGAGAGGGAGCGGTCACCTTCCTGCTCAGCGGGGGATCTGTGTTTACGATCCTCTGCTGAGCAGCACGGATCCGCCTATGGAGGCGGACCGTGTGAAAGAGCCCTTAGGCTTTGGGGCTGTGTGTTTGTATGGATACACACAGTTCCTGCCTGAAGCTTGCATGCAAGGGTGTCTTAGTAGGTCCTTGTATAGGAACAGAGCCTCCCTAAATACAGAGAACTGCACTAGTACTCACTGGCCCATCAGAATCCAGGAAGCGAGCACTGCAGGAATAAAAGAGGCAGTGTATCATATAAGTAATCACCCCAACAACAGAAGATAAGAAATAAAATTACGTTTTGTATATCATTAATCTCATAATATTAGAGAGAGTACAGAACACTATAGATTATAGTAAGCATCTTTTCATTTTTTTTCAGTGAGTTATGCTCTGACTTGGGAGTTTAGTTATATAAAGGATTTGCCATATACAGTAGTCACACAACATTCACCTAATGATCACTGGGTAACATTTACCAATTCCACATTGCACCATTCCATCTAAATATGCCCAGGGAAAAATACATTTTAGGTTAGATTGTGTAGCCTATGCCATTGTACGGGAGGACACAGAAGGTTAGGTTGTAGCACCCATGCCTCCAAGTGAGAATACACAGCAGGTTAGATTGTAGTAAGATAAATAAGTGAAAAGATTGCACAAAACACCACAATTGCAAAATGTACCACTTACCCTGCGCTCTAATGTACAATGAGAAACAATTAACAATACATATATATGACCTTAAAAATCTCAGCAGCTGTTATAATCAAAGAAAGTTTGTAAAAAGGTGTAATAGATGATCTCAAGATTGCAGATAAATCCACCACACTAACAGCGCTAGTAAATGAGGCTGCTGGTATCCAAAAAACTCCCATGCGAGAGGAAAAAATACCAAGCAGCAGTTATACAATCCTCAATCAAAACGGTTTCAGTAAACGTCAGTACAGAAAACTCAGGGGAATGGTGTGAAGGGTTAATAATTTATCCATCTTAATTCCACCAATCACCGGTGCTCCCCCCTTTTTCCTGGAACTCACCAGAACGATGATAAACAAAACTCCCTCAGAGTATGCTCCAATCACCATACGGACGCATCTGACAGCCGTAAGATCAGGAATCCATACAAATCTTGTTATCCTTCATATGTTACTCCATACACGATACCATGCAAATGAAGAGTAGGGGCACATAGTGTAATTCCGCAATTAATTTAATGTTAAAAACCAAACACATGCAGCCCCACTCCGCTCAGGATGTCTACTTACAGTAGTTAAAAACAATGAAGGCATTCCAAGGTACATGCACGCTCCATGGTCCATCACCCGATCCACACCCTATTGATAGGAGACCGTAGCGTGGCCCAGCGTGAACCTGATGTCTGGCGGCCGTGCACACACGCCCTTAGATTTGTGTGGGAATTCACAGAAGCTTAAGTTGTAGGGTCCATCTCACTGTTCCAAAAAGATCAGTTTTATACACATTTATTTGGGCTTATATGGAATTTAAATGTTTGGACTTTTTCACTTAAATGTCATGTCGCGGTTATGGTGACGTGTTGTGTCACTATTTTGTTATACCACTTTTATTGTAATGTTTTCATGTTTTTTCTACAACAGATTTTCACATTGATTTAGCATTTGACTATTTATATATGTAATCCGCACACGATTTAAGGCTCTATTAATGGTTAGTGTAAAGATATATTTATTAGCACTGCACATTTTGCTATTACATTGTATGGAAATGCACAACAGGTTAGCTTGTAGGCCCCATGCCATTTTATGTGGGAAAAGAAGTAACTGAAAATCAAATACTAAGATATGGCTCAGTGTTTAGTTTAGAAAAAAAATCTTACTGTAAATCAGCAGGCTTAAGGTGTAAAGCAATAATGTTCTGTCTCAGCATCGATTGTACCTGTGACCTCCTTGTAGACCCAGTCTGAAAGTGTGTGCAGCAGGTTGAATGATGGCTTTAACAGATAGTTTACTCAATGAATAAAGACTCCAGAGGTGTTCTCCAATGCTTCTTTATGCTTCAAGTTAGCAAAGGCATAAACATAGAGGCTTTTCCATAGGTAAATTTCCAATGAAGTTACACAGCTTCTACACTCTGCAGTCTCCTCATAACAACTAAACAAAATGGGAGTTACAGCAGGAAAATGGAGGATGGGAGAAACCATCTAGCCAGAAACAGCAGGGGTGCAAGGAAGATACCAATAACATAGCATAACATAACATGTAATAACAACTGCTAGACAGTTAAAGCTGCATGGCAGCACACTCCCCGCCTGGTATCGTGAGATACCACTACACAATTATTTTCCATAAACATACAATTAACATTGCATACAGTAGAATGCTATGTAGCCCTCTCCTCTAAGCTAACTATGCTAGAGGTCTAAGTGACTCCTACACATAACACTGAATCAGAATTTTTGGAAGCAGGCATAATTAGGACTGTCTCAGTGACTGGTCTCAGGAAGGTTTTTGGGCTCCCGTCCTTTACAATCCTGACTTCCACACTTCGGACCTTTCCATCATCACTAGCAATGGCCTTTGTAATAACTCCAACTGGCCACTGGATCCGATTGGTTTGCTTGTCTTTTAGAAGAACCAGGTCCCCTTCCTTTAAGTTAGGTTTCTGGGTTTGCCACTTTTTAAGTCCTTGAAGAAGTGTGAGGTATTCCCTCCTCCATCTGTCCCAGAAACAATCTGCAAGGTATTGAGCATATCTCCATTGACGTTTATATATGTCCTTTTCCTCAAAGATGCTCTTTGGCGCTGGGATCTGTCCAATTTTCCGGCTCAATAATGCAGCTGGAGTTAAAACAGTTGGACATTCTGGGTCTGTGGATACAGCTGTCAGCGGTCTTGAGTTGACTATTGCTGTGACCTCAGCAAGGAATGTAGTAAGTACTTCATGGGTAAGACGTGAAGAACTCACATCAAGCAACATAGAATCCAGTATGCGCCTTGCCATCTCAATCATACGTTTCCATGCTCCGCCCATGTGTGAAGCGTGTGGTGGGTTGAATTTCCACTGGTTTGCAGTGGCGGAGAAGGTGGTCCTTGGAGGTGGCTCTGTCTGAGAAGCTCGCTCCTGCAGGGGTTTGTTAATGCTCTGGGACGCTCTCTCGCTATAATTGAACTGGTTGGTCAGTTTTCTCTCCTTCTTGTTCCTGGATGGTATTTCCTCACCTTCTGTCCATTCTTCACTAGCCTGAGCGTCAGACTTCCCATCTGTATCTTTGTCTCCCGGCTCTGTGGAGTTGTTGGTCTGAGTCTCTTCAATGACTCCCAACTTCGCCCCCTGTCGCCGCGCTTCATCAGAGTCTTTGTGTGACATGTTTCCATCCAGGGAGAAGTGTACGGCCAGCTGGTCCAGGATGTTAATGGGTTTGTAGGCCCGTTCCTTAAAACTGTACCTCACAATGTTCTGGGGGGCATGAGGGTTGTTTGCAGTCAGGATACGAGTGAATTCCTCCTTAAGTTCAGCGTCGCTGAGTTCCAGCTGGTCCAGAGGCTTAACCAGAGTCTTGGCCTGCATCCATTCATCAGCTCCATCCCCCATATCTGTGGAGTCATCTTCATCCTCCAAATTTCTTCTTGAGCAGATGTTGGAACTCAATGCTACAACTTCAGGCTGGATTTCCGGATCAGTATCTGGATCCTCCAGGTGGAAATCGATATCTTCTTCTGAGTTTGTAGAAGACTGGTCCATTAAAAACTTGGGTCCTGAAAACCAAATGGTTTGTGTGAGGACAACTGCTGGCACTAAAATCTTCTGCATGAATGCTAGAAAGTGCTCTCGCTTCTCAGGTTTGTTACGGAGAGTTTTCTTCAGTGCAGCAAATCTGGTTAAAGCTTGTTCTCGATTGTTAGGGAGAGGAAGCCTTGGTACTCGGAAGGGTAATGGTGCTACCCAACTGTTGGAATTGTCCTTGAAGAACTCTTCATCCATAATCTTGATGAACTCCTTGTCTTCGACTGAAGGAGCAATCTTGTTGTCATCACAAGCAGTCTGGTACACTGAATCACCAAAGTCCTTTTGAGAAGTGAGCTTGCAGTTAATGATTTGGAGTGCTTGATCTGGAACTTCGTTCTTAAAATCAAGTCTTTCCTTCACATAATAGTGCGATGGACATTTCATCAATTGACAGGTAACATTAGTTTTGTAGGAAGCTACATCCAAGAGCTTGTGAGATTGGTCTAAACATACTTCTCCTATTATCACCCATCCAAGATCAAGTTTCTGGGCCTGAGGAGCATCATCTGGACCGTTACATAACTCTCTTATTTTATGAACTCTAGGAATGTCTCTCCCTAGTAGAATCAAAATCTTAACATCCTTGTTAAGTGGTGGAATGTAGTTAGCAATGTGACTCAAATGAGGGTGATGACGTGCAACCTCTGGTGTGGGGATTTCTTCTCTGTTGTTCGGTAGCTGATCACATTCGATTAGAGTTGGAAGAGGAAACTCTGTGTCCTCATATTCTGATGCAACTACGAAGCCATGGGCTCTTCTTCCAGAAGTATTGACCTTTCCTGCACATGTCTGCAAGGTATAAGACCAGGTCTCTCCTTGAATGTTGAATAGGTCAAAGAATTCTGTACTGGCCAATGAGCGATTGCTCTGATCATCGAGTATGGCATACATTTTTATGTATTTTTGTGGACATCCTTCAGGAAAAACTCTTACAAGACATATCTTGCTACAAGACTTGCTATGAAGCCCTTCTCCACATACCTCTGTACACCTTGTGGTTACGGGGTCGGCATATTGCTCAGTTCTCTCCCCGCCATCATCTGATGTAGTCTTGGGGTTGCTGCCGGGTGAAGGTTTCCTTTTGAACAGGTCTGAATGAAGAGCGTCCACATGTTTGGCACTGTTACAGAGAGAACATCTGATGGCGATTTTACAGTCTCTAGCTAAATGATCGGAGGATGCACAACACCTAAAACAGATATTATGCTCTTTGAGAAATGACTTGCGTTCTTCAATAGGCTTGTCCTTAAATGCACGACATTTGGAGAGAGAGTGTGGCGCATTATGAATAGGACACTGTTGATTAAGATTGCTTGCTTTGATGTCTGTAGCCAAGACGTTGGATGCTATTGCAGTCTTCCTCACGGCAATAGGATGCCTTAAATCCTTGAATTTACTGTTGGTGGCAATACCCCTTGGAGTACTTAAAGGAATGGTGGTTGTATCTGGATAGAAGAAGCTTGGGTCATTCTTGGATCTTGCAACCTTCCGCACGATCTCTGAAAAATAAGAAAAGGGAGGGAAGGAAACACGATGCTCATACTTTGATCCTACACTAGTCCACTTTCCCTGATGATAACTAGGCAACTTTGCTACAATAGGATTTACGCCCTGAGCAGTGTCTAAATAGCTAAGACCTGGTAAACTAGGATCTAACTTAGCAATTTCAAGTTCTTGAAGGAGGTCACCTAACTCTCTAAGCTTATGATTGTCCTTAACAGAGATTTTAGGAAAGTTGTTTAGTCTCTGGAATAAGGCAGATTCAATGACTTCGGGGCTCCCATAGTCTTGTTCTAGACGTTCCCAGGCAGCATCAAGGCCTGCTTTAAAGTTATAAATGTAGACAGATTTAAGTCTCTTGACTTGTCCTGAAGATTGAAGCCCCAACCACTTTATTAGTAAGTCAAGTTCTGCTTGAGGATCAATGTCCAAGTTCTTGGTTACCGCCTTAAATGTAGATCTCCAACTCCTGTAGTTCTCTGGGCGGTCATCAAATCTAGACAGTCCAGTTGTAATCAACTCTCGTCGAATCATATACTTGCTGAACTCTGCAATGTCAGTGCTTTCAGTTTTTATAGCCACAGGGTCTACTGATGGTGCGCCGTCTTGGACCATGGTTGGTATCTGATGTTGGCTGGTAGGTAGAGAGAAAGGTGTTGCAGATGGGTTTAATTTAGGTAAGGGTCTGTCGACTGAAGGTCTCTGAGCATTTGAAGTCAAAGAGAGCTGTATCAAAGGGGGTATAGAGTTCATTCTGTAGTCTTCTGCTGTGCCCTTGTAATCTCTATGCACATAGGGTTGTGGTGGCACATGAGCTGCGTAGGTTGATTTACTTGATTTTGTGACGTGCGGTAGTTGTGGAGGGTCTCTGTTAGTAGGTGAGTCTAGTTGACCAGCTTGCTTTGGCGACACATTGCCTTCTGATCCACTTGCTGGATGATTATGAGAAGAATCTCCAACTGTAGGTGGGACTGTATTGTCGTGGTTCTGAGTTAGGACAAACTGTAGGGTCCTTTCAACAGGGTCTTGATGGGCAGCTAAGCTGGTACAAGCTGCTCCTTCTTCTTCCAATAGGGCTTGTTCCAAGACAGATAACTCTGCTAAAGCTACTTCCTTTTCTCTATTCTTCTGAAGAATTTCTAGCTGAGCCTTGAAGGCTGCTTCTTTTTCAGAGCAGGCGGCTTGAACCTGGGCTACTGCAACCTTTTGGCGAGCTTTGAGTATTTGGTCACTCAGTATTGACCTTATAGAGCAGGACCGCAAAGACTTAGAAGAAGATTTATGATATGAGCGGGCAGACCTAGAAGATTTTCCTGAGTGTCTGGAAGAAGCAGAGTTACAGGATGTAGTCTCATGTAGCTGTGCCAATCTACCTTCTATCTGTGCCTTTGCTTCAAGATATGTGCTATGCCTCTGCTGGTCATTAGAAGTAAAGTCCTTTAATTCCAATGCAGCTTCCTCTATGTTGGAATGTGACAATAGGGAATAGTACTTCTCAGAAAGTCTTTTATAATTCTCAAATGCCTTCTTAACCCTTGAGAGAGCAGTGTTCAATTGCTCAGAGTTGTTGCTAGATTCATTAGTGGCTGTTATACAACTTAAAGTCTTTTTCCACAATGCAGTCAGGTTACTAGATGTTTCTTCCTTACTTGCTTCATAAACCTCCCTTGCCTTCAAGGATGGATGAGGGGCTCTGACAGGACGAGCAGAATGAAGTAAGGAGTCTGCTTTATCTTGACTAAATGCAGGTAATTCTGTGAGATCTCTGTCAGACATAATAAGTACTGTATTTCTGGTGTCTTGTTAGAAATCTGCCAGAGCTCAGCTCTGTAAGTAGTGACTTCTGTAATTAAGCAGGCTGGCTGAGGTGCTGGGTATTTGATACAATAGCTAGCTATTGCTGGAACTAGTTCAAACTGGATCACCTCAGAAGGCTGTAACAGTAATGAAGCATTCAGTAGGTGGCTGGTTTCATATGCAGAGTAATGCTTCTCGTGACTCACAGACAAGTGTGGTACTCACACTACTGTTCTGAAGCTGCAGAGTCTTGGAAATCTACTTTCTGAAGCTGCAGAGATACCTGTGTGATGTATTATTGGAAATTTACTTCAAGTACTTCTTGGAAATGTACTTTCTGAAGCTGCAGAGATACCTGTGATGGATTCTTCATGGAAATGTACTCTCTGAAGCTGTGTATTCCTGGAAATTTACTGTTCTGTCTCAGCATCGATTGTACCTGTGACCTCCTTGTAGACCCAGTCTGAAAGTGTGTGCAGCAGGTTGAATGATGGCTTTAACAGATAGTTTACTCAATGAATAAAGACTCCAGAGGTGTTCTCCAATGCTTCTTTATGCTTCAAATTAGCAAAGGCATAAACATAGAGGCTTTTCCATAGGTAAATTTCCAATGAAGTTACACAGCTTCTACACTCTGCAGTCTCCTCATAACAACTAAACAAAATGGGAGTTACAGCAGGAAAATGGAGGATGGGAGAAACCATCTAGCCAGAAACAGCAGGGGTGCAAGGAAGATACCAATAACATAGCATAACATAACATGTAATAACAACTGCTAGACAGTTAAAGCTGCGTGGCAGCACAAATAATTTGCTTTACTCTGTTGACTATCTTAAAATGAGCAATAAACCCTTTTGGACCACTTACCCTATGCGTTACACTATGCACTGTGCATTAAAGCAACCCATTCATTTTAACCACTTGCCGACCGAGTACGGTAATAGTACTGCGGCAAAGTGGTTCGTTATCGTCCAGCCACGTAGTATTAACGTGACTGGACACTCCCCCTTCTGGGCGGCGCTTGCGCGCCGCCGGAGGCTCGCTCCCGCTGTTTTCATTCACAGCGGGAGTCGGGCCAGGGGAGGAGCAGCGGCGATCGCCGCTGCTCTGCCCCGATCGCCGGGGATCTAGTGTGGAGATCCGCCCGCTGTGTGTAAACACAGCGGGCGGATCTCCATAGTGACAGGGAGTGACAGATCGGACTGTTCAGCATAGCTGGACATCCGATCTGTCCATGACTCACTCAGGCCCCTCCCCCCCTACACGTCAGTAAGCACGAGGCATACATTAACCCCTCCCTCTCCAATAAAATTAACCCCTTCCCTGCCAGTGTCATTTTTACAGTAACAGTGCATATATATAGCACTGATTACTGTAGTAATGTCACTGGTAACCCCAAAAGTGTCAAAAATGTCAGTCAAGGGTCCGATCTGTCCGCCGCAATGTCGCAGTCCCACAAAAAAAATCGCAGATCGCCGCCATTACGCGTTAAAAAAAAAAACACAAAAATGACAGAAATCTTTCCCTTTGTTAGTAAACGCAATAACTTTTGCGCAAACCAATCAAAATACGCTTATTGTGATTTTTTTTACCAAACATAGGTAGCAGAAAACAAATTGGCCAAAAATTTTTAAAAAATTGGTTTTTACATCTTTTTTGGGGGGAATTTCATATAAAAAAATGTTAAAAATATTGTTATTTTTTCAAAATAAACGCTCTTTTTTTGTTTATAGCGCAAAAAGTAAAAATCGCACAGGTGATCAAATACCACCAAAAGAAAGCTCTGTTTATCAGAAAAAAAGGACGTAAATTTCGTTCGGGTACGGCGTCGCACGACCGCGCAATTGTCAGTTGAAGTCGCACAGCGCCGAATCGCAAAAAGTGGCCTGGACGGAAGACAGCAAAATCCTCCGGTGGTAAAGTGGTTAATGGGCTAATTGAACACCTGAAATAAAAAAAAGTTGATATAATGCTGTAGAGTAAAGCATTGCCCGCTACTGTATTTGTACATTGGGTATTCAAAATATATGGCTCTGACACACACTGCACTGCAGATTGTGTGTTACCCTGCTTTTCAGTAACATGCTGTTCTGAATGGGCCCTTCGTTTTTGGATTTGTGGTGGAAGTGAGACATGCACGTACCTTGTTTTTTTTAAGAAGACTCTACCATAGGCGTCTGCATGGGGGGGCAATTCCCCCCCCATGGAATCTCAACTTCCCCTTTAAAGTGGTTGTTAAGCCACTTTATACTATCCTGTCTGGTCTGTTTAATAATCCTGTGTGGCTGTGCCCCTGTGTCTGTGCATTAAAAAAATAAGCCATTCTTTACCAGTTTTCAGAGCGCCGATCTCTGCTCACGTGACCCGCCAGCTCTCTCCTCCTGCAGCGGGTGGTGCCGAGGATTCCCCACTGACGTCAGGCGGGAGGGGAGGAGGAGAGGCCGAGAGGAGGAGAGAGGCAGTGGATCACGTAAGTGGCGATCAGCGCTCTGAAAACATTTAAAGAGCGGCTTATTTTTCCCCTTTAAAAATAATTCCTCACGGGTCGAAGCTTGCCCATTGACTGACATCAGTAGCCGCGCGGACCACTGTCCTCAGCCCCAGGCCCCGGTGCTATCATTCCAGGAGAAGAGGAGCCCGGGGCAAGGAAATTGAGGAGATTTGTGGCCCTGTGCATAGAGGCATGGCACGTGATGTCACATCACGTACTGACGTCACGTGCATGCATGCGCCGCCTGCACGAACCCAAACAGAGAGGATCAGCTTTGCTTTTGCATCAGGTTATTCAAACCTTTGAATGCTTGCGCTTTATGTAATGATGACTAAGCTCCTCCCCTTCATGACATTGTTGAAAAGAGGCAGAGCATGGCTGACCTTAAAATGATGCCCCCCCCCCCCCCCTGAAAAAAGTTCTTTGGACGCCCATGGATTCTACTTTGCCTTAGCCCACCTCACCACAATCTGTCAAGTACCGTGGATATCAAAGAAAACAAGTTATTTGAACTAACAACAAACAATGGGATCTTTATGAAGTGACAGTGATACAGATCAGGGGAACAAGAAAGTTATGGTGGGAAGTTTGAATTGTAAAGTGATGAAAATTACATTTGTGCTCTGTAAAATGATGTGGTATTTACTAGTCCTGTAATACTATAAATCAAAATTCATGTAAAATAAAAGAGTATCACTGAACACCAAGTAGTATCTAACATGCCCACTATTTTTATTTGTATTCATGTTGAACTATAAATGCGGAACTCTAGGAATAATCTTTTTTGCAACTTACATGGGTCCAGCTTGGCTCTTTGTAGGCATCAATATCTGGTGGAGACAAGGAGTGACTTAGAAGTCGGGAGTCCCGGAGCTACCTTTATACTTCTGGCCTAATACACACTAGATGTGAAGACAGTATCAGGATATTCTGGAGCTCTTGTGGAGACACATGCTGGTCATGACCCCCTATAACTAAGGGGTCAACTTCTTCTGGTAAGAAGTATTTTATCCGAGCACTGGGTGCATGGTGATTGGTGAAGGCACTTTATATCAAGTCCAATTTGCTGCTGAGACAAGTAGTTTGCACCGAGCACTTTAAGGACTGTATTTATTTATTTATTGATATATTCACCTATGAATTCACATTGGTTCATTTATTTATGCGATTTATGTGAGATATAACACTGTTTATGCATTAGCACTTTATTGTGAGTTTACTGCTGAGCGCAATAATCTCTACCTATACCACATATTGCGTTTTCACGTTTTTTATTGCTGCTCGCTAGAGGAAGGAATTCCCTATTTTTTCACATTTGTTTATTTATTTATTGTCAAATATCACTCTGTTTGCGCAGTTCTTTTTTGGTTTACACCAAATTTTGTTTTTCAATATCTGATATTTGACTTTTTTTCCTGCATCCAATCAGAGAACACCTTGTATTCACTGAAATATAATACAATGTGTTCTCTGAATGGTGGCGGTGTGAAGCAACCAACTCCCAATGCTCAGTTTGCAAAAGGGAAGCTGCTAAAGCAGAACCTGGAAGATCATGACTATCACTGCACAGTATGTAGCATGGACAACTCAAGTGATTTTCAGCTTTCCCAGCAGCCCTCCAGTTATCAGACATGAATACATTGAGCTGAGTTAGTTGTAAGTTTGAAAAAAAGGTAATTCTTGCAGTTCCACTTTAAAAAAACAAAATGCAGTTATCTTTTTTGCCCTCCTTCCCTAACCTAAACAAGCCCACTCTACCCAGATGCATACTAACTCCAATCCAGTGGTCACAGCCTCCGGCATTCCTATTACCTAAGTCTTTTGCACACTGGTTGCGTCTGCATCAAAAACCCTGCATACGCCCGACTGCGTATTCATCATGTTAGTGATGGCGCGCGGATCCATCCAGTTTCCTCCCTCGCGAAAAAGTCTAAAAGCCCTCCCATTCCGCCTTGGGCCTTCCTTCTTCTCAGCCACTTTGTTACATCTTTTATTCGCAAACACCCGTGCAAGGACTCTCTCTCCCCGTTTGACGACCTCTGTCAGCAAGAGGGTCCTCTTCGCAGACTTATCTCGATTACCCATTCCCTCCTGTTCGAGCACTCGGGACGGACTGTACGCAAAAGGTGCGAAGCTTGGGAAAAGGAGCTGTCCTGCTCGTTCTCGAAAGAGGAGTGGGAACAAATCTTTATTAAAAATCATAAATGCTCACGGAATGTATCGGCTCAAGAAAACGGATACAAAATTGTATCCAGATGGTACCGTACCCCGACACTCTTGCAAAAATTCTTCCCTTCTGTCCCCTCCACTTGCTGGAGGTGTCTGTCTGATACTTACTCCCTTCTTCATGTTCTGTGGTCCTTCCCAAAACTGTCCTCTTTTTGGCAGGCAGTACACAAAATCACCACACAGCTGCACCACACCCCAGCGTCACATGCTTCCTACACTAAATCTCTTGTGATCCATATGATCAATGCAGCCCGACAATGTATACCGGTGCTATGGAACTCTACGCAACCCCCGACGGTCAAACAGTGGCTCTGTAGGGTGTCCACTATAGCGGAGATGGAAGAACTCGTCCACATTGCTCAAGACACCCCCGCTAAATATAATAAGAAGTGGGCGTGCTGGTTTCATTTCGTTACCACGACGGAATTCTCAACACTCGTCTGTTAAGATGACAATTGATCGCCTAAACGTCCCGGTCGGTAAATCTCGGCTGCTGTTCGTTTTGCTTGGCTCCTGATGACTTATTTTTGCTAACCGCCTTCCCCCCCCCCCCGGTGTTGTGGAGTGTATTTGTTAAGTGTTTTTTCTTTTCTTTATAGCTTCCCTCCCCCCTTCCTTCCTTCCCCCCTACCCCCCTCCCTCCCAGTCCCTCCCATGCATTGCCCTTCCCTCTCTTCTGGCTTACGTGCTCTTTGCTGGTTGGCTCTGCCGAGTAGCGAGCACCCCTTCGCCTTCCCTGAACGCCCAACTAAGGTACTAGGCCTTCTAGAACCCCCCCCCCCACCTCCTCCCTTTCCCGGACCCGGGTCACCGGAATCCTGGGCGGGGGAGGACGCTGTGTCGGGTCCCCCATGGCACATTTGGCCCCTTGTGGCCTCCACGACTGTATTCCTAAAAGCATTATCTGTGTCCATGGACACACTCTGACCTTGCTGGGTTACTGAAGGTCTCTGTTTACTATGTTGTATACTATGTTGGTATTTACCCCGATGGACCTCATACTGTCTCTGCCTGATGGGGAGGCCCTCTCCTCTTATGCTACTCATAGGCTGACATGTAATGTAATGCACATGTCATAGACATCCACATTTATCCATTTACTGGTTTATTGGAAGAAATTAAAAAAAAGAAATAGGACTGTGTGTGTGTGTGTGTGTGTGTGGGGGGGGGGGGGGCGTTCACAATCGGGTGCAGCTCTGCATAGAAACCAATCAGCTTCCAAGTTTTATTGTCAAAGTCTAACTGAACAAGCTGATTGGTTATAATGCACAGCTGCACCAGCTTCTAATTCTCCAGTTTGAGTAAATCTCCCCCAATGTGTCCCAGGGCTTCTCCACCAAAAATCTCTAGCAGGCGATACTTAATACAAGGAAGGATATAAGATGCGGGACTTTTTAGGTGCATAGACATAAAGTTACACAAAAGGTATTTAAAAAAAAAAAAAAAAAAAACACATTTTATTTATTGACAAAAGTAGATTAAAAGCACTCGTATACCCATGTGTTGTCATCCATCGTACATGGAAAGCATATTCTTTCATTACGCCTATATTTCAACATGTTTTGCCATTCCAGCGTTTTCAGGAAAAAGTGTGGTGAAAATTCCGGTAAAACAGACAAAAGGAAAGAATCAGGATAGTTGCAAACAATTAACATTGAGTACATGTTCCCACATGATTTATTAACATACCGGAAAAAGCAAAGTTTAAATCACCCAGTAAGTCCTAGTTTCCTAGAAAAACTCCCTACCTCCAAAGTTGTACAGAGGTAATGGAGCAAAAAACGGATTCCTAAGGATGAGTCTGTCCAAGAAGACCCCTGGGCTGCCAACGCACAGCTGGACCTCCTGCAGAGAGGGGAAGGGGACCACAGTGAATCTTATGTAAACATTAATGAAATATAAATTTAAATAAGTATATATATATATATATATATATATACCAAAAGTCGTAATTTTATTCCTAAATGACAAGGTGCATAATCTTTTTTCTACTAATTTAAACAAATGCAATCACACACTTTCTTTAAAATTTTGTTCAAACTGTAGAGAGCTTAAATATCCACTAGAGGGCATTCAAGGGAAATGGTAGTTTGTTCACCAGCACTAAAGCTACATAAACTATATTATCAAAAGTATTGGGACGCCTGCCTTTTCGTGCACATGAACTTTGATGACATCCTAGTCTTAAGCCCCGTACACACGTACCGATCGTCGGCGAACGATCGGCCGTCTTTTGTCCCCGGGCTGTCGGTGTCTGTTGAAAAGTGCAAAGACAGCACAAGAATTTTGTCCGCCGACTACAGCCGACTGCAGAAGTGATGTCATGTAATGGTTAACTTTCCCTGTGTTTTTTCTTTTCTGAGCATGCCCAGTCTTGCAAATCTGCGGTCTGTCGGCCGAATTCTGTACTGACTGGCGAACAATCGGCCGCTCTGGTGTCGGCATACAAAAATTTTAATGCTTTCATGACAGATTCTTGTCGGCAGAATGTGCGCTGACGGCTGTCGGAGGCATCATACTAACAAGCGTACAATCGGCAGATCGATCTTCGGCCGACGCTTGTCTGCCGACGATCGGTACGTGTGTACGGGCCTTTAGTCTGTAGGGTTCCATGTTGAGTTGGCCCACATTTTGCAGCTATGACAGCTTCAACTCTTCTGGGAAGGCTGTCCACAAGGTTTAGGAGTGTATTTATGGGAATTTCTGACTATTCTTCCAGAAGCGCATTCGTGAGGTCAGGCACTGATGTTGGATGACAAGGCCTGGCTCGCAGTCTCCGCTCTAATTCATCCCAAAGGTGTTCTATCGGGTTGAGGTCAGGACTCTGTGCAGGCCAGTCAAGTTTTTCCACCCCAAACTCACTCATCCATGTCTTCTCAGAAGAGTTGAAGCGGTTATAGCTGCAAAGGGTGGGCCAACTCAATATTGAACCCTACGGACTAAGACTGGGATGCCATTAAAGTTCATACGCGTGTAAAGGCAGACGTCCCAATAATATTGGCAATATAGTGTATATTGTACACATGCAAGAGAGCAAGCTTATAACACAACTGAAACAATGATTCAGATTAGTGTATAGTTCAGTTCAGGAATGGTAAGTTTATATAAATACGAGCAGGGAGTAATAGAGTATCTTTATTAATACCTGAAAAACACTTAATCTATACCTTATCTATATTTTCAGGTAAACCTCTTACCTTCTGTTCAATCTGCTCGGAGATACCGCGCAAAAAAGCACCACACATACAATGAAAGTCGATATGATGCTCAATGTTTAATTTCCGTGTTCAACCATTTATACATAATCAGATCACACGATATAATAATGCACAGTATAGGATATCACATGACAATAAAGGTGGGACATGAAGACACTTCCTCTTTCTTATTTCACTGTTACCTATGATAAGGAAAATTTGCTTCTAATGTTTGCTTAATCAGTTGCTCCGCTTGTGTTCCATAAGCGTGTGCAAAAAAGCTATCAATATTTGCATTATTAATATTGTTCAAAAGAGCAGAATATCGTACTGGGGAGCGTCACCCCAAAGGAATAAATCATACATGTCGTGATCCACAGTGCAAATATGCTGGTCTGTCAACAGCTGATCACTCACTTATTTGGTTATATAGGACCAGTCTGATTCTGTATAGGAGAACCATTACCCAGACATATTAAAGCGCTTAGAGAAACACAAAGATAGCCTGGTAATAAAGGGAAGGAATAAGAGCATTCCTTCCAACAAAAGTAATAAATATCCGCACCAACCTGTGGACAAGTCATGGAGCAGACACTAGTCAGGGAGCTGTGCACAGCGGACTGCACCTACCCCCGTGGCCGCTTCATGGTCTGTACCAAAACCCTGCAGGTGTGGCCAGGCAGGTGGTCAACACCCACCCACCGAGCAAGGATGTGTCATACATGCTAGGAGGGAGGAAGTGCTCAAAGAGGGACAACCCAAGGCCTGGAACAGCAGACATGGGGACACAGGAAGACGATAGTAGACCCAACAAAGGGGCGCAAGGGTCACCACACCAGGAAGGACGGGCATCCCCAGACAGAGTAAAAAAAAAAAAAAAAAATATATATATATATATATATATATATTAATATATATGTAGCCCTGCCCCTTGGGGGTGGCTTGTTGCATGGGTGTCCTCCTCACTTCTTATGCCCTGAGCCTGCTCCAACCCCAGTGCTGTGGGGGACAGTTTGCCACTCTGAGTCCATGGGGGCCCTTACATGTTCTACATCTTGGGGCTCTTGCAGTTGGCTACCCTAGTTTGCTTTGCTCTGGGGCAGTGATGGCGAGCCTTGGTGCCCCGGATGCCATGGGGCTGCATTTCCCATGATGCTCATGCACTCTGCAGTGTAGTTGGGCATCATGGGGGGTGTGGTTCTGGGGTGTCGGGGTTTGCCGTCGCTGCTCTAGGGCTACGGTCAAATGCAGGTTTTAAAAATAAATCAGTGTACAATATTTGCATTGCCTCCCATACCCTGGCAGACCTTTTTAACTTTTTGAGCAGGGGCGGACATACAGGGGTCGCAGGGGTCGCCATGGCGACCAGGCCCCATGCTGCAGGGGGCCCGAGAGGGCCCCCTGTAGGTATAGAAAGGATGAGCGGCAAGCGCAGCTGAGACCGGAGCTCCCCGATCCTCAGCGAGTTACACACAGGGCAGCTATTGCCAGCTTGTCTCTCTCCCCAGCTGCGGCTGCCTGCGTGGTGAGAGCAGAGACGAGCAAGAGACGAGCACTGAACCCGCCCCTCCCCCTTCCTGTGTGTTTCCTGTACAGGAGAGGAGGCGGGACCAGCTCTCTCCACTCTGCAGAGTTTGCAACAGCGCCGATCTGAGGTCTGTGATATGTATAACTAATAATACTAACTTGCAAGGGGGGGGGGGGGTGGAGGTGTATGTGCTAGGGGGTGAAGATGGAGGGGGGGGGGTGTGTATGTAAAACTCCTACCACGCTAGGGGGTGAAGATGGGGGGGGGGGTGTATGTAAAACTCCTACCACGCTAGGGGTGAAGATGGAGGGGGGGGGGGGTGTATGTAAAACTCCTACCACCCCACCCCACCCCCTGTCATCTTCGTCCCCACTGTCCTCTTCCTACCATCCCATCCCTGTCATCTTCATCCCCACTGTCCTCTTCCTACCATCCCATCCCTGTCATCTTCATCCCCACTGTCCTCTTCCTACCATCCCATCCCTGTCATCTTCATCCCCACTGTCCTCTTCCTACCATCCCACCCCCTGTCATCTTCATCCCCACTGTCCTCTTCCTACCATCCCATCCCTGTCATCTTCATCCCCACTGTCCTCTTCCTACCATCCCATCCCTGTCATCTTCATCCCCACTGTCCTCTTCCTACCATCCCATCCCCTGTCATCTTCATCCCCACTGTCCTCTTCCTACCATCCCATCCCTGTCATCTTCATCCCCACTGTCCTCTTCCTACCAGCCCACCCCTGTCATCTTCATCCCCACTGTCCTCTTCCTACCATCCCATCCCTGTCATCTTCATCCCCACTGTCCTCTTCCTACCATCCCATCCCTGTCATTTTCATCCCCACTGTCCTCTTCCTACCATCCCACCCCCGGTCATCTTCATCCCCATTGTCCTCTTCCTACCATCCCACCCCTGTCATCTTCATCCCCACTGTCCTCTTCCTACCATCCCACCCCCTGTCATCTTCATCCCCACTGTCCTCTTCCTACCATCCCACCCCCTGTCATCTTCATCCCCACTGTCCTCTTCCTACCATCCCATCCCTGTCATATTCATCCCCACTGTCCTCTTCCTACCATCCTACCCCTGTCATCTTCATCCCCACTGTCCTCTTCCTACCATCCCATCCCTGTCATCTTCATCCCCACTGTCCTCTTCCTACCAGCCCACCCCTGTCATCTTCATCCCCACTGTCCTCTTCCTACCATCCCATCCCTGTCATCTTCGTCCCCACTGTCCTCTTCCTACCATCCCATCCCTGTCATCTTCATCCCCACTGTCCTCTTCCTACCATCCCATCCCTGTCATCTTCATCCCCACTGTCCTCTTCCTACCATCCCATCCCTGTCATCTTCATCCCCACTGTCCTCTTCCTACCATCCCATCCCCTGTCATCTTCATCCCCACTGTCCTCTTCCTACCAGCCCACCCCTGTCATCTTCATCCCCACTGTCCTCTTCCTACCATCCCATCCCTGTCATCTTCATCCCCACTGTCCTCTTCCTACCATCCCATCCCCTGTCATCTTCATCCCAACTGTCCTCTTCCTACCATCCCATCCCTGTCATCTTCATCCCCACTGTCCTCTTCCTACCATCCCATCCCTGTCATCTTCATCCCCAATGTCCTCTTCCTACCATCCCATCCCTGTCATCTTCATCCCCACTGTCCTCTTCCTACCATCCCATCCCTGTCATCTTCATCCCCACTGTCCTCTTCCTACCATCCCATCCCCTGTCATCTTCATCCCCACTGTCCTCTTCCTACCATCCCATCCCTGTCATCTTCATCCCCACTGTCCTCTTCCTACCAGCCCACCCCTGTCATCTTCATCCCCACTATCCTCTTCCTACCATCCCACCCCTGTCACCTTCATCCCCACTGTCCTCTTCCTACTATCCCATCCCTGTCATCTTCATCCCCACTGTCCTCTTCCTACCATCACACCCCTGTCATCTTCATCCCCACTGTCCTCGTCCTACCATCCTACCCCTGTCATCTTCATCCCCACTGTCCTCTTCCTACCAGCCCACCCCTGTCATCTTCACCCCCACTGTCCTCTTCCTACCATCCCATCCCTGTCATCTTCATCCCCACTGTCCTCTTCCTACCATCCCACCCCCTGTCATCTTCATCCCCACTGTCCTCTTCCTACCATCCCATCCCTGTCATCTTCATCCCCACTGTCCTCTTCCTACCATCCCATCCCTGTCATCTTCATCCCCACTGTCCTCTTCCTACCATCCCATCCCTGTCATCTTCATCCCCACTGTCCTCTTCCTACCATCCCACCCCTGTCATCTTCACCTCCACTGTCCTCTTCCTACCATCCCATCCCTGTCATCTTCATCCCCACTGTCCTCTTCCTACCATCCCATCCCCTGTCATCTATATCCCCACTGTCCTCTTCCTACCATCCCATCCCTGTCATCTTCATCCCCACTGTCCTCTTGCTACCAGCCCACCCCTGTCATCTTCATCCCCACTGTCCTCTTCCTACCAGCCCACCCCTGTCATCTTCACCCCCACTGTCCTCTTCCTACCATCCCATCCCTGTCATCTTCATCCCCACTGTCCTCTTCCTACCATCCCACCCCCTGTCATCTTCATCCCCACTGTCCTCTTCCTACCATCCCATCCCTGTCATCTTCATCCCCACTGTCCTCTTCCTACCATCCCATCCCTGTCATCTTCATCCCCACTGTCCTCTTCCTACCATCCCATCCCCTGTCATCTTCACCCCCACTGTCCTCTTCCTACCATCCCATCCCCTGTCATCTTCATCCCCACTGTCCTCTTCCTACCATCCCATCCCTGTCATCTTCATCCCCACTGTCCTCTTCCTACCATCCCATCCCCTGTCATCTTCATCGCCAATGTTCTCTTCCTACCATACCATCCCTGTCATCTTCATCCCCAATGTCCTCTTCCTACCATCCCATCCCTGTCATCTTCATCCCCACTGTCCTCTTCCTACCATCCCATCCCTGTCATCTTCATCCCCACTGTCCTCTTCCTACCATCCCATCCCCTGTCATCTTCATCCCCACTGTCCTCTTCCTACCATCCCATCCCTGTCATCTTCATCCCCACTGTCCTCTTCCTACCATCCCATCCCTGTCATCTTCATCCCCACTGTCCTCTTCCTACCATCCCATCCCTGTCATCTTCATCCCCACTGTCCTCTTCCTACCATCCCATCCCTGTCATCTTCATCCCCACTGTCCTCTTCCTACCATCCCACCCCTGTCATCTTCACCCCCACTGTCCTCTTCCTACCATCCCACCCCTGTCATCTTCATCCCTAATGTCCTCTTCCTACCACCCCACCCCTGTCATCTTCATCCCCACTGTCCTCTTCCTACCATCCCATCCCCTGTCATCTTCATCCCCACTGTCCTCTTCCTACCATCCCATCCCTGTCATCTTCATCCCCACTGTCCTCTTCCTACCATCCCATCCCCTGTCATCTTCATCCCCACTGTCCTCTTCCTACCATCCCATCCCCTGTCATCTTCATCCCCACTGTCCTCTTCCTACCAGCCCACCCCTGTCATCTTCATCCCCACTGTCCTCTTCCTACCATCCCATCCCTGTCATGTTCATCCCCACTGTCCTCTTCCTACCATCCCATTCCTGTCATCTTCATCCCCACTGTCCTCTTCCTACCATCCCATCCCTGTCATCTTCATCCCCACTGTCCTCTTCCTACCATCCCATCCCTGTCATCTTCATCCCCACTGTCCTCTTCCTACCATCCCATCCCTGTCATCTTCATCCCCACTGTCCTCTTCCTACCATCCCATCCCCTATCATCTTCATCCCCACTGTCCTCTTCCTACCATCCCATCCCCTGTCATCTTCATCCCCAATGTTCTCTTCCTACCATACCATCCCTGTCATCTTCATCCCCAATGTCCTCTTCCTACCATCCCATCCCTGTCATCTTCATCCCCACTGTCCTCTTCCTACCATCCCATCCCTGTCATCTTCATCCCCACTGTCCTCTTCCTACCATCCCATCCCCTGTCATCTTCATCCCCACTGTCCTCTTCCTACCATCCCATCCCCTGTCATCTTCATCCCCACTGTCCTCTTCCTACCAGCCCACCCCTGTCATCTTCATCCCCAATGTCCTCTTCCTACCATCCCATCCCTGTCATCTTCATCCCCACTGTCCTCCTTCCTACCATCCATATTGTAAAAAAAAAAAAAAAATGAATAGAGCAAATGCTAGAAAAATGTAATTAAAATAAAAAACTGGAGGCGGCCCATCTGCGGGTCCCCATTCATCATGCGATGTGGCTGCGGGCCAGAGACAGACCGGGCATACTTTGTCCCGCCCTGTCTCTCTCCCTGGGTCTTTGGGATAGGTTGTCGGGCAGGCATGCCTTCCGGTCCCCCCATGCCCCATTGGCGCCCCTGCTGGGCAACCCCTTGTTCCCACCGGGCCTGACCCCTTCAGCGTTTGAATGGTGGACAAACAAGGGGTTCCTCAGGCTGGCGGATCTATGCGACCATCGGGGCCTCCTCACCAGGGCCCAATTACTAGAAACCCATTCCCTCCCTGAGGGTGAGAGCTATCGCTATGCCCAGATATCCCATTTTGCTGCCTCCCTTAAACGTACCAGTGATATCACCACCTCCTCTCAGATGGAGAACCTCTGCCGAACGCTAGATAAACAAAAGAGTTACATATCCACGATTTATAATATATTGCAGAGCGATGACACTAAACTGTCTTATATGCAGCGTTGGGAGGAGGACCTGGGTGAGGACCTGGACCGGGCTGATTGGAATGCTCTAGCTCACTGTAGTTCTAAATCCATCCTTAACACCTCTCTAATTGAAGCTAATTACAAGGTACTTTTGAGATGGTACATGGTCCCGGTCAGGCTGGCTGCAGCGGTCCACACTGCGTCTCCCAACTGTTTTCGGGGATGTGGTCTGGCAGGCACGGTGCTCCACATTTGGTGGACCTGTTCTAAGGTGCGCCGCTTCTGGATTCGTGTTTACAATTTCATTTACTCATTGACGCAAGTCAACTTGACCAAGGATCCCCTGCAAGCTCTCCTGGGCAAACCGATAGCGGGGATTTCTAAGCATAACAAACGCCTTATAGCTTTCGTGTTTATAGCGGCCAAGATTACAATCGCACGATCCTGGCGCACCTCAGTAGTGCCGCTCGAGCTGCTCAAAGCCAAGCTGTCTTGGATTATGATAAATGAACGGATGGTAGCCATATTGAATGATAAGATGAAAATATTTGACAAGACCTGGGAACCGTGGATTCGCTATTTGGCAGGCCCCTCTTAGGGGGATTTTTTCCGGCTCTTTACTATTGCCGGACCGCACGCTCCGGGGACTCGTTCCCTGGGAGGGTGCTGAACCTGGATGTCGACTTTTTTCCTTCTTAACCAGCCGCTGCCGCTCTCCTTGACTTCCCTTCCTTTCTTTCCTTTTCCCTTTCTCTGCTTTCTCTTTTCTTTTGTTGTGTATTGATGGCGGGATGTCGTATTTTGTAGTCAGGTCCATGAGACTGCGGGTGGGGGTCGGGTTCCGCTTCCCCCTGGGGGCGCAGTGTGTTCCCGTAAGGGGCGCCCGGGGGGGGGGGGGGCCTGGACGGCCCGCTCCTTTAAGCACTGAAGAGAGCGATCAGTACCTGCTTCACACTGGTTTGACTGCCATTGTTATTATTATTTGTTTTTTTTTTTCTCGACTCCTGCTATCCACAATATTTACTTGTACACATTTAATGCTTTCTGCACCATGTGCTCCATGTTGTTTTCAATGTCTATGGTTGGGCCATTTTGGCTCGTTACACTCTGTTGTACTTTTTCTAAAAATCAATAAAAATGATTGAAAATTAAAATAAAAAACTACTGACACCAATGGCAGAACTACCACACAAACATTGCACTTGCGACCGGCCCTGGCGTTTCGCCACCAGGCTGGGAGGCAAGGGCCCCGTCCGGGGGGCCCTTTATGGTTTCTTGCATCGGGGCCCTGGAGGTTCTAGTTACGCCACTGTTTTTGAGTATCAATGATAGCTAAATGTTCTCATCCCTGCAGCAGTTTCCTGTTCTTTACCATAGCTCCCATGCTTCACCAATCTGTCAATAGTTTAAAGGTGTAATTTGTGGCTCAGGTAATTTTTTCGGTACAGATGCAGAGGTGGAGCATGAATATTCATTCCCTCTCTTGGGTCGCAAATATCGGATGGCCTTTGGATTTATCTTAGTACTAAGCACGTGGATGTGTTTAAAAAGGTTCCTGTCTTCATGACAGAATCCTGGAAAACCATTATTCTGGTGGTAAGGGAGGGGACGCTGGTGCCATTTTCTGGACTTAGCTAGTCTACATATTCCTATAGTCTGGGTTCGCCAGCACTTCTCAGGTTTTCTAGAAGACGATGACTTGGCCTAGGTCATGGTATGTTTTTTGGTTGGCCTTCTCCCCAGAACCCTCTTGAGGGTACTATCAATCTTTATGGCATTTATTTCCTCAGGTGTTAGCCAAGTAGGGGTGCTGCTGCTAGTTAACGTTCTAGCCTGCAGGACCCTCTAGAGCAGGCATGTCCAAAGTCCGGCCCGCGGGCCAAATGCAGTCCCCGGCTGCTTTAATACGGCCCCACAGGTAATTTGGAAAAATACATTGGCATCATTCATGACTTTTTTTGCTGCCCTCATTAATCATCATCGGTTCATATAGCGCTTGTATGTGGTTAACCCTTGTGTGACTGATTAGGAAGCACGCATTGAGATGAATACATTGTAAAATCTCAGTTAATGTCAGTTGGTCTAAATCAGTTATCAATATATTTGAACACAACATGTATACTTGGTGTTGTGTTCCTGTTCATATTTTTTTTTTTTAACTTAAAAGTTGACAGACAACCTTTATTACCAATAATATGTAATGTATTTTACAATGTTCCTGACATATATTTCAGCTTCCTGGATTTTTTTTTTCATCTGGCCTTCAGATATGAAAGGCGGAGCGATTTAACATCCATTTAGATTTGTCATCCATGTGATGAAAGGAAAAGTATGCCGCTTGCAATAAACTTTGCATAAAATAGTTAGTTTGTATTTAATTTGAATGGTCCAAAGAAGGTCAGGTAAAATGGTCGGCCCTCACGCATGTTCACTTCATCAAATCTGGCCCTCTTTGAAAAAAGTTTGGACACCCCTGCTCTAGAGCTTGGAGTATCTTGTCAATTTTTAGTAGATTAAAATTCAGTCTACTTAAGTCCTGGATCGCTGTTCATTGCAACGAAGGTCATTTCCATCCTTCGGGGTCCTGGTATGCTTTTTGGTCATGGCACCTGCCCCAAAACCCTCTTGAAGGTACTATCCTTAGGGCATTCATTTCCTCAGTCATATCCTGCTTATAGCTACATAGGAGCGCTGCTGCTAGATAACGCTTTAGCCTGCAGGACCCTCAAGAGATTTCATCTTGTCAATTTTTAGTAGAATCGAATTCAGTCTACTTAGTCCTGGATCGCTGTTCAGTGCTAGTTAAGGTCATACCCATCCTTTGGGGGCCTGGGATCCTGAGCATTTTATGCAGGAGGAAGGTGGAGGACAGGCTCTGCCTATTAGCAAGTGATGTGTGCTTGCTTGGTCTTCCTATCCTCCACCATGCCAGGGCTGGCAAGGGGCAAGCGGTGAAGTAGATGATGACTTGAATTTATTTTTCCTCTACAATGAGATTGCCATTCTTCACTGCTGAGAGGTGGTTCTTCCCAGTTCCATTAGCCCACTTGTATTGACCCTCTGCCTCTCGCCAGTGCCGTGGGAGCTAGGAGGCTAGGCCCAATACTAGCCTTAGAGTCTTCGTGTGATCTTGTGGGGACTTCTTGTTAGGTTACAATTGGCATGGGCTCTATTGACCGACTCAAAAAGATCTTTCAGGCACTCCAGTAATTTGGATGGGCAAGAACCTCCAGATATCGTCTCTGGGACTAACTCACCTTTTTGAATATCTGGATATTCCTGCACACAGCTCAGGACAGGGGCTCTTTTCTGTGGCAGGTGTCCTGGGAGTAGTTGGACCAATGCAGCAACTAGGGAGCCTCTGGGAATACTGGAAGGTAAACAGAGTCAGACAAGCCGGGTTATACACAGAGAGGAAAGATCAGGTACAAGTGGAGAGACTAGAGAATAGTCAAAGAACAAGCTGGGGTCGGTGCAGGCAGAGAACTGGAGTAGTCAGAGGCAAGCCGGGTCAAGATTTCAGGAACAACACCGGTAACAGGAAGCAGGACTGGCACGGAACACTGTAGACAAGACAACACTGATCCTGGGAGCAAATCCAGCTTAAATAGCCCTTTTGATGCCTAAACTGTCATTAGGTGCGCAGCGCACATTAGCTTGCGCATGCACACTCAAATTCACATGCTGGCACCTTCACGTTTGCCACTTAGCCAATTAGCGCGCGTTGGCGTTAGCTAAGTGCACTTCTTCTTTGGGAAATTCGAGGGGCAGGACCTTGCCTGTGGTTGCCAACTTGTCTTCTGGCAGGACCTTCCTGACAGTTTGTCCCTGGAGCATAGTTTCACCTCCTTTTCTTTTATATGGAGTTGAGAAGGAGAGTATGGTTGACAGTTTTGTGGTTTTTGGTCTCCGTCTTGTCGCTCCAAACTAGTGTCTACACACGGCAGACCCAAAACTATAATCTGTCTTCTAGCACCTACCTAGGTGGGTGCTACATTTGTAAATAAATAAATACAATTTGTTATTTTTAAGTACCCTTTGTGTAACTATATGTCTATGCACCTAAAAAGTCCTGCATTTTATATCCTTATCTTTAGTCCTCAATACCATGGGATGTTTGTGCCATAAGTATTGTTAACCTGGTTTTGTTCACATAACTCACCAAGCAGGTGGTACTTGTTTTATCTCATTGATTATAAATTGTCTCCTAATCCAGCCATTTTTTGAATGTCATCTAATGGCCACGGGCACCTGTAGGCTTTAGGGTTTAGACTTTGGGTAGATGCCTTATTGATAATGATGGGCTTCATGCTTTAAGCTCCTTATACACAGAGCAGATTCTGCTCCAATCAGCAAGGGATCCGTGAGCAGCTAATAATGGGATTAATAAAGTATTCTGGATCTGGATCTGCTGAGTTGAGTTGAGCTGAACTGAATGGATGTCAGTTTTTTACGTCTTTTACGTCTATGCCTGCTCAGTTTGTGCCTGGTGGACATGGGCAGACCCATGACAGCCCTATGGGCAGCCAGATGTAAACAGACTCCACTGTCTGTTAACATTAGGCTCCGATCTATCAATTTTAGATACAGAAAAATGCAAAAGAATACATGGATGGACTTGGAGGTAGGCAGGTGTAAACGTACACAAGTCAGCTTATATCCATGTCCATAGAACTGCACAGAGCTTCTGATTAGAATGCCCATGTGAAAGGGCCCTTCGAAGAACATTTGTCATTATCTTTTCCACAACACACATGAAGTATTAGATAGTAAATACTTTATTAACTATTCTATCACAGATAAAGGAACAACTAGTGCCCCTCATACAGGTAAGAGACAGCATGTACTTAAACACTTTGGGGTTGATTTACTAAAGACAAATAGACTGTGCACTTTGCAAAAGGCAGTTACACTCTGCAAGTGCAGTTGCTCCAGAGCTTAGTAAGTGAGGTAAAGGTTCACTATGCAAAGAGTACCAAATCATGTGCAAGAAAAATTAAAAAAACAAAACCGCATTTTTGCTTGAACATGATTGGATGATGGAAGTCAGCAGAGCTTCTGCTCATTTACTAAGCTATGGAGCAACTGCTCTTGCAAAGTGCACAGTCTACTTGCCTTTAGTAAATTAACCCCTTTGGTTTAATCACAATTGTTTCTAATGTTTAGAAAGGCTGAACAAAATCTCCTTTTTGGCTTGACTCTTATCAGACCATCCCCAACAACTCATTCATTGGCTTGGGGATGTGCAGTTTTATTCTCTTATTCCCTTTAAAAGTAAAGTTTGCCCTTGTAAAAGATTTTTTTTCGTTTTGCATAGCACAAGTAAGGACTGGTAATGTCAGGTTTTTATTTCTGTGTGTGCTTCACTAAATAGATTTATCTTCCCTATTTGTCCTGCATACCACTGTCACTGGAACTGAAAGTAAGAGAAAATCCTCAGTAATGACATAATGGTTGTCAAGTAGAACCACAGTGCCTAATGGGGACAAGCCATCCATCTCGTGGCAGATAAGTTTCTTTTAGCAAATAGATTTTTTAGCAAACAGGAAACATTGACAGGTATTTCCATACTTTTGTTGCAATCTAAAAAAATTTAAAGGCGTGAAATATATCGGTGCTAAAAGACTAAATATTAAAAAAAAAAACTGGGAAAAACTTTAAGTCCCAACAGTTCAAACGCTGGGCAGAAAGGCAATGTTTGAATCAGCTTAGAACTGTTGAGACTTGAAGTTCAAACGCTTGGCAGAAAGGCAATGTTTGAATCAGCTTAGAACTGTTGAAACTTGAAGTTCCATTTGGCTGTGTGCTGCTAGTTGGATATTGGGACTACTGGGACTTAAGGTGTCAAATTGGCTGTGTGCTGCCAGTTGGAATCTGGAACTGCTTAGACTTGTAGCTCTGTTTAGGCTGTATCTACTACTATCTGGGCACTGGGATCGCTGAGACTTGTGATGCTACTCTGACACAAGTATAATTATTGCTGGAGTTGTTTGCACCCCTGAATTCTGAATTTGTGACTTGTTGGAAGTCTGACCCATGCTTATTAATTTTGTCCCCTCCATTTTGATCCCTTGTGCCCTGTCGTGTGCTGAAATTCCCTTAATAAATGCCCTCCATATTGGGTCTGCTTAGCCTCAGTGTGGAGTTCTTTTGAACTCCTAGTTTGTCAAAAACACAATTATATGCCCATATTGCCCCCTACATTATACAGGAAATGTGTAGGAGGAATTAAACAGGAGGCATTTTGTAATGCAGACATTCCTATAATGGTAGATTATCTGTTTGGTAAATATATTATAGTCATACGATTGTGGGAATTTTCTGTACTGCAGTTGCCTTTATATGTTACCGTATTTGCATACTTGGATCCATTGTGACTTGTCTAACTGGTTATATTTAGCAGGAGGCACGTCTTTTATTTCTAGGTTATTTCTAAGAAAGAAAGGATATTACCTTGTTTATATTGAATCATTTTATTTCCCAGTTCTGTTTAAAACTTTTAAGAGATATACTTACAGCCTTACAAATGGTATAGATATGAGGAAATATATTTTTAAAAGCCTTGTTATTGTATATTTTATATGGCTATTTTTATGAACTGCTTTTCTCCTTAACCACTTCTGGGCCGGAAGGTTTTACCCCCTTAATGACCAGGACATGCTTTGCGATAAGGCACTGCATTACTTTAACTGACAATTGCGCAGCTGTGCAACTCTGTACCCTAATTAAAATTAATGTCCTTTATTTCCCACAAATAGAGCTTTCTTTTGATCACCTGTGTGATTTTTACTTTTTGCGTTATAAACAACAAAAGAGCGACAATCCTGAAAAAACAACAACATTTTTAATTTTTGCTATATAACATTCCCAATAAAAAAAAATGTAAAAAATCAAAGTTTTTCATAATTTTAGGCCAATTTGCATTCTGCTACATATTTTTAGGAAAAAATAAATCCCAATAAGTGTATATTGATTGGTTTGTGCAAAAGTTATCGTGTCTACAAACTAGGGGAAAGATTTATGTCATTTTTAATTATTTTATTTTTACTAGTAATGGCGGCGATCAGCGATTGTTTTAGCGGGACTACGACATTGCGGCGGACAGATCGGACCCTTGAGTGACATTTTTGACACTTTTGGGGGTACCAGTGACATTACTACAGTAATCAGTGCTATACATATGCACTGTTATTGTAAAAATGACACTGGCAGGGAAGGGGTTAATTTTATTGGAGAGGGAGGGGTTAATGTATGCCTGGTGCTTACTGACATGTGTGAGGGGAGGTGACTGAGTGACACAAGGACAGATCGCAGGTTCAGCTATGCTGAACCCTGCCATCTGACCCTGCCTGTCACTTAGGAGATCCGCCCGCTTTGTTTACACAAGCGGGCGGATCTCCAGACTCGATTCCTCGACGATCGGGGAAGAGCAGCAGCGATCGCCACTGCTCCTCCCCTGGCCCGACTCCCGCTGTGACTGAATACAGTGGGAGCGAGCCTCCGGCGGCACGCGCGCGCCGCCGAGAAAGGGGAGTGTCTGGCGACGTAGGTCTACGTCGCCAGACGATAACGAACCACTTTGTTGCAGTAGAGCTCTAGTGAGCAGTGGCAAAAGTGGTTTTAAACCATTGTTAGCTGTGCCAGGACTGGCTACGGACCCTACAGCTTAGAAAGGCTTATAAGTCACGACATGTTGTGAATTAACTTGCTCTGCCATGAGCATGTATACCAGTATTACACAAAATGTTAGATATCTGTTTTGTACCACATGTTATAAGCACAAAAACACACAGGCACAACAGGGTAAGGCTTCAAGTAAAGGTTCTTAGTAAAAAGTTTGACCTGCAAAAATATTAGGAGAATATTCAGTTAGCATTTTCCTTTAGATTTTAGGATATTGACTCAACTCACATTTTTGTTTTTGCAGTTTATTGACCTTTCTTGCTTCATACTTCACCAGAGTAGCTGACCCCCGTTGCTGTTTCCTATGAGATTAAAACTCAGTGAGGAACTGTCTTATACTATTATTACAGGTACTTATATCGCAACATCAATTTACGCAGCACTTTACAAATATATTTTGTACATTCACATCAGTCCCTGCCTTTAAGAGCTTACAATCTAAGATCCCCAACTAATTCATACTAGACCAATTTGGACAGGAGCCATATAACCTTCCAGCATGTCTTTGGGGCGTGGGAGGAAACCCACACAGGCACAGGGAGAACATGCAAACTCCAGGCAGGTAATGTTGGGGTTGGGATTTGAACCGGCAACCCCAGTGCTGCTAGGCATAAGTACTAATTACTCAGCCACTGTTTTTGTAAAGCAGAATCTCTTTGGATAAAGATACTGTTAGCAATTAGCGCAGCTTGCAAAAAAGTAGGGTAAGGGCCCATACACACCAGAAATTGCTAGTGTCTTTGCATTTTTTCCTTGTATCTATACATGCATTGGATGCACACTTAACATGCAGTTAATGCATGTTTACATGCAGTTGACGCTCGTTTTTCTACCTGCATTTGTTCTGTGAGGTCACTTCTTTCTTTTTTCTTTCCTTGGGCTTCTATGTGCACTGTGATGTGTTACAGTGCATTTGCATGCGTTTTTTGTGCATTTGCGCTGCAGAAAAATTCAGCTTGTTGTTTGCAATGGTACAATGGTGTGAACAATGCCTAAATGCCTATAGGCGAGCCTGGATTTTGAACTATCTATGCAGTCCAAAATGCCTCCAACTGCAGCCAAATTCATCCCAAATGCATCCCACTGCATTAGGTGTAAAAGGGACCTTAAGGTCCGTACACATGATCAGAAAATTGTACCAAAAATACCACTTTCAAAGCAATAATCAGATCATTAGTATGCAGCTTTCAAGAGCTGATCACGTCAGTTCATCTGATATTATCCGATCGGACAAGCACGAAAATGTTTCTAGTACGATACCAGATCGTACGATTTTCATTTAATCAGCTCAGTTGTCATTTAAAAATACAATACAAACACACTACAACACATTACATCTCTTCCAAATTTTTATTCTGTTGCACAAGAATTTTCGTCACTTCAGTAAACTCTTTATTTTCGACATGAGATTAGCATGCAAAAAAAAAAAAAAAAACAGACGTCCGATAATCTCACTATGTGTACCAGGCAGTAGGCAATGTGTATATATATATATATATATATATATATATATATATAATAAATATCTCTACAATTGCTGGAAATATTTTAATCTAAAAATCAAAAGGGAAACATTGGTCCAGCATGGCTCAATGTGAGCATTCATATTTGATAGCCGGAGAGCTGCTAGTGATGCTGCATATTCCACACTTCTTTACCCCGTCCAATCAGAGAATGCTTTATATTCACTGAAAAAAAAATAAAAAAATTCAAGGCATTCTCTGAATGGTGGAGGTGCCAAGTGAGCAAAACCCTGGTGCACACAGAATCTGGTGCAGCTGTGCATTGTATATAGGAAATCTGTTCAATTAAACTTTGACAATAAAACCTAGAAGTTTAAGGGCTCTTTCACACAGCCCGTCCGTCGGACGGACTCCATTTATCTCAGCGGGGGATCGATCCGCCGATCCCCCGCTGAGCAGGAGGATAACAGCTGTTCTCCGCACTGTGTGCAGAGACACAGCTGTCCGTTCCCCATACATCTTTATGGGGGAATCGGATGGGAACGGACTGTCGGTCCGCTCTCATCCGATCCGCTGGACAGATGGAAAATAGGGTTCCCATCCGTCCAGATTTGACAGATCGGATTGGATCGGATGTCAGCGGACATGTCTCCGCTGACATCCGATGCCCCATAGGGATGCATGGGGGGACTGTTCAGATCCGCAAAAAAAAAAACGGACCGGCGGATCTGAACGGTCCGCCTGTGTGAAAGAGCCCTATTGGTTACTGTGCACAGCTGCACCAGATTATTTGTGCACCAGTTGTAGTAAAAAAACACCCGTGTTCAGTTTGCAAAGGGAAAGTCAATGGAGAAGCACCTGGAAGATCATAGCCATCACTCTATTAGAATGGTCTAATACAGTGATTTCAGCTTCCTCTGTGTGCCTCCAGATATCAGATATAGAACTCATATTGAGCCAAGCCAGACCAATGTAAGTTTGAAAAAAATATAATTCCTGGAGTTTCGCTTAAAAAACAAAAAGTGTAGTTATCTTTTTATGGAAGGAAGCCCGCCTTCCTTCACCTAAAAGGCTTTGTAAAGATATAATAAAAAAAATAAAAATACAAACATGCCATACTTACCTGCTCTGTGCAATTGTTTTGCACAAAGCAGCCCTAATCCTCCTCTTCTCGGGTCCCCCGAAAGTGCTCTGGGCCCCTACCCCCCTGCTGAGTGCCCCCATAGCAAGTCACTTGTCATGGTAGAACTAATTTGTGCTCGCTCCTGAGCCAGCTCTCTGTGTCCATAACATACAGAGAGCGTGGCTCTGACCTGCCTCCCTCTCCCTCCTGACTGGCTATAATTGACAGCAGCGGGAGCCTCTTGCTGCTGCATCTCAGCCAATGAGGAGAGACCCAGGAAAGCTTTGGCTCTGGATAGAGATCAGGCTTGGGTAAATTTGGCATGAAGGCAACAAAATCTTCAGCCTTTAGGACCACTTTAAACTAGGCTATGCACTTTGCAAATGCAGTTTCTCTATAGCTTAGTAAATGAGGGGAAACTCTACTGACTTCCATCATCCAATCACTTGCAAGTAAAAATGCTGTTTTTTTTTTATTTTCCTTGCATATGATTGGGTATTCTTTACAAAGTAAGGCTTCATATCATTTACTAAGCTCTGGAGCAACTGCACTTTCAAAGTGTACAGTCTATTGGCCTTTAGTAAATCCACCTCATGGTGTCCGTTGGTTTCCCAAAATAATCTTCAGCAGGTGGTACCTGTGGTATCCTATAGACTTTGAATTGTCTTCCAATCCAACCATTTTGAAATATCATCTAATTGCCGTGGGTATCTGCAGGCTTTAAGGTTTAGACTCTAGGCAGGTGCCTTATTCATAATTATGGACTACATGCTTTAGAAGAACAGCTACATGTGCCATGATTTTTTCTGCAAATCACATGAAGTATTAGATAGCACATTTTCTACCTATTCTCCCATAGAAAAAGGAACAACCATTGCCCCTCATACAGACAAGAGACAGCATATATAAAAACACCTTGGTTTGATCACAAAGGTTCCTAATGTTTAGGGAGGCTGAAAAAATCTCCTATGTGACTTGATACCTATAAAACCATCTCCATCATCTTTGCATTCATTGGCTTGTGGATGTGCGGCTTTATTCCCTTATTTAATTTTATTGTAAAATTTTTCCAATGTGTCTCTATTTTTTTCTGTCTGTGCTCCACTTAGTAGATTTACCTTCTCTATTTGTCTTGGATACCACTATCACTGGAACTGAAATTAAGGGCAAAATTCACAGTAGTGGCATTATATTTGGCAGATAGACCAACCTAGCAGGGACCAGTCATCTAATACTCCCAGAAGTTTACCGAATGCTGAAGATTTTTCAACCATTGTAGCTCTGCAAGAGGCCAATATAGGATAGGAGTCACTGCCTTTGGAACAGATAAGTACTGTTAATCTACTTTTTCTGAGGCTTTTTTAAAGTATTTGGGTGATATTTGGATTTTAGCAAATCCATTTAAAACTAACAGGACCTTGAAGTTCCATATTGGCTGTGTGCTGCTAGTTGGATGCATGGGCTGCTAGGACTTGAAGCTCTGTATAGACTGCATCTGATGATACCTGGATACTGGGACTGCAAGAATTGTTAGTTCTGTATTGGCTGCATGCTACTATCTGGATACTTTGATTGCTGGGACTTGTGATGTTACCCTGACACAAATGTAATTGTTACTGGGGTTGGTAGCACCCCTGGATTCCTATTTTTTAAATCATTAGAGGTCTGACCCATGTTAAATTTCCCTTTGATTCTGGTCCCTGCTTCATTATTGTGTGCTGAAACCCCCTTAATAGATGCCCCGCACAAAAGGTCTACTTAGCCTCAATGTGCTGCTTTTCTGTGCTCCTAATTTGTCAAAATGAAACTGCTGTATCACCCTAAATTATACAGGAAATATGTAGGAGGACCGGAACAGCTAAAGTCTGCTACACATGGGCGGAATATCAGCCAGTATCGGCTGGTTCAATAGAAAGCGACTGACATTCGGCCCGTGTGTACAGCAGGATAAGAATAGGAGAAGACGCCTCTAAGTGCAGTAATATATATGTTTAATGAAATGAAGTAAATTGCACTTACAGTGTAAAACAGGCATGTCTGATCGTCACATAGGGTTCCATTCCATGTCCCTGTGGCTCCGTCTCCTTTAGGGGTGGATATGGTAAGCCGACCCTGGGAGGTCCTGTCATCTGAGGCCACAGTGGAACGCACACCTTGCTGGTTGACCATGCGGGGCATAGTGAGATCTGACGGATCTGCTCTACTGCGCATGCTCCAGAACGCGTTACAAGTGAGGCGTGCGTTCCACCGCAGCCTCGGATGACAGGACCTCCCAGGGTCGGCTCCCCACATCCAACCCCTCTCTTGCTACTGGTCCACTAAAGGAGACGGAGCCACAGAGACAGGAACGGAACCCTATTGTGATGATCAGACGTGTCCATTTTACACTGTGATTTTGTAAGTTTAATTCAATTTGGATGTCAATAAACGTTTTTAATACTGCACTTAGAGGCGCCTTCTCCCCTTCTTATCCTGCCAGTTGGAGTTGTTTCTACACTTTAGAAGAGCTGCCCCGGTGTCAGTATAGCACCCTTTATATCTCCTTGGATGACACTTGTGACAGGAGTCACTTTGGGAATGGCGGTTGTGGACCGCAGATTCCTTTAAAGAGGTTGGGAGGCACCATGTCCAGCCTTGTGTGGCTTTCTTATGTTTAAGTCACCCTGCATTTTTTATGGATGCAGGGTGACCGGGAGGGTTGTGTACACTGAGAATATGGTTTGGACTACTTCAAATGGGACAGTATATGCATTACCAATATCTCTCAGGAAATATGGAGATCTTTCTTCTTCCTATACACTCTAAGGCACAGGAAGTACAACTCCTAATATGGTCATTCCAGGAAGTTCAATGTGGAGACTGACTGTCTAACAATGTTGCTTTTGTCTGAGGTGGCTTTCCATTCACCTATTATCAAGTGTGCTAATGAGCTCACCGGTTGTCTGCTAAGGGATGTATTGACACTCAGAGTAATGTGTATTGGGGGCTCGTTGTGTAACCATTGTGTGATGTTGGGGGCTGGATTTGGGTCATTATCCTGTGATGACTGCATTACTTCTAACGTGTATATAAAGCGTGTACTTATTTTAATAAACAGTCTGATTCCTGTTTGAACCTCATTACAGAGCCGTGTCTCGTACTTGGGGGGGGGGGGAATTATTGATATGGGCTTCATGTATGGCGGATTGGAGTGGTCGATAGCTGTTCTGGTGTTCGGGAGCGGATTATCCTAGACGACTGTAACCCCTTTCATACTTGGGGTGTCGTTACAATTGGTGGCAAGCGGCGGGATGATTTCCACAGCCCAGAAGGACAGCTACAAGAGGACACAAGCCATGGAAGCGGAATTCGAAAGGAGGTTGCGAGAGATACCAGTAGATCGCAGGGAACCAGGGTCAGAGCAGGTCCTACTACGTTTGGGTAATTCAATTCGCTGGGAACTCTGGAAAGAAGCGCTTGCCCATGAGCAGCGACGCCAGGGAAAAATACTCCCCTCCTACCAGGAAAGGTACTGGTCACAGTACGAAGTGCAAATGGCATTTTTGGGGAGACGACCGCATGAGGAATGGAAAGCCGAGTAAAGCAGGCTGGTCCAGGCGGAGATACGGTTGGATGAGGACTACAGAGCACTCCATTGGTAAATAAAACAAAAGTGTGCCCATGGAAAGCGGACAACAGCCCTATGGAAGGCTTTGGCTACGACGGCCTGGGGCTGTTATTAGAGAGGCTGTCCAAGGACCCTGACTTTTGGACCATTTGGAGGAAATTGCGGATTATAGAGAAGAGATGATGGATGTCATGGATATAGACTGGGCTCTGGAAGATTTGGAGTTTCTAGCCAATCAGGAATGGGAGCTGGAGATCGCCTACAGACGGCTGCTTGACTCTGTTCAGTGCCAGGGCTGGGCTCCCCTTGCCTGGGAAAATCCAGAAGTATCAGCTGACAGTCTGGAAATCCTGGCTGAAGATTCGATAATGTGGCACAGTAATAGTGTGCTTTGCTCACCTGCAACCCCATCTTTAAATACAGAGGTTTTATGGCAGATGAAGCAAGTGTTGACTCACCTGGATGAACCTGTTTCTGCACAGGATGAGATTGGATGGAGGAATGCTTCTGTCCAGCAGCAGGATAAAGGTATGGGAGAAGAGGAAGCCATCTTCACGCCCCAACCACAGATTACAAATTTAATGGACTTTCCATCGGAGGATGATTTGGATTATAAATCACCTGCAAAAGTGTTGGCCCTGGGCCCAAGTGCCACCAGTCTGTGTCCTGGACTTTCAGCAATTCCAGAGACTGGAGATTTATTAGACTTTTCTGCTGAGGAGGAACCTCCCAGTGAGCCTACAGCAGATGAGCAGCCATCCAGGCATAGCGCTGCTGACCTCTGGAGGCAACAATTGGTGACCCAGGAAGGTGTGTGCCAGGCCACTGGCATTGCAGTTTACTTGCCAGCAGAACCACTGACATCAGAGCCTTATATCACTGAGCTCTGTCCAACACCAAGAGCAGCATCTGTGGAGTTCCAAGAAACTTCTACAGCAGAAGCGCTGACAACTGGACAGAGGGTCCAAGACCTCTGCCCTACACCTGTGGTAGTTCTGGAGGCCCAGGGTGAAAAGGTGGCGGTCCCTTCCCAGCAGCAGAGTGTGTCCCAGAATGATGACACCAACCCAGCAGAAGGGCTGGCAACAGAGGAGAGTGCTGCTGGCCTCTGCCCTCAACTTACAAAGGATGGATTTCCTGAGAAGGTGGATGAGACTACAATCTCCACCTGTATACCCCAGGGATGCTGGGCAGTCGGCCCAGATCCCCAACAGCATAAGGAAGTGAACCCAGCCACCCTGTCCTCTCTCCAGCAGCTGAAAGGAATCCTGGGAGAAGGGCCAGTTCATGCTTCTTCCCTACAGAGAAGATGTTCTACAAGAGAGGCAGAGGTTGGCTGGAGTGACGTTCTGTCCCGGACAATTTGTTTGGGGTACTTTGTGGGTGCAGACATTGGAAGACTGGAACTACGGACTAACTTTGAAGTAAACCCGTTTGGGGTCTCCTTCTGTGTTAGTCTCCTACCGAAAGGGGAGAAATGTGACAGGAGTCACTTTGGGCTTGGGGGTTGTGGACCGCAGATTCCTTTAAAGAGGTTGGGAGGCACCATGTCCAGCCTTGTGTGGCTTTCTTATGTTTAAGTCACCCTGCATTTTTTATGGGTGCAGGGTGACCGGGAGGGTGGTGTACACTGAGAATATGGTTTGGACTACTTCAAATGGGACAGTATATGCATTACCAATATCTCTCAGGAAATATGGAGATCTATCTTCTTCCTATATACTGTAAGGCACAGGAAGTACAACTCCTAATATGGTCATTCCAGGAAGTTCAATGTGGAGACTAGCTGTCTAACAATGTTGCTTTTGTCTGAGGCGGCTTTCCATTCACCCATTATCAAGTGTGCTAATGAACTCACCTGCTGTCTGCTAAGGGATGTATTGACACTCAGAGTAATGTGTATTGGGGGCTCGTTATGTAACCATTGTGTGATGTTGGGGGCTGGATTTGGGTCATTATCCTGTGATGACTGCATTACTTCTAACGTGTATATAAAGCGTGTACTTATTTTAATAAACAGTCTGATTCCTGTTTGAACCTCACTACAGAGCCGTGTCTCGTACTTGGGGGGGGGGAATTATTGATATGGGCTTCATGTATGGCGGATTGGAGTGGTCAATAGCTGTCCTGGTGTTCGAGAGCGGATTATTCTAGACGACTGTGACCCCTTTCATACTTGGGGTGTCGTTACAACACCACTTCTCTACATTTGAGGATTGATCTGTACTGTGTGTACAGCAGCCTGTCCGACAGAAGCTGGCCGAATGTCCGGCTTCTGTCGAACGGGCATGCTGGAAAAACAGCAACTGACTGGCATCCGATCAGCGTTTGCAGCCAATGGCTGCGAGCACTGACTGGTGTGTTCTGGTGGGGTGAGTTCCCCTGTCAGAACACAATAGCTCAGCGGGGAGATCGCTGTACTAACATTGCATAGTTAGTACAGCGAGTTCCTCGCAAGTTCCTCAGGCGTTTTTTTGTTCAGCCCTTTGCACCAGGCTTAACAGGGGGCATTTTGTAATGAAGACATTCTTATACAGGGAGCTTATCTATTTGGTAAATATATTATAGCCATACTATTGTGGGAATTTTTCATTATGGGAGTTGACTCTATATGTTGTTTGCATGACTAGAACCGTTGTAACTTATTTATCTGTAGCATCCTCCTAGGTAGATGCTAGAGAGAGAGTATAGTTTTGGATGGATGCTTTCTGCTTACCAGAAGGATTGCCAGGTGAATCTATATTATTGTTCTCTACCTACCAGAGAGCAGGATCTGCTAGTGAGGTCTGCTCATGGTGCTCAGGTGCAGCTCAGTTTGTCTGAAGTGTTTCACACTGATCCAATAAGTAGGCATATTGGACAGTGGGAGGAAACCTGACAAATGAGTACACAGGTATTTAGTACAGCCCTGGTGATTGGCAGATGAAAGTGCCACGGTGAATGCTGGGATACTGTATAAATGCCAAGAGCACATGTGCTCGGGGTCTTTCAGCTGGAGAGCGGAGTAAGGGGGTGGCTGCCTCCTCCTCTGTAGAAGTTCCCATGCTGCCTCAGGTGGTTGACCTAAGGGCCTGAGAGTTAGAGAGGAACTGAACCCAGAGGTCCTACAGAGCTGACTGGAAGGGAGACACTGGAAAGGATCTGATTCTGCATTAAGGGAGTACAGATCTATGTCAAGGGGCCTGTCCTGAGGGGGGCTATCCCTTCAGCTAGAAGAGTCAATGGACAGGTGTCAGTAAAGGGGGTTGCTAGAGAGTATCCTGAAGATAATGTAGCTCATCAAGTCTGTTGCTGGAGAGAGAGCAAGGAGACTTAACCCTTTCCATACACTTGGCAGCATGGTTAAAGCAGTGTCACTGCCTCCACAAGTAGCCTGGTGAGGCCAAGTGAGAGTTGTCCTTATCAACTGTAAATAGTTCAAGTTGGAATAGCCCACTATTCCCTTCTCCCATCCAAGTTACACAATAAATATCAAAAACCAAAACTCCTAATTGACTGTCTGCAGGTAATCAGAGGGAGGCCCAACAAGTCCTCACACAGCAAGCCCTACGGGAACAGTGCTACATATCTTTAATTTGTTAGATTTACCAGGAAGCATATTTATCAGAAAAGGTTATTTACCTTGTCGGCATTGAAAAGTTTTATTTCCCAGCTCGGTTGAAAACTTTTCAAGAGATATCCATCAAGCCTTACAAATGGTATAGATATGAGGAAATATCTTCAAAAGCCCTGTCATTGTAAATTTTATGGCTGCCTTTGTCTTATATGTACAGTATATAGTTGTCTTTTATGAGCTACTTTTCCCCTAGGCCATAAAAATATATTTTTAGATATACAGTGCAGCAATATGATTACTAATAAAGTGTTGCCCTCGTAGGAGCTGCTTCTGTTCTATGCCTCGACCTCCATAAGAACTTCAGCACCTCTGACACACTAGGGTGAGTGTACAAAGCATGCAATACCACAGTGAATTACTAAAAGTAGTATCTGAGAGCCAGTAGTATCTGTATCAGTAGTATCTGAGAGCCAGTAACTAACAATACCATGTCCAAGAAACAGACATTGAACCAATTTGTAAGTGCAAACTAAAAGGAGAAGTAGAGCCAAAGCTTTTTTATTGATCACAAGAGTACAGTTCGTTTAACACCATATTGCTGTTGGTGCACATAAGTATAGTCCCTATGGGAGTTTACATGCAGTATTAAAAGCTATTGGATAGGTGTCTAGTCCTTTTAAAGTGATTGCAACCCTAAAAAAAACAGATCCTGTTCCTTTAAGGAATGATCCATAACACAGTGCTTGGCCCATGTAATTTGTCCCTTCCTATGTTGTAATATACCTGGTTGATCCTGCCTGCTCATGTGTAGGGATGATCGAACTTTTGAAAAGTTCGGTTCGACCAGAACACCCGAACTTCACGAAAGTTCGGCCCTGGATTTCAGAACCCCATTGAAATCAATGGGACCCGAACTTCTGTAATCAAAAAACACCATTTTTAAGCCCTAAAACCCAATAAATGCCCCTAAAAAGTGCCTAGGGTTCTGGGTCATGCCCCATTAACTATTAATCACACAAAAAAAAGTTCTTAAAAATTGTCATTTTTGATAAAAAAGCCAATTATTGAAAAATTAAAAAAAAAAAAAAAAGAGATTTTTTTGATTTTTACTTTGGATTTAGTATCTGGGGGGTCTAAAAGGTGTGCATGTGAAGTTTCAGCTCTGTAGCATGTCCAGAACCATGAAAAAAAAAAAGATAATTTTTCAGTAGAACAGGGATGTGGGTCGGGAGCCTCCTTTAACTTTAACACCTATATGATCTTTTTTTCTGGTTCTGGACATGCTACAGAGCTGAAACTTCACAGGTACACCTTTTAGACCCCCCAGACACAAAATCACACAAAAAAAGTTCTTAAAAATTGTCATTTTTGATAAAAAAGCCAATTATTGAAAAATTTAAAAAAAAAAAAAAAAAAAAAGAGATTTTTTGATTTTTACTTTGGATTTAGTATCTGGGGGGTCTAAAAGGTGTGCATGTGAAGTTTCAGGTCTGTAGCATGTCCAGAACCAGAAAAAAAAAGATCGTTTGTATTAGAAAACTTTAAGCACAGGAATATGGCTTCTCTGCTGTAACACCTTGCCGGTTTAATAGCAGGCATTTTTTTGGGTTCTTTGCAGTCAGGAAAAACATCTGAACTTGTGTATAGTAGTACTGTGCACAAGTTCTGATGTTTTGCCTGCCTCCAAAATTCCCCAAAAAATGCCAGCAAAAACACACCTGGGCATTTTTTTTTTTTGACGCTAGCGTTTTTTTTTTGGCATTTTTTGGGGTTCTTTTGAGGCAGGCAAAACATCTGAACATGTGTATAGGGGGGATATATAGACATATATGTCTGAATATATACCCCTAGACATATATAGGTGTGATAGTAGCAGAAATAAATGCTTGCGCTAATGAAATCATTTACAGTAATATATTTCTGCTACTATCACACCTATATATGTCTAGGGGTATATATTCAGACATATATGCCTATATATACACCCTATACACATGTTCAGATGTTTTGCCTGCCTCAAAAGAACCCCAAAAAATGCCAAAAAAAACGCTAGCGTCAAAAAAAAAAATGCCCAGGTGTGTTTTTGCTGGCATTTTTTGGGGATTTTGGAGGCAGGCAAAACATCAGAACTTGTGCACAGTACCACTATACACAAGTTCAGATGTTTTTCCTGACTGCAAAGAACCCAAAAAAATGCCTGCTATTAAACCGGCAAGGTGTTACAGCAGAGAAGCCATATTCCTGTGCTTAAAGTTTTCTAATACAAACGATCTTTTTTTTTCTGGTTCTGGACATGCTACAGACCTGAAACTTCACATGCACACCTTTTAGACCCCCCAGATACTAAATCCAAAGTAAAAATCAAAAAATCTCTTTTTTTTTTTTTTTTTTTTTAATTTTTCAATAATTGGCTTTTTTATCAAAAATGACAATTTTTAAGAACTTTTTTTGTGTGATTTTGTGTCTGGGGGGTCTAAAAGGTGTACCTGTGAAGTTTCAGCTCTGTAGCATGTCCAGAACCCCAAAAAAAGATCATATAAGTGTAAAAGAGGGGTCCCACCATCCCTGCTCTACTGAAAAATTATCTTTTTTTCTGGTTCTGGACATGCTACAGAGCTGAAACTTCACAGGTACACTTTTTAGACCCCCCAGACACTAAATCCAAAAAAAGTCATACCTGCCTCCAAAAATGCCCGATAAATGCAAGAAAAAGCGCCGTAGAGAAGCCGTATTCCTGTTCTAATAAAAATTATAAGAAAATGCTAATTTTTGGGGGGTTCTGGACATGCTACAGAGCTGAAACTTCACATGTACACTTTTTAGACCCCCCAGATACTAAATCCAAAGTAAAAATCAAAAAATCTCTTTTTTTTTTTTTTTTTTTTTTTTTTTTTTTTTAATTTTTCAATAATTGGCTTTTTTATCAAAAATGACAATTTTTAAGAACTTTTTTTTGTGTGATTTTGTGTCTGGGGGGTCTAAAAGGTGTACCTGTGAAGTTTCAGCTCTGTAGCATGTCCAGAACCATAAAAAAAAAAGATTGTTTGTATTAGAAAACTTTAAGCACAGGAATATGGCTTCTCTGCTGTAACACCTTGCCGGTTTAATAGCAGGCATTTTTTTGGGTTCTTTGCAGTCAGGAAAAACATCTGAACTTGTGTATAGTGGTACTGTGCACAAGTTCTGATGTTTTGCCTGCCTCCAAAACCCCCCAAAAAATGCCAGCAAAAACACACCTGGGCATTTTTTTTTTGACGCTAGCGTTTTTTTTGGCATTTTTTGGGGTTCTTTTGAGGCAGGCAAAACATCTGAACTTGTGTATAGTGGTACTGTGCACAAGTTCTGATGTTTTGCCTGCCTCCAAAACCCCCCAAAAAATGCCAGCAAAAACACACCTGGGCATTTTTTTTTTTGACACTAGCGTTTTTTTGGCATTTTTTGGGGTTCTTTTGAGGCAGGCAAAACATCTGAACATGTGTATAGGGGGTATATATAGGCATATATGTCTGAATATATACCCCTAGACATATATAGGTGTGATAGTAGCAGAAATATATTACTGTAAATGATTTCATTAGCGCAAGCATTTATTTCTGCTACTATCACACCTATATATGTCTAGGGGTATATATTCAGACATATATGTCTATATATACCCCCTATACACATATTCAGATGTCATGTCTGACATCAAACATGTCCTCAAAAAAGCACTGGCAGTGGCAGCCCCTGCAGCATTAAAAAATGCTTGCTGGTGAGAAGCCACATTCCTGTCCCGAAGCAGAGAAATGATCATTTCTCTATAGCGGTCACCCTGCTATGGAAGGGTTTTGTCACCCTGCCATAGCAGTCACTGTCAGTTAACCCTACACTACACTACGGTCCCCTGACACTTAACACTTTCCCTACAGAAACTAAATTTTTGAAGCTAACTTAAGTGTAAAGGAGCACTCTAACTACACTAGATATCCCTTTCCTCACACTAAAAATAGCTAAATGACACTTTTAAAGTAAAATTAACAGAACTGCTTCCACTCTCTTCCATGTCCAGTATAACAATGCTGGGAATATGGCGGGGGCGATCTTATATACTGGGGGGCGTATTCACTAATGATTGGTCTAGGGACCCCCTAGTCACTCCAATCACATTCCTAGCATTCTTCTGCCCCCTCAATTGGCTTTTGCTAATGGTTCTGGTCCAATCACGGGCTTTTAAAGCCCATTTCCTGAAGCATTGCATTTTGGGCGGTTCTGGTTGCCGAATTCCGAACTTTTTGGGCAAAAAGTTCTAAATTCGGCCGAACCTCGAACACCCAATGTTCGGGCCGAACCGATGGTGGACCCGAACCGTTCGATCATCCCTACTCATGTGTCCCCCTGTCTGTGCTGACCACTGTAATCATAGCTGCTGAGCCATGATACCATGGTCAGGTTATGTACCTCCGTCAGCCCGCTCTCTGCTGTGAGTTTCTCCCCTCTCCCCTCCTCCCTGTCTGTCAGTGTGAGAGCGGCTCTCCTCCCCGCCCCTCCCACCGCTATTCAGCTACAATATGCAACAAAAATACATGTATCCCCTCTGGATTATGCTGGCATTAACTACATTGTATGTGTTTTTTTTTATTTTTATGAAAAGGCTAAATACCTTTTCCCACACCGCTGCTATGCGGATGAATTGTGAAGCATTTACTTCCTGGGATCCATCTGCCCTTAGGTCAGGCATGCAGGCAGGAGGGTGTGCATAGGTGTGAAAAACCCTTGGCCCTTCCACCAGATGAAAGAAAAAAAATGCCTATTAAGACTCCTTGGATGTATGACATCATTTTTGGGCTAGGCCAGAAACCAGGAAGCAACTGAAGAAATGTAAAAAAGGTAAAACAAGTAAATATACTGTAACTTCCTATATATTTACTAACGCTAGCAGCATAAGGATTAAAAATAGTTGATGTTGATGAAGAGAATTTAGCTCTGCTTTAGGAAACAGGTTGAGCTAAAGAATTATTATGGGAATATTCAATGAGTATGTTCCTTCTTTAGATTTAGGGTCCTTTCACACGGCCGCTCCGTGTGTCCGCAAATCATCCTATTTTTTTGCGGATGATTTGCGGGCATTTGGCACTGCGGATGTCAGCGGATGGTATTCCATCCGCTGACATCCGATTTTCCTCCTTTCAGTTCTGTTCCGTTTTTACGAATGGAACAGAACCCCATTTTTCCATCCGTGTAAAAAACGGAAAGGAAGGAAAATCGGATGTCAGCGGTGTCATCCGCTGACATCCGCAATGCCATATACTTACATTATGTCCGCATATCATCCGCAAACGGATGGGATGATATGCGGGCACACGGAGCGGATGACAGAAATGTCATCCGCTCCGTGAAAAAAAAAAAAAAAGTCCCGCAGCGGACTTAAGCAGCGCAGCGGCCGTCTGAAAGGAGCCTTAGGGTGTTCACTCGCTTAATAACATTTTGCAGATTATTGAAAATTCCTGCTTTATATTTTACCAGAGTAGGTGACCCCCATAAAAGAATAAAATTCAGTGGGAAATGGTCTTATACTATAAGGCAGAATTTGTTTAGATGCTGTTACCAATTAGCACAGCTTGCAAAACATTATGGGTAAGGGTATGAGTAAGGCAATAGGGTTGATTTACCCAAGTGCAGTTCCACTCATTTTCCTTAGTAAATGTAATGTGTAAAGCTTTACTTTGTAAAGGTAAAAAAAAAAATACAAAAAAAAAACAGTCTTGCTTGCACCAACATTACATACATATACACTTCACAAAAATTAAAGGAACACTTTTGAATCAGAGTAATGCATCAAATCAATTAATCAATTAAACACCTGGGATAATGATTTGGTCAGTTTAGTAGCAGAGGGGGTTGTTAATCAGTTTCAGCTGCTTCGCTATTAATAAAATTAACAACAAGTGCACTAGATGGGCAACAATGAGACAACCTCCAAAACAGGAATGGTTTTATAGGTAGGGGCCACTGACATTTTTTTTACCTACGCATCTTTTCTGACTGTTTTTCACTAGGTTTACATTTGGCTAGGGTCAGTGTCACTACTGGTAGTACAGGCGATACCTGGACCCTACAGAGGTTGCACAGGCAGTCCAACTCATCCAGGATGGCACATGAATACGTACCATTGCCAGATGGTTTGCTGTGTCTTCCAGCACAGTCTCAAGAGCATGGAGGAGATTTCAGGAGACAGGCAGTTACTATAGGAGAGCTGGACAGGGCTTTAGAAGGTCCTTAACCCATCAGCAGGACCAGTATCTGCTTATTTGTGCAAGGAGGAACAGGATGAGCACTGCTAGAGTCTTACAAAATGACCTCAAGCAGGCCACTGGTGTGAATATTTCTGACCAAACTATCAGAAACAGATTTCATAAGGGTGGCCTGATGGCCTGACATCCTCTAGTGGGCCCTGTGCTCACTGCCCGACACCGTGGAGCTCGATTGGCATTTGCCATTGAACACCTGAATTGGCAGGTCTGCCACTGGTGCCCTGTGTTTTTCACAGATGAGTGTAGGTTCACCCTGAGCACATGTGACAGACGTGAAAGCGTCTGGAGAAGTCGTGGAGAATGTTTTGCTGCCTGTAACATCGTTCAGCATGACCAGTTTGGTGGTGGGTCAGTGATAGTCTGGGGAGGCATATCTATGGAGGGAGGCAAATACCTCTACAGGCTAGACAATGGCATCCTGACTGTTATTAGGTATCGGGATGAAGTCCTTGGACCCACTGTCAGACCCTACGCTGGTGCAGTGGGTCCTGGGTTCCTCCTGGTGCATGACAATGCCTGCCCTCATGTGAAGAGAGTATGCAGCCAGTTCCTGGAGGATAAAGGAATTGATACCATTGAATGGCCCCCATTCTCGCCTTACCTAAATCCAATAGAACACCTCTGGGACATTATGTTTCGGTCCATCCAAAGCCACCAGGTTGCACCTCAATCTGTTCAGGATCTCAGTGATGCCCTGGTCCAGATCTGAGAGGAAATACCCCAGGACACTATCCGTCGTTTCATTAGGAGCTTGCCCTGATGTTGTCAGGCATGCATACAAACATGTGGAGACCATACAAACTACTGAGTACAATTTGAGGTTGCTGCAATTAAGTTTCAGCAAAATGGACTAGTCTGCTACATCATTTTTTCCCCTTTATTTTTCAGGGTGTCTTTGAATTCAGCCCTCTGTAGGTTGATCATTTTCATTTCCATCAAATGTATTAGTTCCTAATACATTACCCAATCCATATCAGTATAGATATCCAGCATGATATTTTTCCCTATGGAGATCTGATGTGTTTTCAAAGTGTTCCTTTAATTTTTTTGAGCAGTGTATATATTAAACGTCTCTACAATAGTTGAAAATATATTAATATAAAAAAAGTTGAAAGGGAAACACTGAACCAATTTTACAAACAATTGTTAAAGATACATATCTACATTTCAATAAAGTAATACAGAAAGGATAATTAAACAATAAATTGCACCCACCGGGACCAATAATTACTCAACAAAGGAAATCTTGAAAGCTGATGTTATTATTGAAAAGGGGCCAGCAAACAATTCCTATGCCAGCCAAACTGCATGTTAACATTGTGCTGGTTACTTTGGAGTAGAGGAAGGAAAAGCGAGGCACTCTCCCATAAAGACAATGTAAGGGCTGAGCTAGACTCACTTCTTGTGTACCTTTGGGGCTAGGAGAAGGTTAAGCATAGGACCATTCAGGGGTTATCTGAGAAAGATGCTAGCCAAGCAGCCAACTCCTGCCTGTATAAATGTACATTTTTCAAGCCCATATTATGTAATGCCTGCAGGCCTATGTAACAGCACTGGGAACATTAGACAGATAAATCTGACAAGATTAAGATCAACATAGTGTTTATTGAATTTATGCCAATTGCAATAGTTTCAGCCCAAACAAACAGAACATTATGTAATGACCATGAGCATGCACGCATAGTCTGCCTTTCTCAAAGCACCCGAGGCTGGTATCTTGCCAAAGTAAGCAGTGCAAAGCTGTCTTTCTGTCACAATTAGGAAATCCGGTGCAATTGTCCAAAGCACACAGTCCACATTAGTAATCCAAAGTAACTGGCACTGTACAATGTCCTTCAAAAGGTTCTTTCTGACACTGTTAAAGCAGAAGAGGACCTCAACCATCAGATTTGGCACTTTATGACAGTCTTCAACAATTCAGGATATGGAAGAGAGTCTACACCTCACTGTCTTCAGCAAGCAGGTCCTTACACAATGTTCTAGCACATTGTGGTAGAACGTATGCTGTACACTGTCCTCACTCTTAGAATAATTGGAAAAAGTTTATTTATTTTCCAAAATTCCATCTTCTCCTCCATGGTGAGCTGGTATTCCTGTGAGACAGAGGACTGCACACTATTGCTAATATCCCTTATGCCCCTCTTGTTTGAACCAAAAGCTGAACACTATCCATATAAAAACTCTCTACACCTATCCAGATCCAGATAACTACACACAGTAAAAAATAAGAATTGGTGGGCCGTTTACTATAATTAACAATCAAATTGTATCAAAATGATCATCATATGGGTACCATACAGCAATCAGTGGTGTATTTTGGTTTTGTGCTGCCCTAGGCAAGACTAAAATTGCCCCCCCATGTACATTTTCCCCACTCCTTTTTTAATGGATGTGACTCCATCCAAAACTGAAGGACTACAAGTCCCAGGATGAACCCCTGACATCTCATGGGGGGGGGGTGAGAGGGGGCGAGAGAGAGAGAGGGGTGGGTGAGGGAGGGAGAGAGAGGGGGGATGAGAGAGCGAGAGAGAGAGAGAGAGGGGTGAGGGAGGGAGGGAGGGAGGGAGAGAGAAAGGGGGTGGGTGAGGGAGGGAGAGAGAAGGGGGATGAAAGAGAAGGGGGTGAAAGATTGAGGGGGGGTGAAAGATTGAGGGGGGATGAAAGAGAGAGAGAGAGAGAGAGAGAGAGAGGGGGGGATGAGAGAGAGGGGGGTGAGAGAGAGAAAGAGAGGGGGTGAGAGAGAGGGGGGGGGGTGAGAGAGAGAGAGGGGGATGAGAGAGGGGGGATGAGAGAGAGAGAGAGAGAGTAGGGGGATGAGAGAGAGAGAGAGGGGGGGATGAGAGAGAGAGAGAGAGAGAGAGGAGGTTGATAGAGAAAGAGAGAGAGGGTGAGAGAGAGGGAGGGAGAGAGAGAAGAGGGGTGAGAGAGGGGGAAGAGAGAGGGGGTGAGTGAGAGAGAGAGAGAGAGAGAGAGAGAGGTGAGAGAGAGGCAACCAGTGGCCAATAGAGTCTCAGGTGGAGGGGGGTGGCTTCTTTGCTGCCCCCCTGCAAAGTGCTGCCTTAGGCCTGGGCCTTGTTGGCCTAGGCCAAAATACAGCACTGACAGCAATGCAATATTAAAATAAAAAATACTGTCCAAAAAATAAAATTAAAGTGCTTCATGCTTTACATGTAAACAATGCATCTAAGTGTGCTCCAATAAATTATCCTACAAATCCAATAATATTACATAGCATACAGACTTCTAAGCTGAAACAAATACTTTACAAAAGTGCAAAATTACGAAAAATATAAAAATATGCAAGCTACAATTGTGCAAGAATAAAAAGTGACATGTGTTTAATCCTTTCTGTAAAAAAGACATAGAATACACAATTCCAATAAGGAAGTCGTTATGCAATAAATCCACTGATAAGTAAAAGTGACTTATGCAGTATTTTTTTGTGTTCTGTGCAATACACTCCGTGCTCCCCTCCTATTGTACCACACTCACCAAAACTTTTTGAGCTCCTATGTACCATAAGGTCTAAAGCACTTGAACATAGGTACTCCTGTTCCAGTATATCCACTCTGCAAAGAACCTTCCCGTTGTTACTCCCCGAGGTGCATGCATGTAAGGGAGAAAATAAAACCAGAAGCAGCCTCCAAAAGCATGATACGTTTTGTACAGCTGTGATTTTACACCAGATATAATTACTGCAAAGAGAAAAAATGGCAAGAAGCTCATCAATTCATGGAAAAAAGGAAAGTGGGAAGAACAGCTGACAACAAATCCCTACACTTCCCACTTTTTACCTAATAGTGTAAAATTAGCTGGTCACTTATAAACCATGTTTATATCCAATATTTTACAATTTAGATACAGTGCCTTGAAAAGTATTCATATCCCTTGAAATTTTCCACATTTTGTCATTTTACAACCAAAAACGTAAATGTATTTTATTGGGATTTTATGTGATAGACCAACACAAAGTGGCACATAATTGTGAAGTGTAAGGGAAATGGTAAATGGTTTTCAAATTTTTTTTTACAAATAAATCTCTGAAAAGTGTAGCATGCATTTGAATTCAGCCCCCTTTACTCTGATACCCCTAACTAAAATCTAGTGTAGCCAATTGCCTTTAGAAGTCACCTAATTAGTAAATAGAGTCCACCTGTGGGTGATTTATTCTCAGTATAAATACAGCTGTTCTGTGAAGCCCTCAGAGGTTTGTTAGAGAACCTTAGTGAACAAAAGGCATCATGAAAGCAGAGGAACACACCAGATAGGTAAGGGATAACGTTTTGGAAAAGTTTAAAGCAGGGATAGGGTATAAAATAATATCCCAAGCTTTGAACATCTCACGTAGCACTGTTCAATCCATCATCCGAAAATGGAAAGAGTATGGCACAACTGCAAACCTGCAAGACATGGCTGCAAGACAGAACATTTATCAGAGAAGCAGCCAAGAAGCCCATGGTAACTCTGGAGGAGCTGCAGAGATCTCACCTCTAAGATGGGAGAATCTGGTCCACAGGACAACTAATAGTCATGCACTCCACAAATCTGGCCTTTATGGAAGTGTGGCAAGAAGAAAGCAATTGTTGAAAGAAAGCCAGAAGAAGTCCTGTTTGCAGTTTGCAAGAAACCATGTCGGAGACAGAGCAAACATGTGGAAGAAGGTGCTCTGGTCAGATGACACCAAAACTGAACTTTTTGGCCTAAAAGCAAAACCCTATGTGTGGCAGAAAACTAACATTGCACACCACCCTTAACACACCATCTCTACCGTGAAACATGGTGGAGGCAGCATCATGCTGTGGCAATGCTTTTCTTCAGCAGGGACAGGGAAGCTGGTCAGAGTTGATGGGAAGATGGATGGAGCCAAATACAGGGCAAGACAGATTTTGCAAAAGACTTGAGACTGGGGCAGAGATTCATCTTCCAGCAGGACAATGACCCTAAACATTCAGCCAGAGCTGCAATGGAATGGTTTAGATCAAAGCGTATTAATGTGTTAGAATGGCCCAGTTAAAGTCCAGACCTAAATCCAATTGAGAATCTGTGGTAAGATTTGAAAATTACTGTTCACAGATACTCTCCAATCTGACAGAGCTTGAGCTAAGAATGGGCAAAAATTTTACTCTCTGTACATGTACAGAGCTGGTAGAGACATACCGAAAAAGATTTGCAGCTGTAATTGTAGCAAAAGGTGGTTATACAAAGTATTGACTGACAAAGTATTGATAAAATCCCAATAAAATACATCTACGTTTTTGGTAGTAACATGACAAAATGTGCAACATTTCAATGGGTATGAATACTTTTTCAAGGCACTGTACATTTAAACTTTCAGATTTATCCATTCTCCTGAATTGTTTAGGCTTCATGTACACTGTTGGTCCTAAACTGCCGTTTTTTTGGAGCTTTTTGCAGAAGCCTCAATAAAAGCCTAGGTGTCCATGCCCACATAGGTTTTGGAGAAGTTTAGGAGCAGCAGAATTTAGAGGCAGTCAAGCTCCTTTTCCTAAATGCAGAAGAATCACGTTCAGGAGAAGAGCTTTTGGGCAGAAAATGCTAAACAAGTCTAAACGCGCATAGACACCTAAGCTCTAGGTGTGTCTACTTCCGACTGTAAGCCGAACTGATTTGCCAGACGAATAGAGAACGAATCTCCATGCATCTGTTTTTAGCAGACAGAATCGGATCATATGTCTGTTGACACCCGTCGCTCCATAGAGGGCAATGGATGGTCCAATTGGGCCTAACACTTACATATTAGTTCCTTTAGTTTTAAATTACCAGTATGTGCTTACTGCATTTTATAAAGTACTAACCACAATGTTACCATTTCTTTTCTTATTTCTTCATAGCCATTTTGTCAATACTGTAAAATGTGTCATTGCAAGAAAACTGTCTGTCAGGAGTTCCTTTAAACCTTTTTGCTACATTGGCATACCCTAAAACAGTGATGGAGAACCTTGGCACCTCAGATGTTTTGGAACTACATTTCCCATGATGCTCATGCACTCTGCAGTGTAGTTGAGCATCATAGGAAATGTAGTTCCAAAACATCTGGGGGGTCAATGTTCCCCATCACTGCCCTAAAAGGTGCCTTGATGGGTGACTTTTTTGCACAGGGCAATTCCTATGCAGGAAGGTGTACAACTATTCTTTCTTTAGCGGAACTTACATGATTATTGAAATCAGAAAGGAGGGGATAAGCATCAATAACACAGTAGAGTTGATGGCTTTATCATGGTGGTAAATTAAGTTGTACAATCAAATATTCAAAAGAGTAGCACTTACCTATAAAGTGATGCTTAAACAATAAACAAGAAACCTCTCAATGTACAAATAAAGTGTTAATATATCATGTGACATAAAGTGCTACAACCTAAATGTGCTCATTCATATATTATTCAAAGTGAAATAGTGCCACTAGTTACCTAATGAACCATAAAATTCACAAACGCATGTAAATAATGTGCACAAATAAAGTGTCCATATGTTAAAGTCTCGCCTCTTCACCAAGTTTAATGTTGAAAAACACAAGTGCTCTTTTTTAAAGTGCTCACTCACTGGATTGTGTTGACCTCCTATATATAAGAAGGTTAGCATGCGCTTATGATATTGTCTCCAACTCTTAAATCTCTGCAAAGGACAGCTCTTTAGATTTCCGACTGCTTCTTTTCCGCCAAAATAATCTCACATGCACCAACATCCTACGACCACAAACCATCCTCACTGCCAAGCATGGGCCACACAGACCGGGAGAGACTTCACCATCTACCACTTTATTAAAACTGGCCTAGGTGATAGCACATAGAAGTCCCCCCCCCCCCCTCTCGCAACCTCTTGGGACACATCACATGTCAAGTAGTAGCAGGACCATTTACAAAGCACAGTGCAACTTGTGCATGTGCAGTGGGAAGTCGGCTATGAAGCCATACGGAGTTTCAGCCCGCTTCCCACACTAGACATGCTGGCAGCAGGGACCAGAAGACCAGCAAAAAAACAGCTTGGGTGAGGACAGCGCTGGATCCCTGGACAGGTATTAAAAGTCAGCAGCTACAGTATTTGTAGCTGCAGAGTTTTTAATTTTTGTTTAGAGACTGAAGAACCTCTTCAAACATAGAGATGTCCCGAACTATTTGCCGGCGAACAGTTCCCGGCGAACATCGCTTGTTGGCGTTCTCCTCGGCGGGCGAACATATGCGATGTTCGGTCCGCCCCCTATACATTATCATTGAGCAAACTTTGACCCTGTACCTCACAGTCAGCAGACACATTCCAGCCAATCAGCATACCCTCCCTCCCAGACCCTCCCACCTCCTATAAAAAAGCAAGGACAGCATCCATCTTAGATTCATTCTGAAGCTGCAGTGTTAGTGAGAGCAGGGGAGTGCTGATGCTGCTACTGAATTAATAGGGAAATCATTAGCTAGGCCAGTGTTCTGTGTCCACTCCTGCTGTAAGGACAGCATCCTGACAGCACCCCAAAAAGCCCTTTTTAGGGCTGGTATATCAGTCTGCTTTTATTTATTTTTTTATATATATATATATATATATATACAGACTGTACTGTATGCAAACCACTTGTGTCGGGTGGCACAGTACCTTGCAGATAAACAATTTAATTTTTACCCTTTAATATAATTGCAGTTGCCTGCCAGTGTGTGTCAGGCCCACTGACGGAACTGTGCCCACTGCCAGTGCCCACCACTCATATAGGGTGGCACAGCACCTTGCAGATAAAAAATTAATTTAATTTTTCCTATAATAAAAAATAAAATTCATCCAGAAAAAACAGGAACTAGCTTTTTCATTCGAATTTCAATAGCGCAGGGATGGTGATAACCTCTTATCAAATAAATAGGATAATAACATATACCAAAATATATGAATCAGATGTGATAAATATAAGCATAAAATTATAAATACATAAAAGCATGAAATCACATCAATAGGAGTCCATAAAGTCCATAGGTATAAAGTGCATAGAGCAATGAAAGTGCAAACATGAAGGATCACAGGTGCGACTTATGGGGACCACCCTTGCTTGCCACCACCACACAGTGCCGGGAGAAGTATCTGAAATTCAGACTCACTATAAATTTACCAGGAAATGTTCCAGAGGAGTCTTTGCAGCACAAATCAGAGATCTGGAGGAAACCTGATTTTACTATATGCTGTTGTTGGCTAGTCCATGAGAGTGGTTAGGCATAGGCGTCTGGTGAGTTTGAATTTCAGATACTTCTCCTGGCACTGCATGGTGGTGGCAAGCAAGGGTGGTCCCCATAAGTTGCACCTGTGATCCTTCATGTTTGCACTTTCATTGCTCTATGCACTTTATACCTATGGACTTTATGGACTCCTATTGATGTTTTTTCATGCTTTTATGTATTTATGATTTTATGCTTATATTTATCACATCTGATTCATATATTTTGGTATATGTTATCATCCTATTTATTTGGTAAGAGGTTATCACCATCCCTGCGCTACTGAAATTCGAATGAAAAAGCCAGTTCCTGTTTTTTCTGGATGAATTTTATTTTTTATTATATTTACTCATTTAAGTAGCAGCAATTTGTGTTATTCTGTCAGGTTTGTGTTACCTGTATTTCCTAAAGCGCAGTGGATTACAACATTGTCTATTAATTTAGTACAAGTAGTGATATATATTTATTTTTCCTCTGTAATATAATTGCAGTTGCCTGCCAGTGAGTGTCAGACCCACAGACCGTACTGTGCCCACTGTCCACCACTCATATAGTGTGACACAGCACCTTGCAGATAAAAAAGTCATTTAATTTTTCCTCTGTAATATAATTGCAGTTGCCTGCCAGTGAGTGTCAGGCCCACAGACTGTACTATGCCCACTGCAAATGGACTGTTTGCGGTTGTTTGCGGTGCGTTAAACGGGGAGTTTGGTCTGTCAGAGTTTGGTCTGTCACTGTGAAGCGGGCGTAACCCTTACACTACCTGATCGATACAACATCATACCTGATCGTATTCACACACTGGATGATTTAAAGCACGTTATTCCAAACAATTTAGGAATGTTAGGTGATTTATGCCCTTTATGGATTAAAACCCGACTCTGCGTCAACTACGTAATTTTCCATGGGAGTTTTGCCATGGATCCCCCTCCGGCATGCCACAGTCCAGGTGTTAGTCCCCTTGAAACAACTTTTCCATAACTATTGTGGCCAGAAAGAGTCCCTGTGGGTTTTAAAATTCACCTGCCTATTGAAGTCTATGGCGGTTCGCCCGGTTCGCAAACATTTACGGAAGTTCGCGTTCGCTGTTCGTGAACATAAAATGTTATGTTCGCGTCATCTCTATTCAAACACAATTAGGAACTTAGTCATTTGCAATGCATTTGAACAGTATGATGACCCTATTAAATTCAAGGTGCCAAATCTAAACGATTGAGAGTGAAAAGTGTGGAGATTGTTGCCAAGTTTGCTTGCTACTATGTTCATATATTATAGTAAGGTGTTAAATTAAAATACAATTTCTACCATGTTGAAAGGTGGAGGCCTTCTTGACAGAAGATAAGATGGCATGAAACAAAAATAACTAATACATAGCGATGGTATTGTATTCCAGCCAGTGAGATTTAACAATCTTATAAAGATAAAGCATGTTCTAAATTTAGTTTTATCAATCAGTTTGCACTGTATAATTATTACATGCATCAATATCTGAGTAAATGTGAGTAAACTCATGACCTGAGACATCTGCCTATTTCTAAAGAACATGCATTGATTTCCAACCTAATATGTATTTATTCTTTACAGGCCGTTGTGATATTCACCCTAATTTGGGGAACACTGGGAACATTTGTCTTGGGGTCAAACAAATCCAGGTATCTCTTTTTTACTAAAGACAGATTCTGTGGTCATAGTGAAGAGGAGGTGTTCTTAAGAGCTTGTTTTAATGTAAAGCAGCTTTTTACATCTTACGGCATTAGCTTTTGCTATACTTCTGGCACTCAAACAGCAAAATTGCAGCTCTCTTACACAGCTGTCATCCTGTCTGCCCCTCCTCTCTCTGTCCATTCACAGAACAATTTGTATTTTGTTATTGGGTTCACAGAATGCAAAGTGTTCTGTGATTGGACAAGAGGAGGAGCACCGAAACAACGGGATGTTGTCCGGGGGGGGGGGGGGGGAGGGTTGTCTCCTGTTGAAGTCTTACCAAAAAGAGAACCTTTATATAATATATATTATTGATAAATAACCAGCTGTTTTATGCAGGTGTGAAAAAATGCTGTTATTAGGAATGCTTTCAGAAACAAAAGTGATAATAGTTTATTTCTATCAATTATACAAGCAGTAATAGTTTATTCTTTATCAGTTAATGGTCTTCTTTGTAAATTGATAGAAATAAACACATTATATATATATATATATATATATATATATATATATATATATATATATATATATATATATATGACATACTGACACAATGCAAATAGATTTTAACTTCTTATTTCAGCTTTACTCAAGGAAAAGGCTTGAAAAGAGTATCAATCAATTAGGCCCTGGATAAACAGCAATGGCTCAGTTGAAATAACACTAAAGATGATTGAATAACCAATTATAATAACAAGTAAATACACCAAATATACACAGAATCTTGCAGTAAGTGAATTTATCTCTCGGAAAGCTATAAATTGCGATAAGAAATGCTTTTACTAAAGGGGAACCCCGGGCCAGCCCATAATACCTCTATACTAATGAAAGATGAGGTAATCTACCAGTAACGTGTCCCCTTTAAGAGCAATATAATAGCAATATTCAATTTGCAAAGCCTTGCTAAGATCTTCACCGGCAGTTGGAGCTCAAAGAACAAATGATTCCCCAATGTAACACAAAGTGAAACAAGCAATGCAGAACAGCTGGTTCTGATTATCAATGATCCACTAACTGATCCAGATGTAGAATGTCTGTGTTCAGTGTCTAAGAGAAACTGTAGCAACTGGTAACTAGACGCTGAGCAGGTGCTCTCTCATCAATCCTGATGTCCTCATGAGTCCTGGAAGAACAAGCAGCAATGGTCATCTGTCCCACCTGGGCTGAGTCTGCAGACAGCTGGGTTGTCCTTGTAGAAGACTACAGTTCCCATAATGCCTTTCTTCCAGTCTCAAAAGTAGGATGCATGAAACCTGAGAACAATACTAGGGGATTATAGAGACAGTCTGAGAGAGCAGAAAGTAAGTCTGCAGTGTCAGATAATGGTAGTTCGCTACCCGCTACATCTATATATAGATTATCTCACAAAAGTGAGTACACCCCTCACATTTTTGTAAATATTTAATTATATCTTTTAATGTGACAACACTGAAGAAATGACACTTTGCTATAATGTAAAGTAGTGAGTGTACAACTTGCAGAACAGTGTAAATTTGATGTCCCCTCAAAATAACTCAACACACAGCCATTAATGTCTAAACTGCTGGCAAAAAAAGTGAGTACACCCCTAAGTGAAAATGTCCAAATTGGACCCAAAGTGTCAATATTTTGTATGGCCACCATTATTTTCCAGCACTGCCTTAATCCTCTTGGGCATGGAGTTCACCAGTGCTTCACAGGTTGCCTCTGGAGTCCTCTTCTACTCCTCCATGATGACATCACGGAGCTGGGGGATGTTAGAGACCTTGCGCTCCTCTACCTTCTGTTTGAGGATGCCCCACAGATGCTCAATATAGTTTAGGTCTGGAGACATGCTCGGTCAGTCCATTAACTTTACCCTCAGTTTCTTTAGCAAGGCAGTGGTCATCCTGGAGGTGTGTTTGGAGTTGTTATCATGTTGGCATACTGCCCTGCGGCCCAGTCTCCGAAGGGAGGGGATCATGCTCTGCTTCAGTATGTCACAGTACATATTGGCATTCATGATTCCCTCAATGAACTGTAGCTCCCCAGTGCCATCAGCACTCATGTAGACCCAGACCATGACACTCCCACCACCATGCTTGAATGTAGGCAAGACACACTTGTCTTTGTACTCCTCACCTGGTTGCTGCCACACACGCTAGACACCATCTGAACCAACTAAGTTTATCTTGGTCTCATCAGACCACAGGACATGGTTCCAGTAATCCATGTACTTAGTCTGCTTGTCTTCAGCAAACTGCATCATCTTTAGAAGAGGATTCCTACTGGGATGACAGCTATGCAGACCAATTTGGTGCAGTGTGTGGCGTATGGTCTGAGCACTGACAGGCTGACCCCCCAACCCTTCAACTTCTGCAGCAATGCTGGCAGCACTCATAAGTCTATTTCTCAAAGACAACCTCTGGATATGATGCTGAGCAAGTGCACTCAACTTCTTTGGCTGACCATGGCGAGGCCTGTTCTGAGTTGAACCCGTCCTGTTAAACTGCTGTTTGGTCTTGACCACCGCGCTGCAGCTCAGTTTTAGGGTCGTGGCAATCTTCTTATAGCCTAGGCCATCTTTATGTAGAGTAACAATTATTTTTTTCTGATCCTCAGAGAGTTCTTTGCCATGAAGTACCATGTTAAACTTACAGTAACCAGTATGAGAGAGTGAGAGCAATAACACCAAATTTAACACACCTGCTCCCTATTCACACCTGAGACCTTGTAACGAGTCACCTGACACCAGGGAGGGAAAATGGCTAATTGGGCCCAATTTGGACATTTTCACCTAGGGGTGTACTCACTTTTGTTGCCAGTGGTTTAGACATTAATGGCTGTGTGTTGAGTTATTTTGAGGGGACAGCAAATTTACACTGTTATACAAGCTGTACACTCACTACTTTACATTGTAGCAAAGTGTAATTTCTTCAGTGTTGTCACATGAAAAGGTATAATTAAATATTTACAAAAATGTGAGGGGTTTACTCACTTTTTTGAGATACTGTGTGTGTGTGTGTGTATATATATATATATATATATATATATATATATATATATATATATATATATATATATATATGCACTGCTGTATTTAGGCCTAGGCTGCCAAGGCCTAGGGCGGCAAAAAAAGCCGCCCCCCTGCATGAAAAAAAACCCCTAGATCTGTTGCACTGGCTGCTAAAAAAAAAATGGCCACGGCCGGCCTGACATGCGCACTGCGCATGCGCCGCCGCTGCTCGGGAGAAAGCCCATACCTGTTCGGCTATTCCCGGGCAGGCGGCGCAAGCGCGGTGACATAATGGCACCAGGTGGCACCATTTTTAAATGTAAGGCGCCTCAAGGTAAGTGAGACTCCTCCGCAGCAGATGCAGGTGCTGCGGGTGTGGTGCAGGAGATTCTCCTGTACCATGCTCGCAGCACTGCATCTCCTGTATCATGCTGCTCACATCGCTGCATCTCCTTTGCCATGCTGCCCACATCGCTGTATCTCCTATACCATGCTGCCCACATCCCTGCATCTCCTGTACCATGCTGCCCACATCCCTGCATCTCCTGTACCATGCCCGCAGCACTGCATCTCCTGTACCATGCTCACAGCCCTGCATCTCCTGCACCATGCCCGCAACCCCTGCATCTCCTGTACCATGTCTGCAGCCCTGCATCTTCTGCACCATGCCCACAAACCCTGCATCTCCTGCACCATGCCCGCAGCCCCTGCACCATGCCCACAGCATCTCGTGCACCATGCCCACCGCCCCTGCTCCTCCTGCACCAAGCCTGCAGCCCCTGTACCCCCTGCACCATGCCGGTAACCCCTGCATCTTCTGCACCATGCCCGCAGCCACTGCACCATGCACGCAGCCCCTGCATCTCCTGCACCATGCCCGCAGCCCTGGAAGATTTTTTCACCTTAATGACCAGGCCATTTTTTACGATTCAAGACTGCATTATTTTAAAGGACAATTGTACGGTCGTGCGACGCTGTACCCTAAAAAAATCAATGTCCTTTTTTTCCCACAAATAGAGATTTCTTTCGGTGGTATTTGATCACCTGTGCAATTTCTATTTATTGCGCTATAAACAAAAAAAAAGCAACAATTCGGAAAAAAAATATTGTTTTTCACATTCTGATATATAACATTAAAAAAAAAAATTTTAAAAATAAAACATTTTCATCCTTTTAGGCCAATTTGTATTTTGCTACATATTTTTAGTTAAAAAAAATCCCAATAAGTGTATTTTGATTGGTTTGCGCAAAAGTTATTGCGTCTAAACCACGGACATGCATAAAGCAAATCGGTATACCTTTTAAAGTTATAGGACCTCCTAACTGTAATCCAAAAAAATAGAATACATTTTTAACTTTTTTTACATCCTAGGTAGAAATGGTATTCCAGATAAGAACTGCAATTCTAAAAAGCCTCTGTGAGACCTTGATATGTAATGAAAACATGGCAATAATGTTTAACACAATTTAAATAACCATACAGTATTAACTACGCTGCAAAGTTTCATTTGGAGTACTGTTTGTTGTACCTAGGATATGATAACATTTAAAAACTGATTCTTTTTTGGGATTACAGTTAGGAGGTCCTAATGTTTTATGTGTTTTTGTGGTTTTCTAAAAAAATTTATTGAATAAAATATGTCTTTTTTTTTTTTTAATAAAACAGTTGGGTATTTATGGTTATCTATAAATAATGCTTAAAGGTTGACTGCTTGATAGGATTTATCCATTGTAGCTCTTTTAATGTGGTTCTACTTAAGCCCCGTACACACGCACAGATTGTTGCCCGTGAATTGTTGGCCAACGTCCGATCTGCCGATTGTAGGCTTGTTAGTATGATACTTCCGACAACCAACTGCGAATTTTCGGCCGAAAAAAATCTGGTGTGCATGCTATAAAATTTTTGTTGGCCAACAAAGAACGTCCAATTGTTCCTCAGTCAGTACAGATTTAGGCAGACAAAAATCAGATGAGCAAGACTGGGCATGCTCAGAGAAGAAAAAACACAGGGAAAGTCAACCATCACATGACATCACTTCTGAAGTTGGTTTTTGTTGGCCCAACAAAAGTCCAGTGCAAGTCTAGAGCACATTTCAACCAACAAATAACACTGGACAAAAGTTGGCCGATCAGTTGGCCAACAATCTGTGCGTGTGTACTGGGCTTTAGTTTCAACTAATTTGCTTAGCTGAGTAAAAATTCACATTGCAAAGTGAACATAATCTACTCCTAAAGGACTTTTTCACACAGGAGGCAGGGAGGGGTGTTAAAAGCAGGTGGACCAGCTGCAGTTTTACTGCCTTCCCCAACACAACATTGCAGCCACTTAGGGCTGTGCACATGCCACAGCTGTGATGCTGTGCTTCATGGTCATGGCAAAAGATACATGGCATGTTGCATTCAAGGGACCACACTGTAATGCCTAACAACTGCATGCAATGTGCCTGCAATGCAGTGATTTTCCATTTTGAGAAAAATTAAAAGCAAGCATTGAGAAGTGTTAAATGTGTTAAAAGTATTTTTGTAACTAATTACACCACTGTAATAAACACACAATAAAAAAAAAAAACTTTAATTTTGAAGCCTTAAATTTAAAATAAAAAAAAATAAAAAAAATCATTGCTTTAAAGGAATTAATATTAGCAAGGTCCAGAAGAAATTAATTTCTAGTTTCAATTTCCTTGTTTGGATTGAGTATCTCCACATAAATCACAGCCAATATTTACACTGATTATGAACAGCTTTGGGAATTAACCAGTATAATAAAATTTGATTTACACTATGTGTCAATAAGATAACATGCTCAACCCTACGAGCCAATAGTACAGGATTCGTGCAGAATCATTCTGTGATGTGCAGTTCAAATATAAAGATTAAATGCTAATATTTAATTTTTGGTGACTGTGTCAATCAGTTTTTACTTTTATTTGGGGCATTTGTGACAAGATTTGTGTCATCTATTTTCACAGCTGTATCCACTAGTCCCAACTATTGTAAAGAGTTCTACAATAATATCTATAATAGTACATTGAGCCTACATATTGAAGGGATGAGCGATAACATTAAAATGTATTACTAGCCAAAACCTTTTTGACCTTGGTTCTGCTGACTATTGTCACTGGGACAGAAAATTATGGGGAATTCATAATTTTTTAGCTGTCACTAGAACAGAAATAGAGGACAAATACTCAAATGGGGACACCAGCTGCAATGACAACTATTTAAAAAACTTTTATTATTAAATCTATAGAGTTTTCCTGTCCTACCTTTAGGAAAAGGGGAAAACTCCTCAAAAGAATAAAAACAAAAACCCAACAGGGGTTATAAGCCTATCATATACTATCCAAAACTAAATATAAAAGCTTCACCCAAAGATGCATTATGCTATCCTCAGACATATTTCTTTAAAATTCCTTATTTCGTGGTATGCGTCAAAATAAAACAATATATGGGGGCACAAATGGACCATCAAACAAGTCTTCAGGAAACAATGAAACATCATGATACAAAAGACTTTACAATACTATTAGGCAACCACTAGTACCAGAGAGGCTTGCGCCTCAAGCAGAACTACTAATAGGAGGTAAAGTGGCATTGAGAAGACTTTGTACTTATAGATTAGGGTGGAAGCTAGAAGGAGGAGTTCAGGAGGTTTGTATGATATAGTATGCAGGCAGGGCTTCCGCTTCAGGGCAGCATTTTTGAACGGGAAGGGTGACACCCAGGGGCATCCCGGGAAGGGGGTGCAGACAAGGGAAAAGGAAAAAGGGGGCGGGAGGAAAAAAAATGTAAGGGTGAAAAAGGGAAGGGTATGGATGGGAAGGGGGCCATGGCGGTGACAACGGTCCCCTAAATCAGCTTCATTGTCAGGAGTAACCATGGGATAAAAAAAATGATAAATATTCAAATGTTAAAACAGGTCCCACTAAACCAATGCACATTATGCTCCTCCATTTTTCCTCTGAGTGCAGCAGTAAAACATATATCAATCACCCTGCCAAACCCTTGAGCAATAGTCGGTGGGGATCGTTGTTTCCACATGCTGAGGATGCAAGCCTTGATGTCATTTGGCAATTGTTTAATAGAAATCTATGTTATCTCTTGCTTGACATAGGGTTTAAGTTAAGAAATACCGCAGTGGGATTGTCCACAACAGTGATATCCATCTTGTAGACATTTTAAAGTGTACAGAAGATTAAACCATGATATGATCCATGCCAACCAATTTGTAGCTGGGCTGATACCACCCTTTTCCAATTATATTGTTTGAACAATAGTAATTGGCTTAAATAAACTGTTTGGATAATGAATTCCTCTCTTGTGAGTGGCTGGCCAGAGGGTGTCTGCAGAGGTCACCTCACGCAGACATATCATTATGTACCACCCTCTAGTGTGTGCTAGAAATAACGTAGGTTATGTTAGAGTAGGTAAATACTAGTTAAGTTTATCCAATTTTTTCCACTACCATTCCCTAATAGTGAAGTGGGCCCTGCTGTGCACCTTGCACGGGCTCCACACATACACTTAACTTAACTCTTGAACCTCGGTACCTCTGTACAGGATGGAAACTTCTGCGCTGCAATTCTGCTCCTCCTGGGAGACCGACTGCTGGTAAAAGGAGTGCCTACAACATCTCCCTAGCTGCTAGATGCCATTCCACCTACAGCAGGTACACGCTACCGACAGGCTGCTTGTTAGACCTCTGTTACCCTAGGTAACCACTTGTGTCTTCACACAGTCTTATCTCTGTACTTATATCTTCATACCCCAAGTACCTTAGTAACCTGAAACATGGGATGGTGCTGGTGCTGGTTACTTGCCTTACACCACTTTTAGTAACTTCAGACCAGGCAGGAACAAGGTTTTAAAACCTTACTTATAAAAGTGCAAAAAGCACTACAAAGTTCAACATTGAGAGACATAATTCTTCCCTACATCCCTAACCTAACTCAGGTTGTGTACTGCCTCAGTATACCTGCAAAGATAAGTGTTCGTGCCCATCAGAGGCATTCTCTAGCAGCTGGTGCTTTCAGGGCAAACCCCAAGTCCTGATGACTTTACATCCAGGTAGTAGTGAGCAACATTGTTCTGCTCCTTACAGGTACTGTTCTCCATCTCTTTCCCCTACAAGCTCCGGGTCTCGTACCCTCTACTCACCCCTCAACTCCCAACTCCTCTAACTCCAGACCTCTGTCCCTCTTTTATAACACAGGATCAGTGGGTCAGACCCAGAGATGAACCCTCCAAAAGATCAACACATTATCCAGGACAACACCTAACTAGCTATTTTCAACCGGCTTACAAAGCCTCCAAACTCCAGGTCAGTAACCGGGATTTACCAACTACTGAGAAAACTGAAATGTCAGTTTCTTCTGAATGAAAAACGCACACTGGAGCCCCTCAACCTGCCTGGATGAGAATCCCAGGTAATAATCTCTTTTTACAAAGTGGCAGGGTATAGCACTGTCACACAACTAGCAGAGTATTCTCAAAAGAGTTCTCCAGTCTTCCTAGCTGGATACATATGGGAAGGTGCCAGAGGCATTCCTCGGAGGTGAAAGCCAATTCACTGAAGATCGCGCAAGCTTGGATGGCGTCTTAGTTCTCCCATGAAGGACTAGGTGACATTCCCACTCCACACAGTATTCTACTTCTTACTAACTAACTCCAACTCTTACAGGTTTGTGCAATGAAGAGGGAACTGCCATGGAATATAGTGAAGACAGTGTGATGTGCAGGGGAGCACTGCTGTTGAGAACAATGTGTTGGATGTAGATAATGATAAAGTTTCAGAAAAATGTGTGAATTTCCATCAAACAGCTTACAGCACAGTCCTGGACAGCCTTGTGGTCTCCTCATAGCGGCACAGTGACACAGGATTTACAGTGAATAGTCTCTCTTTAGGGCAGCACTGAATAGCAAAGCAGCACCTTCTCAAGCATGCTCTCTCCTGCAGTTTGGTAGCAGCTTGGTTGCAGCCATGGGTTCTCATAGCTCTCTAGGTGAACAGCAAGTTCTGTGCACAGGCTCCCAAGTGCTCGTTAAGAAATCATACAGCAATTTTATTAAACGCATACTATATATCAAGCAAACTGTAGTGTCTATATTAATTATGTTGGATCTGTTTTTATTAGAACAAGCATTTGCACAGAGAAAGTTACATAATGTACATTGCTAACAATATCAACGAATCACACAGTAAACCAATGCCAGATAGGTAATGAACATCTATAGGAACAGCAACTATAAACGACATAACCGGGATAGTGGCTTAAACAATATAGTGTATTGCATGATTCCAAGTTCTCGGTTTGACCGTGATGGGGAATCATAAGTGTTAATAAAGACCATATACGGAAATATGCAAATTTAATTTAGTAAGGGAAAGCCGAAAGAGTTAAAGCATAGAAAGAAAAAGGAGGAAAAAGAGGGGGGGGGGGGGAGCCTATGGGGGATCGCCCGGAAAGTCAGAAAGAAAAGTATCAAATTCGCTGGAAAAATGAAAATTGAGCCATACTGACCACATGATAGTGTGAGAATCTTATTTGCCATTCTCCCAAGACACCATTCTTTCAATATGTTCAATCCTGTCCACCTCGCATGCCCATTGAGCCATAGGGGGTGCCAGTGGTTGACGCCAATGTCTGGCATTCACCGATCACGCCGCGGTGAGAAAGTGGCGGGTGAGGCTTTTTTTAATCTGCTTATAAGATCCTGGCAGCATAGATAAGACTGTTATAGGGGCCTCATTGGGGAAGTGTCTATATTAATTATCTTCACAACTGCATGTAAACAAAATTTCAGATAAAAATTGGTGTTTGCAGTGCTCACTCATTCTCGTCATTTCCTATGTCTTTCCTATTCAATGCAATTCCTGGAGAAAGCCAAGGTTCATTCGTCATTTCAGAGAATAGCTACATGGAATAAAAAGATGGGATCTCTCACATTCCTAGTGACTGGAAAAATAGGATATTGAAGTAGTATATGTTATTCCCAGATACTAGCTACATAGGATACGGAGTATTATCCTTTATTTGTAAGGGCTAGTTGTATAGGATACAGAAGCCATGACCTTGTCATTCCCAAACAATAAGCTACACAGGATACAGATGCATCTGTCATTCATAGGGGCCATCTACACAGGATACAAAGACCTTATCTCTGTCCTTTAAAAGGACTGGCCACATAGGATACCAAGCAACATCTGTCTATCCCAAAGGCCAGTAAATTAGGAATAGGCTACAGAGGCAATATCTCTGTCATTCCCAATGACCAGCTTCAAGGTATGCAGAAGCTGTATTATTCCCAGTGCCAGGCTTTATAATTATACAAGCAGGATCTATGAAATTCCAGTGGAAAATATGAACTGCGAACAGTACCTGTGAGTGATGGTATAACATCTGTGAGCATCAAATAAGTAAGTGATAGGTAAGTGCTTAAGGAGTTTTCTTTTAAATTGAATTTTTATGAAGGTGCAGGAGTAAAAAGTCAATGTTTAGACATCTATACATGGGAAGAGAGCTGGGCATGACTAGAGGCTGAATACAAAGAATGGGCAAACCATAGACTGACGCTGCTAACTAGTACTTTAAAAACACTAAAACAATATATACTGTACAGTACAACCGAGATGAACATGGAGCAGAATACAAAATTATGAGATAAGAGTTTTCCAACTTTCTAAATACAACATACATTGAATAGATAGTATTATAAAATAATTATAAATGACTGTTTTAGATAAGAAAAGGGCTGCGTTATCACAACTGGCAAAATAAAACTGAACACGAAATGGAAAACCAAGCCTATGGAAATCAATGCGAATTTGTATGTGTGTGTTTTTTCATAATGTATAATCTGTTTGCAACTGGGAAGCAACTCCATTTACAGGCCCATATTCCGCTGAATAAGCCCCAAAGGAAGCGATTAACATAGCAGAAAATCAGTTGCTACAGATTTCTAATCATAACAATACTGTAAGCAATGTTACAACAAGAAACAGTGCTGCTACCAAATTGCAAGCGGTATTAAACCCAAAAACAAAAATGTAATATATTGCAGCTTACCAATCATTAGATGTGCTGGCTGCATTAGTTGTCTTTTTGAGGCTCCCTTCCCCTCTCTGTTTTTACCTGGTGATCTGGTCAGTAAAGCACCACTTTGATTAGAGTGCCCCCACTCTGGATGAAGTAGCACAGAGGGCATCTTTGGACAGCAGCATTGTTATCCACTTTACCTCCGGAAGATTTTGCCCCCCCCCCCCCCCCCCCCCTGCATGACCCAGCCATTTTTTGCTATACGGCACTGCGTTACTTTAATTGACAATTGCGCGGTCATGCAACACTCTCCATAAATTCAATTTATGTCATTTTTTTCCCCAGAAATAGAGCTTTCTTTTGATCACCACTGTGTTTTTAATTTTTTGCGCTATACACAAAAAAAGATCGACAATTTTGGAAAAAAAAATTTTTTTTTTACTTTCTCCTATAAAACCTAAAAAAAATTAAAAAAATCAAATGTCTTCATAAATTTAGGCCAATTGGTAATCAGATACATATTTCTGGTAAAACAAATTTTCTAAAAAGTGTATATTGATTGGTTTGTGCCAAAGTTATAGCATCTACAAACTATGTTATATATACTGGAATTATTATTTTTTTTTATACTCGTAATGGGGGCCATCAGCAACTTAAAGCAGGACTGCGAAGTTGTGGCAGACAATTTGACATTAACTGACACTTGGTGGGAACCAGTGACACCAATACAGTGACAAATATGTCACTGTACTAATGACACTGGCTATGAAGGGGTTAAACAAAGGGTTAAATTTGTGTCTAACCAGTGTTTTTTTTTGTACTATGAGTGCTGCTTTTACTAAGGAGTGTGAATGCTTTTATTCCCCGCTTTGCAGGGAAACAAAATTGACCGCATCCCTGCTGACAGAATGAAGCTATGCCTTATTTACATAGGGCGGAGCTCCATCCTGTGTCTCTCCTCCATGATCAGCGGTTGCCAGGGACACCCATGGCCAGCACCCGCTGATCGGCATCTGCTGTGACTAAGCACAGCAGAAGCAGTGTGCCAGCAGCCTACGCTCGTCCCCCTATGCAGAAGTGCAGAATCATGTGTGTGTATATATATATATATAAATATATGAGTATCATATATATATATATATATATATATATATATATATATATATATATATATATATATATATATATCATATGAGGAGTTATCCTAAGGTCTTTCTAAGAATGTCGGTATTGTGAGGAAATTAAGAATTTTTCCTGCACCTTGGAGGAAGCCAGAAAGGACCAGTGGGGGCCTTTGACCTATTGGTACTAAAAGAAGCATGCCCCCTCATTTGTGATATGGATCAATAAAGTTATTATGTTCCAGCGAAATGTGCGGCCATCCAATTTACTTGTTACTGTTTCCGGAGGCGAGCCGGGTAAGCACCTTTGCAGTGCATGTTATACAGTATGTGGATCCTGCCTGCACCCACCTCGAGGGGTGTCTCTCCTAGTTTACCCCTCCCTGGAAAATATGTGAAATACATCAAGTGTAAATAGATTGCTCACCCTTTTAAAACATGGATGAGATGGCTTTGTTTTTTGCTTGCCATATGCTTTACTGTTGCCTGCAACATTGGATCATTGTAGCCTGTTTTCTACAACCAAGGTAATGTAAAAGTCTGGGCTAGAACTAATTAAGCTTAAACCTGCTACTGCCCACCTTTCACCTATATTATCTACTCTGTAGAAGGAAGATGCTTATACTTACCTTTTCTCAAGGGTCTCCAGTCCAGGCACGTGATCTGCTACTGTATATGGGTGACCAGGCATTCCATCTGTCGTGGTTGGTCTCTCCTTCTCCCCTGAAGTCGGCCACTGGGGAGATCATGTAACCAGACAGCAATGCTCTAAGAATAGGTAAGTACAGTGCCTTGCGAAAGTATTCAGCCCCCTTGAACTTTGCGACCTTTTGCCACATTTCAGGCTTCAAACATAAAGATATAAAACTGTAATTTTTTGTGAAGAATCAACAACAAGTGGGACACAATCATGAAGTGGAACAAATTTTTTTGGATATTTCAAACTTTGTAAACAAATAAAAAACTGAAAAATTGGGCGTGCAAAATTATTCAGCCCCTTTACTTTCAGTGCAGCAAACTCTCTCCAGAAGTTCAGTGAGGATCTCTGAATGATCCAATGTTGACCTAAATGACTAATGATGATGATAAATAGAATCCACCTGTGTGTAATCAAGTCTCCGTATAAATGCACCTGCACTGTGATAGTCTCAGAGGTCCGTATAAAGCGCAGAGAGCATCATGAAGAACAAGGAATACACCAGGCAGGTCCGAGATACTGTTGTGGAGAAGTTTAAAGCTGGATTTGGATACAAAAAGATTTCCCAAGCTTTAAACATCCCAAGGAGCACTGTGCAAGTGATAATATTGAAATGGAAGGAGTATCAGACCACTGCAAATCTACGAAGACCTGGCCGTCCCTCTAAACTTTCAGCTCATACAAGGAGAAGACTGATCAGAGATGCAGCCAAGAGGCCCATGATCACTCTGGATGAACTGCAGAGATCTACAGCTGAGGTGGGAGACTCTGTCCATAGGACAACAATCAGTCGTATACTGCACAAATCTGGCCTTTATGGAAGAGTGGCAAGAAGAAAGCCATTTCTTAAAGATATCCATAAAAAGTGTTGTTTAAAGTTTGCCACAAGCCACCTGGGAGACACACCAAACATGTGGAAGAAGGTGCTCTGGTCAGATGAAACCAAAATCGAACTTTTTGGCAACAATGCAAAACGTTATGTTTGGCGTAAAAACAACACAGCTCATCACCCTGAACACACCATCCCCACTGTCAAACATGGTGGTGGCAGCATCATGGTTTGGGCCTGCTTTCCTTCAGCAGGGACAGGGAAGATGGTTAAAACTGATGGGAAGGTGGATGGAGCCAAATACAGGACCATTCAGGAAGAAAACCTGATGGAGTCTGCAAAAGACCTGAGACTGGGACGGAGATTTGTCTTTCAACAAGACAATGATCCAAAACATAAAGCAAAATCTACAATGGAATGGTTCACAAATAAACATATCCAGGTGTTAGAATGGCCAAGTCAAAGTCCAGACCTGAATCCAATTGAGAATCTGTGGAAAGAACTGAAAACTGCTGTTCACAAACGCTCTCCATCCAACCTCACTGAGCTCAAGCTGTTTTGCAAGGAGGAATGGGCAAAAATTTCAGTCTCTCGATGTGCAAAACTGATAGAGACATACCCCAAGCGACTTACAGCTGTAATTGCAGGAAAAGGTGGCACTACAAAGTATTAACTTAAGGGGGCTGAATAATTTTGCACGCCCAATTTTTCAGTTTTTTATTTGTTAGAAAAGTTTGAAATATCCAATAAATTTAGTTCCACTTCATGATTGTGTCCCACTTGTTGTTGATTCTTCACAAAAAAATACAGTTTTATATCTTTATGTTTGAAGCCTGAAATGTGGCAAAAGGTCGAAAAGTTCAAGGGGGCCAAATACTTTTGCAAGGCACTGTATATACATCTTTCTTTTACAGGGTAGTTCTTATAGCATTTAGATCGGGGGTAACCTGTAGATCAAACACAGGTGACTGGTAGATCTCGGTCCGCTCTGGGCTTGCTGACCCACCATTCCAGAGCATCAAACAGAGTGCAATGCAGAGGGACTTCTTGTAAAGTTGGAGCTGTATTAGGGAGCAGGAGCTGCATTAGCCGATGCCTTCTCTGTAGTGCTGACTCCTGTCCCATGCGGAGTGATACCAACTGCACTCTACCTCTTATCCCGGCTAGTGGTCTCCAGAGTGGTGCCAGCAGCAGGAAACAAGAGATCTTCTGGTCAGTGTGAAGCAATACACTGGACATATTAGTAATGGGCTGCTTTCACACTGATGCACTGCGGTTTACCCACACCATAGGTGCAGTGCAGTGTACCTGCAGCTTTCCTGTGGGTTTGCTGCGCTTAGCCATAGACATCTATTATATCCTGCTGTTTTACCACCCCCTAACTTTACATGTAAACGAGCCCTAAGGGTGCTGCTGCCGAATGCAACTAAGGGCTCATTCACAAGTGCAGCAGGCATTGCTGCTCCTCTGAAAAGCGAACTGTTTGTTGACAGGTGGTGAGGAGGTTGCCTTCTCACTACCTGATTTAACCCAGTGATTGCCATGCAATGCACGTGATTGTGACACAGTAGTACAGCAATTAGAGGTTTAGGTCCTCAGGTGTGAGGAGGCAACATTGGGCAACACTGTGCCCAGTGATCTTTGACTTCTCCCGCATTGTCCACATCTTTAAGGTTGTCTACCCCTGATTTAGATGGTGGATGGGAGCTGTTTTAGGCATAGTTAGTTCCAACCCATGTTTCCACAGTAACTAAAGTTTAAGCAAAGCAAATCCTGGCCTGGGTATTGAGATGGATGGATTCTCAGAGCCCTAACCTGGACCACGAGTAAAACTGTGTATAAAGGTGCTCTGGGCATTATGGGGTAAATGGACTAGTGACTGGTTTATGGCAAACAGTAGCCTGACTACATACATTCCTATGGATATATGATCATATAGCTGGGTTAGTTCATAATTTACGTAAAATAATTACATTTCCTCATAACTCATTATTTATCAATAAATGAGTATGGGCGTTAATGTCACAGAGTACAGAGATTTACAATAAAATACAATAACAATAAGATGGGAATTTCTAGTCCCTCTACTAGAAGGACTTGTTTCCTTGTTCCTTGTCAAAGACAGATTTTAATGACATTGTTTAGCAGCAATGTGAAGCAGTGAACAAATGCCTTAGCATAGACAAATATTATCAGTGCAATTATTTACTCAGGTAGGCAAATAAGGCTAGACTTAGAACGTCATTACTATTCCAAGCAATAAAGGTCTCCGACATCAATGAGTTCTTAACTCCTTAAAACAACCTTCTCATAATCACGCACAACTATAGTGTACTGTAAAACATCAAGTAAGAACATGTCTAAGTGTACATTTGTTGGAAACAAATGGGAAAACAGTTATACAGTAGTACCACCCCGACAGACTGTTTACTCTATGATGAAAAATGACGAAGGCTATTTTTCTTATTAAATTCCAAGACATCCAATCTTAGATAAACTTCCTGCTAAGTTGCCAGCCTTCAGGACCTTAGTGGAGACCTCTATGACCTATTTTTACAGTACGGTGAAAAGCAGTGTCATTTGGTTAAATTGAGCTTGCTCCATGGAATCCAGCAAGTGGAAGGTGACAATGAATAATGGGTATGAAGTGGGGTTAGGGGTGAGAATCAACTAGGAAGAGTTTCATTCCTCTTGTAATTAATTTTATGTATGTTACAATGACAGTGTTGAAGCAGAATTCCAGTGAAAAATAACAGGTGTGTAGAACTACCCCCGTAGGGGTTGCAAATGTCAGGGTGCCCCTTTGCTGCACAGCCAGTCACATAACATTTTCAACTTGCATCCAGATGTTGAAAAACAGTCCTTGTTTTTGTTGTTTTATGGAGGGGATAATAACTTGGATGGGGTTAGGGATTATGGGATAACCAATCTGACAATAACAAAAGAACCAAGGACAGCTTCCACCCTATTTACAGCTCCACTTATTTATCTTACACAGCTTGACTTGATCCTCTGTACAGCTCCGCTTGACTTACTCTGCAGAACTCCAATTGATTTCTTTGGAAACTAATAGTCTTTTGTTAGCTCAGCAAAAGCCACTTACAGGCTAGAAACTCTCAGTCCCCTAGAAAAGTAGCACATGTGGAGTGAACTGCATCCTGAAACACCTCCAGCTCCCATGTAGACACTGATCCCAGCTCACATGTAGACACTGATCCCAGCTCTACTTCTTGCAGAAAATGCTAGCCCATCTGGCTGCCTCTTCACCAGCCCACCTGGCTGCTTCTTCACAGTCTACCTGACTGATACTCTGGAGATTTCCCAGGGCAAGGTTTGATGAAGACTTTGCACACTGTCGTATTCAAGAGAGACCTGCTGAAAGTGGCAGTCTCTCCCCTTGTCTGTCCCTGCACTCTCCCCTTGTCTGTCCCCATTACCTCTCAGGAAAATCTCCTCCAACTTCTTCTGTGATAGGAACCTTCCAGGCCAGCCACCTGAGCCCTGGCTCAAGGTAGAGCCCCTCCCCTGCAGAGATCCCTCGAGAGCCACCGAAAGACTCCCTCAGCACTGAATCTCCATCTTCCACTCGACTCCCCTGCTGGCATGGCTCATCTCTATTTAAGAGCTCTCTTTGTCCCCTGCCAGGCCAAACTTTATGGATTGGCTATGAGCCCCTAAATATGCAGGACAGCCCTCCTAGCTTCTACCTACTAATTTCTAGAACATTCTCCAATATTCCAGAACCAGGGGGAGGCACCAGAGAGCTGCCTGGATGAGTCATCCAGCCGTGAACTCTAATAAACCATGACCTTAATTCCATGGTTCAAGCTTAGCCCTTAGCCAAGCTATGTTTTACTTACACTACCACTAGTAGCACACTAGAAGGTGCTACAGATGATAAAAGTAAAGAGTCCAATAAAAGATAAAATATCAACACCAGCTTTTGCAGCAACATTCATCTTCAGTCTAGAAAGCCACCCGCAATAACTTTTCCTGTCCACAGTCTGATGACCAACATCATTCCACTCACTTCTTTTGGGCAGCCTGTGACTCAACAGTGAAAAGAGAAGCAGCACAGTAATGAGCTCATTTCTCCATCACTTTGCTTTCTCCTGCTGTCATCATGCTCTATGTCAGCACATGAATTGAGTGGCTCCTTATACTGTTACTTCCTCTCAGACACCAGCCCATCTGTACAGGGACTGCAAGGTTCCTTACACTACTATACCTGGTTCCTACACTGCTTACATAAAAAAAAAAAAAAAAAAACATTTAATGATGTATTAATGAGAGCTGCATTTATTTGTGCCTTTTAGAACTGCCTACAGTTTGGCTCAAATAGTAATTTGAAAAGGGTTCATCTTCAATTTCTAAACAAAAGTTAATGATAATCTACAAAATCAATTATTTAAAAAAACAAAACAAAATGTTAACCTAGCGTAACATATCTATCGCTCAGCCCAGCCCTAAAATAGTATAATAAAACAATATAAAAAGCAGACTTAAGGTTATTATATAACTAAAGGCAAAACTTTTTTTTTAGCTTTGAACACAGTGGAGATGAATTAGAACACCTGTCAGTTTTTATTGCTGTCTGTGTCCCCTGGTAGAGAGATTCATCCTCTCTATTTGCCCCCCCCCCCTTATTATTATCATTGAAAGTGAAAGTAAAAGAAAATCCCAAATTTGTCCTCAGAAAAGTAACAGAGGGGAAATTTTCCAATGGGGAAAATAGTTCTGGTGATCTGGGGGTTCCCAAGGAAATACCTTAATTTGCAGGGATTTCCCTTGACTTCCTATTTTAGCTATGGGTCAGCAAGTGAAGGGAAATCTCCCCAATGGGACATAGATGGAAAGGAATAAACTGACAGTGGTTATAACCCTCCCTTAAAAAAGTTTTGCCTATAGTTCTGCTTTAATGTAATTATTTTCAAAAATTTTGTTTTAACCACTTAAGGACCGGAAGGTTTTCCCCCTTAATGACCAGGCCATTTTTTGCGATACTGCACTGCCTTATTTTAACTGACAATTGCATGGTCATGCGACGCTGTACCCAAATAAAATTGATGTTTTTTTTTTCCCCACAAATAGAGCTTTCTTTTGGTGGTATTTGATCACCTTTGATTTTTTGCGCTTTAAACAAAAAAAAGAGCAACTATTCTGAAAAAAAAAACAATATTTTTTACTTTCTGCTATAAAACATTCCTAATAAAAAGAATAAAAAAATCAATTTTTTTCAACATTTTAGGCCAATATGTATTCTGCTACATATTGATTGATTTGCACAAAAGTTATCGCGTCTACAAACTAGGGGAAAGATTCATGTCATTTTTATTTATTTATTTATTTTTTTTACTAGTAATGGCGGCTATCAGGGATTTTTAGTGGGACTGTGACATTGTGGCGGACAGATCGGACACTTAGCTGACACTTTTGGGGGGACCAGTGACATTACTACAGTAATCAGTGCTAAAAATATGCACTGTTACTGTAATAATGACACTGGCAGGGAAGGGCAGGAAAGGGGATAACACCAGGGGCGATCAAAGGGTTAAATGTGTCCCTAGGGGATGCTTTCTAACTGTGTGGGGGATGGACTTGCTGGATAAACACAGAGACCTGTGTTCCTAAATAGGAGGAACACAGGATCCGCCGTTCTGTCTTATGGGGAGCGAAAGCTGGTGACCCGCGGACTTTGCGTCAGTTGGACCTGCGGATTTGCTCCCCCTGTAGCCAATCGGCACGTGCGCACGCCCTTGGTATGCCCCCACAGGTATGTTGTTTCGCGCAACAAAGCTGACCTGCCGCAAGTTGTTAATCAGACTTCACCTTTAGAGCAGAGCTAAACATTCTCAGTCAATATTAACTATTTTAATCCTTATGCTGCTAGTATTTGTACATTAACTGGAAGGTATTTTATAGGTATTTGTTTAAAACGTTTTGTTTTACATTTACATGTCATACATCCCAGGAGTCTTCATTTTTTTTTCTTTCTTTTGGAGGAGGGGAGGAAGGGTTTTTCAGCTAAGCACACCCTCCTGCCTGAATGCCTAAGTCAAGGTCAGTTGGATTCCAAGAAGTACATTGTAAATACTATATGAATCATCTACCTTTATTCAAAATTGATGTGGTTAGAAATGCTAGTGGGGTGTTTTTCAAAATGATTTCCCAATTACATTATTTAGATTACTGGTTAACCACTTGCCGACTGCCCCATAGCAGTTTTACTGCTACAGGGTCCCTGCGCTGCGCAGGATCATGTATACGTGATCCTGCACTTCTGGGTATCAGGCGCGACTGCGCGTCACCGGCTGCACACATCCACTGAGATACTACAACATTTGCGTAAACCAATCAATATATGCTTATTGGGATTTTTTTTTACTAAAACCTTGTGGCAGAATACATATAGGCCTAAACTGATAGATAGATTGAAGAAATTTGATTTTTTTTTTTTTTTTTATTATTAGATATGTTTTATGGCAGTTAGTAAAAAATTTATATTATTTTTAAAATTTTTTTTTCTTTTTTTGTTAATATCTCAAAAAAAAAAAAAAAAAAATGCAGAGGTGATCAAATACCACCAAAATAAGGCCCTATTTGTGAGAAAATAGGATATACATTCTACTTGGGTACAGTTTCGCAAGACTGCAAAATTGTCAGTTAAAGTAATGCAGTGTCGTATAGCAAAAAATGGCCTGGCCAGAAAGGGGGGTAACCGAGCTAAAGTGGTTAATTTCCTCTCTTCACAGAGGTCCTGTCCTGGATGGAGGCACAGCCAAAGTTATTATCAAACCCACTCTTCTGGTCTTCCCATTTACCTACAGATTTAGCACAATATCCTGTTTGGGGAGGACCATTTCTCATACCCCCCCCCAAAAGAAGGCTACTCAGATATAGGCAAATACTTTGCAATCAACTTTTTTTTTCAACGGAAAAAAAACCTATATTGCAAATGTCTTTATAAATTATTTGTAGTCAGACTGACATAAGAGCCAAATTCTTCTAATTTTCCATGCATAGACATCCCTCCTCCTCATAGAGGAAGGGACCAACCATTTGTGAAATGGCTAATTATTTTAAATATATTTATAAACACTATTATCTGTACTAGGTAACAATTCAATTTCCTTAATTTATGAGGATTAAAACAATCTGCCAAAGGCGATTAGTAAGGAACCCAAGGAAAGATTTAGCTCAGTGATCTGTTTGTAATCCATTAATTAATAATTTGCATTTAATTAATCGGATTTTAAAATGTTAGTATGGCAGCTTTTTGGCTTCTACTTTAGATTTCAGTTTTTTAAACTGGAATTTCAGCTAGTTGGTATGTTAAGAATTTTTCGTTCTTGCTTTGTATGTATACATAGGAGTGTCATTTATTGAAACTTTTAAGAAACAGGGGTGCCCAACTGGGAAATGCAGGTAAAGATACCACATTGGGTAAAACACTCATAACACAATATTCATTATGTATGAAATAAGGCAAACATGGGAGGTACAATGTATAAAATAAGGCATGTATAAGAGAATATTTGGTACCTCCAAGGTGTAATTTATCATTAGGATTTCTAGATAGATTATCAACAGCTAATTAGGCAGGAGGGAGTGGAGAAATTAGAAGGCAACTGGGATGTGTGAACGTTAAAAAGGATCTCACACTTCCGGTTCCGGCGCCGCATGGAGTAGGTGAGCGCTCTCCAGCTCCCGCGGCGTGACCCCCGAGAAACTGCTTAAAAAGCCTTCCCACAGCCTGGAATCGGCTCCTACCCCCCATCGGAGGTCCATCGATACCCAGGGACCCGGCAGCACCTCTTCGAATCTGGCCAGATGGAGCGGTTTCTTGAGAAGGCCGCGTCCCGACCTCCGCCGGCCCCTCCGCAAATCGAGGCCCCGATTTCGGCCTGCTCCGGCGCTGCTGCGGAGCCCACAGCTATGGACACATCCCTGCAACAGCCGGGCACAACACAGCAGCCCCCCACACTGACTCTATCCCCCACCTCGCAAGGTACCTCCACTGAGCAGATTGCTCAAGCAGTAGTGGCTTTGTTAACCCCTACCATCTCGGCCTCAGTGGAGAAAACTGTGGCTGCTGGCATGGCCAGCATAAAGAAGGAGCTGGAGTCACATTCCAAGAGGCTCAATGAGGCTGAATCCCGCTTATCCAATGTCGAGGATGAGCTATATCAGATGCAGGGATCTGAACAGTCCCAGGACAAGCTTAATCGCATCATAATGGATAAACTGGAGGATTTGGAAAATAGATTGCGTCGGAGCAATCTGCGATTTATAGGGATTCCGGAGAACGTTGCCCCCTCTGCTATACCTGAACTTTGCGCAAAAAAAAATCCCCGCTGCTTTGGGGCTTCATGGCACATGTGTGGTCGAACGGGCTCATAGGATGGGGCTATACTCCGAAGATCGTAAGACTCCACGCCCGATAATTGCGAAGTATCTGAACTACGCGGACAAGTCTGCTATCTTACAAAAGTTTCGGCAAACTTCCAATTTCCAAATTGAGGGCATGAAGATTCTGATATTTGTGGACTATTCGGTTGAAGTCGCAAAAAGACGCAAAGCCTTTCAGACCGTATGTTCGAAACTGCATCAGGAACACCTGAAATTCCCCTTGGCCTATCCGGCGACTCTGCGCCTTCGTGCACCCAACGGCGACCAAATGGCGTTTCAAGATCCAGAGGAAGCAGAAGCTTTTGTTTGCTCGCTCCGCCTGGGGGATTAGGGCCCCTCATCATCTGCTAAAGCCCTTCCCTTTTCCAGACCGTTGGACCAAAGGAGCCCCAGGAAGGAATCTCCCAAACGCCAACGATATGCCGACGTGGTCAGCTCTGGTCGCCCAAATGTCCCGCGCTGAAAAGGACCCCCCATGGTTGGCTGTGATTTGCATTATTGGGCTGACGCCTGGGACTGTTCCCACTAGGCCGCGGGTCTAGAGGACTCGTGGCGCCTCTATCATTCTCTCAGGTTTGAGGTTTATGCTGCTTTTGTTTTCAATGGAATGTTACTCCTGTTTGTACCATTGCCTAGATATTTAGTTCAGTGTACCGTTTGTCTTATCACTATGTGCTCACGCTCTTTTTTCTGCTCTGCACACCTCGGCTGTCCAGTCTGCCAAGATAGGCTGGGAACCCGAGCTACTGTGACCACTCGGGCCGCTCAGTGGGTCTTGATGTCCCTGCCAGACTCAGGGGGCACGCTTGGTGGGCTGGGCTCCGTGTTGTACACATGCGGAAAAAAAGAGAGGTTTATACTGTATACACTACTGATCTGCTATGGTATTTTATATGTTTGTTCATGGTTCCATCCTATTCTCCCTCCCGTCTCATCCCCACCCCATCCCCCTATGAAGGTGTGCTTATGTCTTCAGCCTGCGAGCTCACGGATACGAGAGTCTCTATGGATCAGCAATCGCATCTCGATATACTCCATCACGCTGTCCCAGGGCACGGCTAGGTCATATATGATTGCTTCTGGTCTAAAATCCCTCTATCCCGTCACATGCCTATTGTAACTTGGAACGTTAAGGGCCTCCGATACCCGGTCAAGAGGATGAAAGTCTTGCGCCACCTTAAACGGCTTAAGGCAGACATCGCTCTCATCCAGGAATCGCATTTGTTTGCGGAAGATATAAAGGGCATGGAGAAACTCTGGGTGGGCAAGGTCAAAGGGTCACCAGCCTCCGTCCCCAAAGCCAGAGTGCTGATCTTATTTCACAAACGCCTCCCGGTGGAAATCCTTTCCACGGAAGCGGATAATGAGGGGCGGTATGTATCTGCGCATATTCGCCTTTACAACACTGAGCTAGTCATATCCAACATATACGCCCCTAATGTCCTGGATCGTTCCTTCCATGCCGCAATTGCGGCTCGGCTCCTCACTCTTCCCGATATCCCCTGTATTGCAGGCGGTGATTTTAACGCGGTAATGGACTCTGTTCTAGACAAATCCTCACCCCGGCAGGGACCGCCTACCACCCCGCGAGATGGTCCCACTCCACTGGCGTCGGTAATGGATTCACTCTCCCTGACAGACGTTTGGCGACACTCGCACCCCACGGATCGGGAATATTCCTTCTACTCCCACCCCCATAAAATATTTACTAGAATCGATTACCTGTTCTGTACTGACTCCCTCCTCCCCCTCCTGCGCGATGCCACCATACATGACATAGCGATCTCAGACCACCCCCCAGTTTCCGTATCCCTAACACTATCGGAATCCCCCCCGACCCCTCTTATCTGGAGATTCCCTTCCTACCTGAAAAACAATTCGGATTTTGCCTCATGCTTACATCGAGCATGTGAAGAGTACTCGGTGACAAATTTGCAACACAGTAGCTCCCCTCTCCTCTTTTGGGAGGCGGGGAAGGCCTTTCTGAGAGGCCTTATCATATCCTATGCGGCGGCTTTTAAGCGGCACACTAATAGCGGGTTCAAAACGGCCAGCGAACGGCTGACGAAAGCCCAGCGGGCATTGGTACAGGCTGACACCCCCACGGCGCGCACTACATGGCTGGTGGCTAAACAGGACTTCGACACTTGGGCCGACAGGGTAGAAATGATTCACAAAGCGCACCTCGCGGCAACACTACACCGCTTCGGCAACAAGGCCGGGAAATTGCTAGCCAGGTTGTGTAAGGGCCCGATGTCCACCACACACATTGGCTCGTTACGTAACAAATCGGGAGCGGTAGACTCTACCCCACGAGGGGTTCAGGGGATCATGCGTGATTTTTACGCCTCGTTGTACGCCCCTGAGGACATGGATAGCTCGGTGGCCAATTTTTTTCTCTCTGGGACCGAACTCCCCAAAATCTCCGAGGACCACTTAGAATCACTGAATGCCCCGATCACGGCGGACGAGATTGCATCGACGATTAAACATCTTGCGGCAAATAAGTCACCGGGCCCCGACGGTCTCTCTGGGGAATTTTATAAGACAGCCTCCCCCAGTATGATCTCGACTCTAGTTGATGTATACTCCTCCATCTGGAACGGCGGACCCTATCTTCAGACGGGTAATCAAGCCATCATCAAGCTCCTGGCAAAAAAGGGGAAAGATCCACTGGAGCTGGGTTCATACCGACCTATATCCTTGTTAAACCTCGACGTCAAGATCCTCTCAAAAATTGTAGCCTCCCGCCTAGCTAACATTTACCCCTCGGATACATCCTGCGCAATCAGGGTTTACCAAGGGTCGCTCGGCCACTGTAAACATAAGGAAGGTCCTGGTTGCATTAGACCAAGCTCGTGTGCACCCGGAGCGAGACATGGCTATTGTAACTCTTGATGCCGAAAAGGCATTTGACAATGTCAACTTCCAGTGGCTGAGTCGTGTCTTGGACAGCATGGGTTTTAGCGGACCCTTCGTCAACCTCATTACCTTGATGTATCTCACCCTTTCCGCCAGACTGTGTGTAGGGGGTGCCCTCACGGACGATTTTAGACTATACAAAGGCACCAGACAAGGCTGCCCCCTATCGCCGCTGTTATTCAATCTTGCGCTCGAACCCCTCTCTCGGTATCTACTAACCAAAGCCCCTCTACATGGGATACAAATAGGCTCCCAGGAGCTGCGCCTCTCCCTCTTCGCGGACGATGTTTTGCTATTTACCTCTAACCCCTCGGCCGATGTCCCAGAGATAGTCTCCGCATTTGATAGATTCAAACAGTGCTCGGGTCTCAAGATAAATTATTCCAAAAGTGAAATACTCCCATTGGGAACAGGTCCCCCCCCGCCCATGGGAAAGGGAATCCCCATTCATGATTGCATCCCAGCACATCACCTATCTAGGGATCAAAATAGGACGCACCCCGGCATCAATTTACACTCTAAACTACCCCCCCCTATTTTCCAAGATAATGAAGGAACTGGACAATTGGATGGAACTGCCGCTGTCGCTTTTGGGGAGATGCCACCTCATTAAGATGGTTAGCTTTGCCCGCCTCCTCTATCTCCTGCAAACTCTTCCTTTACTAATCAGACATAAGGATGCGCAAATCCTGCAGAAAGCTTTCTCCCGTTTTCTGTGGCGGGGAAAGAGACCAAGAATTTCGTATAAAAAACTGCAACTCTCCAGAAGCGACGCGGGTATCAACCTGCCTAATCTGAGAATGTATAACCTGTCTTGCTTGCTCAGGGCAGCCTTGGACTGGGTATCTCAGACCTCACAATACTCTAACTTTGAGCTGGAGTCTCAGATGGCCAGTCCTCTCTCCCTAACTGCTCTTTTGCATGCTAAATGGGCGACACTATGCCCGGAACTCCGCCACAACCTACTACTAAGAGACACTGCCATAGCATGGAGGGAGATACGCAAACTCTTGAAACTGCCAATACATTTTTCCAAATTCCTTCCGATACGGGGTAATCCTACCTTTACCCCAGGCCTAGCCCAATCCGTGTTTCACCAATGGGAGGAGAAAGGTTTACTGACCTTTGGACAACTATGTGATATCAGTTCTGGTACCCCCCTTCCCTTCCGTGCCATTAAGGACAAATTCGATCTACAGGACAAGGACATTTTCTACTGGGCGCAATGCCTCCATTACCTCTCTTCAACAACTGGGAAACCAGAGACCCGCTTTAAAACGTCCTTAATTGACTCCCTGCTGGACTCTAACACCTTCATGATTTCCTCGATCTACAAACCTCTTTTGAAGCAATGCCCGCCGGCACTGTCCACCTCAACTGCCTCCAACTGGCTTAAGGACTTTCCAGGAGATGATACTTTACCCAACATGATCAAAGGTCTCAAAACCACCCTTGCTCTTACACCCAACTCATTATGGAAAGAGACCCAATTGAAGATCTTCCATCGCGCGCATGTGCCTTTTCTCTCGGATAAAACTATTCCGGATGCTCACAAATGCCCTCTTTGTGCAGCAGAGAGGCCCTCACTACATCACAAGTTTTGGTCTTGTCCCGGTATAACCATCTTCTGGGATCAAATACTATCCTTCATAAAGGACGTGACCAAGATTAACCTACCCAAGGACCCTCTATTACTTCTGTTCGGCTATTGGGACAAACGCCTCCAAAAATGGTCTAGCACACCTACGAAGCTACACCGGATGTGGCTCCTTTCCTGCCTACTTATCGCCAGGAGGACTATCCTAAGCAATTGTATTTCCACATCTCCCCCATCTCTCACTCGGGTTAGATCAGAGCTCTCCACACTTCTCACCATTGACAGCACCAATACGGACTTCTCAGCCCCCTCTTCACGTGAGTCATTCTCTGAGAAATGGGACAGTTACGTCACATATACTTTTCATCGGACTGACCCCACTATGGCTCATTTTAGGTTCCACTTTCGAGTCTCGCCTAAGACACCACCCCTGATCTCATGTTCACCTTCCAGCCTCATGAACCACTGAGGCGCTTCCCCCCTTTCCCCTTTTCCCACCCCCCATCCTCTTCGCCCGCAGCCTTTATCTGCAGAAGGTACCCTATTGCTTAGAGTATAAGTATATTTTTGCTACGACTGTTGTTATATTTCATGTGTTGTACGGAAAAATTTTAAATAAAAAAAAAAAAAATAAGGATCTCAGAGAACATATAGGAAACTGAAGGAGAAAGGGGAGTAGGGAAGGGATAAGGTGGGGTAGGGGGTTCAGAGAGGAAGAAAAGATTTAAAGGAAGAGGGGAGGGAGGTTTTCCAGACTTTTAGGAATCTATCATGTACATCTGCTATAATAACAGGTTCTCATTAAGGAAAATGTCACCGGGTCTAATCTATACTTTTCTACATTTGAGTAGAAGAATTTTCCATGCTTTAGAAATTGTTTGACTAGTTGCACTGAAAATATGTGTTTAGTTTAGATGCTTGTTCTGGGATGTGTGTATCTCTTGAAATAAAAAAGCTTCCCAGGTGCCTGGCTGTAGATGAATGGCATGGCTGTCCAGGCTTCCACCCACTGCTCCTCTATAGTGGAACAGCCAAAATCCCTCCCAAGGCCAAAGCAAAGGTGGATGATAAAAGGGAGTAGAGAGATGAGATTAAAGAAGAGTGAAGAGAGAGAGAATTTATTGCGGATGAGGGATTCTACATAGTGTTGAATTTTAGGGAAGAATTCAAGCATTCAGGAATGTACTTTGATGTTCCATGTCTTGGAAAGGTATCACTCTGTTTAGACTGATAATTGAGTAGCCATATGTGATCCACCAGAAGAATTAGTTTGGTTCTGTCACTTGGGGGCTGGGGAATAGTGACCAGCCATTTAGGCCAGTCAAAGGTACATATGATGAGGTGATGTTACCTGAGTATCAGATGGAATCCCAGACATTTACCAAGTGCCGTAGTGCTTAAAGTGATTGTAAAGTCTCGTTTTTAAAAAAATAAATAAAGAAATAAACATGTTATACTTACCTCCTTTGTGCAGCTGGTTTTGCACAGGACAGCCTGGATCCTCCTCTTCTTGGGTCCCTCGTTGCTGCTCCTGGCCCCTCCCTCCTATCGAGTGCCCAAACAACAAGCAGCTTGTTATGGGGGTACCCAAAAGGAGCTGCAGCTCTGTGTGTCCATTCAGACACGGGGCTGCCCTTTCGGCCCCACCCCTCTCTCTCCTGATTGTCTCACTGACTTTGATTGACAGCCATGGGAGCCAATGGGGCCGTGGCTGTATCTCAGCCAATCAGGAGGGAGAGTCCCGGACGGTCGACGGACTCATGGACATCTCTGGACAGAGAGGGGGCACAGGTAAGTATTAGGGGGTGCTGGGGAGGCTGCTACACCCAGAAATGTTTTTATCTTAATGCATAGAATGCATTAAGATAAAAAACCTTCCTTTAAGGGATATGTCATGGTCTCAGGGAAGCCAGAACTCAAAGAAGGGTGAGATGGAAAATGTGCGGCATCACACGTGCAGTATAGTATATCTAAGAATGTTCATAAGGGCATTTCAATGGTGGCATGTAGCATTTCTAAAGGAGCAATTTAACTGCCTGGTAATATTTAATGATATGTGATATCTAGTCTGAAGTAATAAGGTAGTCAAGCAATGTCAACTTCAGCAAAAAAAATAAAAAATCTCGCACAAATTAAAAAATATATAAAATATATAACCATTTTATTTGTATAAAATATCTTAAAAGGCTGGGAGTGAAAATACACCCCAGTCATTAAACATTGCACACATACAGTATATAATTTAGCTCAGGGTGTCGTATGTATCTTTATCACCCTATATGATCATACTAGATAACATCTAAACCAGTAATATAGTGTATTATATAGTGTGATTGAACATAAAACAGAACAGAATTCAAAATCAATGTTCCGTCCATTAACACGTTTCTCGGGAGAACTCTAGTTCTTCACGACGAGGGACCCCAAATGGTTATTATGTTTTACACAGATCATCATGGTATACTGTATACAGTAAGATAAATAAAATCTCACATAACAAACACATAGATATCAACTATAAAAAAAAAAAACTCAAAATACACTGAATATATACAGCATAGCATCAATAAGCAATTATACAGAGTCATACCAAGTTGTTTAGTAGTTATGAATCATATATGTATACAAACTCTGCATCTTTAGCTTTCCATCCCAGTAAACTGCAAGCACCTAAAAGCATGGATGAAAACAGCTGAATAAGCACATAATCTGAGCTCAGGGAAGAAAAAGATCAAAATGACTTGGTTCACTGAGGGAAAGGAACTTCAAACCAAAGAACCCCAACTGAAGTAAAGCTTTCTCCCAGCCTGATGGAAAGGGGATGAGTTCCCTCTCCATCAGGGCTTATTTAGTTAGGCCTCTAGTGAACACCCCTATCGAAAGTGACATCTAGGTAGGGCAAGACAAGCTACCATCCCACCATCTAGCCCTTAACGTCCCCATGGCACCACCCGAGACCCCATGCGTTCTACCCTGGAGCGCACCCCAGGGTGCCATATTGCCACATGATGGGATGCACTGTTGGTTTGTGTTGCTGTTGGAAATTGGAGATATACCATCACTTACCATCATAGGTGAAACTGTCAGCCAAACAGTAAATAGGAGAACATTTTTCTAATAGAGATTCTAATCTTTCTCCAGTCTATGCAAAACAGATAAAATGTTTTTGCTGAACACAAGTGTAAATAAGTATTCTCACTGAACTGCCTATTTTCTAAACTACAACTGCTTTTTTTTTTTTTTTTTTTTTAAGGGGGAGCGGTGGGTCATTGAGACCAATGATGTGTCCCATTAACCCCATGTAACCTTTACTACCTTCTATCTTAATTATATGACAGATTTCAGTAGGCTATAGGAAATCTGACAGTAAGATAAGGATGACTTCAGTCATATCTGCTCGGTATGGGCTTTCATACTAGATTATTGTAATAGTGGGGTCTTGTTGGTAAGTTATAGATATTTCTTATTTAAAATGTTTTGGTTGACCATACAAAGTGGAGTTTTCTGCCCTGTAAACCACTACTGTAGCCATGCGCTTAGGCTCGGGTGAAGAATTAGACTCAATATTGATTTAGCAGATAAAATATCCACCTTAGTTATATTAGCAAAGGATATCTTTGTCTACTATTAACACCCAGCTGAATTATCACAAATATCACAAATAGCCTCTTACAAAATAACTAATCTGTTCAAACTGTTTTATTGTTATGAATTCAAAAGAACGGACGTGTCCTAGTCTAACACAGTGGTTACCCAACCAGTTGCTCTTTTACCTACTTTTGATATGGATTCCACCAACCCTTTTAAGCACACATGTACAGTACATCTTGTAATTATTTGTTATATTATAACACATTATATTTGCCATCACCCTATGTGGATGGTCACATTATTAGAGAATGTTGTATGCTGATGCTGTATTTAACCTAAACTAAACCTGTACATTTATTAAAGTTGTCAAGGTTGAAATGCAGGTGCTGGCATGTACTGTCATATATTTTCCCAAGTGTCCTGGGAGTTTGAACCTTGTGACTCTCTAATACCTAAATTCAAATTAAGCGTATAAAGTTGAGAACTTGCCCTCTCTGTTTCAGTGATCGATAGAAGGTTCTGTTAGTGGGTAATTGACTTTCCATGTAGAAGTTGATATTTTTATATTAGATTACCCCTCCCATCACGTGATCGTACCAAAGCTCTTTAAAAAAGGTATTTACACAAAGCTCTTTTTATTGGTATGTAGCATAGGTAGAAGAAGGGGGGGGGGGCAATTTTTTGAGCAGACGTATTAGCCTTTACTTCTACTTTAAAGTCTGTTAAAGTCTTTCTTAAGCTTTTTAACACAGATGAAACCTAGAAAGAATTTGTAGGTCTTATCAACAGCTTATTGTACATTAACATAAACAATAAACTGAAATATAAAAATTCACAAAAGATTAATTTAGCTAATTTAACAACCACTCTATATGACAGAATTATTTTCAGTGATAACAGTGAAATAATAAAAAAAAAAACAAAAAAAAAAACGGAATTTTTGTAAAATCTTACCTGTAAAATTCCTTTCTCTGAGTCCTCCGACAGTCGCCGCCATCACCATATTCGTCACAATGGGGTATTAGACTTTGCTCCGAAGGAGTAGCTAGGCAACAGAATATGTTAATATAAAAGCTTTAACACATCCCACCCCCAGGGGGTGGTCCCCTCAGTCAATACCCTCCTACTTCCTGTATCCATACCTCAGTTTCAGTGGAATAGCAGTAGAGTATACGACCAACCCCAAAAGAGGGGCGGGGGCGGCGACTGTCGGAGGACTCAGAGAAAGGAATTTTACTGGTAAGATTTTACAAAAATTCCGTTTTCTCTTACGTCCTCCGACAGTCGCCGCCATCACCATATTCATCACAATGGGGACGTCCCAAAGCAGTGCAAACATGAGGGGTGGGAAACGCAGCCGCGCCCAAGGCAACGCCGTCTCCACAGCAGAGAAAGGAACCTTACCAAAGGAAGGAAACCATCTGGGCAACAGAAGAAAAAAAAAAAACTTGCTCAACAGAAGCAAAAACCCAGGAAAACAAATAACCCAGGGATAACAACATGTATCCCAAACAGCCAAGGAGCCCATACAAGAGGCTCTAAGGAACTGCCGCACTAAGAACCTTGCGGCCAAAGGAAGCATCTGCCGATGCCTGAACATCCACTCTGTAGAATTTTGTGAAGGTGTGAACGGACGACCAAGTCGCCGCCTTACACACCTGGGCTACAGAAGCCCCATGACGACAGGCCCAAGACGTACTCAGAGATCTTGTAGAGTGCGCCTTCACAGGCATAGGGGGAACTTTCCCCTTCAAAGCATAGGCCTGTTCCACAGTCTGTCTGATCCATTTGGCAATGGTAGAGGCCGACGCAGCCAAGCCCTTCCGAGGTCCCTCAGGAAGGACAAACAAGGAATCCGACTTGCGGAAAGATTCAGACGATTTCAGGTAAACCCTAATCGCCCGAACAACATCCAAGGAATGCAGCTCCACCTCCTTCGGATGTTTAGGCTTCGCGCAGAGCGAAGGCAAGACAATATCCTCATTGATGTGAAAATCCGAAACTCTCTTCGGAAGAAAAGAAGGGTTAGGTCGCAAGACCACCTTATCTAAATGAAGGACCAGATACGGAGACTTGCAGGACAAAGCTGCTAGCTCCGAAACCCTGCGAGCCGAAGTGATCGCCACCAAAAAAGCGACTTTTTTGGACAACATGGACAACGAGATTTTCCTGATCTGTTCAAAAGGAGCATGTTGCAGCACGGACAGAACAAGATTCAAGTCCCAAGGAGGTAAAGGTTCCCTCCTAGGAGGGACCAGATGTCGCACCCCTTGAACAAAGGTACTAACCAAAGAGTTAGACGCCACAGGACGTTGAAAAAGAACGGCCAGCGCAGACACCTGACCCTTGACCGTAGCCAGCGCCAAACGCTGGTCGACACCCATCTGAAGGAAGGACAACACCCTAGACACCGAGTAAGTGCGAGGTGAAAACCCCCTGGACTCACACCAGGCAAAATAGGCCTTCCAAGTACGGTGATAGACCTTCCCCGAGGAAGACTTCCTCGCGTTAATCAAGGTGTGAATGACCTCCGGAGAGAGACCCCTATCCTTCAGGACCTCGGTTTCAACAGCCAGGCCGTCAAAGCCAGCGACTGTAAAGCAGGATGGAATATCGGCCCTTGAGACAGGAGATCTTCTCGAAGAGGTAGACGCCAAGGAGCGTCGACCGCCAGATTCACGAGGTCCGCGTACCAGGACCGGCGAGGCCAGTCCGGTGCCACAAGAATCACCATGTGTGGTTCCGAGATCAACCTGCGAAGGAACCTGGACAGCAATTGGATCGGCAGCCAATACTGATGCCACGGGGCTACCAACGCGTCTGACGCGTCTGCCCGAGGATCGCACGTCCTTGCCACGAACCTTGTTACCTTGTTGTTCAGACGAGACGCGAACAGGTCCACCTCCGGAAGACCCCACTTCGCGCACAACATCTGGAAGACATCCGGATGGAGAGACCATTCCCCCTGATCCAGGGTCTGGCGGCTCAGGTAATCCGCCTGCCAGTTCTCCACCCCCGGAATGTGTACTGCCGATATCGCCGGGACATGAGTCTCGGCCCAGGAAAGAATGTCGGCCACTTCCCGAGCCGCGCGGGCACTCCTGGTGCCCCCTTGGTGATTGACGTAAGCCACTGCCGTGGCATTGTCCGTCTGAACCCGAACCGGACAGCCGCGCAGTCTGTCCGTCCAAACCTGAAGGCAGAGATTTATTGCACGCAACTCCAGAATATTGATCGGAAGGGAGGATTCCTCCTCCGACCAAGTTCCCTGGGCAGACAGAACGCCCAGAACACCACCCCAGCCCGACAGGCTGGCATCCGTGGTGATCACCGTCCATGAAAGAGGACGAAAAGACTTCCCCTCCGACACCGTCGGGGACTGGAGCCACCACAGAAGGTCCCTTCTGGTGCGATGGCTCAACGAAATCTGGATATCCAGAGATTGCGGACGCCCGTCCCACCTGGACAGGATCTCCGCCTGGAGACCCCTCGTGCGAAACTGGGCAAAGGGAATCGCCTCGAAGGCCGAGACCATCAGTCCCAGACACCGCATGCACTTCCGCAGGGATGAGCACGGAACTTCCCTGAGGGACTGGACTTCTCCCTGAAGAGTCTTGAGTTTGTCGTCCGGTAGGAAGATCTTCGCCTGGACCGAGTCCAGGATCATCCCCAAATAGTGAAGACGAACCGACGGACACAGCGTCGACTTTGGATAATTTATCGTCCAACCAAACTCCCGTAGAGTCTGCACCGTGACGGACAGATCCGACTCCAGACCCTGGCTGGTCGCAGACCGAACCAGAATATCGTCCAGGTACCCCAGGACAGAGATGCCCTGGGCCCTTAACAAGGCCAGCAGCGGTGCAAGAACCTTGGTGAAAACCCGCGGAGCCGAAGCGAGGCCAAAAGGTAACGCCACGAATTGGTAGTGATCCTCCGCAATGGCGAATCGAAGGTACCTCTGGTGACCCTCGAAAATGGGAATGTGTAGGTACGCATCCTTCAAGTCGATGGAGGCCATGAATTCCCCCGGAACCAGGGCAGCCACCACCGACCGTAGAGATTCCATGCGGAACTTGCGGACCCGCACAAAGCGGTTCAGAGCTTTTAAGTCCAGAATCGGACGTACCTTGCCCTCCTTCCTGGGCACGGTGAACAGATTGGAATAGAACCCCCGAAATCTGTCCCGATGAGGCACCGGAACCACCACTCCCTGAGCCCTCAGGTCCCGCACCGCTAGGTGCAGATCCCGCAAACGCTCCGGAGACAGTTGAAGATTTGAGGGGAAAAATCTGCTCTCCGGCCGAGAGAGAAACTCGATCTTGTAACCAGATCGAACGATTTCCTGAACCCACCTGTCCCGAACCCGGGACAGCCATGGTTGTGGAAAACCGAGCAAGCGTCCCCCCACCCCAGAACCGGGTGAGGGCGCCCCTTCAGGCCGCACTGTTGTGGGCAGCGGATCCGGACTGGCCGGACTTCTGCTTACCTGTCCACGGCTTCTTCTGGGAGCCCTGACCTTTGAACGGCTTGCCCTTGTAGTGCGACCGAAAGGCACGAAAGGACCCCTGAGAGGGCCGAAAGGAAGCATGCTTCTTACCGGGAGTCGCCTTAGCCTTGTGGGATTGGGGCAAGAGCGTGCTCTTACCCCCCGTGATCCCCTTTATCAGTGTATCCAAGGATTCGCCAAAAAGGCGAGAACCGTCATAGGGTAGATTGGCTAAGGTCTTGCGCGAAGATTGGTCCACCGACCAACACTTCAACCAAACCAAGCGGCGGGACAACACCGCCACACCGTGTACACGTGCGGCCAACGGGACCATATCCAAGTCCGCATCGCACAAATACATGACACCCTGATGGATTTGATCCACCATGTCCAATGTCGCCTGTGGGGCGGAATCAGCCACCAAAACGCATCTAAGCACCTGCGTCCAACTCGCGACCGCCTGGGCCGCCATAAGGGAAGCAAACAGAGCTTTCAGCATAGAACCCATAATAGAATAGGTATGACGGGCAAGAGACTCCAGCCTCTTGTCCGTGGCATCCCGGAACACCGGGGTATCCTCAGCAGGAATCGCAGTAGACTTATTCAAAACCGCTATCGCGTGATCCACCGGAGGCGGCACGCACCAACGCTCATCAGTAGCGGGCGTGAAAGGATAACGCAGTTTGAACCTACTGGGTACCGCAAAAGGCTTGCGGATATGACGCCATTGTTCCTTAACATCGTTCTGGAAATCATCCGTGCAGGGAAAAACCTGCGATGTTTTGCGTCTCCTCTTTGTCCCATAAGCCGCCAAGGCAGTAGGAGGACACGGCTCATCCTGCAAGCGCAGCGTCTGCTTAATAGAAGCAACCAATTCATCCATGAGTGCAAGCTCTTCAGACGAGCCAGGGGGAGAATTATCCACCCCTTCAACCTCAGCCTCCACCTCGGACCCCACAAGATCCAGGGAAGAACGGGACCCTGATAGGGAGTCCCCAGCCACAGCAGCCCCGTCACCATCACCCTCTGAATCAGAGGAAATTGAAACTCTGGGTCTTTTTGAGGATTGAGCAGCCACCAGCATTTGCACCTGAGCCGCAAGGCTAGCCACAATCGCAGCCAAATCCCCCCCTGGGGGGGAAACAGCAGTCCCCTGGCTTCCCACCAATGTGGCAGGAAATTTGCTTTCCTGAGAATCCATGCCCCAAAGTATGTGGAAGAATAAAGGGTTAACTGCCCCTTTAAAAAGCGCAGCGAGCGCAGCCCACCGCACACACACACAATTACAATGAGACCCCCACAGGGAGAAAGTACAACTTGGGCAAGGATACAGGGATAGGGAGGTAAAAACCTGGAGAGACCGCTGCTGCTTCTGCCTCGATCGGTGGCTCAGGAGAAAAGGAAATGCTGACATGCAGGGCGCTCCATGAAAGCCTATGGAAGGCTACAAGAAAATGGCCGCCATCAGTGTAAACATGCGGCCGGAGCGAGTGCAGCCAAAATGGCGCCGTTTGGCGCCGAAACCGCCGCTCCTCCACCTCAGTGAGGTGATTAAAAAAAAACACCATAATGTCGTAAAAACATGGTGGACCGCCGCAGCGGTCGCTGTAATGTGCCCCAAACACGATATGATCATGCCCCACAGCACACAGCCAGTCACACATACACAGGCTGACACAGGCAGTGTAGCACAGCCCCCCCTCCTTGCAGCCCACAGCATGCAGTCAGAGAGATAGGGAATTTTACAGTGTGAACACAGGCAGGGTTACACAGTCCCAGACTGACACCCCCCAAACAGACAGGTCCCCACACAGATACACTTACCTCCAAGATGGCGTGGGGAACCCGCACAGGCGAACAAGCCGCTACACATGAGGCAGGGAGAGTCGCATCCAGGACGCACAAAATCGGGGTTAAGAAACCGCACAGCGTCCAGTGAGGTAGCCACCTCACCAATCATCCCTGCACCGAACAGGGATGGGTCGTTCACTGTGCCAGGAGCGTTACCTGGCTGAACGCTCGATGGCAGGCCGGGAAGCCACTGACCCACAACCTGCGACCAGGGGGATCAGCTCGAGACCCGGCCCGCACGAATCCTCTTCATCAGAAGAACTAACTAACGCTGACAAAAACAACAGCTAAGTAAAGAGAGAGAAAAAAACTCAAACAAAAATCCAAAAAGAGAAAGGCTGAGACAAAATGCCCCAGCATAGAGACATCCAGCTACTCCTGACAAGCTAGACATTGAAACTGAGGTATGGATACAGGAAGTAGGAGGGTATTGACTGAGGGGACCACCCCCTGGAGGTGGGATGTGTTAAAGCTGACGGATGGAAACCCTATTTTCTATCCGTCTGGTGGATCTGATCGTATTAGAATGGACAGGCGGTCCGTTCTCATCCGATTTCCCCATAGAGGACAGCAGGGATCTGACAGCTCCATCTCCGCACACAGAGCGGAGACGGAGCTGTCATCTGCCTGCTCAGCGGGGATCGGCAGATTAATCCCCCGCTAAGCAGAACGGAGTCCATCAGCGGGAAGGACAGGTTTGAAAGAACCCTTACTGGTGCAAGCCTGGTCTACTGTGGAGGGGAAGGTGATGAGGGAAGAGAAGTCCCCAATGATGAGAGAGAATCCATCATGTTGCATGCTTTAAGTGGAAGGAACATGTCTCATGGCCCTGGATAAATGGTTGGGCTCCACATGTCTGGACCATGTGACCTATGGGTGTGAGTATCCTAGGTGCGAAGGGGATAAAGGTGAAATGACCAGGGGGATGAGGAAAAGAGGTCTAGGACTGACATCCATGCACATAGCAGTGTGTAATTTGGGTGAACACCTGGTGATGCCCTGCAACCCTGCATGTATACTGTAGGTGAAGCCCATGTGTGTATGACAGCCATGTGAAAAGAAGCTACATTCTGTACAGATTTACAAAAAAGCATACACAAAAGATGTACAAAATAGCATTCGTGTCAGTGGTCACTGAAAGGCAGAAACATTTCATTGTTCAAGGAACCCCTAGAAAACTCACGAGGAACCCTGGCGTTCTATGTTACCCTGGCTGAGGAAGACCAGTTTAAGGTGTGAAAGTGAGTGTAGACAGCTGAGATTACTTTAGATAATAGGTTATAAAGTTCTTTGTGGATGCAGGTATATTTATTGGTCAGACAGAAAATAAAAAGTGTCTTTGTTGCCTCACAATAACATTTCTCTTACATGAATGTGAAGTTCCTTGACCTTCTCAGTAACATGCTGATTTTGATATTGTGAGAAACCATCAGGAGTCAGGACACTTGGATTGCTGGAATTGACATTGCCAGTAACAATAATATAAAAACAAATACTACAAGCAGGTCTTTGATAGACTTGAATATATTTTTGGACAATATAAATATATTGCAGATTGTGAAAGCAAAATAATTTTTTCAAATTGATGAGTAACACTTTTGGAGAACCTGACTCTAAGGTTCCATTCACACTTGTACCAAAGGCAGTGTAACTGTGGAGTGCAACTTTGGTGCAACTGGATACAACTGTGGATGGGTGCAACTTTGATATGACTTGTTGCCGCAAAGTCAGACCCACTGTTTCATGTAAAACATTCAGGCAGTTTCAAATTGCATGAAAGTTGGACCAAAGTAGTGAATTAACTACTTCGAAGTTGCTACGACTTTAAGTCACACATACGTATATGAATGGTTATCATTGAAAAACATGGGTGTCAGCTCCCACGGCATTCAGATGAACCCTGTCACAACATAAGTACCTCCAGGTATCCACTTCCAACTCGTGATGTCTCACCGCCAAACCTCTATTACGCAGCACAAATCTCAACACCTCCCTATTCACCTTAACCCAAGCCTTGTTCAGCCTATCCACTGAACGTGCCAAGCGCCATTGTGTACGCGCTGCCGTATCAGAACATACAACTAACTGATCTGGGTAATCCCTGCGAAGCCATAGAACATCACATTTAATGTGAATGAGCATAGACAATTATTAGAAAGTTGAAATTTCGTTTTCTTCTAGCTTTTTTCCTTTAATGGCCCCTTATATTCCTTGAGTTTAGTTTTTCAGTGGAACCAATATCTGCAGATATTCACTTCTACCTTGGGGAGATGTGACTATTGCTGTAGATCCAGAGGCGTAACTAGATTTCTCAGGGCCCAGGTGCAAGAAATCATGAAGGCCCCCCCCCCCCCCCCCCCCCGAAAAAGCATGTTTTTGACACTTTTTTTTTTGCAATGTATAACAAAGTAAGGTGGGTGGGAGCAGTGGCAGTGGTGGTGCAGGGTGTGGGATCAGAGGCGGTAATGGTGGTGAGGGGTGTGGGATCAGAGGCGGCAATGGTGGTGTGGGGGGTGGGATCAGTGGCGGTGGTGGGGTGGAATCAGTGGCGGCGGCGGTGGTGGTGAGGGAAGTGGGATCAGTGGCAGCAATGGTGGGGAGGTGGGTGGGATCAGTGGCAGCAATGGTGGGGAGGGGGGTGTGATCAGTGGCGGCGGTGGTGGGGAGGGGGGTGTGATCAGTGGCGGCGGTGATGGGGAGGGGGGTGTGATCAGAGGTGGTGACGGTGGTGAAGGGGGGGTGAGATTAGTGGCGGCAATGGTGAGGGGGGTGGGATCAGTGGTGGTGGTGAGGGGGGGTGGATGGTGGGGTGGGATCAATGGCGGTGGTGAGGGGGGGGTGATGGTTGGGAGGGGGGTGGGATCAATGGCGGTGGTGAAGGGGTGATGGTGGAGAGGGATCAGTGGGGGCGATGGTGGGGGGGGGTGGAGGAGGGGTGGGATGTGGTGTCACCACCACCTCTGTCTTACTGATCCCATCCCCCCACCACCGCAGATCTCATCCCTACACCCCAACAGCTCTGTTGTAGAGGATGAGATCTGTTCTGTGCCAGGCATGGGATAGGATCATTAAGAGGCAGCATTCCAGCAAGCCAGCAAGGGTGGAGTTTGGGATCAAAAAGGCAAGTTAGTTCACTTACAATAGCAGTCAGTCGGTCAGTCAGCGTCGAGACGATTTCCCCCTCACTCAGGCTTAGCAACTCCAGCCAGGCAGACACAGCATATGGTCTCTTCGCACTCGTCTCGCAGAGGGGAGAACTCCTCCTCCCCCTGCACTCTATTGGTGTCAGCTGGTCAGCTGACTTTCAGTGACTGTCCACCCCTGCTGCCTCACTGCATCAGCCATCTCGGATTGGAGGATCGGCAGCTCATCATTCAGGATAATATCGTCCTCGTTCTCCTCCCCCCATCTACGGATAACACCAGGGATCCCAGAAAGGTTTAAAGCATGCTCTTCTTGCTCCTCCTCATCCCCCCCAGCACCATCCTCCTCCTCTGACTCCTCTTCAGACTCCTGCTGTTGATTTGTCTCAGATGGAGTAGCACCCCCAGGGAATTCATTCAACATTGTGACTTCCTGCTCTTCCTGCTCCTGTTCCTCGACGGCTTGACCAATGACACGACGCAATGCACGCTCCAGAAAGAAGGCGTAAGGTATGATGTCACTTATGGCGCCCTGGCCGTGACTGACCAGTTTGGTGATCTCATCGAATGGCCGCAGAAGTCTGCATGCGTCCTGCATGAGCAGCCACTGGCGAGGTGAAAAAAAACCAAGCTCCCCAGAACCTGTCCTGCCACCGAGTTCGAACAGTTAGTCATTAACTGCACGTTTCTGCTGGAGCAGCCTATCAAGCATATGCAACATTGAGTTCCATCACGTCGGGCAGTCACAAATAAGACATCTGAGGGGCAGGTTGTGTCGCCGCTGAATCTCTGAAGCAAGCTTGGCTGTGTAAGATCTTTGGAAATGGCCCTAGATTTTCCTGGCCTGCCGCAAGAGGTCCTGGACCCCAGGGTATTTGGCAACAAATTGCTGCACCACCAAGTTCAGGACGTGTGCCATGCATGGCACGTGTGTTATTTTGCCCTGTTTCAGCTCTATCAGCAGATTGGCACCTTTGTCGCACACCACTTTACCAACTGACAAATTCAGTGGTCTCAGCCACTGATCTGCCTGTGAACGCAAAGCTGAAAGGAGTGCAGGACCAGTGTGGCTCTTGGCTTCCAGGCACAACAGATGCAGCACAGCATGGCAACGTCTCACCTGGCATGTGGAATAGGTTCTGGGGATCTTGGGCGGCGCAGTAGAAGAGACGGTAGCAGCGGAAGAGGAGGAGTCAGCCCAGGAGGAGAGGGAGGATGGAGGAGGAGGAGAAGAAGAGGCAGGCCTGCTTGCAATCCGTGGCGGTACAACTAAATCTACACGGGTGCCACGGGTTGCATGCTTAACGGCCGTCATAAGGTTCACCCAGTGGACAGTAAATGTGATATACCTTCCCTGCCCATGTTTGCTAGATCATGTGTCTGTGTAGATAACACCCAGCTTCAATCTGTGGTTTTGGGGGGCCACAGGTTTATCACACCAGTTCTACAAATAATTGGCCAGTATCTGTTGTCAATGTGTGTAGCACAGTTAACACAGCAAAAGAGGCCAAATTTTAGCAAGACTAAAATACAATCATAGAAAAGTATACTGTTAAATAACACCCACTTCAATATGTGCTATTGGGGGGCCACTGGTCTATCACACCAGTTGTTCAAAAAATTGGACAGTGAGTTTGGCACTGTTTGTGTCAGAGTTAACACAGCAAAAGAGGCAATATTGTTGCAGGACACAAATACACTTGTAAAAGTGAAAAGGGTTTAAATACCAGCGCTATGGAGTTTTCAGTACTTTTTGGACTAAAAAATGGTGGTGTAAGCTGCCCCCAACCTACCACTGAGGTAGTAAAATGGTAAAAGGTGCAAGTGATGTTGGGACCGGCGCTACCACATAAATATTGTGTTTGTGCAATTTCATACACTGTGTAATTCATATAAAACATATAAAAGTGCATATAGTGCTTAAACCAAAGTGCTGCGTGCTGTAAACCTTTTATATATTCGCATGGGCTGTGCTCAGTGTACCATATAAACACATGTATACATATAAAGTGCTGAGTGCTATTGATAACCACGTGTGTGATTGCGTGCTAAACAAAGTTTGGCGCCAGTGGGTGTACCACAAATTGCACCGTTGCTTACCGCACTCTTAGGATGGTGGCTCAGCACTCCCTGGTCACTAGAACAGAAAACAAGCCTCCATTGCGTAGTATATCCTTGTTAGGGTAAAACAACGTAGCATCCACTCACATTTAGGGAGTTCACTATCAGCTTGAGGTGTTCGCCGGGTCGCTTCCGCGTTCCACCAGCTCAAACCACCGTTCCCGGAAGTGACGTACTGACGTACGCAAACCACGCCCTACGCGTTTCGTCATACGACGTCATCTGGAGCGTCGTATGACGAAACGCGTAGGGCGTGGTTTGCGTACGTCAGTACGTCACTTCCGGGAACGGTGGTTTGAGCTGGTGGAACGCGGAAGCGACCCGGCGAACACCTCAAGCTGATAGTGAACTCCCTAAATGTGAGTGGATGCTACGTTGTTTTACCCTAACAAGGATATACTACGCAATGGAGGCTTGTTTTCTGTTCTAGTGACCAGGGAGTGCTGAGCCACCATCCTAAGAGTGCGGTAAGCAACGGTGCAATTTGTGGTACACCCACTGGCGCCAAACTTTGTTTAGCACGCAATCACACACGTGGTTATCAATAGCACTCAGCACTTTATATGTATACATGTGTTTATATGGTACACTGAGCACAGCCCATGCGAATATATAAAAGGTTTACAGCACGCAGCACTTTGGTTTAAGCACTATATGCACTTTTATATGTTTTATATGAATTACACAGTGTATGAAATTGCACAAACACAATATTTATGTGGTAGCGCCGGTCCCAACATCACTTGCACCTTTTACACTTGTAAAAGTATATTCAGATAACACTCCACTTCAATATGTGGTATTGGGGGGCCACTGGTTTAATAACACCCGTTGTTCAAAAAATTGGCCAGTGAGTTTGGCATTGGCACTGTGTGTATCAGACTTCACTCAGCAAAAGAGGCAATATTGTTGCAGGACACAAATACACTTGTAAAAGTATACTCAGATAGGCTCCAAAAATTGGCTCACATGGTTTGAACTGACAGCAAAGAACGTAGTATATGATTGCTAGAGGTTCAGTAGGCGTTCACAGTATACACAAGTTGGTGGCGGGCTGTATAGGCCTCAAAAATGAGCTCACATGGGTTAAACTGACAGCAAAGAACGTAGTATATGATGGCTAGAGGTACAGTTGGCGTTCACAGTATACACAAGTTGGTGGCGGGCTGTTTAGGCCGCAAAAATTAGCTCACATGGGTTGAACTGACCGCAAAGAACGTAGTATATGATTGCTAGAGGTACAGTAGGCGTTCACTGTATACACAAGTTGGTGGCGGGCTGTTTAGGCCGCAAACATGAGCTCACATGGGTTGAACTGACAGCAAAGAACGTAATATATGATTGCTAGAGGTACAGTAGGCGTTCACTGTATACACAAGTTGGTGGGGGGCTGTTTAGGCCGCAAACATGAGCTCACATGGGTTGAACTGACAGCAAAGAACGTATTATATGATGGCTAGAGGTACAGTAGGCATTCACAGTATACACAAGTTGGTGGCGGGCTGTTTAGGCCGCAAACTTGAGCTCACATGGGTTGAACTGAGAGCAAAGAACGTAGTATATGATGGCTAGAGGTACAGTAGGCGTTCACATTATACACAAGTTTTGCTCCCACTGGGCTTGGTGATGGGATTTCAGGTGCCTTCTTAAGGCGGTTGTCCCTAGGTGAGTGTTGAAAGAAAAGAACAGGCGCCACTGTAAATAGCCAAACAATTTATTGCACAAAATACATAATAACTTACACATAGGTAAGCTGCAGTCCGTATCGCAGCGTCTCCAGCGCACGATCCGGCCGTCCACCGGTCCGGAGGTGACGTCACAGGAAGCTGGTCAGATACTTGGTTACACCGGAAGCCGCAAATGGGACGCAGGCTCCCGGAAATGACGCAACGCGTTTCGGAGCATGCGCACTCGGCTCCTTCCTCAGGCGTAAGTGACTGCCACCTGGTGCCAGGTTTAAATACGGCAGTCTATGATCAATTAGCATTAAAACCAACACAAGGGGCGGCGCAATACTCTGCAGGACCAGCTACACAGCCAGCACTTCTGGAGAGTCCGCACAATACATTTAGGTAATACAATGAATTTCATACCGGGGCTTATTAATCTACAAATATTTTAAAAACAAATATTTTAAAAACAAAACAAGTATTATTACAAGTATTTTTACGTCCTCTATGATAGATGTGCTATAAGATGATTAGCGCACCATAAAGCTAAAAATTAAATATGTATATGCATATATCACTCTGTATTGGAGTACAAGGGAAAAGAAGGGCTGCCTAATAAATTAGAGAAAGGCACAAGCTCCTGAATAAATCCAAAGATCATGTGCTCACAAACAGAGGTTAATTTTCCATAATCCGTAAAATATATAAGCACAAAAACAGTGCCAGATAGCTAAAGGAAAAATACACTGGATAAGAAGCTAAATTTATTAAAAAACTGTAAATGGTTTTAAAACACGTACACATATGTATGCAGGCGTAAAACACGTGCAGACACATGTATACGTGTGTACCCTCAAAATACTAACAAAATGGGGATAATAGAAAAAAGGGAGGGGGGGGGGGGAAGGGAAAGAATGGGGGGAGGGAAGGGATGAGGGAAGAAAGAAAAAAAAAAAAAAAAAAAAAAGGAGAGAAGAAGGGAAAAGGTTAGAATAATAAAAATGCACTGACTCACAGGATAGTATTAATATCTAGCTCCTCATTCAGTCCCCCGGGAGCCAGAACATTCAGGGCGTATATCCAGTAAGTTTCCCTACTGCACAGACGCCTGAACCTCTCGGCCTCGGAGGTACCTTTTGGAATCGCCTCAATCACCCAGACATATAGTCCCTCCGTGGACTTATCGTGGTGTTGCAGGAAATGTCTGGGGACGCTATGGTGGTCTTTACCCTCCTGAATATAACGTCGGTGCTGACCGAACCGTGCTATTAAAGTCCGTATGGTCCTGCCGACATAGTGCAGGCCGCACGGGCATACCAGACAATACACCACGAATTCAGACGAACAGGTGTGGAATTCGTTAATTCCATACCTGTTGCCTCCAATCACAAAGTCCTTCTGTCCATGCTTGACATATGGACATGTCAAGCATTGTATTTTGCGACACTGGTACATACCAGTGACGTTAAAAAACGTCAGGGACGGGGAAGCATATTTTTTGGATTTAAGTTTACTAGGTGCGATTTTCGTTTTTATATTAGGGGCCTTTCTGTATGAGAACCGGGGTTTGTCAGGAAGTACTGCCTTTAAATGAGGGTCTTGGAGTAAGAGTGGCCAGTGTTTTTTTACCACTCGCTCCATTTGTCGGTGGTGATTATGGAATTGAGTTGTGAATCTCATCTGTGTGCCATCAGATCCAGTCTTGTTACGCTTAACAGTCTGAGGTACTATATATAGGGAAAACGCCTGTTCAACAATGGTATCTGGGTACCCTTTTTCTAGAAATTTTTGTTTAAGGGCCGTGCCTTGCACTTTATAGTCCGAGGTCTTAGTACAATTATGTCTAAGTCTACAGAATTGACTTTTTGGGATATTGTCTAACCAACGGGGATGGGATCCCCGTTGGTTAGACAATATCCCAAAAAGTCAATTCTGTAGACTTAGACATAATTGTACTAAGACCTCGGACTATAAAGTGCAAGGCACGGCCCTTAAACAAAAATTTCTAGAAAAAGGGTACCCAGATACCATTGTTGAACAGGCGTTTTCCCTATATATAGTACCTCAGACTGTTAAGCGTAACAAGACTGGATCTGATGGCACACAGATGAGATTCACAACTCAATTCCTTAATCACCACCGACAAATGGAGCGAGTGGTAAAAAAACACTGGCCACTCTTACTCCAAGACCCTCATTTAAAGGCAGTACTTCCTGACAAACCCCGGTTCTCATACAGAAAGGCCCCTAATATAAAAACGAAAATCGCACCTAGTAAACTTAAATCCAAAAAATATGCTTCCCCGTCCCTGACGTTTTTTAACGTCACTGGTATGTACCAGTGTCGCAAAATACAATGCTTGACATGTCCATATGTCAAGCATGGACAGAAGGACTTTGTGATTGGAGGCAACAGGTATGGAATTAACGAATTCCACACCTGTTCGTCTGAATTCGTGGTGTATTGTCTGGTATGCCCGTGCGGCCTGCACTATGTCGGCAGGACCATACGGACTTTAAGAGCACGGTTCGGTCAGCACCGACGTTATATTCAGGAGGGTAAAGACCACCATAGCGTCCCCAGACATTTCCTGCAACACCACGATAAGTCCACGGAGGGACTATATGTCTGGGTGATTGAGGCGATTCCAAAAGGTACCTCCGAGGCCGAGAGGTTCAGGCGTCTGTGCAGTAGGGAAACTTACTGGATATACGCCCTGAATGTTCTGGCTCCCGGGGGACTGAATGAGGAGCTAGATATTAATACTATCCTGTGAGTCAGTGCATTTTTATTATTCTAACCTTTTCCCTTCTTCTCTCCTTTTTTTTTTTTTTTTTTTTTTTTCTTTCTTCCCTCATCCCTTCCCTCCCCCCATTCTTTCCCTTTCCCCCCCCCTCCCTTTTTTCTATTATCCCCATTTTGTTAGTATTTTGAGGGTACACACGTATACATGTGTCTGCACGTGTTTTACGCCTGCATACATATGTGTACGTGTTTTAAAACCATTTACAGTTTTTTAATAAATTTAGCTTCTTATCCAGTGTATTTTTCCTTTAGCTATCTGGCACTGTTTTTGTGCTTATATATTTTACGGATTATGGAAAATTAACCTCTGTTTGTGAGCACATGATCTTTGGATTTATTCAGGAGCTTGTGCCTTTCTCTAATTTATTAGGCAGCCCTTCTTTTCCCTTGTACTCCAATACAGAGTGATATATGCATATACATATTTAATTTTTAGCTTTATGGTGCGCTAGTCATCTTATAGCACATCTATCATAGAGGACGTAAAAATACTTGTAATAATACTTGTTTTGTTTTTAAAATATTTGTTTTTAAAATATTTGTAGATTAATAAGCCCCGGTATGAAATTCATTGTATTACCTAAATGTATTGTGCGGACTCTCCAGAAGTGCTGGCTGTGTAGCTGGTCCTGCAGAGTATTGCGCCGCCCCTTGTGTTGATTTTAATGCTAATTGATCATAGACTGCCGTATTTAAACCTGGCACCAGGTGGCAGTCACTTACGCCTGAGGAAGGAGCCGAGTGCGCATGCTCCGAAACGCGTTGCGTCATTTCCGGGAGCCTGCGTCCCATTTGCGGCTTCCGGTGTAACCAAGTATCTGACCAGCTTCCTGTGACGTCACCTCCGGACCGGTGGACGGCCGGATCGTGCGCTGGAGACGCTGCGATACGGACTGCAGCTTACCTATGTGTAAGTTATTATGTATTTTGTGCAATAAATTGTTTGGCTATTTACAGTGGCGCCTGTTCTTTTCTTTCTACCTGTGCCAGCGGATTCCTCGGAGTTTTCCCGCCAGTGCTGCCTTGTACTCTGTCATTCAGGACAGTCTCCCAACAAGAAACTGGAGCATCCCCTGCGCCCCCCTTACAGCGGTGGACCCCTTTCTCTCTTGCCTGGTCAGAAGCGCCCAACAACCATTTTTCCTAGGTGAGTGTTGGGCTTACTGCGACTTATTCGTTGACTGCAAAGGCTGCAGATGGCCACACTAGTGTCAGCAACGGACACATAAATAAAAGCCCACACTGCGGAGCCATGTGTCGGCGTCCTGGGAGCACCAGAAGTGACTGTACATGGTTGATGGCTCGCTCCTGATACATTTGCAGTCTGCTTTCTACCTTTTCTGCAATGCAAGTTCTGCCTGCCTCTCCTCCCTATCTGCCGGTCCGTCAGTCTGCCAAATAATTGGCCAGTAACTGTTGTCACTGTGTGTAGCAGAGTTAACACATAAAAAGAGGCCAAATGTTTGCAGGACTAAAATACAATCTTAGAAAAGTATACTGTTAAATAACACCTCAATTCAATATGTGGCATTGGGGGGCCACTGGTCTATCACACCAGTTGTTCAAAAAATTGGCACAGGTTTATTACACCAGTTCTACAAATAATTTTCCAGTAACTGTTGTCACTGTGTGTAGCACTGTTTACACAGCGAGAGGCCACATTTTTGCAGGACTAAACTCTTAGAAATTGATACTGTTAAATAACACCCCACTTGAAAAAGCTTACTCAGAGAACACCCCACTTCAATATGTGGCATTGGGGGGGAGCATTGGTATAGCACACCAGTTCAAAAAATTGGCCAGTGAGATAGGCGCTGTGTGTACCAGACTTCACTCAGCAAACTAGGCAATATTGTTGCATGACACAAATACACGTGAAAAAGTTTATTCAGATAACACCCCACTTCAATATGTGGCATTGGGGGGGGGGGGGGCACAGGTTTATTACACCAGTTCTACAAATAATTGGTCAGTAACTGTTGTCACTGTGTGTAGCACTGTTTACACAGCAAGAGGCCAAATTTTTGCAGGACTAAAATACACTCATCATTATCACACAAATAACACACACATCATTAGAAAATGATACTGTTAAATAACACCCCACTTCAATATGTGGCATTGGTGTAGCACACCAGTTCAAAAAATTGGCCAGTGAGTTTGGCGCTGTGTGTACCAGACTTCACTCAGCAAACTAGGCAATATTGTTGCATGACACAAATACACTTGAAAATGTTTACTCAGATAACACCCCACTTCAATATGTGGTATTGGGGGGGGGGGGGCAATTGGTTTATCACACCAGTTATAATACACTATAAGTGCTTTTGTCACTGTGTGTAGTGTTGCTGCAGAAACGCTCAGTCTCACCACCACACCTGTCACAATGCTGCACAGTGCACAATAATAGTACTAATCCACTATAATATGCTTTCTACAAAGTATATTATACTGTGGATTACCCCCCCCCCCCCCCCTTTTTAGTGCACTGCACAGCAATACCAAAAAATTTGCAGCCCTTTACATTACTTTTGTGGACATTACCAGAGCAATTTGTGTGTGACTGCAGCCGATCTCTAACTGCCCCTACAGCAACCTCTGGATACCTGCCCCTATAGTAAAGAGACTGTAATAGACCCTATAACAACATTGGAGCATTTTAAATGACTTTTGTGGACATTGACAAAGCGATTTGTGTGACTGCAGCCAATCTCTAACTGCCCTTAAAGCAACCACAGGATACCTGGCCCTATAGTTAAGAGACTGTAATAGACCCAAGACCATACAAGAATCCTTATCCTTCATTACATACCACCCGAGTGCAGGAGAATTTTTGTTTGTAAAGCTCATTGGTGCTAGTCTAACGCCTGTACTAAAGCTCATTGACGCCAGTCTAACACCAGAACTAAAGCTTATTGACACCATTCTAACGCCCATACTAAAGCTCATTGATGCCAGTCTAATGCCCATACTAAAGCTCATTGACACCAGTCTAACACCCGTACTAAAGCTCATTGATGCCAGTCTAATGCCCATGCTAAAGCTCATTGACGCCAGTCTAACGCCCGTACTAAAGCTCATTGATGCCAGTCCCATGCCCGTACTAAAGCTCATTGATGCCAGTATCCCCTTATTAAAGCTCATTGACGTCAGTCTAACGCCCATACTAAAGCTCATTGACGCCAGTCTAACGCCATACTAAAGCCCATTCACGCCAGTCTAATGCCCATAATAAAGCTCATTGATGCCAGTCTAACGCCCTTACTAAAGCTCATTGACGCCAGTCTAATGCCCGTGCTAACGCTCATTGAAGCCAGTCTAACGCCTATAATAAAGCTCATTGACGCCAGTCTAACGCCCGTACTAAGGCTCATTGACGCCAGTCTAACACCAGAACTAAAGCTTATTGACACCATTCTAACGCCCATACTAAAGCTCATTGATGCCAGTCTAATGCCCATACTAAAGCTCATTGACACCAGTCTAACACCCGTACTAAAGCTCATTTATGCCAGTCTAATGCCCATGCTAAAGCTCATTGACGCCAGTCTAACGCCCGTACTAAATCTCATTGATGCCAGTCCCATGCCCGTACTAAAGCTCATTGATGCCAGTATCCCCTTATTAAAGCTCATTGACGTCAGTCTAACGCTCATACTAAAGCTCATTGACGCCAGTCTAACGCCATACTAAAGCCCATTCACGCCAGTCTAATGCCCATAATAAAGCTCATTGATGCCAGTCTAACGCCCTTACTAAAGCTCATTGACGCCAGTCTAATGCCCGTGCTAACGCTCATTGAAGCCAGTCTAACGCCTATAATAAAGCTCATTGACGCCAGTCTAACGCCCGTACTAAAGCTCATTGACGCCAGTCTAACACCCGTACTAAAGCTCATTGACCCTAGTCTAATGCCCGTACTAAAGCTCATTGATGATAGTCCAATGCCCGTACTAAAGCTCATTGACGCCAGTCTAACGCCCGTACTAAAGCTCATTGACCCTAGTCTAATGCCCGTACTAAAGCTCATTGATGATAGTCCAATGCCCGTACTAAAGCTCATTGACGCCAGTCTAACGCCCGTACTAAAGCTCATTGACCCTAGTCTAATGCCCGTACTAAAGCTCATTGATGCCAGTCCCATGCCCGTACTAAAGCTCATTGATGCCAGTATCCCCTTATTAAAGCCCATTCACGCCAGTCTAATGCCCATAATAAAGCTCATTGATGCCAGTCTAACGCCCTTACTAAAGCTCATTGACGCCAGTCTAATGCCCGTGCTAACGCTCATTGAAGCCAGTCTAACGCCTATAATAAAGCTCATTGACGCCAGTCTAACGCCCGTACTAAAGCTCATTGACGCCAGTCTAACACCAGAACTAAAGCTTATTGACACCATTCTAACGCCCATACTAAAGCTCATTGATGCCAGTCTAATGCCCATACTAAAGCTCATTGACACCAGTCTAACACCCGTACTAAAGCTCATTGATGCCAGTCTAATGCCCATGCTAAAGCTCATTGACCCTAGTCTAATGCCCGTACTAAAGCTCATTGATGCCAGTCCCATGCCCGTACTAAAGCTCATTGATGCCAGTATCCCCTTATTAAAGCTCATTGACGTCAGTCTAACGCCCATACTAAAGCTTATTGACGCCAGTCTAACGCCATACTAAAGCCCATTCACGCCAGTCTAATGCCCATAATAAAGCTCATTGATGCCAGTCTAACGCCTTTACTAAAGCTCATTGAGGCCAGTCTAATGCCCGTGCTAACGCTCATTGAAGCCAGTCTAACGCCTATAATAAAGCTCATTGACGCCAGTCTAACGCCCGTACTAAAGCTCATTGACGCCAGTCTAACACCCGTACTAAAGCTCATTGACCCTAGTCTAATGCCCATACTAAAGCTCATTGATGATAGTCCAATGCCCGTACTAAAGCTCATTGACGCCAGTATAACGCCCGTACTAAAGCTCATTGACCCTAGTCTAATGCCCGTACTAAAGCTCATTGATGATAGTCCAATGCCTGTACTAAAGCTCATTGACGCCAGTCTAACGCCCGTACTAAAGCTCATTGACCCTAGTCTAATGCCCGTACTAAAGCTCATTGATGATAGTCCAATGCCCGTACTAAAGCTCATTGACGCTAGTCTAACGCCCGTGCTAAAGCTCATTGACCCTAGTCTAATGCCCGTACTAAAGCTCATTGATGATAATCCAATGCCTCGTACTAAAGCTCATTGACGCCAGTCTAACGCCCATACTGAAGCTCATTGACGCCAGTCTAACGCCCATACTGAAGCTCATTGACGCCAGTCTAACGCCCATATTAAAGCTCATTGACCCGGACTGAAGTGGCACAGGTGGCCGTTCCTTCAAAGTGCATGTGCCAATGACGTCATCTGCAAAATATGCAGTAAATATCTGCTAAACAGTACATGTTTAGGAGATATTTACAGTACCTATAGGTAAGACTTATTATAGGCTTACCTAAAGGTACAAACAATCAGTGGAAGTTTACTTCCTCTTTAAGAAGTTTTGCGTGGCACTTTAACTAAGCTGTATGTAAGTAGCTGACACTTTCACCATGCTGTGTCTTTCTAGCTGACACTTTCACCGTGCTGTGTGTTTGTAGCTGACACCTAAACCATGCTGTGTGTTAGTAGCTGACACTTTCACCATGCTGTGTGTTTCTAGCTGACACTTAAACCATGCTGTGTGTTTGTGGCTGACACTTTCACCATGTGTGCTTGTAGCTGACACTTTTACCGTGCTGTGTGTTTCTAGCTGACACTTTCACCGTGCTGTGTGTTTCTAGCTGACACTTTCACCGTGCTGTGTGTGTTTGAAGCTGACACTTTCACCATGCTGTGTGTGTTTGAAGCTGACACTTTCACCATGCTGTGTGTTTCTAGCTGACACTTTCACCGTGCTGTGTGTGTTTGAAGCTGACACTTTCACCATGCTGTGTGTGTTTGAAGCTGACACTTTCACCGTGCTGTGTGTTTCTAGCTGACACTTTCACCGTGCTGTGTGTTTCTAGCTGACACTTTCACCCCGCTGTGTGTTTCTAGCTGACACTTTCACCACTTTGTGTGTTTCTAGCTGACACTTTCACCGTGCTGTGTCTTTCTAGCTGAGGACAGTAGAGAGCAGTAGAAGTAACAGGAGGTGCTGCTGCACAGTGGAGTGTAAAATACAAACCGAAAGCACAGCGAATAAAGTTTGTTAAAAAAAAAAAAAAAAAAAGCCTGGGAAGGGCAGAACTGTGCACTGTAAGCAGGAAGTGGAGGGAGTCTCAGTGAGGAGTAAGTGGACGTGTAGTGTATGGCGTGCTCTCGGACAGCACATAGTGTGTGTTGTGGGTGGGGGAGGGATGGAGACACATGATAATGTCTGAGCACTGACTATCAGGATGAGTGTGTGCCAGCAATGTGTCAGGAGCTCGGTCACCATGCTAGCACTAGTCATGGGGAGTCTTTTACAATGGAAGGCTGAGCCTTCCATTGTATGACTAGTGCTAGCATGGTAACAGAGCTCCTGACACATTGCTGGCACACACTCATCCTGATAGTCAGTGCTCAGAGGCTGCTTCGTTTTTTGTTCTAATACAATAAATTGATAATAATAGTTCTGGTTGCTAGTGGCAATCCTGAGGCACATACATTGATAAAGTAGCAGGTTCCATTGTCCAGTCTCCAGGATGTCTGCACACCTGTGCGTGTTTGTGCGATATTTCGCACGGCGTGTCGGACAGCCTGTTTATTTCTATTTTAACCACTTCAATATCAGGACTTTCACTGCCTTTCCGCACAGTTTCCAGCTTGCAGCGCTGTCTCACTGTAAATGACTATTGCGCAGTCATGCAACACCATACCTATATGAAATTGGCATCATCTTTTTGACAGAGCTTTTTTTTTTTTTTTTTGGTGGTATTTAAAGTGGAGTTCCACCCAGTGAACTTTTTTTTAAATAAAAATACCCCCGGGACAGTCAGGGCTAGTGCATTCCACAATGGCTAGCCTCTGATCTGTCCCGGTTCACACTTACCTTTTAGAAGAAATACTTACCTTGAAAATGTCTTCTCCAGCGCTGCCATCTCAGGTGTGGGCAGCTTGCAGCCGGCCCCACCGTCACTTCCGGGTCTGCAGCGTCATCCCTGCACAGCTTCTGGGCATGCCCAGAAGCTGTTTAGCAAGGTATGACGGCGCCTGCACCGGAACTGACTTCGGGGCCGGTGCAGGCGCATTGATTCCTGGGAGCGATGATGTTCAGCTCCCAGGAATCATTGCATGCCAGGAAGTGACGACTCGCCACGGCCGCCGAGGGGAGGAAGAAGGAAGTAAGGTGAGTATATTATCTTCTAAACGAGGTAAGTAAAAAAAATAAAAAATTGCGATTATCCATTTGTTTTTCAGGTGACCCGGAGCGAGAAGATGGAGGTAAGTATCATTTTAGGGTGGAACTCCACTTTAATCATCAATGGGGTTTTTATGTTTTTGGTAAACAAGTGAAAAAAAAAAATTAAAATTTTGAAAAAAAAAAACGTTTTTTAGTTTCTGTTATTAAAGCGGTAGTAAACCACACTTTTTTTTTTTTTAAACCCTGAAAGACAATGGCATACATGCATAATATGAAATGCTTACCTTAGAACAAAGCCCTCCAGCAGCGCGCTGTCGGTGCTGACGGGTCTTCCATTTTCCCCCAGTATTCTTTCCCCCGTCTGATTGGCCACACTGGGATGACATCACTCTTGCGCATGCGTGCAGGAGTCACGGACTGCGGCATGGAGCTCTGAAGGGACGGTACAGGTATGCCGTACTTTCAAAACGCTTGCGCCTGTGACATCACCGGCTACATGCAGTGTGAATTTCTTCTAATCTAAACAGGTTTAAAGAGGAAGTAAACCCTCCTCTGCAACTTTTACCTATAGGGAAGCCTATGATAAGGCTTACCTATAGGTGCTGTAAATATCTCCTAAACATGTACCGTTTAGGAGATATTTACCTTACACGCAGCCAGTGACGTCACTGACACATGCGCTCTGAAGGAACGACCGCTGGTGCCGTTCCTTCAGAGCCCCGTGCCGTGACCGTTGGCTCCCACGCGGCTCCGGCCAATCAGATGGCCGGATGCCGCGATCCCGGAAGACAGGTGGCTGAACATGTCGCCCGTCATAGAGGTAAGCGGGCGGCACGGCGGGGGCTCGTTCTAAGGTAAGTATTTCATAATGAGCTAGTATGCGATGCATACTAGCTCATTATGTGTTTCTCTTTCAGGTTGAAAAAAAAAAATAAAATTTGGGTTTACAACCTCTTTAACCACTTAAGCCCTGGAAGATTTTACCCCCTTCCTGACCAGGGGGTATTTCGCGATTCGGCACTGCGTGACTTTAACGGACAATTGCGCGGTCGTGCGACGCTGTACCTAAACGAATTTGACGTCCTTTTTTTCCCCACAAACAGAGCTTTCTTTTGGTGGTATTTGATCACCTGTGCGATTTTTTGATCATGCGCTATAAACAAAAAAATAGTGTCAATTTTGCAAAAATAACAATATTTTTCACATTTTTTTATATGAAATTCCCCAAAAAAAATGTAAAAATCAAATTTTTTTAACATTTTCGGCCAATTTGTTTTATGCTACATATGCTTGGTAAAAAAAAATCGCAAAAAGCATATTTTGATTGGTTTGCGCAAAATTTATCGCGTTTATTAACAAAGGGAAAGATTTTTGTTGTTTTTTTTTTTTAACGCGTAATGGCGGCGATCTGCGATTTTTGTTTTGCGGTACTGCGACATTGCGGCGGACAGATCGGACCCTTTACTGACATTTTTGACACTTTTGGGGTTACCAGTGACATTTCTACAGTAATCAGTGCTATACATATGCACTGTTACTGTAAAATTACACTGGCAGTGAAGGCGTTAACTTTTTTTGAGAGGGAGGGGTGGTGTGTGTCCCTAGGGGCGTGATTCTAACTGTGATTGGCTGTAGCTTGAGCTGTAGGAACAGTGATCAATGGTCCTACATAGTAGAACCGTATGATCACTGTTTCTACACAGGGGAGAATGACAGGCGGCTTGTTTACATCAGCCAGCTGCATTTCTCCCGCTGTCACGGACGATTGTGAGTGAGTGAGCGGCGGACATCGGGTCCGCCGCTCACACGCACGTGGGGGGGGGGTCCGTGACCACGCGGGAGCGGGTGCGCGCCTCCGGCGGTGCGCGCTCGCTCCCCAGAGCCTCACAGGCTAGTGACGTACCGGTACGCCACTTTGCCTGTGAGGGGCTGACCGCCGCAGTATATGTACTTGCGGCGGTCGGCAAGTGGTTAAGAGCTATTCACTGTACCTACAAGTAATCCTTATTATAGGCTTTCCTGAAGGTAGAAGTAAAAAAAAAAAAAGAAAAAAGGAAGTTTTTCCACTTTAAAGTGGTTCTAAAGGCAGTCATTTTTTAATCTTAATGCATTAAGATAGCAAAGAAGGTGTGCAGCAGCCCCCTAATACTTACCTGAGCCCCATCTCAATCCAGCGAAGTTGCAAGAGTTTCTTGGCCATCTGGTACTTTCCCTCTTTATTGGCTGACACAGCAGCAGGCGCCATTGTCTCCCACTACTGTCAATCAAAGTCAGTGAGCCAATGAGGAGGGGGGGCCCTGGCTCTATGTCTAAATGGACACACAGAGCATTGACTTGGTTTCCGGTGCCCGCATAGCAAGCTGCTTGCTGTGGGGGCACTTGGCGGGAGGGAGGAGCCAGGAGTGCAGACGAGGGGGGACCTGAGAAGAGGAGGGTCTGGGTTGCCCTGTACAAATCCATTACACAGAGCAGATACGTTTAACATGTTTATTTTTAAACAAATAAGCAAGAAAAAAAAAAAAAACTTTTATCACTTTAAATTTTGCAAATAAGTAATTTTTTTTCTTTACTGATGGGGCAGCACTGGTAAGCTGCACTGATGGGCAGGAATAGGCAGTACTGGTGAGCACTGATAAACTGCACTAATTGGGCTGCACTGAATACCAGGGCACTGATTAACAGTGCCCTGGATATCAGTGTAAACTGTGTGCTGTCAGCTTTGCTGGTTATCGGCTTCCTTTCCTCATGCAGACATAGAAAGTGAGGAAAGGACTGCCGTTAACCAGCAAGTCTGTTTACATGTGATGAGCTTTAATTGGTTTACATGTGTTCAGCTGTGATTGGCCGGATCGTGGTAAAGGGCCATCAAAGCTAACCACATGTAAACAGACTTGCCGATTAATGACAGTCCTTTCCTCACCCGCTGTGTCTGCATGAGGAAAGGAAAGCCGAGAACCAGCAAGGCTGACAGCACACAGTTTACACTGATAACCAGGGCACTGATCATCAGTGCATCTTATCAGTGCTGCCTATCCCTGTGTTACTAATTCTTCATACCACATCCGCGTACCTTGCTAACGTGTGTGTTTTTGCACACCAAAACACATGGTAACAAAGTAGAATGCGGCGCAAGATTAACCACCTCATTACCACACTATAGCCGAAAAACCGCTACAACGTGGCTCTCTAGTTCTAGGAGGGCATCCATGGACATCCTCCCAGAACCGTGCCCCCTGGGGCACGCATCGGGTGTGCTCTGTAAAAGCTGTGTCATTAGGAGGACACGGCTGATTACAGATTGAGGTAAAGAGCCAATCACCGACTCTTTACCACATGATCAGCTGATCACAAATTTAAACAGAAGCCGGTTATCGGCACTCAGCATGAAGAGAGCTGATAACCTGCTTATCTAAAAGGGACATATACACTGATAATCAGGGCACTGGTTATCCATGCAGCCCCAACAGTGCCCACCAGTGCTGCCAATCAGTGTCAGACCTATAAGTGCCACCTATCAGTGCCCATCAGTGCAGCCTCATCAGCGAACATCAGTGAAGGAGAAAAATGACCTGTTTGCAAATTGTATAATGAAATTAAAAATGTTTTTTTTTTTTTTCAAAATGTTCTTTTTATTTAGCAAAAAATAAAAAAAAAACACAGTGGTGAATAAATACCACCAAAAGAAAGCTCTATTTGTGTGAAAAAAATGATAAAAATTTCATATGGGTTCATTTTAGTCACTTTAGATGTATGTAATCCCCTTTAAAATGACTTTTACCAATGGAAAGTTTTTTTTTTTTTGCTAGTAAATACCTTATTTTCTGCTTTATTTATTCTCTTCTCTTCCGGGTCCGGTCGGCGATTACGTCATTCAGCGATTTGCAGTGTGTGCTGGGATGTATTTCAGGGCATGAAATCTCGCATTATTACACAGGAGATGAGCTGTACTGCGTGCTCTGCCCCGCCTCCGCCCACCTCCTCTCAGTGGGCTGTATGTATGTAGTGTATTGAGGCCGTGCTCCGCCCCGCCTCCTCTCAGTGAGCGAGGACTGAAAGCATTATATCCTCACTGAGCTCACTGAGAGGAGGCGGGGCGGAGGCCCCGCCTCCTCTCAGTGAGCGAGGACTGAAAGCATTATATCCTCACTGAGCTCACTGAGAGGAGGCGGGGGCGGAGCACGGCCTCAATACACTACTGCGAATCGCCGAATGACGTAATCGCCGACCGGACCCAGAAGTGAGAAGAGGATAAATAAAGCAGAAAATAAGGTATTTACTAGCAAAAAAAAACAAAAAAACTTTCCATTGGTAAAAGTCGTTTAAAGGGGATTACATACATCTATGTAATCCAATTTATTAAAAATGGGTGGAACTCCAGTTTAATTTCCAAGCAGGGTAAGTACACAAACGTCCCTATTAATCTCCAAGCAGGGTGTAATCTCTCAATGTGCTTGATGTGCGGTAATTCTGTACCAATATGTACCGTAGCTTCGGCTCCATACTGTATACAGCACTGAGCCAATCACGGTGAGCAATGTATTCTATTATTAACTACTTGCCTTCTGTGCACTTAAACCCCCTTCCCATCCAGACCAATTTTCAGCTTTCAGCGCTCTCACACTTTGACTGACAATTGCGCGGTCATGCTACACTGTACCCATATGAAATTTTTATCATTTTTTTCACACAAATAGAGCTTTCTTTTGGTGGTATGTAATCACCTCTGGGTTTTTTATTTTTTACAAAAAAAAAGAAAAAAGACAGAAAATTTTGAAAAAAAAAAAAAAGTTTTTTTCTTATTTTCTGCGAGTAAATTTTGAAAATAAATTTTTCTCCTTCACTGATGTGCGCTGATGAGGCGGCACTGATGGGCACTGATAGGCTGCACTGATGGGCACTGATGAGGTGGCACTTATGGGCACTGATGAGGTGGCACTTATGGGCACTGATGAGGAGGTACTAATATGCCGCACTGATGAGCACTGATAGGCGGCACTGATAGGCGGCACTGATGAGCACTGATAGGTGGCACTGATGAGCACTGATAGGCGGCACTGCTGGGCACTGAGAGGTGGCACTGCTGGGCACTGAGAGGTGGCACTGAGAGGTGGCACTGCTGGGCACTGAGAGGCAGCACTGATGGGCGGCACTGATGGGCACTGTTAGGTGGCACTGATGGGCACTGGCGGATGGCACTGATGGACACTGACGGGTGGCACTGATGAGCACTGATGGGCGGCACTGATGGGCAGCACCATCAATGCCCACAATCAGTGCCCATAGTGCTGCCAGTCAGTGCTCATCAGTGCCTAGATGAGCAGGCACTGATGGGCACTGACTGACAGCACTATGGGCACTGATTGTGGGCATTGATGGGGGGCACTGATGGCGGGCACTGTGGGCACTGTGTGTATGTTTTATTTACCTTTAGTAATCAGGGCACTGGTGATCGGTGCCCTGATTACATTGCTGTGTGTCCCTGGCGCTGTGCATCTCTCCCTCCTTCCTCACACTGCAGGCTCCGTGTGAGGAAGGAGCGCCGGCGATGAGAGATGATCTCATATGTTTACATATGAGATCATCTCTCATTGGACGGTGCGATCACGTGGTGAATGGCCGCTGTGATTGGCCATTCACCACGATCTGTGATCGGCTGTGTCCAAGGGACACGGCCGACACAGATTTTCCCCGATGCGCGCTCGCGGGAGCGCGCGGGGAGCCTGCTTCTGGGAGGCCGTTTAAAAACGGCCTCCCGAAAATTCAAGTCCGCGCTGCAGCCGTATATAGGCTGTAGCGCGGATGGCAGGTGGTTAAATACACAGCCAGAGTCAGAGAGAGTAACATCATAAGCCCATCTCTCTCTCCACCAATCCGAGCAGACTTTGTATTAAATAATAGAATACATTGCTCACCTTGATTGGCTCAGCGCGGTATACTGTATGTAACCGAAGCTACGGTACATACCGGTGCAGTATTACCGCACATCCAGCGCGTTGAGAGATTACACCCTGTGTACTTACCTTGGAGAATAATAGGGACATTTGTGTACGTACCTTGGAGATTAATGGGGACGTTTGTTATGGGCCATGTAAAGTAGTCCTCACATTTTATACTCCGCTACGATACATACAGTATTACCGCACATACAGTGTGTTGAGAGATTAATAGGGACGTTCGTTTTGGACAATGTAAAGTAGCCCTCACATTTTATACTCCGCTAAGGTACAGAAGGGATCATACAGCGAGTATAGCCCAAAACCTATGTTTTAACTTGAAAATTAGGGGGTCGTCTTATACGCCGGCAAATATGGTATTTATTTACTCGAAGCAACATTTTATATTTTACCAAAAAAATGTTTGTGTTTGCATGCACTAAAATTAATTTAGGTATATTTTTCCTGATAATTTGAGTTTGATAAATGGCTGTACAAGTATCACGTGCCATACAAAAATGCAACAACCACCATTTTGTACTCCAGGGCCTCTGCTTTCAAAAAGTATATAATGTTTTAGGGTTCTCAGAATTTTCTAGCAAATAAAAATGCAGATTTTAACACGTATGGGAAAAATTCCAAAACTGCCCCAGACAGCAAGCAGCTCAATAACTTTCTTTTGTACATACAGTCTTCACTTATTTAGGGCCAGTTCACACTATCTGCAGTGACTAGAAATGGGTTTGGGCGTGTTCGGGTTCCCACGTGCCGATCCTGCCAGGAAGCCGTCACTGCAGTCTGCTAATCACAGGCAGGAAGCTGCATAGATCAGGCAATGCCTCACTGCCTGGGATTAGCAGACTGCAGTGTCGGCTTCCTGGTGGGATGGACACGTGGGAACTCGCCCGAGCCCATTTCTAGTGGTGACAGATGTGTTATCGCATAATAAAAACCTTTGTCACCACAGAGACACACAGGAAACAATTTTTTTGCACTTCCTCACAGTGGGTTAATATATTTCTAAATTTTTCTAACAAATCCTTCCTTCTCATATAAGGAGAAACCCTTGTCATGTATGACTCACAGACATCTTTAATTCCTCCTGACAAGTTTTCTCAATCTCTCATGAACACTCCCTGTAATCTCTGTGATTCTACTAATTATCAATTGATCTTTAATCCACGTTCCAAACAAGACAGGAACAACAAACCCAACCCCCCTCCTCTTCAATTTTGGGGAGTACAAGCCAAAATTAATGGAGATCTGCTTTTGCTTATGAAGCCAGATTGATCTTTGCATTAGACTCAATCTGGGAGATTTACTTAATCTGGAGCTCTCAAAATCTGGTGCAGCTGTGCATGGTAGCCAATCAGCTTCTAACTGTTTAAGGGCTCTTTCACACAGGCGGACTGCTCAGATCCGCCTGTCCGTTTTTTTGGCGGATCTGAACGGTTCCCAATGCATCTCTATGGGGCATCGGATGTCAGCGGAGACATGTCCGCTGACACCTGATCCGATCCGATCCATCAAATCTGGACGGATGGAAACCATATTTTCCATCCGTCCAGCGGATCGGATCGGATGAGAACGGACCGAGGGTCCGTTCCCATCCGATTCCCCCATAGAGATCTATGGGGCTGTGACAGCTGTGTCTCCGCACACAGCGCGGAGAAAAGCTGTCATTCTCCTGCTCAGCGGGGGATCGGCGGATCGATCCCCCGCTGAGAAAAGCGGAGTCCGTTTGACGGACACACTGTGTGAAAGGAGCCTTATTAGGCTTTAGCAATAAGCCCTCGTTCACATTGGAAGGACAGGTCAAATCGCATGACAAGCCACACCCTATTGCCAGCAATCAGATTGTTCAAATTGGTGAGACCCCGACTTCTAAGTCGCACCCGAATTGGCACTGACATGCAGCTTTGAAATTGTGCAATTTCAGATGAAGTCGCATGATTTCAAAGTTGCAGTCAATGTAAAGTGGGCTTAAACCTGGAAGCTGGTTGGTTTCTTTGCAGATTTTCCATGCTTTAGTATTAGTAAACCTCCCCCATTGAGTCCACAAGGTCTTATTAAGGGCTTCATCTTTTTTCCATTAACTACTTGCCTTCTGTGCACTTAAACACCCTTCCCATCCAGGCCAATTTTCAGCTTTCAGCGCTCTCACACTTTGACTGACAATTGCGCGGTCATGCTACACTGTACCCATATGAAATTTTTATCATTTTTTTTCACACAAATAGAGCTTTCTTTTGGTGGTATGTAATCACCTCTGCGATTTTTATTTTTTACAAAAAAAAAGAATAAAGACAGAAAATTTTGAAAAAAAAAAAAAGTTTTTCTTATTTTCTGCGAGTAAATTTTGAAAATAAATGTTTCTCCTTCACTGATGTGCGCTGATGAGGCGGCACTGATGGGCACTGATAGGCTGCACTGATGGGCACTGATGAGGTGGCACTTATGGGCACTGATGAGGTGGCACTTATGGGCACTGATGAGGTGGCACTTATGGGCACTGATGAAGAGGTACTAATATGCCGCACTGATGAGCACTGATAGGCGGCACTGATAGGCGGCACTGATGAGCACTGATAGGCGGCACTGATGAGCACTGAGAGGTGGCACTGCTGGGCACTGAGAGGCGGCACTGAGAGGCAGCACTGACGGGCGGCACTGATGGGCACTGGCGGATGGCACTGGACACTGACGGGTGGCACTGATGAGCGGCACTGGTGGGCAGCACCATCAGTGCCCACACTCAGTGCCCATAGTGCTGCCAGTCAGTGCTCATCAGTGCCTAGATGAGCAGGCACTGATGGGCACTGACTAGCAGCACTATGGGCACTGATTGTGGGCATTGATGGGGGGCACTGATGGCGGGCACTGTGGGCACTGGTGATCGGTGCCCTGATTACATTCTCCTGTGTCCCCGGCGCTGTGAGGCTCCCCCTCCTTCCTCACACTGCAGGCTCCGTGTGAGGAAGGAGCGCCGGCGATGAGAGATGATCTCATATGTTTACATATGAGATCATCGCTCATTGGACGGCCCGATCATGTGGTGAATGGCCGCTGTGATTGGCCATTCACCACGATCTGTGATCGGCCGTGTCCAAGGGACACGGCCGACACAGATTTTCCCCGCAGCGCGCTCGCGGGAGCGCGCTGGAGGCGTGTCACTGGGAGGCCGTTTAAAACGGCCTCCCGAAAATTCAAGTCCGCACTGCAGCCGTATATAGGCTGTAGCGCGGATGGGGGGTGGTTAATATAAAATATTTTAGGCAAGCATGTAATAAAAATATGTATAACAATTACCAATTGGCAACAAAATGCAGTAAAAACATTTTAGACTCGATTCACACTGCCGCGACTTGTCAGGCGACTTGTCAGCCTGACAAGTCGCGGTCCCTCGCGGTCCATTGACTGCTACAGGACCCGTTCTAATAGGAGCGACACAAGTCGCTCCGACTTAGAAAAAGGGTCCTGTACTACTTCGGGGCGACCTCGGAGTGACTTGCATAGATATTCATTATATGAAGTCTGTGCAAGTCGCGGTGCACTGGACTTCACAAGTCGCCCCCGAAGTAGTACAGAGTCGTGTCACCATAGTGTGAACCGACTCTTAGTCAGCTGGTTTGTAAACATTAAAATATTGTGGAAATGTATAGATGTTTCAATAACCTCCTAAAGTGAAATAAATGGATAATGGAAATTAAGAATTTAATTTGTTGTAAGGTTTTGAATTTGAGATATATACTGATCGGCTATAACTATTTGACCACTTACAGGTTAAATGAATAAAATTGACTATCTTGTTACAATGGCATCTGAAAATTGATGGAATATAATAGGCAGCAGATAATTATGTTGTCCCTGAAGTTGATGTGTTGAAAGCAGAAAAGTGGGGATTTCAGTTTGCTCTGTATGTGGCTGCATTGCCTGGTCAGGGTGCCCATGCTGATCCGTGTCCACAGCCAAAAGCACCTATATTGAGCATGTGAGCATCAAAAATGGACCATGGAGCAATGGAAGAAGGTGGCCAGGTCTGATGAATTACATTTTCTTCTTTTTACTCATGTGGATGGTCAGGTATGTGTGGGTCACTTACCTAGGGAAGAGATGGAATCAGGATGCAGTATAGGTGAAAGGCAAGCAGACAGAGGCAGTGTGATGTTTTGGGCAATGTTCTACTGGGAAACCTTGGGTCCTTCCATTCATGTAGATGTTACTTGACATGTACCACCTACCTAAACATTGTTGATGGCCAAGTACATGGGAACGTTATTTCCTAATGGCAGTGGCCTCTTACAGCAGGAGCATGCTCCCTACCATGCTGCAAAAATGTTTCAAGATTGGTTTGAGGAACACAACAATGAGTTTGAGATGTTGACTTGGCCTCCAAATTCTCTAGCTCTCAATCCAATCGAGCATCTGTGGGATGTGCTAGGAAAACAAGTCTGATCTATGGAGACACCCCCCCCCCCCCAACTTACAGGAATTAAAGGATCTGCTAATGACAGCTTGGCCCAGATACCACAGCATACCTTCAGAGGTCTAGTGGCATCCATGCCTCGATGGATCAGGGCTGTTTGGGCAGCAAAAAGGGGGCCTACTCAATATTAGGTGGGTGACCATAAAGTTATGGCTGATCGGTGTGTTTCTTTTAAATATTAGATGTCACTAAGGAGCATCAGTATTGAAAGGCGCAACGTGTGATGCCATCACATGCAATATGATGCTATGATGAAAAATGACATCATCAAATAATTGACGTGCATGGTTACCCAAATGTATGTCATGACATCATCAAAGGGCTCAAATATGAGACTATACAAACAAGTGCCACCACATGGCTAATGGTGATTTTATTATGATTTGAGATACTTTTTTTCCCTGTTTTGGGGTCAATGAGCAATCGAGGATTTTATTTTTTATAATTATATTTTTATCATTCCTGAAAATTCAATAATTTTGTGGTGAAACGTGTTGAGTTAAAGCGGATGGGTGAGGGGTTGAATTTGTTGCTCCTTTTGTTTGTAACGTGGATTGAGCTCGCGTTCACATTGGTCCAATTTGACATGCGATTTGACCGGTCAAATTGGAGCCAATTGCACCATCCAAATCGGAGCGACGCCGACTTTGTGGTGCCGCACCGATTCCAAAAAGTAGTTCCTGTACTGTTTTTGGCCACTTCGGGGGCGATTTCAACAGACATCTGTGCAGGAACCCACACCTGAAGTCAGACTGAAATGTTGGTTTGAAATTGTGCGAGTTCAGCATTGTATCAGTGTAAACCAAGGCTAAAGTACATTTGATGATTAGAAGAATCACAGAGATTACAGGGAGTGTGCATGGCTGTGAGTCATATATGACAAGAGATAGGTTTTCTCTCCTTATATGAGAAGAAAATATTTTAGGGAATATATTACCCAGTTAAAGAGTTAGTCACTGTAAGCAAGTGAAAAAATAAGCAGATTAATCTGCTAAACCGTCTAAACCGCTGGCAACAAAAGTGAGTACACCCCTAAGTGAAAATGTCCAAATTGGGCCCCATTAGCCATTTTCCCTCCCTGGTGTCATGTGACTCGTTAGTGTTACAAGGTCTGAATGGGGAGCAGGTGTGTTAAATTTGGTGTTATCGCTCTCACTCTCACTACTGGTCACTGGAAGTTCAACACGGCACCTCATGGCAAAGAACTCTCTGAGAATTTGAAAAAAATAATTGCTGCTCTACATAAAGATGGCCTAAGTTAGGGCTGAACAATAGTCGATATGATATCGACTATCGTTCTGCGGCCGTAGGCGATATTCATATCGCCGAGGTCACGATATTTTGTATAGGCAGGGGGAAGGGACTCGGTCGGAGGAGAACTCACACATCCATCCCACTGCAGGCTGCAGCCCGCCCCACACGTTCAGTGAGTCTCACTCTCTGCCCTAGTGTTCTCAATGGCACATTCAGGGAACCAATCACGCCGTGAGCAGCTGCACAGCTAACCAATCACGCGTGCCTGCACACCTGATTGGTTCGCTGTGCCGCTACTCACGGCGTGATTGGTTTCCTGAATGTGCCATTGAGAAAACTAGGGCGGAAAGTGAGACTCACTGACTGAACGTGTGGGGTGGGCTGCAGTGCACGAGTGAGTAAGTGTATGCGGCTGTGCTCCTTTCCCGGTGTTCCGTGAAAAAACCATACCCGTGAGAAAACCATACCCTCGTCACTTCCGGTGCACCTACGGAGGGTATGGATTTCTCACAGTAGTGTGTGTAATGTTACACTTGCCGCCGTTACATTAAAACAGCTCCTCTGCAACATCAGTCATCTCCGCTCCTACCAGTGTCACTTCCCTCATCTCGGCTAATAAATATAAAAGCGAATCACTGAGCCGACATCTCCGTCACTTACATTTCATACACCCGCCGCCGCTTTTATATTTATTAGCCGAGATCAGGGAAGTGTCAGGGATAGGAGAGGAGATGCCCCATGTTGCCGCAGAACTGTTTTCATGTAACCGCCGCAAGTATAACATTACACACACTCCGTAATAATTTCATTCCCTCCGAGCATGCGTACTTGTAAACTTCTCTGCTGTGCAATGACGTATCCGGGGCTCTGAGCATGCGCACTGCTGCGCCGCTCAGCTTTTTCAGACCGGAAGTGACGAGGGTATGGAATTCTAACGAGGTATGGTTTTTTAACGTTACACCGGCTCCTAGTCCACCACCACTGTGTGAAAGTAAAAAGGAAGAGGAAGTGATTGGCGCTGACAGTATATATGTGAAATACAATAAATAATCTATATTGACATGGTGTGTATACAAAAAGGGAAAAGTAGATGTATGTATGTATGTATATGTAGAGGAAAATTAAATTATTAATAATTCAGAGGTGATTTATATATTTATATATTAATAATTTATTTTCCTCTACATATACATACATCTACTTTTCCCTTTTTGTATACACACCATGTCAATATAGATTATTTATTGTATTTCACATATATACTGGCAGCACCAATCACTTCCTCTTCCTTTTTATAATTTATTATATAACCCCTTCCAGGGTTATATTCTGAAGTGGGCTGCAGCCAACCTCCTTTATATTTCTCCATATAAAGGACGGGTCCCTCAATATCGCAATATATATCGTTGGAAAAAAAATATTGCAATATATTTATTTCCCAATATCGTGCAGGCCTAGCCTAAGTTATAAGAAGATTGGCAAGACCCTGAAACTGAGTTGCAGCACCGTGGCCAAGATCATACTGCGGTTTAACAGGACAGGTTCCACTCAGAACAGGCCTCGACATGGTCGACCAAAGAAGTTGCTCAGCATCATATCCAGAGGTTGTCTTTAGGAGATAGATGTATGAGTGCTGCCAGCTGTGCTGCAGAGGTTGAAGGGGTGGGGGGGGGGGTCAGCCTGTCAATGCTCAGACCATATGTTGCACTCTGCATAAAAATGGTCTGCATGGCTGTCGTCTCCTAAGGAAGCCTCTTCTAAAGATGATGCACAAGAAAGCCCGCAAAAACAGTTTGCTGTAGACAATCAGACTAAGGAGATAGATTACTGGAACCATGTCCTGTGGTCCGATGAGACCAAGATAAACTTATTTGGTTCAGATGGTGTCAAGCGTGTGTGGTGGCAACCAGGTGAGGAGTAAAAAGCCAAGTGTGTCTTACCTACAGTCAAGCATGGTGGTGGGAGTGTCATGGTCTGGGGCTGCATGAGTGCTGCCTGCACTGTTGAGCTAGAGTTCATTGAGTGAACCATAAATGCCAACGTGTACTGTCACATACTGAAGCAGAGATTCTAACATAATGACCCCAAACACCACATGACCACTGCCTTGCTAAAGAAGCTGAGGGTAAAGGTGATGGACTGGCCAAGCATGTCTCCAGACCTAAAGCCTATTGAGCTTCTGTGGGGCATCCTCAAAACAGAAGGTGGAGAAGCACAAGGTCTCAAACATCCACCAGCTCAGTGATGTCATCATGGAGGAGTAGAAGAGGACTCCAGTGGCAACCTGTGAAGCTCTGGGGAACTCCATGCCCAAGAGGTTTAAGGCAGTGCTGGAAAATAATGGTGGCCACAAAAAAATATTGACGCTTTGGGCCCAATTTGGACATTATCACTTAGGGGTGTACTCACTTTTGTTGCCAGTGGTTTAGACATTAATGGCAATGTGTTGAATTATTTTGAGGGGACAGCAAATTTACACTGTTATACAAGCTATGGACTCACTACTTTACATTGTACCAAAGTGTAATTTCTTCAGTGTTGTCACATGAAAAGATATAATAAAATATTAATAAAAATTTGAGGGTTGTACTCACTTTTATGAGATGCTGTGAATATCCTGAACCCTTATGATGTTTGTCCTAGCCCAGGGATCTATATCTGCTGTTGCCTCTACAATGGAAAGCCAAACATTCATTATTACTGTAGAATCCTTGAATTCTTCCCTTCTTGAATTGCGGATTTGCAATTTCTGTATTGGGTGCTCTCTCTGCAACATAGGAAATGCCTGGGGGGGGAGGCGAGATAACTGCGCATTGGTCCAATCATACTACCAGCATCTAGTGCACTCCACAAGTAAATGTAACACAACTTTTCGGCTCCATTCACATATAGGCGTTTCGGATCGCGGGCAGAATTGCCGCGATTCTGTCCGCAATCCCAAACCAATGCAAGTCACGGGACGCCCCTGCGATTTCTGTCACTTGCAATGGCACCCCAAATGCAGCGCAATTTTGCCACGATTGTCCCCCGACGAATAGCGGAAAAATTGCGCAAACAGAATTGTGGTTCGCCTTTTGGGCGACAGGCATCCCGCCATTCTGTTTGCACAATTTTACAGCGATTCTTTGGGCAACAATCGTGGCAATTCTGCCCGCGATCTGAAATGCCTATATGCGAATGGAGCCTTCATTTCCAGAACCTGGGCGATTCTTTTTTATTTTGGAGAAAGAGTTTGGGAAAACTGGTCTGGGAACTGCAAAATTAGGAATCTAAAGGGGGAAATAAAATGTATTCCTCAGAGGTATACATAATATAATATAATATACACACATACATAATATAATCTTTGTACACTACAAACTGTATGTTTGAATCAGTTCTGATATCGCTGTTTTACTAACCTGACAGCTTATAATTCTGAATAGGAAACCTTCATTTTGTTTGTAAATATTAAAGATTCTAACTACCAGCAAGAATAAGTCCTTGCATTTAAAGAGCACCTGCCATTTCAGATCCATCATGGCAGCGCCTGTTAGGGGGCATCCACTCACCTGCTGCCACCACATTCCTTACCTTGTTGTGTCACTGCCGCAAGTGAAGGGGACTGTCGGTGAGTCAACAGTGGGACAGGAGGAGGCGCTGCGGGACAGAGATGACAGTTGCTCTTTTAAAATGATGATTTAAATTGAGTTGATTTAAATCATCCACCCTGGTAAATGTTGTAATTGAGTGTTTTATCAGGTTCTTTGTCATACTTAAGCCAGAGATTTGTCCAGCCCTATTTCCACATGTATTGTACTGTTTTCATTCTAGACAATACTATATTATATTGGAATTGTTCAGTAAAACTCTTGTGAGGAGTAGTATTTTGTAAAGTTTATGTTTACTAGACTTTTGGTATGAATGTTAACACTCTATTAATACTCAACAGTTATAAATTATAGTTTTAACTGACTAAGAAAAGGCAGATTGCCAAATTGCTTTAATCAATGTCCTTCTCTTGTAGCCGGGGTCAAAATCTAAAACGAGACCTGACATTCGGACACTAAGGTAAAACTTTAACCTGGAACTCAGATGTGGAAAATATCACTGCAGCAGACAAAGTAAGAACACACAAAAACAACATCGGAGTAAGAAACATGGCAGCGACAAGACAGCTTGGTGAGAACTTGTCTGTGGTAGTCCATGGAGTTGGAGACCTTCGCTTGGTAAATCCTTTTTTATTTTTACCTTAATTAAGTGACCTTGATGCATTTTTGTTTATTTATTTCCTGTTCTGCCTGACACCTGTTACATAAATAGGTAATAGGGGGGAAGTTTCTCAGATGGGGTTACAGACAATAATGAAGAGGTAAGTTGGCACGACCAGGGTCTTTGACCTGGTGTGGATCCGTCTTCACCTACTGTGTATATAACCTAAATAAACTGTTTATTCTTTCTGTACATTGACAATGTTAGGGCTCTTTCACACGGGCGGTCCGATCAGATCTGCCTGTCATTTTTTTAGGCGGATCTGATCGGATGCCCCATTCAGCCCTATGGAGCAGCGGATGTCAGCGGTGACATGACCGCTGACACCCGCTGCCATCCGCATCCGATCCTGTCCGTGAAATCTGGACGGATGGAAAAACCCTATTTTCCATCCGTCCTGGGGATCGAATCGGATGGGATCGGATTAGAGCGGACAGGCGGTCCGCTCTCATCCGATTCCCCATAGAGAGCAGCGGGGGCTGTGACACCTCCCTCTCCGCACTGCAAGCGGAGACGGAGCTGTCATCCGCCGGCTCAGCAGGGATCGCGGATCGATCCCCGCTGAGCAGCACGGATCCGCCTACGGAGGCGGACCGTGTGAAAGAGCCCTTAGGATAAATTCCCATGTTCCCACCTTCCTTTTGACTGAACACAGACAATATCCCTATCGACTTTTTGTGATTTCTTGGTTTTTTTTTTTTTTAATTTTCAATTTGATAGAGGTTCTAACTTTTTCACTTTTTTTGTGCAAAATAAAACTGAACTTCCAGGCACAAAAACGGTAAGTTAAAAGAAAAGTATGGTGTTTAAAAAAATAAATAAATAAATACATTTATACTTACCTAGGTGGTTGCAGCATCAACCTGATGGTGCATCTGTCCCCGCCGCCTCTGCACCCCTGATTGCCTTGGGGCACTAGGCTGTTGGGGTGAGGGCGCCCGGCTTAGGCTCCCAGCAGCGCGCTGAGCTGCAGAGCCAGTTGAAAGTCCAAGCATCTGGTAGATTCCGACTGTAAAGTTGGGATCGATCTAGTGCCTGGATTGGCTGAGTAACATCAGCCGACAGCTGACTTTAGACCAATGTCAGCTGAAGAAGGGTCACAGGAGTGCAGAACAGACTGCACTCCTGTGATCCATAGAAGTAGGACCAAAAAAGCTTTGTCCCTAAATTTCATCTAAATATATTCTTAAAATGACACAGAGTATAAATGCACTTTGTGTGCACTAAAGACCTTTGTAATTCCAGAATTTATCTTGTACAAGTAGCAGTGAGATCAATGCTGTGCTGCATAAAGCCTGTGCAGAGAGCAGAGCTGTGAGAGGGTCCCAGCTGACCCACTAACTGGAGGCTGGCTGCAGAAAACTACAGTTGAGGGGAAAAAAGACCAGTCACCCTTTACAAGAAGAGAGAGCATCCACTCACTGGTCTTTATTACTGGAAGCTCCTGGTACAAAGGCAATACCTATAGTACATTTGTCCTTTAACCACTTCCGGACCGCCCACTGTGTGTTTACGTCGGTACTTTGACGTTAACAGCAGGCCATCCAGAATTTGAAAAAAGTGGTCCCAGCGGGGAATTCGCCACAGGATCACTTCTATGGGCAGAAGCGCCGCTTCTGGATCGGTTTCCCCGCTTACCGGAGTGTGTTGGTAGGGGCAAAAACGATCCGATTGGAATAGACGGATGGGCAGGAAGTCGAGTGAGGGCAAGATGGCCCTATTCGACTCTATGCTCCTGGAGGACTTGAGTGACGTCAAATGTTTCTTCCGACCAGTGGCCTTAAAGGGCCAAATTTTTTTTTGCTTTTAATTGTAAATGAGAGATCTCCAGTGTAAAGTGTAAACCCCAGATCTCTCATTAAAGAGGACCTGTTATTTCTATTACACGGGGTGTGTACATTCCTTGTAATAGGAATACAAGTGATCAAGAAATTGTGTCAAATAAAAAGGAAAATAAATAAGAAAAAAAAAAAAAAATGTATGCTCCCCGTCCCTGCCTACAAGAAACTTGTGATGCGGGAACCCGCACAGGAATGGGGCAGGCTCCTGCATCGTATATGTGTGAACCCAGCCTAAAAGTCGTTCCTCATAACGATACGTGGCTTTCTTTCAACCGGCAATATTCTTGCATAGTCAGCCTATTTAGGGCTCATGCCACACAAAAACGTGTTATAACCAATGACTGGTGACTCATCCTTAGTCAGTTCTTATATTCCCACCCAACACCATACCGGAATGGATCTGAGATTCAGAGGGTGCTGTAACAACCGTTCATTGGTATCAGTATAAAACATAGAAGAAACATGTCGCCAGCACATATTATGCTGGTCATACACTATGCGAAAAATCGTTCAAACTCATTTTCGAAAAACACACACTCGGCCCTGAGAGCAGACAATCGTGCCATCATGTAATGATCGAATTTTGATTGATAAATCGTTCAATGGACATAAATTAACCTGTTTTTCCTTAATTTTGTCACCATATGCCTAGTGCAAACAGTTTGGCGAGAAACACATTAACCTTTCAATTCATCGTTCTTTCGGCAGAATTTTTCGATTTTTCAGCTCTGAAACGTTAAAACTGATTTTCTATTTGTGCTCATTAACTAGACGAAAAACGAATGAACAGACCAAATAACAGATTTTCTAATGATTTTTCGGCTAGTGTATGGCCAGCATATTAGACTTGGTGCAAAGTCCAAATGTTTATTTGATCACACCATGATGCACTGTGATGTAATGAATCACTTGATGTAATAACATTTCCTTGCTAAGTGCAACTGCCACTGCAAAGTGAAAAGCTTATTTGTTGTTAGTAAATCAACCCCAAAGTTTACAAATGGAAAAAACTCTACACTCTACACTCTACACTATTTTTTTCTAGGAGTTAGCATCCTTTAAAGGTTACTGCAAGGACATATGCAGTACAGTAAATCATGGTTAAGGGAGTATAATGCTGTAGGGCTTTACTGCCTCCAAATAAAAAATATATATCTCTGTGCCAATTAAGGGAAAAAGCCTCCTACTACAGGTGCTGTATTGATAAATCTACTAGTATTTATATAAAATATTAAAATAAAGAATACAGTGGTAGTGGGACTTATCTAAAAAAATCTGTCTACTTTATGTATGTGATATTCACATCATTATCTTGCCTTACCCAGTACTGTGCAAATACCGCAATAATTACATAGGTAAACAAAAAACCCTAATCCATATATCATCATCAAAAATATACAATCACAAACCAAAGCTCGTAACCAGTACATATTATTATTCATAAACCAATGTTCTGTGGTATACAAATCCTCTTATTCTTCTGCAGTGCAATAGTTCATCATGTGCTTTTGTGTTGATAATCAATTATATTTTGTGTTGATCATCAATTATATTGATTATCAACACGAAAGCACATCATGAACTATTGAACTGAATAAGAGGATTTGTGCGGCACAGAACATTGGTTTATGAATTTAATTGGTTTATTTATTTATGGCAGATTTGCACATATGTACTGGTTTGTGATTGTATTTTTTGATGATATATAGATTGTTTTTTTATTTATTTATGTAATTATTGTGGTATTTGCACGGTATTGGATTTTTGCTGCTTCCAAGCTATATATATGGTTTGCGGTTCCTGAGGGGTCTATGAATTCTAGGTTATATTAGAAAATTCTATTAGCGCAGGAGTAGGCAATGTTTGAGAGGTTGAGATCTACCTAGACAACGTGGAGAAAACTAAAGATCCCCGGGGGTGTTAAGTGGGGCCCTATAAAAAAAACAAAACAAAAAAAAGATTATGCTCCCAATAAAAAGACCGCATAAAGAACACAAACTGTGTCACAGTAGTGTTTTTTACCCCCTTCACATCACCTCTCCTCCCACAGTAGTGTCCCCTGCCCCTTTCACATTACCCTCCCACTGCAGTGTCCCTTGCCCCCCATGGCATTGTCATCTGTCCCCCTATAGTAGAATCCTGTACCCCCACCAAACGCAGTGTCCTCTGCCCCCTTTATGTCACTCTCCCCACTGTAGTGTCCTCACCCCCCCCCCCCAGTAGTGACCTGTACCCCCCAACACTGTTTTTTTCGCCCTTCACATTACCCCCACCCGTGTGATGGACGCAGGTATCAGATTCCTGCCCTTCTCACTTACTTGTGACAAAGGACCAGGCAATTTTACTTAAGTAACAATGCCACTCTCCGCTGCACCCTGCAAAAAGATTTTCCAGCTTGCAGGACCACAATCTAGGTGCTAGCAGTCTGAGAGCAATTGTCACTGGGCTTATTAAGCAATTAACCCTTTAACTGCCACCACCCACTTTGGGGAAACTAATAATTTTAGCAATATCAATTATGATTTTAGAATAATCATCTGTAACACACACTGTCACCACAGACAGGTATGTTCATAGGATTTATCCTATACAGTAGCACTCTTTAAGAGACAGGTTCTTTGTCAGCTTGCATTAAGAGCTTAGGGACAAGGGTTAACACTTTTCAAAATATGGTTTTAATGAAAAGGTCAAAGTTGGTGCAAATAACATACACTGCCCGGCCAAAAAAAAAAGTCGCCAGCTGAAATTAATTAAGCAACTAACTTAACTAAGACTGCAGTAACTATCCTATTGGATAGTTACTGTATGTGCCCAAAGAAGCCCAAAGAATGAGGTCAGCTGACTACCTGAATATACTGAAAGACCAGGTTATTCCATCAATGGATTTTCTCTGATGGCACGGGCATATTCCAAAATGACAATGCCATCAAGCTCAAATTGTTAGAGTGGTTCAGGGAACATGAGACATAATTTTCACACATGGATTGGCCACCACAGAGTCCAGAACTTAACCCTATTGAGAATATTTGGGATGTGCTGGAGAAGGCTTTGCACAGTGGTTCCACTCTCCCATCATTAGGTGAAAAATGAATGCAACACTGGACGGAAATAAATCTTGTGAAGCAGAAGCTTATCGAAACAATGCCACAACGTATGAGTGCCGTAATCAAAGCTAAAGGCGGTCCAACAAAATATTTGAGTTTGTGACTTTTTTTTTGGTGGCGACTTTTTTTTTTTTTAATTGGTTTAATTGGCCGGGCGGTGTATTTACAGAGAAAAGGTGTTTCAAAGAAATAGAGACATAATTCAGCAATAGAAAAATAAGGTAGGATTGAGGAAGAAGAATACTTGCAGTCAATGTTCTGTGTGTTATCAGAGTTCAGTCGATGAGCCAGGTGTTAACTGTTCTCAAACTTGACAGATGTTCCTGCTTTGATGGTACCATGGAAACTCTCCCAACTAGTTAGGCATCTCCCTTTTTCTCTGGGATCCAAGGGGTGTTGACAGATGCCCCTGATTAATAAAACAGAGTGACCATGGTCTGTCCTGGGTTTATGACAATATCAGGTCCCTTCTCTACAGACAGTTTTATACCACTATTCATATCTTCCAATATGTACCAGGTTGCATTCTTGAAACTTTGTTTTTAAATTTTTGTTCAGCATTGAATTTCCTGCCCAGGGATACTAAACACAGGTTAGCTCAGATAAACTTGTCACCCAGGTAATATCTGACAGCTATCTTCCCTTCTGTATGTGCTAGTGTGGTCAGGTAAGACCTTATTTTGTTCAGTACAACATTTCTCATTCAAATATATACTTATTATTGTGTCCTTTTTCTGTCTGACTTTATGAATCGTGTTTGGATTTGTAAAGTTTTGAATTGGGCAGAGCTCTCTGATGGCCTTTTACGATCATTAGTTCTGGGTATCTGTAATGGATTTGGTCATAGTTTTACGACAGGCCTGGACAGCAGAAACAGACATCCTGCCAAGACTCAATTAGCTGTGTACAGCTCTGCACAGGCCTAAGCGCTGTTTTCTGATGTCTCTGAGTTGAGATAGCGGCTTTTTTGAAGTGTAAAACCTATGCATTCCATTAATTAAAGGAGGAGGGGGTAATCACTGCGGCATTGTGTAACTGTTATGTATGACTGTCATGGCTGATATATGATAACTGGTTAACATGGCTGCTTGCTACAGCTTTTTGTTTGTCCAGTACATGATATCATTACACCCCATACCCCCCTCCCCCACTGTAGTGTTCTCTGCATCCCCATATCAATGTCCTCTGCCCCCTGAAAGCAGTGTCCTCTCCCCTCCCCTCCAACAGCACCCCCCCCCATACACACAGCCAGCACTATGTTGGCAATACTTCCTACCTACTGCCTCCCACTCTCCACTCTGCAGTAAACATGAGAGCTTTGGAGGCTGGGAGGAGACAGGGTTGTGTTCATGATCTACCTGTTGGCTTCCCATGGTTGACCGGTAGATTGCGATCGATGGCTTGCTGACCCCTGGCTTAGGGCAAACTTTACCTTAATTTATTTTTAAGTTACCTCTTGATAATAAACTTTTGCAGTCCTGTTACTTTAATAGTCTTGTTAACTATCTGGTATTGGACTAGGTATGAGTAATGGTAAAATTTGTTAATGTTGTAATGATTGACTAGAATTGACGTGTCCAAATGTTTACTTTGTTTAAAAGTTTATTATCCGAGTTTTTGTTTGTTTTTATTGTGACAAAAGAATTGAGAAATCTTTCTCCAGAATTTTAGCATATTTCTTTATTACCTAATTAGTGATCCTTTGGTAACACCTTTCCTACTAACTACTAACACTGGTGACAGTCTATCCAAGGGCAGCAACTGTGTAAAAAGGTTAAAAATAGAGGAACAGGTGTTCTCATGAAGAGAGCCCTGTACGCAAAGGTGGACTTTAACCACTTGCCTACAGTGCACTTTCACCCCCTTCCTGCCCAGACCGATTTTCAGCTTTCAGCGCTCTCACATATTGAATGACAATTAATCAGTCATGCAACACTGTACCCATAAAAAAATTGTGTTCTTTTCTTCACACAAATAGAGCTTTCTTTTGATGGTATTTAATCACTACTGGGTTTTTTATTTTTTGTGCTATAAATAAAAAAAGACTGAAAATATTGTGAAAAAACACATTTTTCTTTGTTTCTGTCATAAAATTTTGCAAATTAGTAATTTTTCTTCACAAATTTTGGCCAAAATTTATACTGCTACTTATCTTTGGTAAAAATAACCCAAATAAGTATATATTATTTGGTCTTTTTGAAAGTTATAAAGTCCACAAGTTATGGCGCTAATCATTGAAAATTGATCACACTTGACCACACCTGATGTACTGAAGGCCTATCTCATTTCTTGAGACACTAAAAAGTCAGGAAAGTACAAATACCCCCCAAATGACCCCTTTTTGGAAAGTAGAAACATTCCAAGGTATTTAATAAGGAGCATGGTGAGTTTTTTGAAGTTGTAATTTTTTCCCACAATTCTTTGCAAAATGAAGATTTTTTTTTTTTTTTTTTACAAATTGACGTATTAAAATGTTAATCTTAAAAAAAGACAGATTTCATATTAGAAACTGTATACATAATTTCACATATTTTTGTGCATATATTAGTAGCAAGTTGTTCTCTATGGCTTACATTCTAGCTGTGTTCTTCCAGTCCTTAGCGTAACACAGTCTGGGGGCGGACATAGGGGTTCAAGTAGGCCAGCCCAAGGTGGATATATAGAGGGGGTTTATTAAGCCTATACTATCTAGATATTAATATTATACAGGATTTATATAGCGCCAACAGTTTGCGCAGGGCTTAACAAAATGAAGGCAGACATTACAGTTACAATATACTTGGTACAAAAGGAATCAGAGGGCCCTGCTAGTTAGAGCTTACAATCTAAGTGGGAGGGTCAATTGATACAAAAGGTAATAGCTGTGAGTGATGAGCTGATGGAGAAAGTGAAACAGTGTATCAGTAAGAAGCCACATAGGCTTCTTTAAAGAGTAGGGTTTTCGGGGATCGTCTAAAAATGGATAGATTAGAAGAGAGTCGGACAGATTGGGTTAGGGAGTTCAAAAGGTTGGGAGTAGCTCTGGAGAAATCCTGAAGGGAAGCATGAGAGGAGATGACAAGGGAGCTAGAGAGCAGGAGGTCTTGGGAGGACCAAGGAGAGCGGCTTGGCTTATATTTTTAGATCAGGTTAGTGATGTAGCTGGGGCAGAGTTGTAGATGGCGTTGTAAAATATTGTTAGTACTTTGAATTTTATTTGTTGGGTGAGTGGAAGCCAGTGGAGGTATGGGCAGAGAGGGGTGGAGGATGCTAAACGGATGATCAGGTGGATGAGTCTTGCAGCAACATTATAGACTGAAGGGGGATAGTCTATGTAAAGGTAATTCAATGAGGAAGGAATTGAGGGGCGTGGCTAGGGCACGAGGAAGATGGAAGCCTAATCCCGGAGCTCCAACGCGTAACGGAGGTTAACAAACAAATGCAACGGTCTCAGGACTCGCTCTCACTCCCGACTTTAGCAGCTTACCTCACCCTTCCGCAGACAACATGCCCCGCAAGCGAAAGGAGATTTCCTGGCCTCAAAAATGTACTGCCTTTTCCCATCAGGCAGGATGAGAGCCCAGGCAAGATAGCACCGGAGCGCTTTCCTCTCCATGAGGTGGCCGACAGACAACAGCAGTGGCCCGCTCTAATGGCTCTGGGCATGGAGGCTCTTCTGCTGCCTCTCTTTTACTTGCAGCTTCAAATCCACTTCAGGGGAGCCCTGCCAAGTCACGGATTCGGCTGGATGACCAGGGAGACAGGATGGGTGAGTAATCCCCTGTCTCTGACTCATTAAATATCACAACGGATTTGCCTGAATCCATCTTATCCGTCACTGCAACTAATCAACCAGTTTCAGAAGCTGCAGTGAAGAATATGTTAATTTCCCTTAGAGGAACCACTCATGCAACTATTTTGCAGCTTACCAAGCATTTTACTGATGAACTACAAGCCATTGGTTCTAGAGTAGGCCATATAGAACAGTAAATGGACGAGTTTGCTCACACAATAAATTACTTGGTAGATGCTCATGATGATAATACTGAGGATCACACGTGGCTTAAAGCCAAAATTGCGGATCTAGAGGATTGCTCTAGGCGCAACAACCTAAAGATTAGGGGGATCCCTGAATCTGTGCAGTAATAAGAGCTCCATCAATATGTAGGGGATCGATTCACAATGTTGATCACGGAACTCACCACCAGTGATCTAACAATTGATAGAATCCACAGAATTCCCAAACCCTCATTTATTCCAGGGCACGTAACCCGAGATGTCCTTATGTGTGTTCATTTTTATCACGCGAAGGAACAGCTCTTGACAACGTCTCGCAATATGGGTACTCTACCATCCCCCTATGAGCACCTCCCATTCTTTGCCGATTTATCCCAATTTACTATGCAATTCAGAAGGAAAGTAAACACCATCACCAATTCTCTGAGGAATCCTAAGATAAATTACAAGTGGGAGAGTCTCATCAAGCTTCTAATTTTCAGAAATGGAGAAATTCATATTATACATTCCTTAGAAAAATGCCAACAACTCCTACGTTCTTGGGAAATACTCAACCACTCTCCCTCACCCCCCAGAGGGTATCATTCACCAGCTAGATTATCGCTAGAATGGCAGCATGTTCCATCTTGTGCATTACCTTCTACCTGAGCACCCACTTCATTATTTGAGACTCTAAACCTCTCGTCTGCTCAATGGAAATCTTCCTGATAGAAATAGTATTTTACTGCACTCGGATCATTGATCCACCTTTTGATCAAATGTTTATTGCTCAGTACTTGTTTTTTTTTGTTCTCTTTTGTTTATTTTCCTGTTTCTGAGCCTACGTCTTCCATTGTACACCTAATACCATACGATCATTCAATACACCTTGTCGAAGATAACTTCACCTTAAAGATGTCTCTCCTTCAGATCCTTCACCAACAGGTATGTAGGTCAAGTATGTAAGTACTGTGCCAATAGACATAAGCTCACCTTCCACCACACACCATGTCTATCAACGTGCTTTCAATAAATGCCAGAGGACTTAATCACCCAGTGAAACGTTCATCTCTGTGGGCAGAAGCTACCAACCAATCAATTTCTCTCAAAATAACGGACTCATGTGCACTACTCCAGGCTAAAGAAACTAGATCTACTTTAGAGAAAGGTCTCTTCAATGTGGGATCAGTAGATGATCCATTCATATGGTGGAACTCTCATAAGTCATATATGCGAGGTTTATTCATTAAACTGGGAGCCGGGATAAGGAGAAAGAGGCGCAGCTAATATATCAATTATTAATTGACATCAAATTATATGAATCAGCCAATAAATCTGCTTCTAACCCAGACATAAGCTCTAAACTCTACAACTTACGCAGCGATCTTCACACCCTCCTCCTTAAAAAAATTTGAGAAACATTCTAGACACATGAAAATTACATATTACGCTAGACGCATTCAGGGAGTTAAATCCAAAACAAAAATACCATATGTCTAGCACCCTAATACTAAACAAAAAATAATTATCCCGCAAGGAATTGCAGATGCGTTTAGCTGCTTTTACAGCACCCTTTATAATTTACGTGAGGACCTTTCAACTCCCCAACCATCGTCCACAGATATCTTAAACTTCCTTAACAAAATTCAACTACCTTCCCTATCTCCATCCCAACTGGAAGCATTAAATACACCCTTTTACGCTAACTGACGTATACAAAGCAATAGACTCCCTTCCTAGTGGCAAATCTCCAGGGCCTGATGGGTATAGCGGAGAATACTTCAAATCTTTAAAAGGTACGTTAGCGCCATACCTAGTTACACTTTTTAACTCAGCAGCTGCCTCTTCCTCCTTCCCTCAGGAAATATTGAGAGCCCTCATCATTACCCCACCTAAACCAGGGAAAGGCCCGGATTTTCCTAAGAATTTTAGACTGATATACTAAATGTTGATCTGAAACTGTACACAAAACTTATTGCACATAGGCTTGTGGACATCCTGGCTGACCTGGTCCACCGGGACCAATCCAGGTTTACAAAAGGAAGACAGACTTCTGATGCCACAAGAAGGATCATTAATGTTATTCATTAGCTAGGACTGCACAAAATGTACTTACTTCTCACGCTAGATGCAGAAAAGGGGTTTGATCGCATCCATTTGACTTATCTCAGCAAAGATTTCCAAAAATTTTGCTTCACATTGCACATACTATCTGCCATCCTGGTGCTCTACACATGCCCTTCAGCCCAAGTGCTTGCATCAGTAATTATTTCCCAACCCTTCCTGATTTTGAATGGGACTAGACAGGGGTGCCCCCTGTCCCCACTTATCTTTAACCTTCTCGTGGAACTATTGGCCGCCTATATTCGTTCATTACCTAATATCTCTGATTTCCAGGTAGGCACCTGGGTTCACTCCATAAGTCTATTTGCTGACAATATTATATTAATGATAACTAATCCAGCAACCTCGTTGGAAGCAGTCCAGGAAGCTTTACTCCTGTTTCAGTCTGTTTCATATTATAAAGTCAATGCAGGCACTACAATGTAAATACCTCTTTGTGTGGAGGGATAAGGGTATATCATATTTAGGTATTGCCCTTACAAACTCAACTACCTCATTATTTAAAGCAAATTATATCCCCTTCGTAGACAATGCTCGCAACTCAATATTACATATCTCCAAGTTTGAGTTGTCGTGGTCTGGCAGGTTAGCTGCGTTTAAAATGATGGTACTACCCCAATTACTATATATATATTTAGAACACTACCAATCTTAATCCCAGACACCTTTTTTGGCTCTTTACAGGCGATAGTCAATACGTTTATCTGGCACAATAAGAAAACCCGATGCGCATTTAATAAACTTATTAAACATAGAAAAACCAGAGGTCTGGGACATGTAGATCTAAAGGACTACTACTTAGCTGCTGTACTAATGCAACTAAAACATTGGCTTGGCAATACGCCCCCTCTGCTATGGACCGAAATTTAGTCGGAACTCCTCCCTGGCAAAAATGTGAGAAACTTTCTTTTACCCCAGCACCTTAGACCCCAAAAACATCCTACACTATCTCATTTCCAAAATGCAGTTTGACCATTTCACACACCTTCCTATGCCCTAGAGCTGGGTCAAGTAGTTATACCCAATGTCTCATTGGCAGAATGGCTTCCTAGGGACATCCGATGGTTGAAAAATGTATTTCACAATGACAAACTTAAGACCTTCTCGATGCTTCAATCTTAATATCACCTACCGAAATAAGAATACTACCCTACTTGCAAATAACGTCCCTCATTTGTCAAAATCCCTGAGAGGTTCCATAAGATCCCAAAGGATATATCTAATTTTTTACTTAACTCTAAATCAACTAAAGGGGGAATCTCCCGTATTTACGGCACCATTAAAGATAAAAATATTTTCACTAAAAATGAATCAATCCTAGCGTATAAAGCGACTAGGAGTGCCAACCTTTGGGAACTTATGCATAAGATCACCCTACGCTGGTATCTGACACCTTGCATAACGTCCAAATTTCAGCCTCATACATCCAATCTTTGTTGGAGAGACTGTGGGCAGATGGGTACACTGTACCACATCCTATGGGCATGCAAAAAATTAGCTAAATTCTGTCTCTCTATTTATAAAATTGTTTCAGAAATAACTACTATCTATGTCCAGGTATCTCCCAGTCTAGCGTTAATAAATCTGGGGATAGATGCTTTCCCCTATCATCCTAAAACATTGGTAACTAACATTTTCCTAGTCGCTAGACTAGTACTAATGAGACATTAGAAATCACAAAAGTCCACCCCTGTGTCTGAAGTAATTACAGTAATGCAGTCTCACTTTTCTTATTAATCTATGTTTGCATTGTCGAATGGAACTCATGATAAAATAAGAGATGCCTGGAAGAATTGGGCAAAGTGGTTCGAATCAACAGGGCACCCCTCTGTCACAAGCACTACGTGCTATGACAAATGTTAACTTTCCTAGAAAAATCAACACCTTCTTTATTCTCTTAAAGATTTTATTGCTAGATGACATATTAACCTATTAATAACTCGGGTGACTCATATCATATATTCTTTATTATTTTCTTTTATATGTTGTTTCATCGTTCTTCTATGTTAGCTTACGATGAACCATGTCTACTTAGTAACAGTTTAGATGTTTATGGATGTATATATTATTTGTATACATGTATACATTTGTTATTCTTTATAACGCTAATAAAAATCAATTGAATCAATGAGGAGGAAGTTGCAATAGTCAATGCAAGAGATAACCAGGGAGTGAATTAGAAGCTTTGTGGTGTCATTGGTTAAAAAGGGGTGTATTCTAGAGATGTTGCGGAGATTAAGGCGGCATTATTTGGACAGGGATTGGATGTGGGTCTGAAAGGTCCGTCCCTAGCACCCTGGCATGTGTGGAAGGACTGATGGTTGTCCCATTGATCTTGACAGAGAATTCAGAGGAAAGGGGCATGTTTGAGAAAGTGGTGTGACATACAGGCTGATATGTCTGTTAGTAAATCAGTGATGCGGGAGGATACTGATGGGGTGAGCTGAGGGGTAGAGAGAAAGATTTGGGTGTCACCAGCATAAAAATGGTAGTGGAAGCCATGGGAGGCTATCAGCTGACCCAGGGAGGAGGTGTAGATTGAGAATAGTAGGGGTCCAAGGACAGAGCCTTGAGGGACCCCAACGGTAAGAGGAGTAAGTGGAGTTGTAAGTGACACTGAAGAGCCGGTGAAATAGGCAAGATTTGAACCAAGGAAGAGCGCAACCATGGAGACAAAGCAAATTGAGTTTTTTAAGGGGAGGGAGGTGGTCAACTGTATCAAAGGCAGCGGAGAGGTCCAAGAGCAAGAGTACGGAATAGTGACCGTTGGTTTTAGCTGTTAGTAACTCGTTTGAGTTTTCGGAGAGACGTTTCTGTGGAGTGTTGCCGGCGAAATCCAGACTGAAGGGAATCAAGAAAGTTATTCTCAATGCGGTGATCGCTTGGTCGGTTGAAAACTAAACATTCAAGAAGTTTGGAGGCAAAAGGGAGTAAGGAGATGGGTCTTAGGTTGCTTGGATTGATGGGGTCTAGTGAGGCCTTCTTTGTTATAGTAGTGACTAATGCATGTTTTTGAGGGTTGGGGAAGATGCCAGTGGAGGGGGAGAGATTTAAGATATGAGTTAAAAAGTGTGGGAAAGAGCCAGAGGGCGATGGTAGTATTTGAGAAGGAACAGGGTCCAGGGGCAGGAAGTTAGGTGGGCGTTAGAAGAAAAGTTTAGGTATTTCCTCTATAGTAGTTGGGTTAAACAAGGGAAGTATTGATTGTTCTGGAGGACAAGGAGTGTAGGGTGAGGGCGATATCTGTAGAGTAGAGCTCTTGTCACAAATTGTATCAATCCTATTTTTAAAGTGATTGGCAATCTCCTGGGCAGTAAGTAAGTTAGTGGATAGAGGTAATGGAGGACGCAGTAGAACGTTAAAGGTAGAAAAGAATTGACAGGGACTGTGTGAGAGGGTGTTAATTAGAGTGATAAAGTAGGTCTGTTTGGCAGTGCTGAGACAGGAATTGTATTTTTGGAGGGCAGATTTATGCTGGCTGAAATCTTGCTGTGACTTAGTCTGAGTGCCGGTTCACACTATAGCGATGTCAGACATCTCATGTGATTCACACTGCACTGCTCTGCAAATCACATGCAATGTCTGTGCGATGCAAATTCAGCCATACAGATTGTATGGCTGAATTTGCATCACATTTGGATCAAAGTCGTGCAGGACCATTTGTTTGGTCCGCACCAGAATCTGATCACATGGGTGTTCACACCTATGTGATCCGATTCCTGTCCGAATTGACAGTTCGCACTGCGATATGCAAACTAATCTGGGGGTGTAATTAACTTTGTATTGACACTCCCAGCAGTTCTCATATGGCAGTGTGAATTGCCTGCGAGTCGGGTGCGATGCGGAAACCCGCAGTGGATTCGCAGGGTTCCCGCATCGCACTAGTGTGAACTGGCACTTACGCCACAGTTGCTCAGGAGCGCGGTTATGTTTTTTGAGTCTTATGGTATGGTCTATCTGCCAGGGTTGTAGCTGTCGGGGCCTGATTCTGTGTGTAGTGGGGGGGGGGGGGGGGCAAGGTATCAGGGGTGGATGACAGTGAACTGTTGTAGACAGAAGTGGCCAGGTTGGGGAAGGACAAGGATGAGATTCTGTCGTAGAGACAATCTGTAGCAGAAAAAAGAAATGAAGGGTTAAGATGGCAAAGGTGTCTACAGGTAATTGAAGGAGTAAGACAAGGAGAGAGAAACTAATAAGGGGGTGATTAGAGAGAGGGAAAGGAATGTTGGAGAGGTTGCGAGGAGTGCATAGGTAGGTATAAAAGGTTTTAATATTAGTACATACAGTATGTCAAATACTCCCAGTATATCTTCTATATCGAGATCAAGATAAACTTATTCAAAACACTGGAGCGTGTTGGATTTTTAATTTAAAGCTACCAAAGCCTCGGCCTAAATGAGACACTCAGTTACAAACCTTTTTTATAACTGTTTTTTTCCCTATAGTGTAATAATCCTTTATCCACACTGTCCTCCAGCACTTCAGGTCTCTTTCCATGATTCTCTCTCTTGATACAGTACTGCTTGGTTACTGAATATATAGTCTAGGACAGGGATTCCCAAACTAGGGCCCTCCAGTTGTTCAGGAACTACAATCCTACAATCATCATGCCTAGTCATGTATGTGAATGGCAGTTTTACAATGCCTCATGGGATGTGTAGTTCAGCAACAGCTGCAGGGCCATAGTTTGGGAATCCCTGGTCTAGGGTATAATCTAGGATACCCCACTGTATATGAGACAATCACCCATGTTATACAAATGGCCACCATTGAATACATGAGATTGATTTTGTTATATTAATAACTGTATTATGAAATGTAACGTATTTAAATATATATTTTTTTTATGTAGTATGGCTTATAGGTGGCTTCTCCAGATCCTCCTTGTGTTTCTGTCTAGGGCGGGCATATGTGTTCCACATGCTTACGATCTGTTCGGGAGTATGGGTATAGCGATAGCTCTACCTTCCTGTCCCCCAGTCCACACTTGCTCCGATGTGCGGACTTTTGCTCATGACCAGGATGCGCATGCGCACCCCTGGTCATTCTTATGAATATGCCTGAAAATGCCACGTGGACCTTTACTGAACTATAGTGTACATTTGTGACGGATGAGTTTGTAAATTCACCTTCAGTGTTCTGAGTAAGTTTATCTTGATCTCGATATATAAATTATACTAGTAGTATTTGACTCTATGATACACATACTCATTTTAAAACCTTTTTTCTCTTACGTCCTCCGACAGTCGCCGCCCACTCATTCAGTCTTCACCAATGGGTATTGACCTCTTATCCATAGGAGCAAGCTAGGCATAAGACTTGTTAAAAACTAATTAATTTCCATAGACACACCTATGGGGGCTGTCCCACTGGTCCAATACCCCCCTGCTATCAGCCATCCCAGCTCAGTTTGTCTTCTGCCTAGTTAGGAGTGAGATAGGCTCTCCCTGTGCTGGGGCTACAGTCTCAGCCTTCTTCTGATTTATGATTTTATTTCTCAAAATGTGTTTTTTCTTTGCACTACTAGCTGTTTATTTTGTCAGCATTTAGTTAGTCACTTCTTCAAGATGATGACGGCGTCGCGGAGCTGGGAGTCGCACTGGTCGTCCTGGTATCCCAGGACAGGGGGCCTTATGGAATCCCAGCCCGCCATTGAGCGTTTAGCAGGCTATGTGTTCGCCCTGGCCTTGCAAACGACCCATCCCTGTCCTCAGGGATGCAAGCCTGCGACGTCTCCCACGGTTTCCTGCGTTTTTTGGCTGACGGCATCCCCGCCATTTGAGGGTGGGAGGTTTCCCGTCGATGAGAGGCATCCCACGCCATCGGGTACGGTAAGTACACTCTGTGTGGGGCCTCTGTCTGGGGCTGGCAGTCCTGGGTGTCTGTGTTATCCCCTCATGTCTGTGCGTTTTTGGGCTCTCTGATCCCGGTCCCTGCGGGGGCTCTCTCACAGCTGTTAAGCTATGTGGGCTTTGTGGGGGTCCCTCTCCTATGTCACTTGTGGTGTTTTTGGAGGTGCAGGCACGTGCCGCGACCGCTGTGGGGGTTAAAAACCGTTGGTCCGCCATTTTAGGTGTGGGCAGCATGCTGGCTTCACTGTGGGCGCCTATACAGCAGTGTATGTAGTGTGTTTTGGCGCCTTGCGGCTCCATCTTGTGTGTGGCAATGTGTTTTTTTCTGAGCACATGTCGACGGCCATTTTCCCGGAGCCTCCCATTACTTTCTATGGGCAACCATTTTTCCTTGGCCTGAAGTTATAGTTCAGTCTCTTGTGGTGACATCACTTCCTTTTTCTGTGCAGAGGAGATCGCCTGCGTGTGGTAACACTTGTGGGGTTTGTCTGCTGTCTCTTTTGTGGGGAATACTTCTAGCTGTCAGCTTATTCTTACTTGGGGGTCTGCTTGCAGAGTCCTTTATAGCGGTGTACTGCGGGGGAACGCGGTGCGCTTAAAGGGCCAGTACCTTAAAAAAAAAAAAAAAAAAGTTTTTTTCTATGGAGTCCCAGGACAGCAAATTTCCCCCAGCCTCGTTTCAGGGTCCTCTGAATCTTCTGCTCTGATTACTCTGTCTGCTGCACTTGGGACTTTAGTGTCCAAAGTGGATCTTTTGATGACTGAACAGGACACTAGAAAAAGGCCTAGGCTCTCTTTTTCTTCTGATTCTGAGTCTGACATGGTTGCCGTAGGTAGCGTGCCCCTTAAAGGGCTTCGCTCTTCCCAGTCTGAAGGATAGGTGGAGGTTGCGGGGGTGGATGATTCCCCCCCTGGGACGGCCGAAGACCGCGCAGCTATGGATGCGCTGATCCTTGCCATTAAGGAAACACTACATTTAGAGGATGAGCCCAATCCTCCGGGACTAGTGTCCTTTTTTGGTACCCACAGGTCCCGTAAGGCGGCGCAGGTATTTCCTTGCCCCGCTGAGTTTCACGGAACTGTGAATGAACAATGGCACAACTTGAAACGCACTTTTGTGGTGCCGAGAAAGTTTCAACTCCTTTACCCCTTTGCGTCTCCTACGGATTGGCGCTAGTGTGTGGCTCCTAAGGTGGATCACACTGTGGCCAGGTTGAACAAGGCCACTCTGGTTCCCACCGAGGATTCTCCGGTATTTAGGGATCATACGGATAGGAGGTTGGAATCTCTTGCCTGCCATGCTTACATGGTGGCGGGATCCATACTGAAACCTATTTTCGCTTCTGTCATGTTGGCTCAAGCGGTGGTGGATTGGACCAAGGTGCTCAGGCGCACCCTCGTGGCTTATTCTGCCCCCCCACTACCTTGGAGATGGTGGACCAGATTTATCAAGGGGTCATGTATTTTTGTGATGCGGCCTTGAATGAGGCCCCATTAGCCGCGCGCTTATCTAGTGTCGCAGTACTTAATCGCCGCTTGATTTGGCTGAAAAGCTGGTCGGCTGGCCAGACTTCCAGAAAGACGGTGTCTGACATCCCTTATGCAGGGTCTCCTCTTTTTGGAGAATCCCTGGATGAATTGGTTAAAGGTGTCACTGGGGGCAAGAGCACTCTGTTGCCCCAGAATCCTAGGGGTAAGTTTTTCCGCGGTAAGCGGGGCCCTTACTTTAAACCAAATCAGGGGTCTTTTCGTGCCTTCAAGGCACAGGACAATGGGAAACCTTTCAAGGGCCAGGGTGGCCAGAGAAAGCCCTGGGCGGGCAAGCCAAAAGCCGCCCAGGCTGGTGCAGCGGCCCAGTCCGCCACTGCCTGAAGGGTCGCCCTCACCCGTTTCAGGGGTGGGGGGACGTCTGTGTGGTTTCCTCCAACCTTGGCTGCTCCGGATTCCGGACAGGTAGGTTCAGGAAATCATTCGATCAGGTTACAAGATCAAATTCCTTTCACGACCGGCAGACAGATTCTTTCCCTCAAATCTTCATTTGACCCCAGATCGGTTGCAAGATCTTCATCAGTCGGTGCAGGATCTGCTCGCCCAGGGGGTAATCGTCCTGGTGCCACATCAGGACAGATTTCGGGGGTTTTACTCGAATCTGTTCACTGTGCCCAGAAAGGAGGGCAAAGTGCGTCCGACTCTGGACTTGAAAGCTCTGAACCACTTTGTGCGCGTTTTAAAATTCCGCATGGAATCGCTCCGCTCGGTGGTGGCCTCCCTGAGTCCAGGAGATTTCCTGGCCTCTATCGACCTGAAGGATGCGTATTTACACATCCCCATATTCGAGGGTCATCAGAGGTACCTCCGATTCGCTATCGCAGAGGAACACTATCAGTTCGTGGCGTTACCTTTCGGTCTCGCTTCAGCTCCAAGGGTGTTTACCAAAGTGCTGGCTCCTGTTCTGGGCCTGTTACGGGCACAGGGCACTGCGGTCTTGGGATATCTGGACGATCTCCTGTTAAGATTGAGTGCCAGTCAGAGCCTGCTGCGCGATCTGTCCACTACGGTTCAGACGCTCCAGGAGTTCGGATGGACCATCAACGTTCAGAAGTCGACCTTGTCTCCTTCGGTTCGTCTCCCATATTTGGGAATGGTCTTGGACTCCGCCCAAGCGAAGGTGTTTCTGCCGGAGGACAAGCTCCGGACCCTGCAGAACAAGGTCAGGTTCCTCAGGGACAACCAATCCTCGTCACTCAATCTCTTTGCCTCTGCTGTCTAGGAAGGTTGCTTTTCTAGTATCGATCACTTCTGCCCGCAGAGGGTCGGAGTTGGCGGCCTTGTCTTGCCGCTCCCCTTACCTGGTGGTTCATAGGGATAAGGTGGTCTTGGGACCTAACCAGTCCTTCCTTCCAAAGGTAGTTTCTGATTTTCACCTTAATGAGGACATTGTTTTACCTTCACTCTGTGCGAAACCTAAACATCCTAAAGAGTTTGCTCTACATTCCTTGGATGTTGTCAGGGCGATCAGGGTTTACCTGTCGTCCACTGAATCCTTTCAGAAGTCAGATTCCCTTTTTGTCCTTCCTGAGGGACCTCGGAAGGGTATGGCTGCGTCTGCGGCGACCATTTCAAAATGGATCAGACAGACGATTGAACAGGCCTATTCGATTAAGGAATGGGCACCGCCCTTCCCTGTCAAGGCGCACTCTACCAGAGCGGTGAGTGCGTCCTGGGCCTTCTGGCATCAGGCTTCGGTGGCCCAGGTGTGCAAGGCTGCGACTTGGTCGTCAGTGCACACCTTTTCAAAATTCTACAAACTTGATGTTCTGGCATAAGCTGATGCCTCTTTTGGCCGCAAAGTTCTCTGTGCGGCAGTACCTTAAGGGGTCCTGTTTATCCCCTTGTTTTTTATTTGCTTTCCTGGGTTGTTGCTCCAGTTGAGCTTTTTTCTGTTGCCCAGAAGGTTACCTTTTCTGTTCACGTAAGGTTCCTTTCTCTGACGTGGGTATTGCGTTGCCTTTATGACGGTTACGTTTCCCACCCCTCATGTCTACACTGCTTTGGGACATCCCATTGGTGAAGACTGAATAAGTGGGCCGCGACTGTCGGAGGACGTAAGAGAAAACTGAATTTTTGTAAAATATTACCGTAAAATTCCTTTCTCTGAGTCCTCCGACAGTCGCCGCCCCCGCCCCTCTATTTTGGGGTTCTTTGGACTTTAACTGCTTGCTACCAAACTGAGTTGGGATGGCTGAGAGCAGGTGGGTATTGGACCAGTGGGACAGCCCCCATAGGTGTGTCTATGTAAATTACTTTGTTTCTAACAAGTCTTATGCCTAGCTTGCTCCTATGGATAAGAGGTCAATACCCATTGGTGAAGACTGAATGACTGGGCGGCGACTGTCGGAGGACTCAGAGAAAGGAATTTTACGGTAAGATTTTACAAAAATTCCGTTATATCTAGATAAGATAGGTTTGATTAACCGCCTCCATATATCTACCTTGGGCTGGCCCCTAGACTGTGTTACACGCCGCTAAAATGTATGTCATAGAGACCTACTTTATGCTACTAATATATGGACAAAAATACGTGAAATTATGTATCCAGTTTCTAATATGAAGTCTGTTTATTTTAAGATAGCTGTGTTTGTACCCCCACTATCCAACGGTCCCAAAGAAGCTATCTGCGAAACGTGTTGACCATTCATCGGACAAGAGGACTTGTATCTATGTTTTTACTATCTTATGACTTCTCTTGTCTGTGGTTAAAGCGTAGGGTACACACATACAAAACTGTTATGGGGAGGATATTTCCTCCCTCTTTTTCTCCTTCTGGATTGGGTCGGCTGTGGCCACATGGCCCACCCTTTTTAATATTTGATATTTTTATATTGTTTGTTCAAAAAAATGTAAATTGTTTTTGTTATTTTGTACATGTGTCTCATGTTGTGCCTTTAAAGTCCACCTTTGTGTACAGGGTTCTTTATATGAGAACACCTGTTCCTTTATTTTTTGTCTATTAGGATATCGGCACGCTCTGGAAAGCACCCCCCCCCCCCTTTGTTCTGTGTAAAAAGGTTAACAATTGTTAGAAAATGTCATCATCCTAAATATATTTTAGGATCATTAAGCATCATGCTTAAAAAAATCTAGAGAATAAGGTAGTATTGCTTTTGCTATACAATGATTTTCTTTGCTTCTCTTATAACCACTTGTTGTCCTCCGGAAGATTTTACCCCTTCATGACCAGGCCACTTTTTTGCGATACAGCTCTGCGTTTTTTTAACTGACAATTGCAAGGCCATGCAACACTGTACCCAAATAAAATTATGTCCTTTTTATTCCCACAAACGGAGCTTTCTTTTGGTGGTATTTGATCACCACTGCGTTTTTTACTTCTTGCGCTTTTAACAAAAAAAAGACCAACAATTTTGATAAAAAATATTTCTCTTACGTCCTCTGACAGTCGCCGCCCACTCATACAATCTTCACTCATGGGTATTGGTCTTTTCCACAGGAGTAAGCTAGGCAGAAGATTTTGTTAGAAACATTCACAAAACTTTGCATAGACACACCTACAGGGTCCCTCTGGTCCAATACCCCCAGCTAGCCTCATTCCCAATTCAGTTTGTCTTTTGCTTAGTCAGGAGTAGGCAGGCTTTCCTTAGCTGGGGCAACAGTCTCACCCTTTTCTTCTGTTTTCTTAATTTTTATTTCTGCTAAGTGTGTTTTCTTTACACTGATAGCGTTTTATTTGTTCCTGCGCTTAGTTAGTCAGACTTCGGAAGACTACAGCGTTTGCGGAGCTGGGAATCAGACTGGTTATCCTAGAGCCTTACGGAATCCCAGCCCGCCATCGAGCATTTAGCAGGCTATGCGTATGCCCTGGCCTCGCAAACGACCTGTCCCTGTCCTCAGGGACAAAGCCCGCAAAGTGGCTACTTCGCTAGGATGTCTCAACTGCGATACGCCGTGTGTTGCTAGCGTCCTGTTCGGCTGACGGAACCCGCACCCGGGGTGGGAGGCTTCCCATCGCAGAGTGGCACCCACGCCTTCGCTGGTTCGGTGAGTACCATGCTACCCCCCTATGTCACTTTCGGGCGCCATCTTTAGTGTGGGCACTGTATTTTCCATGTGCTCAGCGGCCATTTTCCCGGAGCCTCCCCCATAGTTTGCATTGGCAACCATTTTCTTTTGGCTCATTCCTAATTTGAACTCTAGCGGCGTGACATCATTTCCTTTCTCCAGGCAGTCAGATCGAGCTTGAAACGTGGTATTATACAGATACACTTCTGGGGGGCTTTTCTGCCATCTTTTTTGGGGATAATATCTTGCTGGCAGTTATATTCTTCAGCATTTATTAGCACAGGCTAGTCCTCATTGCGGTGGGATCCGCCGCTGTCGCTGATTTAATTGGCCAGCGTCATAACATTTTTAAATGTGTTTCCAGCTCTGGTGGAGGGTTCAGGTACGCCTGAATCCTCTGCGATAGGCTCCCTTACTGCTGCACTTGCGACTTTAGCGTCTAAAGTGGTTCTGTTGATGTCTGAGCGGGCTTCTAGGAAAAGGCCCAGGTTTTCTTCAGCTAGATATGGTTGCCATGGACAGTGACCCTCTGAGGGGTCTCAGTCCTCTCAGTAGGGGGGGAGGCGGAAGAGGGGGAGGACCCCCCCTCTGGGCCGGCCTGTGAAAGCGCTGCGATGTCTGCGCTTATTAGTTCTGTTTAAGATACGCTACGTTTAGAGGATGAGCCCCACCCGCCGGGTAAGCGGTCTTCATTTGGGACCCGCAGAACCCAGAAGCGGCTCATGTTTTGCCCTGTCCCACTGAGGTTGCACGAAACAGTAACCGTGCAATGGCGCTATTAAAAGCGCAACCTTGTGGTACCTAAGCGGTTTCAGTGATGTTGTCCTTTTGCGTCTCCGGTGGATTCGCACTGGACTGTGGCCCCTAATGTGGAACACACGGTATCCAGATTAAACAAGGCCACTCTGATGCCCACGGAGGATTCTCCGGTGTTTAGAGACCTGGCGAATAGGCGGGTGGAATCTCTTCCTGCCACTACTATATGGTGGCAGGTTCCTTGATGAAGCCCGTGTTCGCCTCAGTAATGGTCTCTCAGGCTGTGGTGGAGTGGACTAAGGTGCTCAGACGCACCCCTGTGGCTATCCCGCCCCTCCTGCTACTTTGGAGATGGTGGACCAAATTTGTTCAGGCTGTTTTATACCTGTGTGTTGCGGCCTTGGATGAGGCCCCTTTAGTCTCCCGCTTATCTGCTGTCGCAGAGATAATCCATCACATGGTGTGGCGGTAGAGCTGGTCGGCCCACCAGACTTCCAGGAAGACGGTGCCTGACATCCCTTATGCAGGGAATCGCCTTTTTGGGGACTCCCTGGACGAGTTCGTTAAGGGGGTCACTAGGGGTAAAAGCACTCTGCTGCCCCATGTGTCCAAGGGTAAGTTTTTCCGCGGTAAGCGGGGCTCTTCCTTTAAACCTAACCAGGGGTCCTTTTGTGCCTTTAAGGCACAAGATAAGGGCAACATTTTTCTAGGCCTCTGGTGGCCAGAAGAAGCCTTGGGCAGGCAAGTCAAAAGCTGCCCACACTGGCACAGCGGCCCAGTCCGCCTCGACCTGAAGGGGCGCCCTCACCCGTTTCAGGGGTGGGGGGACGTCTGCGCTGTTTTCCCGAACCTTGGCTGGCCCGGATTCAGGAGAGGTGGGTTCAGGAACTCATTCGTCGGGGTACAAGATCGTATTCCGATCGCGCCCAGCAGACGGATTCTTTCCCTCAAATCTCCATTTGACCCCAGATCGTTTTCACGATCTTCAACGGGCGGTTCAGGATCTCCTCGCCCAGGGGTTGATCGTCCCGGTGCCACATCGGGACAGATTTAAGGGCTCTTACTTGAATCTGTTCACGGTGCCCCGGAAAGGGGGCAAGGTGCGTCCGAGTCTGGACTTACAGTTTCTAAACCGCTTTGTGCGGGTTCAAAAATTCCGTATGGAATTCCGTATGGAACCTTCGATCGGTGGGGGCCTCCCTGAGGAGATTTCCTGGCTTCCATCGACCTCAAGGATGCGTATCTCCACATCCTTATATTCGAGGGTCATCAGAGGTACCTCCGATTCGTATACGTGGAGGAGCACTTTCAGTTTGTGGCGTACCTTTCAGTCTTGCTTCGGCTCCAAGGGTGTTTACCATAGTGTTGGCTCCTGTTCTGGCCCTGTTGTGGGTGCAGGGGATCGCAATCCTTGGATATCTGGACGATCTCCTGTTAAGGTCGAGTTCCAGTCCAACTCTGTTGCGCGCTATGTCAACCACGGTTCAGGCGCTCCAGGAGTTCGGGTGGACCATCAGTTTTCAGAAGTCGACTTTGTCCCCTTCTGTTCGTCTCCCTTACCTGGGGATGGTTCTGAACTCTGGTCTCTGCAGAACGAGGTCAGGTCCCTCAGGGACAATGAATCCTCATCACTTAGGACCTGCATGCGGTTCCTGGGATCAATGGTGTCAGCCTTTGAGGCGATTCCGTTTGCACAGTTCCACACACGATCTCTGCAAGCGGAGATCCTGGCCAGGTGGGACAGGCATCCTCAGTCCTTGGAAAGGAGGATATCTTTGAGTCACCAGGTCAGAGCGGATCTGCTGTGGTGGCTCCAGTCTCCGGCTCTGACGGAAGGGAAAACCGTCCGACCATTGTTATGGACGGTGATATCCACGGACACCAGCCTGTTGGACTGGGATGGCGTTCTGGGCAATTTGTCTGCCCAGGGCACTTGGTCGGAGTGTCCTCCCTACCGTTAAATGTCTTGGAACTGCGAGCGATCAAACTCTGTTTGCTCCGTTGGTCGGATCATCTTCAGGGCCACCCTGTGCAGGTGCAGACGGACGACACCACTGCAGTGTCATACATCGATCACCAAGGGGTCACCAGGAGTGCCTGGGCGACCAAGGAAGTGGCCGAGATTCTGTCTTGGGCCGAGACGCGGGTCTCGCGCTTTCGGCAGTTCACATTCTGGGTGTGGAAAACTGGCAGGCCGACTATCTGAGTCGCCAGACCCTGGACCAGGGGGAATGGTCCCTTCACCCGGAGGTGTTTCAGATGCTGTGTGCGCGATGGGGATGTGGATCTGCTCGTGTCTCATCTAAACAACAAGGTGGGAAGGCTCGTGGCAAGAACACGCGAACCTCTGGCAGCCGCCTCGGACGCGCTGGTGGTGCCTTGGAATCCGTATCGCCTGATTGATGCCTTCCCCCCGATCCGGTTGTTGTCACGGTTCCTTTGCAGGTTGGTCTCGGAACCGAGGTTGGTGATCCTGGTGGCCCCGGACTGGCCGCGCCGGTCTTGGTACGCGGACATCATGCAAATGGTCATCGAGCCTCCCTTGCGGCTCTCCTTACGAGACGATCTGTTGTCTCAGGGGCCGATCTTCCATCCTGCTTTGCAGTCGCTGGCTTTGACGGCATGGCTGTTGAAAGCCAGGTCTTGAGAGATCGGGGTCTCTCGTCGGCGGTCATTCATAGCTTGCTTAGGGCTAGGAAGGCCTCGTCCGGTAGGATTTAATTTCGTATTTGGAAGGCTTACTTTGTCTGGTGCGAATTGCGGGGTTTCCATCCTCGCTCCTTTTCGGTGGCGAGGGTTTTAGCCTTCCTGCAATCCAGTATGGACCAACGTCTTGTGCTGACCACTATTAAGGGTCAGCTATCTGCGTTGGCCATTCTTTCCAGTGCCCCTTGGCATCAAATTCCTTGATCCGTGCCTTTATTCAAGGGGTACGTCATCTGGCCCCCCTTGGAGGGCGCCCTTACCCCCTTGGGACTTGAATTTAGTTCTGTCCGTTTTACAACGTCCTCTCTTTAAGAACATCTGGGAGATTCCTCTGCCGGCGCTATCACGAAAAGTCGCCTTTCTGGTGGCGATCACATCTGCTCACAGAGTGTCGGAGTTGGCGGCCCTATCTTGCCGCTCCCCCTACCTGGTGGTTCATAAGGATAATCATCAATCATCAATCCTTCCTTCCGAAGGTCGTGTCTGGATTCCATCTCACTGAGGACATTGTCTTACCTTGCTGTGTGCGAATCCCAAGCATCCTAAGGAGTTTGCCTTGCATTCTTTGGATGTTGTCATGGCGATCAGGGTTTTCCTGTCGTCTACTGAATCCTTCAGAAAGTTGGATTCTTTTTTTGTCCTTCCTGAGGGACCTCGGAAGGGTATGGCTGCGTCTCCAGCAAACAATTCTGAATGGTTCAGACGGACGGTTGTACAGGCTTATTCGCTTAGGGAACAGGTTCCGCCCTTCCCTGTCACGGCGCACTCTTCTGAACGGTGGGTGCGTCTTGGGCCTTTCGCCATCAGGCGTCAGTGTCCCGGGTGTACAAAGCGGCGACCTGGTCGTCCATGCGCACCTTAACAAAATTTTGCAAAAATTTACAAACTTGATGTTAGGCATTGGCAGATGCCTTCTTTGGTCGCAAAGTTCTGAGTGCGGCAGTACTTTGGGGGAGACATGGCGTTTTTAGCCTGTCCCCTCCTGTTGGGGTTTTTTCCCCCTTGGTTATTTTGCCTTCCTGGGTTTGTTCGCTCCTGTTGAGCTTTCCTGTTACCCAGTGGGTTACCTTTCTGGTTCAGATACAGTTCTTTTATCTGACCTTGGGTTCTGCGTTGCCTTTGCGACAGGTTGTGTTTCCCACCCCTCATGTCTACACTGCTTTGGGACATCCCATAAGTAAAGACTGTATGAGTGGGCGGCGACTGTCAGAGGATGTAAGAGAAAATAGAATGTTTGTAAGAACTTACCATAAAATTCTTTTGACAGTCGCCACCCCCCCGCCCCTCTTTTTGGGGTTCATGGACTATCTACTGCTTGCTACTAAGCTGAATTGGGAATGAGGCTAGCCGGGGGTATTGGACCAGAGGGACATCCCCCTGTAGGTGTGTCTATGCAAATTTTTGTGAATGTTTCTAACAAAATCTTCTGCCTAGCTTACTCCTGTGGATAAGACCAATACCCATAAGTGAAGACTGTATGAGTGGGCGGCGACTGTCAGAGGACTCAGAGAAAAGAATTTACGGTAAGTTCTTACAAAAATTCTATTATACGGTATACGTATATTTTTTACTTTCTGCTATAAAATATATGCTATAAAAAATTAGAAAAATTCAATTATCTTCATAAATATAAGCCAATATGTATTCTGCTACATGTTTTTGGTAAAAAAAAATAAACATATGTTGATTGATTTCTGCAAAAGTTATAGCGTCTACAAACTATGGGATAGATTTATGGAATTTTTTATTTTTTTTTACTAGTAATGGCGGCAATCAGCAGCTTATAGCGGGACTGTGATATTGTGGCAGACAAATTGGACACTGACACTTTTTGACACTTTGCGGGTACCAGTGACACTAATACAGTGATCAGTGCTAAAAATATGCACTGTCACTGTACGAATGACACTGGCTGAGAAAAGGGTTAAACATCTAGGATGATCAAAGAGTTAGCTGTGTGCCTAGCCAGTGTTTGTGTTTACTATGTGTGCTGCTTTTACTAGAGAAAGAGATGGATTTGAGTCCCTTGTTTGCAGGAACACAGAATCCATCCCTTCCCCCCTGTCAGAACGGCAGTCTGTCTTGTTTACATAGGCAGATCCCCATTCTGTGATATTTACAGATGTTAGGCAGGCTTCGGCAGACACCGAGTGCCTGACACCTGGACTTCTGCGGCACGCCCCCTGCAGGCGGAAGTGAAAGATCACATATTTATACGTGGCAGTGAAACTGCTATAGAGCGGTCAGCAAGTGGTTAAAGTGGAACTCAACTGTATCTGAGCACCACAGCCTGCAAACACTATTTAACCACTTAAGGCCCGGAAGATTTTACTCCCTTCCTGACCAGGGCCTATTTTGTGATTCGTCACTGCATGACTTTAACGGACAATTGCGCGGTCGTGCTACGCTGTACCCAAATGAAATTGACGTCCTTTTTTCCCCACAAACAGACCTTTCTTTTGGTGGTATTTGATCACCTGTGCGATTTTTTTGATCATGCGCTATAAACCAAAAAATTGCGACAATTTCTCAAAAATAACAATATTTTTCAAATTTTTTATATGAAATTCCCCCCCCAAAAAAATGTAAAAATCGAAATTTTTTTAAATTTTTGGCCAATTTGTTTTCTGCTACCTATGTTTGGTAAAAAAAAATTGCAAAAAGCATATTTTGATTGGTTTGCGCAAAAGTTATTGCGTTTACTATCTAAGGGAAAGATTTTTGTCATTTTTATTGTTTTTTTTTTTAACGAGTAATGGCGGCGATCTGCGATTTTTTTTTTGCGGGGCTGCGACATTGCGGCGGACAGATCGGACCCTTGACTGACATTTTTGGGGGTACCAGTGACATTACTACAGTAATCAGTGCTATACATATGCACTGTTACTGTAAAAATGACACTGGCAGGGAAGGGGTTAATTTTATTGGAGAGGGAGGGGTTAATGTATGCCTGGTGCTTACTGACGTGTGTGGGGGGAGGTGACTGAGTGACACAGGGACAGATCGCAGGTTCTGACCCTCTCTGTCACTTAGTAGAGCTCCAGACTCGATTCCCCCCGATTCACCGCCGCTCCTCCCCTGGCCCGACTCCCGCTGTGACTGAATACAGCGGGAGCGAGCCTCCGGCAGCGTGCGTGCGCTGCCCACAAGGGGAGGAGTCCAGCGACGTAGGTCTACGTCGCTGGACGGAAACGAGCCACTATGCCGCAGTACAGTCAACGTGACTGGTCGGCAAGTGGTTAAAATAAAACATTTTATAATTTTTTTTAGACAGATAGAGCTTTCTTTTGGTGATATTTAATTACCACTGTGTATTTTATTTTTTGCTAAACAAATGAAAAAAAAAAAATTTTTTTCTTCGTTTCTGTTATAAAATTTTGTAAATAAGTAGTTTTTGTCCTTAACTAATGTGCGCTAATGAGGCTGAACTGAAGGGAACTGATAAGCTGCACTAATGTGTCGGCAGTGATGGGCACTGATAGTCGGCACTGATGGGCAATGAAAGGCATCACTGATGGGCACTGACAGGCAGCACTGGTGATGATCAGTGTCCTAGTTGTCAGTGTAGATGTCCTCACTGAAGAATGCCTCTTACTGGCTCTCCTCTCATCATGCGCTATCAGCCTGGGGAAAGGAATGCCGATAACCTATTGGACACAGCTGATAACATGGTAAAGAGCCCACGTCATAGGCTTTTTACCGTCCCAGGGACACAGCACACCACTGATCCAAACGCTGCATGCCCCCGTGTCAAGAATGGCAGAACATCATATGAACAAGAGTGCTCCCGCTCATCCGTCATTTCACTATATGGCGGGCGCTAAGAAGTTAAAGTATTTCTTTAGTTTTGGATAGAGTGGAAAGGGATTAGAACATCTGTCATGTTTTTTATTTATATCTGTGGTTCTGTTGGGGAAATCTACCCTCTCTATTTATCCTGTTTATCATTATCAAGGAAAATAAAAGAAAAAGAAAATCATCCCAAATTTTGATTTTTCCCTCGAACAGGATTAGAGGTTACATCTTCCCCATGGAGGCACTCGTTTTGGTGACCCTGGTGACAACCAGAGATTCTTTCACTTTAAGGGCTCTTTCACACGGCCGCTCCGTGTGAGAGCTCCGCTGCGGTCCTTTTTTTTTTTTTTTTCCACGGAGCGGATGACATTTCTGTCATCCGCTCCGTATGCCCGCATATCATCCCATCCGTTTGCGGATGATATGCGGACATAATGTAAGTCTATGGGGGTTTGCGGATGTCAGCGGATGACACCGCTGACATCCGATTTTCCTTCCTTTCCGTTTTTTGAACGGAACAAAAATAGGGTTTTGTTCAGTTCAAAAAAACGGAACAGAACTGACAGGAAGAAAATCGGATGTCAGCGGATGGTATTCCGCTGACATCCGCAATGCCATAGACTTACATTATGTCCGCAAATCATCCGCAAAAAAATAGGATGATTTGCGGACATACGGATCGCCCGTGTGAAAGGGCCCTAAAGGGAATTTTTTAATCACTTCCTGTTTTGGCTATGGGACAGGAAGTGAAAGGAAAACTCCCCAATGGGACACAAATGGCAAAAAAAAAAAAACTTACATTGGTTAAAAAAAAAAGACCCTTTCTCTATAAATCTAAAATGGGGAAAAAAAGTTTTAGCTTTAGTTCTACTTTAACTCAGGCATGTAGGTAGGAGGGTGTGCTTAGCTAAGAAATCTCTCCTCCCCTCCAGATGAAAGGGGAAAAAAATACCCATGAAGACTCCTGGGATGTACTGTATGACATCACTTGAGCCTCAGAAACCAGGAATCAACTGAAGAAATGAAAAAAAAAAAAAAAGTTTAAAACAAGTTATTATAATATACTGTATCTTTCTATCTATTTACTAATACTAGCAACATACAGATTCAATTAGTTCATGTTGATTGAGAGAAATTACTTCCAGTTTAAGGTAAAATCCTCTAGCTCACCTACCAACTGAGAGCAGAGGAAGTGGATACTGAATATAGTGTTGTATCGTCATGCGGGTTAATACTGAAATTGAAATTGCTTATATTTTGCCTTCCCAGGTTCTTCATTTTCCCTCTCATTTGCATGCTAATGAAATGTTTCTGTTTTTGTTACATACGTTATATTCAATGTCATCACCAGGTCTCTGTGCAATGCAGGCAGATCATGGTTGAAGGGAATTACCGACAGAGTGCTGTCAGTTGCTTCCACATCACGGCACCCTGCCCAATGACTTCTGTCAAGACCCCTTAGTCCTGACGCAAGCAGTGGACTGGCTCTTGCAAAGAAATATGCAAATATAAAAATGTCTTGGAACAGTGGATGTTCCTAAGTAGACTGCCCTAGGTAACACTCAGAAAAGACATGGAGCCTCCATGATTGACAGAACTGAAATCCAATAAATGGCAGGGGCAGGCCAGGGACAGTTAGGCTGATGAGGAAAGGTGTACATGCCGAACATCCTCCAGCCAGGAAATGAGGCGGGCTCAATCTGACTTTCTACAGCTTCTAATGTGGGAAGTTCACAGTGTGCAGTGAAATCAGAGTAAGCAATTTTAGTACAGGAGAGGAGCCTGTACAAATGTGCTGAAAAGACTGAAAGGAAGGCTAGATAGAGGTCAGATTTAGGGCTAGCATATTGTCCTGAATCCACAGAAGAAGCTAATCTACGGAGCTGGACAAAAATATGAAAACACCAGGTAAAAGAATAAAATCGTTACCTAATATGGTGTTGGACCGCCTTTGTTATCCAAGATTGCCTGAATTCTCCTGGGAATTGACAAATAGAAGTCTTGGATGGTGGAAAATGGAGTCTGATACCAATCTTCATGCAAAAATCTTTCCAGTTCTCGCAAAGATGCCAAAGGTGGAAAACGAGCCCTAAACTTGTTCTCCAAAATTGATCATAGTGCCTCTATGATATTGAGGTCCGGTGGCTGCGGCGCCTAGGGAAGGTGCAAGACTTCATCTGCATGCTCATCAAACAACCATTTGACAACACCAGCTGCGTGGATCGGTGCATTATATTCTTGGTAATTGATGCTGTCTTTGGGAAACAATGTCTGCACCATGGGGTGCAAATGGTCTGTCAAAATGTGTACATAGTCCCTGGCAGTGACTCTACCTTTTCAAGGGGATGATGGGGCCTGCAGAATACCAAGATATGGCTGCCCAAACCGTGAATAAACCACCACCATGCTTTACTCTTGGCACAAGACAGTCCTGGTGGAAGTTTGGTTACAGTGTTGCATGACCGCGCAATTGTCATACAAAATACAACTGCACTGAAAGCTGAAAAGCTGAAAGCAGGAAGGGGGTTAAAGTGCCCAGTAGGCAAGTGGTTAAGACAGTGACAATAGTAATGTGATTTCTCTAGACAGCAACAATTACTTTAATTTTTTTTTTTTTCCCCATACATAAAGTCTGTGGTAATTGAAGCAACAGACAGGACGCTGTGTGAAGGGAAAAAAATGTTTTACGTTCTTATCTACATTCAGTGACAAAGCTACAGGGATAACTATAATATTATATACACAATTGTTGTGTAATCTGCTGAATATGTTTAAGTTCTGTTTTATTTACCCTTTTTTTTCCCCTTTAGGAAAACCGTCCAGTTGCTGAACCTGGTCCACATGGTAACTTACCGTTAATTATTGTATTCTTCTAGTTTATTTCTTCACCTTTATGGCAACAGCTATGATTGTTTTTCATTTTGCATTTCACTATAGAAGGCCATCATTGATATCAAACAAAATGGCTATTATAATTACTGACAGTCATCTCCAGGAATACGCTCCAGAACAGCAACAGGGATTTTGTTGGTTTGTCCTCTTTATAAGCTGATACTAGGCAGCTGCAGACAATAAGAAGCTTTAGCAATTGTTACTGCAAACTTACAATTAATACAGCCTAAATTGTGGCTTTTGAGGTTATCTGTGGTGTAAAATATATTTATTAGATACATACATTTAGAGATGCTCTACAGGTCTACTTTACTCACGAGAGCTTAGATTCCTAAACATAGCAGTGCTGTTCAGTGCATCAATTAACATGATATTAATTCTATGACTGCTTTGCCATTTTAATAGAGAGGGATCAGAACTAGGAAGGCACGCAGATTGGCATTGCTAATTTACTACTGTAACATTAAAGAGGAAGTAAAGTCATTTCTTTTTTTTTTTTTTCTTCTTTTTTGTTACCTGAAAAGTAAAGTCATAATGTGCTAGTACGCATAGCATATTAGCACATTATGTGACACTTACTTTTAAACAAAGCTCTCGTCATTCCCTGCTGGAGGCCGCATCCATCTTCACCCATCTTCCTTCCGGGTCCGCGGGCTCCAGCTGTGCTACAGGCCGGAGCTGCGTGACGTCACTCTCGCGCATGCACGCAGGAGCCGCCGGTCACGGCACAGGGCTCTGTAGAAACGGCACGGGCGGCCGTTCCTTTAGAGCGCATGCGCCGATGACATCATCAGCACAGTATACAATAAATATCTCCTAAACTGTGCAAGTTTAGGAGGTATTTACAGCACCTATAGGTAAGCCTTATTATAGGTTTACCTATAGGTAAGCCTTATTATAGGTTTACCTATAGGTACAAACACACAAGGGGGGGTTACAACCATTTTAACTAATTTGACCCTATCACTGAAAGGAAAAGAATGCTCATGTAAAAAGAAGAGACTACCATGTCCTTTAGTCATGTAAGGACCAGTGGGATGAAGCACAGATCATGTTATTATTATTATTATTATTACTATTATTATTATTATACAGGATTTATATAGTACCAACAGTTTACAAGGGATTTACAATATAAAGCATGGGTGCATATACTGTAGAGCATGGGAGAAGGTGGGGGGACAGGCATTCAACACACCCAGAAGTAAAATATGAAGATCCCTTGAGTGGCAGAATGAAAATTTCACAAAAGGGTGATGGACAAGATTTGTATAACGCCTTTTACAGAGATCTATTGGGGTTGATTTACTAAAACTGGAGCATTCAGAATCTGGTGCAGCTATGCATGGTAGCCAATCAGCTCCTAACTTCAGCTTGTTTAATTAAGTTTTGACAAATAAACCTGGAAACTGATTGGTTTCTATGCAGAGCTGCACCAGATTGTGAACGCTCCAGTTTTAGTAAATCTCCCTTTTTTTTATTTTTTAAATTTTACGGACAGGGCAGCTTTAATAGTATCACAATTAAGGGCATTGTGCTTAAGAATTTACAAAGGTGTGTTGTGGTTAAGGAAAAAAAGTTTAATACAAGATGTATTTAAAGGGAAACAAGGTAACATCTAAATATTAGCAGCAAGTTATATACCACCTTGTGTGAGAGATTGCCATAAAGACAGCAGAATATACTAATTGTAAATAAGTCATTGTTAATAATTTGTTTTACAGAGGTGCTGCTGAAAATGCATTCAGTTGGAATATGTGGCTCCGATGTACATTACTGGCAGCATGGGCGTATTGGAGATTTCATTGTGAAAAAACCCATGGTTGTTGGACATGAAGCTTCAGGGACAGTGATCAAAGTGGGATCCTCAGTTACTCATCTCAAGCTAGGTGAACAACCATGATCATTTATTTTCTTTTGTCTTTTTTTTTTTGGCATAATTCAGCAGGTTGCTTTAATATCTGCTAGGGGCCATATCAGACAGATAATTTTGTTCAGCTAATAAATCATCCACCTTTATCCACAGTTATCATCCACCTTTATCCACAGTTATCGGAAGGTTTGTGTCCCTCTGATTCCAGGAATTTGTAGCTCAGTCACTGAGTGACTAACTTTTTTTTTTTTTTTTTTAGAAGGTCGCCAGCTACTTGTGCTGTGATCAGTGGTTAGATCTTTGTGCTGAGCCCCTCCGGATTTAGTGGGCGATAGAGCATCCATGAAGTGTACTGATTGTTTCAGTAATGCTGATGGGTGGTTCTTCTCTGCACTTTAAACACTTTATTGCATTTTCCGGGAAATGTTCTTGGCATAATATTGCCATTAAAGAAGTAGCATTAAAAAGATTAAAGGCTAGTGGTGCCTATAACCGAAGGTCAATCAGCTGCTTTCTAGCATTTTTTGCATAGCAGGCTGGACCCGGCAGACTAAGCAGGAGCGCTATTAGGAGAGAAGGCTGTGTGAGACACATTTTTTAGAATGCTATTTCTCTTAGCAATGCTTGGGGCTATTGAGCCATATCCTGAGGAATTCTCACAGAACCTGACCATATAGACGGGGGGGGGGGGGGGGGTAGCAAGGGTTTTTACTGCGGGGGAGAGGAGGGTTTTTGGGGAAAAAAAAAAGGAGTGGGTTGGAGCCAGGGTGTGTGTGAGGGTTTGGATGGGGGGATAGGTATGGAGGTTGAGCATTTTCCTATGGGGGTTTTGGCTTCTGTACTGTGTCCTTTTTCTTACTTTATATGTCCTATAAATTATGTTTTTGGTAGCCTTAGTAGGTGCTATATGCGTTATAGTGTTTTGTTCTGGCTGTGCCTATAAAAAAGGAGGGGGGGTTTGGAACTTTTAATGAGGCACATGGATAGACCATATGTCTCCATCCCTGACTATATGAGAAAGGAGAGAAGTTGGGACTTTGAATGAGGTGCACAACTAAACCAGGGCAAAGTGTGATGTGTGGTCACAACAATTCGTAAGCAACAAAAAAATAAATTAAATAATGTAAAGACAGATGTTTTTTAAATAACCACAACAGCAGTTAAAAAAACCTTACAGTGCATGATGATAATTACATATACATGATGAAAATAATATATCACAATAGATAAAATCATGACACATAAAACGGAAACTGGATACCTGGGAGCTAGTTACATGCAAGATTCGATGAATATAAATAGTAAATAACATGAAAGAAAATGATTGCAATACATGCCAACATGTAGTGGTGTGATGAACATGAATGTTGCATCCTAGATTTCTTAACGCGTTTTGTGGAACACATTCCACTTCCTCAGGAGCAGGTGCAAACAATTGTCTGTAAAAGTATATAACCATAATAAGATAGGATGGTTGGCTGGGAGTATGTATAGTTAAAAACTTAAAAAATGGGGAGGGAGGGAAAAGGAATCCCCATCAGATGAATAAAGACCCCTCCTAAAATGTACCTTTCAGTGCCGCCTCAGAATAGTACATAAGGTGCTAGGGGTTACGGGCTGTCTTGTGTCATAATTTCATCTTTTGTGATGTATTATTTTCATCATGTATATGTAATTATCATCATGCATTTTAAGGTTTTTTATCTGCTGTGGTGGTTATTTAATAAACTTCTGTTTTTACAAATACATTTTTTTGTTGCTTACAAATTTTTGTGACCACACATCACACTTTACCCTAGTTTAGTTGCGCATCTCATTCAAAGTCCCAACTTCTCTCCTTTCTCATATAGTCAGTGGTGGTGCCTATAGACATAACATGAATTTTGCCCTGGTCAACAATGATATTTTCTGTGCATACTCCCCAACCTGTGCCATTCTTACTAGGTGAAAAACAAAATGACTGGGTTAGGCTATCTAATCAGTGTTTTCTTATCCCTGGAACAAGCTAGTACTAAGGGGGCTTGCTCGCCTTTCTTTCTTCATAGTCATAAAAACAAACAATGCACAATTGCATGTTTATAAGCATCTTTTGTACAAAAGTTATTTTCATGGTAGTGATCTTCCCTACACTTCCAAATGCCATCTCATGTCTTTAGGTAACTGAATAGGCCTGAAACTGACACTGAAAACTGAGTAGGCATGGTACAACATTGCGTACATCAACTACATATTTGGTAGCAGCACTACTCCATGCTGATTTGATGGTAGACCAAGCATTAATGGCTGTCTTAAAGGAAAGGATATCCGGTAATATGTAAAAGAATGATGTTTTACATTATATTACTTGGATTAAATGGTATTCATTGTCAAATGTTGGCTTGAATTTTTACAGGTGATCGAGTTGCTATTGAACCAGGAGTTCCAAGAGAAACTGATGAATTCTGCAAAACTGGTCGCTATAACTTGTCTCCCACCATTTTTTTCTGTGCTACACCACCTGATGATGGAAATTTGTGTAGATACTACACACACAATGCAAACTTCTGCTATAAGTAAGCAAATTTGTCAGGTTTATTGTCAATTTCTCTTTTTCAGATTACAATGAATCCTGCTGATGGAGCAACATGTATCGTATAGAGTTAATTTAAAAGATTAGCTACTTAAAACTCACAAATACACCGATCAGCCATAACTTTATGGCACCCACCTATTATTGAGTAGGTCCCCCTTTTGCTGCCAAGACAGTTTTTTTGGCTTCCAAAACAGCCCTGACCTGTTGAGGCATGGACACCTCTAGACCTCTGAAGGTATGTTGTGACATCTGACACCAAGCATTCCGTAGCAGAGCCTTTAGGTCCTGTAAGTTGAGAGGTGGGCCTTCAATTTATAAAGGTATCCTTAATGTTGCCTTGATTGAAGCAGGCTATAAAGTCCATGTCAGATGGTATCCAGTGCCAGAGCGTCTGTCAAAAATGTTTTCAAACACCTCAGCCTCCTGCTTCAGGGGTTGTGGCCAGAAAGGCACACGGATGCATGTGTGGTGGACGTACCCTAACGTTTGTTGATTTTGGATGAGGGTCAATTAATTTATTTTCTCAGTCACGATGATTAATATCACTAAAGGCACCCTACTAAATAAGCCAGTTGAAAATGTCCCACGACATACCCAGACTTTAATTTACTTTATGTTCCTAGCGGCCAAAATCGATATTGCGACAGCATGGAAACGCTCTATTATAGACATAGCATTAATGAAACGTAAATTAGTGGATCATGTTGAATGAAAAAATCGTGAGTGTTCTAGGAGATAAACAATCCATCTTCAATGTAGTCTTTGAAAAAAGACACCAGTGCATCCAGTTCAATCTATGATGTGTGTGTTTGCAGTTAATAGTACATTGTATACCCCTGTATGCTGTGGTCGTTAAGGTACCCATCTAATCGTTTTTTGAAACTATCGATGCTCCCTGCTAATACCACTGCTTGTGGAAGATAATTCCACATCCCTATCGCTCTGACCAAAAAGAACACTTTACGCAGTTTAGGGTTAAACCGCTTCTCTTCTAATTTTAGTGAATGGCCACATGTCATTTTAAATTTCCTTTCACTGAAAAGTTTGCTTCCTATGTTAGGGTTGCCAGTATGGTATTTGTACATTGATATCATATCCCCTCTCAAGCGTCTTCCTCAGAGAGAATAAGTTCAATGCTTGTAGTTTTTCCTCATAGCTGATGTCTTCTATTCCTCTAATTATCTTTGTTGCCCTTCTCTGGGCTCTCTCCAGTTCCAGCACATCCTTCCAAGAAGATATTGGCCTGCTTAGCTTAGTATCGTCAGCAAATACTGAGATTGTGCTGGTCATCCCATCCTCTAGATTGTTTATGAATAAATTAAAGAGGATTGGTCCCAGGACAGATCCTTTGGGGACCCCACTTTCCACACTCGACCAATCCGGGTACCCCATTTGGTCTAGTTCCTTAAGGACCCTCGAGTGTAAGCCATCTGGTCCCTGTGACCTATTTATGTTAAGTTTTTTGAGTCTAGTTCTGAGTCTGTCTTCTTTTAACCATGAGGGTGCTAGGTTACTGTATCGCCCCAATTCTTTTGTGAAGACTGAGGAGAAGAATTTATTTGGAACCTTCACCTTCTCTTTGTCCTTTTGTAGCCAGATTCCCTTCATCATCCTTTATGGGGCCAATATGTTCTGGCCTCACTTTCTTACTATTTATATACTTAAAGAATTTCTTTGGGTTTTTCTTACTCTCTTCCGCTATGTGCCTTTTGTGTTCTATATCTTAGCCGCCTTGATTGCGCTCTTACAGTTCTTATTGCATTCTTTGTAGTGCTGAAATGCTGCCATTGACCCCTCTGCTTTGTATTTCTTGAAGGCCTTTTCTTTTGTTTTTATATGCATTAGCTCTTTTAAACGTCTTCCCTGAAGGAATGCACTGGCCAATGCCTTTATTAAGTATGTTCCTAAAGCACTCCCATTTTTCCCAGTATTCTTTGTTCCCAGGATTCTATCCCATTTAATATTGTCTAGCATAGAGTGCAGTTTAGGAGAATTGGCTCTTTTGAAGTTCAGTGCCTGTGTATTACCCTTATGTTTCCCATTTATGTGATTTATACTGAAATTAATTGACCTATTGTCACTGTTTCCTAAGTTGTACCTTATTTCTACATCTGCAATCAGGTCTGTTTTATTCGTAAAAAGGTAGGTTTAGTAACGCATTGTTTCTCGTTGGTGTGTTCACCATCTGACCGATAAAGTTGTTTTCCGGGAAAACATTGAGGAAATCGCAAGCCTTAGACGAATGTGCGGTTCCTTCTACCCAGTCTATATCTGGATAATTAAAATCCCCAATTATAATGACATTTCCCTACCTTGCTGCCATTCCAAGCTATGATAGGAGGTCCGCCCCCCCCTCCTCCCTCTGGTTGAGGGGCTGATAGCATATGCCCAATATTACTTTCCCCTTAGTATCTTCCCTTTTGAAGCTCTACCCATAGGGATTCCCACCTCCTCCCTAGCGCCATTAGTGATATTGTCCCTCATATTCACTTGCACATCTTTCTTGGTATACAGGCATACCCCTCCACCTTTTTACCCTCCCTATCCCTGCGATAAATTGAATACCCCTGACTGGTTGCCAGCCAATCAGGAGAGCTGTCAAACCAAGTTTTTTTCCCACACAATCCTCCTCATACATTAGCAGCTCCATTTCTCCCATCTTGTTAGCCAGACTTCAACATAATATGGTCCTCTGGCTTTCTTATTCATAGGTCCTGGGTATACAAAACTGACTTCATGGTTTTATGATCCTCGGATAGATTTACCTCTTTTTTCCTTCTCCTCTTCTCGTTCTATCTTTCCCCTGTTTCTTGCCAGCATTGGTATCCTGTTCTTACAGCCTTCTTTATCTTTTTTTAATTAGGTTACTTATATTTACTTCAGGGGAAATGGAGTCCCTCATCTGGGACCGTTATGCTGTTTGGTAAGAGAAGTATTTTGGAAGTTATAACCACAGGATAAAGGCTTTATCATTTTGAAAGCCTATTTACAGTGATTACGCTTCAGGGAGGTCTCGACCTCAGGGTCCTTATGTTTTATTTATTTTCTCATATTCTGTTTAACTGGGCAGTAGTCTGGATGGCTACCTCCCAGTGTTCACAATGTTCTTGATACTTCATATTCAGTTTATAGCTAAATGCTTGTTTTCCCATTTTATATGTGTTTGTATCCATATGCTTATCCGAGGCCTTATGGAAGATCTAACCTGATGGCCAAGGTCTTCTTTTGTCCCCCCCCCCCCATTTATGTACCAAACTTTGTTACATGTACAGAGCATGTGAGGATTGTTTCCTACTCTGCCATATGATCTTTTACTCTTCTCAAAATATTATGAAAAAAAGATTAAAACAGGCAGGGAGGTGGTCCTTCATGGATTGGACTTATTTTGCCAGCACATCCCTCATATCCTTGATTGTATTAACATTTGGAGAATTTGGAGGCCAAGTTGACACCTCAAAATCATTGTTGCATTCCTCAAACCATTCTTGAACCTTTTTTTCAGTGTGACAGGGTGCCTCATCGTGCTGAAAGAGGCCACTGCCATCAGGAAATACCCTTTCCATGAAGGTGTCTACTTGGTCAGCAACAATTTTTGGTAGGTGGTGTGTGTCAAAGTAACATCCACATGAATAGCTGGACCCAGGGTGTTTTGCCTTAAGCATTACACTGCCCCTGCCAGCTTGCCTTCTTCCCATACTGCATCCTGGTGCCATCTTCTACCCAGGTAAGCAATGCACACACAGACGACCATCCACATGATTTAAAAGAGAACCTGATTTATTAGAACAGGCCACCTTTTTCCATTACTTAGGGGCCCAGTCCTGATGCTTATATGGCCATTGTAGGTGCTTTAGGCTGTGGGCACGGTTCAGCATGGGCACCATAACCGGACTACATCTATGCAGCCCCATAAACACCAAACTGTGATGCTCAATTTTTTCTGCTTTCAACACATCAACTCCATACTGCCTAATATATCCCACTGACTTTCAGATGCCATTGTAACAAGATAATCAAAGTTATTCACTTAACCTAACAGTGGTCATAAAGTTATGGCTGATCGGCGTACCGTATGCATAATACCAAATTTAATATACACATGTTCTAAAGTGGTAGTAAACTCTCTGTTTATTTTTACCTACAGTTAAACTTATAATAACGCTTGCCTGTAGGTAAAATGAGTATCTCCAAAATGTGCACCATTTAAGAGATATTCTAGTGAGCAGTCATATGTGCTCTGAAGGAATGGCATGCCTGTTCTATTCCTCCAGAGCTTTGACTCCCACCATGACATCCGGGCTTGGCCATTCTATTGGCCACAGCCCACAAACCCAGAAGGAAGACCGGGTGAAGATGGAAGCCTCTGCAGCGGCAAGAGCGTGCTGCTGGAGGGCTTTATTTCATGGTACTCGCAAAGCCTGCCCCAATAAAAGTGAACAACCCCAAGCGCTTCAGGACAACCCAACTGCCAATCCCTAATGCTGCTACTTAAAATTATAAAATGTAAAAAAGGCAACAAAACAATATGTAAAAACATATATGTGTGACCAGTAGCGCAAAAAATGGTGATTTAATCACACCACCACAGAAGTGAATAGTCCTTCTATTTAATAATTACACATGAGACCACATGAAAGGCAATCTTCAGAATAAAGTCCATCATAACATCAGAATGTCCATCCATAGATAAGTGCATCCAAACATGTGAACTTGATGGGATGTAAATTAGATAAGTGGATATAGCGGGTCACCTCTTAACACCACCACCGTGCAAGCAAGGGGGAGTAGATCACACTCACCGACACTAAAGGCTCAGCCACTCTCGTGGATAAGCAAACACCCCAAATGTCAGCAATTCCACCATGGATAAACCCAAATGCTTGTCAAGATGAAGGAGGATCAGTGTACTCCGTAACATGTGGGAGAAACAAAGCACAAAGCCCCACTAGTGCAATACTGTATAAACACTTTTATTTATTGCATTCACTTAAAAATAGCCACTCACATTTGAATATATTCACAAAAGCATGTACACCATCATGGAGGATATACTGCACCGTTCGGGGACATTTCCCAGGCTCCACGCCGTGGTCCGTGCTCCTTCCGGGTCTGCTATCACTCCTAACAGTAGTGCGTTGACTGGTTGACGCCTTCAGGTCACGCCCCGATTAGTTTCGTAGTTCCGACTTCATCACAGGGGGCGTGACACTGACGGCGCGGCGTCCAACTAAATGCACCGACCGCCCCACCCTTTAGGGAGGAGTCAGCGCGTCATCAAGCTTACAATGATCGTCACTTCCTGCTAGAGATGCTGTATGCAAAGAACGTACCCACACATACGAATCTCTCTATTACATAGCACTCAGCAGCGAAACAAATTCACAGGTGCCACCCTTATCCATCCGAGATGTTTAATTACATTATATTTAACACCCCATAGGCCCAGCACCCACCTTAAGGACGGGGATTAACACCTTTGCTGCCGTAGGTGACAACATAACGTGATTTGCTGTGTCACTAGCAGGGAGTGATCTCAATAATCGATAATGCATTTTTAAAATTATTCACAAATTACAAATTACATCTCTTTACACTAAAACAATATTAAATAATGTGCAAACAGTGCTGACAGGATATATAAATATATATAATACACATATCTCCATATACCACAGCAAAAGATATACCATAACTAAAATACATATATATACTTTAGGAGGTTAAAATACATATTAAAACATATTATAAAACCTCTACACTCACTGCCGGTATATGATCATAAACTGCCCTGTTGGATCACCCGGCAGTTAAGGTACCAGGAAAGGTTAAAGGACCTTAATATGTATAGCTTGGAAGAAAGAAGAGACAGAGGGGATATGATAGAAACTTTTAAATATATAAAGGGAATCAACTCGGTAAAGGAGGAGAGCATATTTAAAAGAAGAAAAACTACCACAAGAGGACACTGTTTTAAATTAGAGGGGCAAAGGTTTAAAAGTAATATGAGGAAGTATTACTTTACTGAGAGAGTAGTGGATGCATGGAATAACCTTCCTGCAGAAGTGGTAGCTGCAAATTCAGTGAAGGAGTTTAAGCATGCATGGGATAGGCAGAAGGCTATCCTTCATACAAGATAGGGCCAGGGACTATTCATAGGATTCAGATATATTGGGCAGACTAGATGGGCCAAATGGTTCTTATCTGCCGACACATTCTATGTTTCTATGTTTCCTATAGGTGGCCAATTTATGAGAGTCAGGCGCAACTGTACTTTCGATGACGATTTTAAATCCCAAGCTGACATATTGAAAGATAGGTTTTTAGTGAAGGGATACAGGGCACAAGAACTAGATTTAGAAATTAATAAGATCTTGGAGGTCCAGAGAACGGCTTGTCTGGAAAGTACTAATCAACGACAGGTTGCAGATTTTTCAGAAGATTTTAAAAGAGTGGAGGCCATTTTTAAACAACATTGGCATGTTCTGAAATTGGATGTAGTTCTGGAACCAGTGCTCCCTGACACTCCATCTTTTATCTATAGAAAGGCTCCTAACTTCGGGGATAGAGTCGTTAAAAAGATTTTGGACCCACCCACTACATTATCGTTTTTTCCGGGGCGCAGGGGATTCCATACCTGTGGTAGGTGTAGGGCATGTGCATTTACAAAATCCAACTTGAGAAAATGCACTTCTTTCACCGTTCATGCCATTAGTAAGGAATTCAATATCAAACATCTGATTACCTGCGAAACAACACATGTGGTGTACGCGCTAATGTGCCCATGTAAATTGCTTTACATTGGGCGCACAAAATGTAATTTACATGTGAGAGTTGGTGAACACATCACGAATATCATCAAAGGAAAGCGCGAACACAGTGTACCGGCGCACTTTAGGGAACACCATAACCGTGACCCAAGTGGTTTACAATTTTGGGGTATTGAACGGGTATCCCCATCCTGGAGGGGTGCCAATTGGGTTGTCGAAATGTGAGACAAAATGGATATACCTGACACAATCTCTCTACCCAATTGGAATGAATATTGAAATTGATCTTAACTGCTTTATTAGTAACTCTTAGTTGTCCTTTTTGTAATTTATTCTCCATTTTATACGGATTTACGATTTTAGTAATTTTATTCGTCTTATTGTTCTTATTGATTTTATGATCATATACCAGCAGTGAGTGTAGAGGTTTTATAATATGTTTTAATATGTATTTTAACCTCCTAAAGTATATATATGTATTTTAGTCATGGTATATCTTTTGCTGTGGTATATGGAGATATGTGTATTATATATATTTATATATCCTGTCAGCACTGTTTGCACATTATTTAATATTGTTTTAGTGTAAAGAGATGTAATTTGTGAATAATTTTAAAAATGCATTATCGATTATTGAGATCACTCCCTGCTAGTGACACAGCAAATTACGTTATGTTGTCACCTACGGCAGCAAAGGTGTTAATCCCTGTCCTTAAGGTGGGTGCTGGGCCTATGGGGTGTTAAATATAATGTAATTAAACATCTCGGATGGATAAGGGTGGCACCTGTGAATTTGTTTCGCTGCTGAGTGCTATGTAATAGAGAGATTCGTATGTGTGGGTACGTTCTTTGCATACAGCATCTCTAGCAGGAAGTGATGAGCATTGTAAGCTTGATGACGCGCTGACTCCTCCCTAAAGGGTGGGGCGGTCGGTGCATTTAGTTGGACGCCGCGCCGTCAGTGTCACGCCCCCTGTGATGAAGTCGGAACTACGAAACTAGTCGGGGCGTGACCTGACGGCGTCAACCAGTCAACGCACTACTGTTAGGAGTGATAGCAGACCCGGAAGGAGCACGGACCACGGCGTGGAGCCTGGGAAATGTCCCTGAACGGTGCAGTATATCCTCCATGATGGTGTACATGCTTTTGTGAATATATTCAAATGTGAGTGGCTATTTTTAAGTGAATGCAATAAATAAAAGTGTTTATACAGTATTGCACTAGTGGGGCTTTGTGCTTTGTTTCTCCCACATGTTACGGAGTACACTGATCCTCCTTCATCTTGACAAGCAATTGGGTTTATCCATGGTGGATCGTTACCCGGGTGAGCGGAGGGGACGTCCCCCCCTCCCGCTGCCTTCCGTGGCTTTGCTCGGGGCTCCCATCCCACCGGGAGCCCTGAGCACCCAGCCGGCACGTCCCCTGGCTGGATGGAGTCCCGATGAATGCCGGAAACGGCATCGATCGGGTCTCCGATGACGTAACCCGGAGGCGGCGTCCATGACATCACTTCCGGGTTACTGTGCTGCAAAAGGCGGCAGATTTGAAAAACGGCTGTATGCAAAAATGCCGTTTTTGGCGTTTTGCATACAGGGAAGTGTAGTGGAGGGGTCTAGGGTCTTTTAGACCCTCGATCCCTCCGTAAAGTGTACCTGTCACTACACATTGGTGTCACAAGGGATGTTTACATTGCTTGTGACAGCAATAAAAGTGATCAGATTCTTTTTTTTTTAAAAAAACCTGTAATAAAGTTAAACAAGAAGAAAAAATAAATAGGAAAAAAAAATAAAAAATTAGCCGCCCCCGTCACCGTTAGCTCGCGCACAAAAAAAAACGTATACGCAAGTCGAGCCGCGAATGAAATCGCTGTTCAAACCACACATGTGAGGTATCGCCACGATCGCCAGAGCGTGGGCAATAATATAAAAAAAAAGAGCTACACTCTAACTCTAAACTGGTAACCGTTAAATAAATTTAAAGCGTCGCAGATTGAGATCTCTATTGACCGTAGTTTGTCGCCATCCCACGGGGGGGCGCAATTTTAAACCGTAACATGTTGGGTATCTATTTACTCGGCGTGACATCATCTTTCACAATGTACACAAAAAATGGGCTAACTTTACTGTTTAGTATTTTTTAAATGCAGTGAAATGTGATTTTTCAAATTTTTTCCAAAAAAATGGCGTTTTAAAGACCGCTACGCAAATACCGTGTGACAAAAAATTTTGCAATGACCGACATTTTATTCTCCAGAGTCTTTGCTAAAAAAATATATATAATATTTGGGGGTTCTAAGTAGTTTTCTAGGAAAAAATACTGGTTTTAACTTGTAAACAAAAAGTGTCTGAAATAGGGCTGGGGCTTAAGTGGTTAAGACTGTTTGTCACATACCAGAAGTTTAATAGTTGAGAGGGTGTCATCCAAAGCTCTCATAAAAAGGTCTGTTTAGTCATCTCTGTATGCATGTATGGCGAAATCTCTCTTAAATTTCACTTTAACCAGTGGCCAAATCAGCATGTGTATGGGCCCTCTAAAAGTATAGTGATTGTATTAT